>NW_026606155.1:57267500-57892500 GCF_029834395.1 Sorex fumeus
AGGCAATTCTTGGGAAAAAGAAAATGGGAGGAATCAATCTCCCTAACTTCAAACTCTACTACAAGGCAGTAATAATTAAAACAGCATGGTACTGGAACAAAAGCAGAGCTGCAGACCAATGGAACAGAGTTGAATATACTGACATTTCCTCCCAAACATATAATCATCTAATTTTGATAAGGGGGCAAGAAAAGTGAAATGGAGAAGGGAAAGCCTCTTCAATAAACTGTGCTGGCAAAATTGGACGGCTACGTGCAAAAAAGTGGGCTCAGATCTCTGCCTAACACCATGCACAAAAGTAAGATCAAAATGGATTTATGACCTCAACATCAGACCAGAATCCATAATGTTTATTGAAGACAAAGTCGGCAAAACTCTCCATGATATTGAAGCTAATGGTATCTTCAAAGATGTCACGCCACTGGCTAAGCAAGTGAAAACAGAGATAGACAAATGGGACTATCTTAAACTAAGAAGCTTCTGCACCTCAAAAGAAACATTGACCAAAATACAAAGACAGCCTACAGAATGGGAAAGGATATTCACCAAGTACACATCCGACAAGGGGTTGATATCAAGGATATACAAGGTACTGGTTAAACTCCACAAGAAGAAATCACCCAACCCCATCAAAAAATGGGGTGAGGAAATGAACAGAAACTTTCGCAAAGAAGAAATTCGAATGGCAAAAAGGCACATGAGAAAATGCTCTACATCACTAATCATCAGAGAGATGCAGATCAAAACCACAATGAGATATCATTTCACACCACAGAGACTGGCCCACATCCACAAGAACAAAAGCAACCGGTGCTGGCGCGGATGTGGCGAGAAAGGGACCCTCCTTCACTGCTGGTGGGAATGCCGGCTGGTCCAACCCTTTTGGAAAACAGTATGGACGACTCTCAAAAAATTAGAATTTGATCTGCCATTTGACCCAGCTATAGCACTCCTGGGAATATATCCCAGAGAAGCAAAAAGGTATAGTCGAAGTGACATCTGCACTTGTTTGCTCATTGCAGCACTCTTTACAGTAGCCAGAATCTGGAAAAAACCTGAGTGCCCAAGAACAGATGACTGGTTAAAGAAACTTTGGTACATTTACACAATGGAGTACTCTGTAGCTGTTAGAAAAGATGAAGTTATGAAATTTACATACAAGTGGTACTACATGGAAAGTATCATGTTAAGCGAAATGAGTCAGAAAGAGCGGGATAGACACAGAAAGATTGCATTCATCTGGGGAACATAAAGCAACAAAAAGGGAGATTAACACCCAGGAATGGCTGAGATTAGTACCAGGAATTTTGCTCCATGAAAGAAGGCCAGCCACAGGCTCTAGGTGAAAAGGAAGCTCAGATAGAGAAGAGAGTACCAAATGAAGGCTGTTGTGAGGGCCCTGCCAGGGTGGGAGAAGCATGCTAAAAGTAGCCGATAGACCAAACATGATTGCCACTCAAAGCCTCTCTTGCAAAACACAGTACCCAAAAGAAGAGAGAGAGAACAAGGGGGAATACCCTGCCACAGAGGCAGGATGGTGGGGGGGGATGAGGGGGGGGGGTGCTGGGACCCGTGGGGATGGATGACGGGCACTGGTGGAGGGATGGGCACTTGATCAATGTATAACTGAAACCCAAGCACAAAATTTGTAAGCCTATAACTGTACCTCATGGTTTTTCACTAATAAAAAAATAAAATAAAATAAAATAAAATAAAGAAAAAAATAAAATAAAAATAAATGCATTAAAGAGTCATTAATGAATACACATAATAAATTTATTAATGAAGATAGTAGAATCTTTTAAACAATGAATACATTTCAATTTATGGAAGATATGTAAACCGATGCAGAAATCACAGCCTTGGAATCACTTAACTATAGCATAATCTTGAAGATCAAGTGCTTTGTTGTAGTCAGCCATAGCTTCACTAATATGACCTAATTTACCTCGAACTTCTGCTCTAAGATTATATATTAGAGTGTCATTTGGCTTCAAAGACAGCGCTGCAAAAGAAAAATATTTCAAGAGATGCTTTATACTACCACTCAAAAATATTCTCATTAAAAATAAGCATAGTAATATGATTTGAGTATCATTTATTTATTTTTTATTAGTGAGACACCCTAAGGTACAGTTGTAGACTTACAAATTTTTGTGCTTGGGTTTTGATTATACAATGACCTAATACCCATCCCTCCACCAGTGCCCATTTCCCACCACCACGGATCCCAGTATCCCTCCCACCCCCATCCCACCCTGCCTCTGTGGCAGGGCATTCCCTTTTGTTCTCTCTCTCCTTTTGGGTGTTGTGGTTTGCAAAAGCGGCACTGAGTGGTAATCATGTTTGGTCTATATTCTACTTTCATCATGCTTCTCCCATCCTGGGAAGATCCTCCCAACACTCTTTATTTGGTGCTCTCTTCTCTATCTGAGCTCCCTTTTCCCCCTTTTCCCCTAGCATGTATAGCTGGCCTCCAAGCCATGGAGCAAAATTCCTGGTACTAATCTCGGCCATTCTTGGATGTTAGTCCTCTATTTTGTTACTTTATGTTCCCCTGATGAATGTTCATTGCAGCACTCTTTACAATAGCCAGAGTATCATTTATTTTTAAATATTTTTCTTAAAATATACTTAGTTATTAAATTTAAAACATTGATTCTAAGAAAACTAACTTACATGATTTGCATATAGTTTCCTTATAATTTTCATATCTCAGATTACTAGAGCTTTAAGATACCACAAAATATATAAAGATCACATTAAATATAATATGTAAGAAACATTTATTCTATAAATTTACCTAGATAAAGAGAACGATAACTTTCTCCTTATCTAAAACCAATCACATAAACTACTGTAATATTACACAAAATGTCACCATAGAAAATACCTTTACTGTAGTCTTCTTCTGCTAGTTCAAATTGTTTTAAACAACAGTAGTAATGTGCTCTATTAAAATACACTGCAGACCAAAAGGGACAGATTTCAGCTATATGTCCAAAATCTTCTTTTGCTTCTTCATATTTCTTTAGCAATGTGTTTGCAATGGCTCGATTCAAGGCAGCACATTCATTTTCTGGATCAAACTTTAAAGCCTTTGAGAAGTAATCACGGGCCTATAAAATGTAAAGATAATGATACTTCAAATACACTTTAAAGATTAGTGATATAGCTACTTGCAATACTCTATAAAATTAAGTTTAGTAGAATCATTATATCTAGTCACAGATAATAAGGAGGTAGTCTAAAAATATTTGAGGAGCTGGAGAGATAGTACAGCAGATAAGGCATTTGCCTTGCATGCAGCCAATCTCTGACACCCCATATGGAACCTCAAGCACCACGAGGAGTAATTCCTGAGCACAGAGCCATAAGTAACCCCTGATATCACTGGGTATTCCCCACCCCCCAAAAAAGCAAAGCAAAAAAACTGTAAGGAAACTGACCAAAGTCTTCTTTTGTTATCATCACATGTCAGCCTTCTAGATAATGTCAATGATTAAATATTCTTCCCTGCTAAGGTGAAATGCTACACTACCCTCCAAATCCCACCAAATCTCATAATACATAGTATTACTATAAAAAATATAAAATATAAGAAAATGTATACAATGATATAAATTAGAAAATAAACATGCTATATAAAGTTGGAAACTTTGAGAACAATAAATGAGTTTTCAAAACAACATTTAAATTATACCAAAAAAGTATTTTAAAATAAGGTAATACCACAAAAATATATATGGGAAGACAATGATAAAAATAAGATGCTCCATGAGAAAATGCTCTCCATCATTAATCATCAGAGAGATGCAGATCAAAACCACAATGAGATACCATCTCACACCTCAGAGACTGGCCCACATTCAAAAGAACAAAAGCAACCGGTGCTGGCGTGGATGTGGCGAGAAAGGGACACTCCTTCACTGTTGGTGGGAATGTCCACTGGTTCAGCCCTTCTGGAAAACAGTATGGACGATTCTCAAAAAATTAGAAATTGAGCTCCCATTTGACCCAGCAATACCACTCCTGGGAATATATCCCAGAGAGGCAAAAATGTATAGTCGAAGTGACATCTGCACTTGTTTGTTCATTGCAGCACTCTATACAATAGCCAGAAACTGGAAGAAACCTGAATGCCCAAGAACAGATGACTGGTTAAAGAAACTTTGGTACATCTACACAATGGAATACTATGTAGCTGTTAGAAAAGATGAAGTCATGAAATTTACATAAGTGGTACAATATGGAAAGTATCATGCTAAGCGAAATGACTCAGAAAGAGAGGGATAGACATAGAAAGATTGCATTCATCTGGGGGATATAAAGTAACAAAGTATGAGATTAATACCCAAGAATAGCTGAGATCAGCACCAGGATGATTACTCCATAACTTAGAGGCCAGCCGGGTATCCTAGAGGAAAGGGCAGTTCAGATAGAGAAGGGAGCACCAAATAAAGGATATTTGGAGGATCCTCCCAGGAGGGGAGATGCATGTCGAAAGTAGACTATGGACTGAACATGTTTGCCACTCAATGCCTCTTTTGCAGACCACAACACCCAAAAGGAGAGAGAGAACACAGGGGATTGCCCTGCCACAGAGACGGGGGGGATGGGGGATGGGGGTGGGAGGGATTTTATCCATGGTGGTGAAAAATGGTCACTGGTGGAGGGATGGGTATCTGATCATTGTATAATTGAAACCCAAGCACAAAAAATTGTAAATCTACAACTGTAAAAAAAAATAAAATAAAGGGAAAAAATAAGATGCTCAACAAGATTTAAAATTCTAAATTTCCTTACAGTTGTTCATTAATAAATACAATGAACGAAATATTCCAAGTATAGTCTTCTAGACTAGTCTATGACTAGAATTGGAGCTTGATCAACAAATAAATTTTTTTTAAAACAGCAGCATAAAGTTGAAACTTCATCACAAACATCTCCAGATGTTGATCAGACACTTTCCTACTAAAGGTAGGAAACTCTTCATAAAAGATGAATATTTCCCTTCCTTAAAAAGTATCTTAGGGGCCAGACAGAGAGTATAGTGGGTAAAGGGGCTGCCCTTGAAAGTGGCCAAGCCAGGCTTGATTCTGGCATCCCCTACGGTCCCCTGAGCCTGCCAGGAGTGATTCCTGAGTACAAAGCCAATCATAACCTGTGAGCAACACCATGTGTGGTCGAAAAGTCAAACCAAAATAAATAAATACACAGTATTACTATAAAAAATATAAAATATAAGAAAATGTATACAATGATATAAATTAGAAAATAAACATGCCGTATAAAGTTGGAAACTTTGAGAACCATATATGAGTTTTCAAAACAACATTTAAATTATACCAAAAAAGTATTTTAAAATAAGGTAATACCACAAAAATAAATAAATAAATACCTCCTTAAAATGAGAGCTAGATAGATAGTTCAATGCCTGAGCATGTCATTAGCATGAGAATGGTCTGGGTTTAATCAAATCACTGCAAGGTCCCCTGACCCAAACCAGGGAGACTCCTGCTATGTGTGACCCAAACACTTAAAATTTTTTTAAATTTAAAAAATACAATGCATCTTAAAGGAAAAGTAATGTTTAGTAGTACTTTAAACAAATTTTTCTCGTCACTTGATTTTTTCATAACACACCACAGTCTGGCTTCTCTTTACCAACTCCTAGTTTATGAGCTGTGCCCTTATTAAGGTTGCCTCAAGTCCAATGGACATTATCAAGTTCTTCCCTGACAAGGTATTTCAGTGGCCTAGACAACTCTTGTTCTCTCCTCCGTTCTCAGAATTCTCTAACCTTGAGACAGGGTACCAGTGTTTCAGAATTGAAGTCATCTGATGAGTAAACACTGGGAAACAGAGGAAATTAGCCCAGTAAAGGAAGCTGACAGAAAAAAAACAGAGGTTTAAATAAAAACACCTAGGAAGATAGCCTGTCTCAAGGTCAGAGACAAAGACAAATTTAAAAGATTAGGTTTCCCTCTCATGTGAGTCTTAAATATATGACAATAAATGTTGGGGGAGGAAGAGTTCCTCCATAAAAACACTGCCTTGGGTATTTTCCTTGCCTTTGGTGTTTATAGTGAAGAGACTGGTCTTTTAGAAGCCAATAGTCTGGGATTGATGCATTTAAGGCAACTGGTCCTGGTCTGCCAAATGCCCCAGAGGATTTGAATCACCATCATGTCATTAGGCCACTCAGAATGACTTTTTCCAACACTCTTTGTCTGGGACCAGGTTCACCACTGGGGTCAAGCCAGCTCACCACAGGAACCAGCAAGCGGTATTGAGTCATGATCTTAGAAAAAGCAAGCTCAATTAAATGGAGGCAAGGACAACAGACAAAGAATAGAAGGCACAGATTTAAAGGCAGAGGGAAACAAACTTGATTAGGTAACTGCTTAGAAGGAGGAGCTGAAAAAAGGGAAGTTGTAGTTGGTGCTGATATTCTTATTCAGGTAACTGAGAAAGTTCACATCTGACACTGAGGCATACAGGAAGAAGAGCTGGATTGGGAGACCGAGGGATACAGAGATCAACTCGGCTGGGATCTAATGCACTTTAGAAAAGACCAGTTTTAGCTGCCAGTGATAAACACAGGTTAAGAGTTCAGAAGAAAGGTGCAAGCTGATAGATATAAAACATGGGGATTCATGGGCTTCCTGAGTAAAGAAATGTAAAGAGAAAGGGCAGAGTATGAGTCTTAGAACTAAAGACTTTACAACCTAATCTGAGTGAAGAGATAAGAGATTGATATGAAAATAATTTTTAAGTGACCCAAAGCAGTACTGAATCTTTAATGAAGAAGTATGTGCAAAGCAGTGGTGAGTTGAGGAGTCTCTTGACAGTCAAAAACATTAGACAATGAAAACTTAATGGTGTCTTATAACTGATTACAATGCCCCAGGAAGTTCTGCTTACCACTCGCTCTGTGAGACAATTATTTCACATTTTCTATTTTCTCCTCAAAAGTTCTAACCACCTTCTCCACTCTTATCTCTGCCAATACAGAGAGTTTTCGACAACTTTTGATGCTTTTATCTTATGGATAAGAAACAGAAACGTGCTGTACTTACCAAATGCATTTACCTATGCTCAGCTGTGCTTCCACTCTCTACCTTCCTTCTTGACTCAGAAGTGTGGGACCCACTAAACCCAGGCCTCACCTCCTGCAACTTCCAAAGGCAAATACCATCAAACTCTCAAATATATGGATCCTAACTATAGTCGCCATTCTCTTCTGCACTAAATATTTTTTCACTTTGATAAGATCCTTTCATTAACACAGGAACATAAACTGAATCATATATCTTCAAAAAATAAATCAACTAGTTACACCCCACTCTAGGTTGATTATTTCCATATCAATCTCTTATAGTGACCCTACTGCCAGAGTCATAGACCCACTCTAGCTGTGACTTCATTTCCAGGGGTGTATCTGGAACTGGCTGAACTGTATCTAATTCTCCACCTCAGATTTCATCCACCACCCTTTCCAATCAAGCATCTGCTTCCACTGCTATTCCCACAGCATTCTAGCTAAAATCAACCATGAGCTCCTCACCCTGTTTCCTAGACCTCACAGTAGCATCTGACATGAACAGTTAGTCTTATTCAAGCAGCTCATCTCATATGGCCCCACACATAAGCAAAAATTGATCTTAATGCTTGTATGAGCAAGGATTAGGTATGTGTGAATATGGGTATTTATTTTTTCTTTCGTTATTCAGTAAGATATAAGTTTTGTCAGAAGCCTTCCTTGTCTGGTTCTGTATCTTCAGGTTCTTAAATTGCACTCGGCAATTTCCTCATAAATATGTGGAGACTGGAAGAATGAAGAGCTAAGCAGAATCAAAATTATTTGTTGAACTTTTTTAAAGCAAAATATCGATTAGAACCTTAACCTTGTGGCACCTAAATGTGCCCCATAAATCATTTTATTAAGGGGTCAGGTAACAGTATTGGGTAGCAGGGAGGTGACAGGTCTCAAAATTGCTTAAGAGGAATAAAAGCAAGTTTTGAAAATGAGCAAGTTGTTTTAGAAGTATGTAAAATGAGGATATGAAAAGATCTGAAAAACACAGAGCATATTGTAAGAGCCTTCTACAACTAAGTGAAACTGGGTCAGTCATAGAGTGAAACAGTGAGCCCAGTTGAACGTTCTGGTAGCTGATCTTCTATTACTCAGTAAAAATATACATCATTAGTCCAAGAAAATAATTTCTCATATTCACATGTGAGTAACAGGTGATTTACCTGCTATCCTTGCAATAAAAAAGGATAAAAAAATAACTGTTTATAGGACAGCAAGAATGAAGCTTGCTTTTCACATGGCCAACCTGGGTTTAATCCTTGGCATCCCATATTGTCCCCCAAGCACTGGTAGGAGTAATTCCTGAATGCATGGCCAGGAGTTACCACTGAGCATCACTGGATATGGCACCAAATACAAGCAAAATAAAAATAAATAAAACAAAAAATAACTGCTTAATTTTTGAAAAGATGATTAAAACCTTACCAAAAGTTATACTGCTACAATATAAAACTATAAAATAACATTTCAAAATGAACTATAAAAAGGAAAAATGCTAAGGAAGCAATTACATTCAGAAAAAAATTTCTGAATGAAAGATCTAAGAAAAAGTGATCAGAAAGATGTTACATCAAAATTAAAAATAGCTTTAAGAAACCTGAGTTTTAGGGAATATGGTTTGCCAACAGGTCAACAGGTCACTCGCACCTGCAGGACAAGTGCATTAGCAGCCTGATGGTGCCTTTAGGATTCCTAACACCCCAAAATTTCCGCTGTGCCTTTGGCCAGATCCCAACAACTTGGGGCCAAGTTTACCAAGAAAGTAAATGGCAAAAAGTTTGGTTTGTGGGAGCCACCCACAAACCACCTCTGGTTCAGCTATACAAGCTCATTTATTGGTCTTGTTTCAGAGACGCATAGATAAACCGTAAAAGAAACCAAAAGCCACAATAATCTTGGACCCGCGCATGTCTGAACAGACTGGGATAAATCAGAGGGAGGCAGGTTGGCCTGTGCCTGCCCAAGCAGAGCCCCCAGCAGCCACTTGCTTCCACAATCCAAAATCGCTGCCATATCCCCAGCCTGACTCCACCAACTCAGGATGTACCTCACCAAGATATAATCTGCTGAAAATTCGTGTATGCGGGTTTTGTGACTGAAATCTACAGGTTTTTATGGAGTTGGGGTGGGCTATCTCCCCCCACATCCCAATACACATGGAAGCACTGGCAGTCAATCCCACGATCCAAATCCAGTGCCACCCTGTAAACTCTATTACTGGTTCAGAGACCCATAAATAAATCTAGAAAGAGATCAAAAGCCAGAGACATAACAGTGCATCCTGGAAGAACAATACAGAGCCGAAGATCTCTCTGAACCCCATACCAAGCCAATTTCACCAGGGCACCCCAGATGGAGCAGGTGGACTCTCCGTGCATACTACAGATGGAAACCCTGTGACCAAGAGCTTCCACAAGCAAGGCCCAGGTATGCGGGTTCCAGGACTGAATCTCCAAGCCACATGGATGCAGACGTGCCAGGCTGTTCCTCCCCAGCTCCCCGCCCACTCGTCGGCCTGACTGTGAACCCCATAATGTGCTTCCGGGAGCCATCTTAGCGCACTAAA
Source organism: Sorex fumeus (assembly GCF_029834395.1). NCBI lineage: Eukaryota > Metazoa > Chordata > Mammalia > Eulipotyphla > Soricidae > Sorex > Sorex fumeus. The sequence continues at coordinate 57,277,166 of NW_026606155.1, forward strand.
CAGCCCTGGTCCAGAGACGCCCAATTGAATGCCAAAATGGATTAGTGCTCTACAGAAATGTCTCTGGAACCCAACCATCTACAATCTAGGATTCCAGAAGCGCATGGCCATGGCACCCATGATAGTCAAAATGAACGTAAAGTAAGTAAAAGTAAAGGCCCTCCCATTGATCATCGATTTGCTTGAGCAGGCCCAGTAACGTCTCCATTGGAGACTTTGTTGTTACTGTGTTTGGCATATCGAATACATCACGGGGAGCTTGCCAGGCTCTGCCGGGCGGGTGAGAGACTCTCGGTAGCTTGCCGGGCTCTCTGAGAGGGGCAGAGGAATCGAACTCGGGTTGGCCATGTTGGCTGCGTGCAAGGCAAATGCCCTACTGCTGTGCTATCGCTCCAGCACTCTGTGCTATCACTCCAGCCCTTTCAACAAGGGACAACAAATGATCTAGCATCTGTCTCTGGAAAGCAGGCTTGAATGGTGGTGGGAAAATTTGAGCAAAACATAATGCCCCAAAGTAGAGAAAGAGTATTGGGGAAATTGTCTGCCACAGAGGCAGGTTGAGGATGGGGAAAAGGGTGGTGGTGGAAAGTGTGCACTGGTGGAGGGATGGGTATTTGATCATTGTACAGCTGAATCTTGAATATGAAAGCTTTGTAACTATCTCACATTTATTCAATAAAAGAAAAAAAACCTCAGTTTTAAGGTACACTAGATAATAACAAATACTTTTAAAAATACAAAAAAAAAAGATTAACTAGATAGAAGAGAGTTGTAAAGAAGACAAAGAAAAGTTTTAAAGAAAATTAAATTTAAAACTTTGAGAAAAAAATATAAACATTTATTTTTTAAAAATACTGTTAGTGAGAATTGGCTAACGGGAGAGACAGTGTTAGAAGGCAAGTTAAAAGGCAGTCTTATTATTGTTCGTGTGGTGGGGGGGAAGAAACCTAAAGTAAGTAGGAAACTTTCAAAAGAGTTTTAGAACTTAAGAGTATAAAGTAATCATTAGAATATAACTATAAACCTTACTAAATATAAAAAACTCTGAAAAAATTAAATAGATTACAAAATACTTTACAATACGAAAACAAAAGTATGACATGAAATAATAGAAGACCAAAAATATTTGTCATGCCAATACTTAAATGGACTGAACCTGCCTATTAAGAGTACTTTCAAATTGGCTCAAAAGTAAAACACAACTTTATGTTCTGTGAAAGAGACATATCTAAAACAAAGGGATCTAAACCTTAGAAATAAACAGAAGGTCAAAGGAATAACAGGCAAGAGTAAATAACATGGAAACAGAAAAAGCAATCTTAATATCATAAGCTGTAGCTTTTATTCCAAAGAGCATTAAAAATATACAAGAACATTTATAATGATGAAAGGTATAATTTGTAATCATATACCATATATACGTGTGTATATATGTATATATATACATGAAAGAATGTAAAATAACATTTCAAAGCACAAATTACAAGATACATAAAGAAAAATCTATAAAAACAGATTAAATTAGAATACTTGAATAAGATAATAAAATGGGGGAAGCATGAGTATTGATCAATTAGAATTATAATTAACAAGGTATATCATGTATATATGTATATATAACTAATATACCAGGGAATTTAAAGATATATATACACATATATAGCAATAAATAAAACCAGATTTTAAAATCCAAAACAAATTCCAAAATTAGAAAACATACAAGCCTTTCCACCTGGACATTTTAAGTACTCTATGAATTTATTCTTCAGTCAAAGGGTAAGTAATTGCAGGTACAAAATTTGGGGAAAGCAAAAGCGTTACAGACCAAAACACACTGCATAAAAAGCAGTACATGGGGAAAGGCATAACCTTTCCACAATCTAACTAATAATTTATCAAATGAAACGAAAATTTACAAGTGAACAGAATTAACTTAAAGAATAGACAAAGAATATGATAAGTTAAAGAAAAATAGAACAAAAAAGTGAGAGGTTAATAATTTGAATCATATGATGCATTAGAATTCAAATAAAATGAATTCAAAGTATAAAAAGTACCATCTAATTATCCAACACTTTTATTCCAGGCATTATTCATTGAGGTCTAGAAAAGATTAAGATGTCCTAAAACCAGAACTAATATCTAGAGTTTCTTACTCCCAGTGCAAAACTGCAATTTATAAAAGGTAAAATTAGAATTAATAAAATAATCACATCATAAAGGAAAGTCTTTTAAGATATCTAAGATTTAGCTAAGTTGAGCATAAATGACAGCAGATTCCAAGATGAAAATTGATAGCAACGGACCACAGACACTTGGAGAAATACAGAAAAATTTTTACTGGCTATAGGTTTAAATGTTTGTTTACAATGATGAAAATAAATCCTTAGAGGTATTAAGGACTTAATAAATTATTTAAAGATCACTCAATGCACTTTGATGAAAGGACTTTTTTGAAAAGAAGAGCTAATGAATAACTAGCAAGGAAATACAAGTATTGCATTTTTAAATTAGAGATAACAAAGAGAGCATTTAGTGTCAAAATGAAAACATTAAGGAAAACTCACATTACCTGGGAAAACTGCCTGTGGTGAAAGTAGATATTTCCTGCATTAAAGTAAGCCAGCGAGTATGTGGGGTTTAGAGAAAGTGCAGCTTGATAGTCTTTCATTGCATTCTGTTGTTGACCCATAAACTCATGAATCACACCACGATTTGTTAAGAATTCTGCTGTAGTATTGATCTGCAATTTAATAGTATGAGTACTTAGAATCTGGGAATAGTATTTATCTCCAATTTCGTGTCTGCAAAAATGAGCATTATGAAATTTACTTGCGGGAAGCCAGTAATTTTAGAGGGCAGGTAAAACCTCATTTGAGCAAATATTTTAAGAAAGGGCTCAGTATGGAGCTGATTCAATGTCAACACTTTGTTGATTCGGTTGCAATAAAACAAACAATCTCAGTATTTTACTCAGTCCCATTCTGAGGAATAAACCAGGGAGAGGGGGCAGGGGAGGGGGAAAGCTTAGCTGTTCTACTATACTAAGTTGTAAAAAGAAGTCAAATAGCTAACATATTTGTTTGTCCTATGTAGTAGCAATTATCTGCTATTTCTTCATAATCCTTTTTTCTCATCACAAGAATTATACTTTATACCAGGATCTGCAGTGTCAAAGTCTAGGATAAAAATAGGAAGAATTTCTGTCATTAGATACAAAACCTGAGGTTTTATATGCCATTTCACTAAAGATGAATCTGTTGAGAGGTGATTGACTGAGAGGATTCAAAATTTCCGGACTTGTGTTTTAAAACTTAAGTGCAAATTTATGGTTATAAAAGCAACAATCCCTTAGAACACTTTACCCTAAGAACTGCTTTGGGGGGAATAAATAACAATTTTTAGGCATCACTTTAGTTAATGATCTACTTGTGGGAATTGGTTTACAAGACTGCATGTAAATTACAAGTTCATACCCGCTTCAAGTGTATGTTCATCACATCCACCTCCAAAGTACCAATACTGCCCACCCACCTACCCCACCACACCCAATGAACTATATCCTCTCCTCTTCTCAACCCCTCACTCTTCCCCATTTGAGAGGCTCAGTTCTATAGTAAGAATCCAAGAATTTGCTTTCATTTATACAAGTCACTTTTTAAAAGTAATAGAGAACTTCTCGCTTGACCCTATTCATTTACGGTGTGAATTTATGCTAATGAAAATGTGATCTAAACATATTTTTACCTTTATGGCAATGTTAATATCCTGAATTGCAGCAAAGTAATCACCCATCTGAAGACAGACCACAGCTCTACCTTCATAGGCTTTGTAGCACTTTGGATCACTGTCTATGGCAATAGTAAAGTGGTTCCAAGCTTTCTGGAATTTTCCTTGGGCCTAAAATAATTTTTCATTTATGTGAATTAGTAAATGGCCCATAACATGACAAATGTTTATGATTCTAACCTAATCAAATAAAACCTTCAGTAAAGGTATATTTATATTATGCTAAACCTACAATATTCTAAACAAGGAAGCAGACTACACTGAGAATACATTCAATTGACTAATTACCTTTTAGGTATTTATGCTGAACTTTTAATTTAAATAAATCTAATTGTCAGTCATCTTTTATATCAATCTTGGACAACATAAAACCTCAACAAACACCATGTGGAAGTCAGTGGTTCTCATTCACCACCAGCATCTCAACCGGAGACATACAGTCTCCTCTTCTTTCTGGAGAAGCCCATGATCTCTCTTGAACACTCCTCCACCCTCCCTCCCACCATTATCATCACCACCACCACCACCAACAACAACAATAACAACAACAACAACACACACATACACACACATACATACACACACATACACACCAAGAAAATTTCTTTAAATAAAACTACTTTGCTTCACAGGAAAAAAAAGAAAGAAGGAAAATAAGTGCTTCTAATAAGGGTCACAAATTTTACTTTGCACTCCACACACACACACACACACACACACACACACATTCATAAAGAGAGGGGATGGGGAGCAGGGATCATATTTGCCTAGAACACATATACACACACACATATATATATATAATCCATAACAATATATTTAAAATGAATAACTGAATCAACTATGAAAATTATGTTCTGAAAAACTATACCAGCATCTGAAAGCTATATAATCCATGGAACAAGCATGTTAATCTACCAAATTTCTCTTGATATGGACTTTTGCCCCAATCCAACTAAATGCCAAAGAAAAGTAAAGTGGAGAAAGACAGAAAAGGAGTTCGAAGTCTAGAATATGGCTCAATGGAAAAACCCCTGCAAGTATGAGCCAGAAGTTCAATTAAGCCACTCATATGTGGCAAGTTTTGTTCTCTGGAGCTCTGCTGTCTCTCCTGTCTAGCTCTGCTCTCCAACTTTAAACTACTCCCCCAACAAAATGCATGATCTCTAGAAAACAACATATCTAAAGGTGTGTGGAGGTTCAGAATGTAACCTTATGTGAGAACATGTGTGAACAACACAACCAAGTGTGTGATATCCTCAGTCATCCCAACAGCAAAGTAAAGGGAAGGAAAGAAAATAAGAAAACAGGGAAATCAAAGAAAAAGAAATGGGAGGGGATAGGATGGGGGGGTGATGGAAGAGGTGGAAAGAGGAAGGAGAGTAGGAATAGGGAGGGACTAGGGGATAAAAAAAGGGAAGGGGAGGTGAAGGGAAGAGGAGTCAGACGAGGGTCACTAGCAACAAGAAGTCAGAGTATTTCCTAGAGAGGGCCACTGGCAACCTTCTCACCACTAGAAGGCAGAGTTACTAAATTCAATATAACCTGCCCTTTATTCTCATGGGCTCAAAAACCCAACTCGCCAACTCTCAGAAACTAACTTACATCCAAGTTGACTCTTGCATAAAAATAGTAAGAAATAGTGCTGGGAGATAGTTCAAAGGGCTGGAATACAAGCTCTCCATTTGCAAAGCCTGGCTTGATCCCTGGAACCACGTGGATCCCTGAGCACTGCCAGGAGTGACCATCAATCAACAGGCTAGAAGCAGCCCCTAAGAACCACCTTGTGGGACACCCCCTCCCTGCCAAAAGAAGGAAAAACAAATATAATCAGCAAGATAATGAGATAGCTGTTTGACCAGCAAATTTTCTCCCTTTGGGTAAATTATATGAAAATAAAATAAAAATTATCTCCATAAATTCATTTGAAAATCAAAAAATTAGGCAAATCAAGAGTAAGGTATTAGAATATCACATTGCACAAAGCCTCGTGTATCTGTTATCTACTTCTAATGTCTGTTTTGCTTGCTTCTATACCCCTAGCATGAGGAACATAGTGAAAGAATCTACAAGTATTTATTGAATAAATGGTCATTCTCTCTCCTGAACAGTATGGATCTTCCTTCAGTTTCTTTTATTGTTCCTTTTTTATAATTCAATATTTCCTCAGGCCAATGTATTTTTCCATCCTCTTTCAGACCGCATAAACCCCAGGTTGTTTTATCTTCATAAGACATAGGACTTATATCACTTCTCTAAGATTATTCACATCTTCAATAGGCTTGAAAAGCCCTTTGCTCCTATCTCTATTTATTCCATTCTCTACCCTCAGATCACATTGTTTTCTCCTTTCTCCACCCTCAGATCACATTGCTTTCTCCTTTCTCCACAGCTTTCTATGTACTTTGGTCTTCTATCTCATTCTCACGTGACTTCTAATTGACTATTCAATACCCTATCTTATCACCAGCTCCTATCCCTGAATAATTACCAGTCTAATAATGACTCAAGTTAAATTTTTATTTCTCAAAAGACCTTCTTCATCCCGCAAAGTTCACTTAATGTAAGTCATCCTGAGATCTATTCTACTCTTGGGCTGTACTTATTGTAACTGAACTATTATGTATATACTTGCTTACTTAATGCTTATCATTAACTCTGAAAGAAGAACCAACTATATTTTACACAGCTGCAGTTCTTGTCCTACAGGAGGTGCACAGTAAATTCCTACTGAATGCAAGTAAAAGGAATATTAACACACTTCACTGAATTGTGACAGCTCAGGCAGCTTTAGGAGTCATTCTTGTATCTTTACACCAACTAGGAAAATGTTGACTGATAATTCATAAAAACTAGTCTTAAGCCTATCTCTTAGGAGGAAATCTTATTTCTGTTATTAGTAAGTTCTTGGGCACACTACCAATTTATAAATACCTATCAATAACCATCAGTCTCAGCAGTAATCTCCAAACCTTATAGTCTTAACTCAATCAAAATCATTCATCTTATATTTCATATAAGATATATTCTAATGGCATATTACTAAAAGAAATAGCTCCAAATTATAATAGTTTAACATGTTTTCTGTCTATTGTTTTGGATCAATATAATGTTTCACGAGTGAGAATTGGTGCAAATAGCTTAATGATTGCATGACTCAGGTGAGAGTGTCCTAGTAACCACTTGAAGCCCTGCCTGGCACACAGAGTAGCATTCACCCATCTTTCTGAAAGAACAAATGCATGATCTATTGACACCCAGTGTGAACCATGCTCCTTAGAAGATGACCTGAATTCAGAAGGACAGTGTCTGTCTGATCTATTATATTATAGGAATCCACTTCAAAACTTTAATGCATTATTTATTCCCATTAGCTTTTATCAATTCAATAAAACAAAAACCCATGGAGTCCCAATATCAAGCAGTAAAAGAAAAAGTTCTGCAGGTTCTTAGTGAAATTCCTCTAAGTGTGAGGGTAAAGCGAGAGGAGTGCAGGCAGTGAGGAAAATGGGGTTCAGAAGATCAAAATAGCACACTGGGTCCAGGAGTTTCCCAAACAGGCTCATAGGTACTGACCAAATATATATTTCCCCTGCTATTCTAATCATCAGAGAGTAAGAGGTAGGTGAATGTTCCTATCACCACCAGTAAAACCCCAAATCTAATATTTAATCTTGTTAAAATGTTCTCTTACGAGAAAACAAAAGGGAATGCCCTGCCACAGAGGCCGGGTGGGATGGGGGCTGGGGGGGGGTGGGAGGGATACTGGGATCATTGGTGGTGGAGAATGGGCACTGGTGGAGGGATGGGTACTCGATCATTGTATAACTGAAACCAAAACACAAAAATTTGTAAGTCTACAACTGTACCTCATGGTGTTTCACTAATAAAAATTAAAATAAAATAAAATAAAAAATAGTAAAATGTTCTCTCATGGACCAAAATGTTGCTAAATGATAATACCTGTAAATTATAGGCAAGACAAATTCTAGCTCTTAAATACACTGGGCAAAAATGCAATGCTCGAATAAAATCCTTCTGGGCTTGTTTGGTGGCTTTGTCATGACCATATTCCATGTAGGAATTTCCCCGTCCAATGTAAGCATCCAGAAAATGTATATCCAAGCTAAGAGCATGACTGAAGAAATCGACAGCTTCTTTGAACTCTTTAATTCTGAAAACACATGAAAATATTGGTTCTTTCTGATGAATTGTCTGCTTTCCTATAGATGACATTCTTATAAAGTTATGCATTGGCCCTTAGTTTTGTTTTTATTATCCATTAGGGAAAGTAAATACAGAAGCCCATTTGACCAAGGTAGTAAGATAAGTTCACTGTAGGTTTGGGCAAAAGAAAAAAGGGGGATTAACAGCAATTCTTATTGTAGAATGTGCTTGGACATTTTTCAGAATTTTTCAGATTTATAAAAGCCTGAACTATGACATCCCAAAGTGTACTGTTTTAATATTTCTCATTGGAAAATATAGAAAAATATATATCATTATTGATATACATTTAAGTCTAACTAAAAGAAACATGTATTTTTTTTCCTTATACAATTAAAAAAATTGAAAGATCAAACAGTCCTTATATGGAAGTCCTAAATTCAAAGCTTCTACAGAGACAGTTCATTTCATGTGGACACAAGGAAGGAAGAGAAGATAATGAATTAAAATGTATTTCATTTACTACTTTGTGAATATATGTGACTACATCTCTCTTCAGTAATTAGAATTTTTATGGTGGAGTGAGAAGTATTTGTTGATGGTCAGATAATATTCTTTTCTCATTTCCAGCACTCTTCCTTTTATGAACTATGTATACATGTATGTAAATGGCTGTGCATGTGTGCACACGTGTATAAAAGAATACGATTATCAACAAAGTAGCCTATAGATGAAAGATTTTGTTCAATAATCATATGGCAGTCAGACAACTGAAATGCTCTTATAGTAGGATATATTGCTAGACACCAATTACTGCAAATATGAAAGTTTATGGACTGATATTTTTCTAAAATTTGTTCATATAAATCTAAAATAATTTGATGTAAAATAGTGTGACTGAACACACATGATTCTCATTAGAGTGTCCATTCACGTTGGCTTCTGTGCTGAGCTTGCAAGCTATGCCACAGGCACAAAGGCCCACTGCATTTTCCAAATTAATCACATACGTGACCAGATGTGCCTGACTGAGTTATCCAAATAAATCATAAATACCTCCCCAAACTTAAGAATGTGGCTTGCAGAGTCAAAGAGTCAAAATTATTTTAAGCAAATATTGAAGCCATATAATAATTATCCAAAAATAAAAAGTGGATAAGGGATGTAACCTTGGTTAATCAGACTCTCTGCAACTTGTTTTTTATTCTCAAAATTTGAAGGTGACTTTCCCAAAGACATCTAAAAATTAAATCTACCCTAATACTCCTCCTCACCAAGTTGGGCAACAAGTAGGATATTCAGCCTATGGAATGTTGTCTCCTAGCAACCACAAGAGTGAGAAGCAGAGATATACAAAGGCAGACTTCAAAAGTCTGCAACCCCAGGAGTTCAAAGATCAAAGCCCTAAAAGTTAAAGATTTATTCCTTAAAAAAAAATTTCAAATGGCAAAATTTTTACTTTCACCACTGCAATGGGCCAATAGTAAATCTCAATACTCAAAACCTGTGCTGATGAAGAATGAGTGTGGTATAGCTCACCTTAAAAAGCAAAAATATTCCAGTGAAATAAACATAATCGATCTCTAAACATTTATTTTTGAATTCAGCAAAACTGGTAAAACACAAAACACATGGTATTGGGATAGCGACTGTCAGGGCTTTACTGTTGATTTAAATTCTACTTTTATTAAAGGACAATAGAGATTTCAGTAGACTGGAGAAAGTGGGGTATTTGGAATTGCAAAGCAGTGTCAGCTTAAGGAGCCTCCACCGTATATACTCAGTGATTACATTTCATAAAAAAGATCAGGAAGTGACACAAAGAGAAATTTACCGATTCTAATAGTTGCTAAACATAGGGAAGAGATTTAGAGGAATTTTGGATTCTGCTCTCAGTTTGAAGAGAATGAAATGACCTCAAATATTTTTCATCTACACTCATCCATCCAAACAAATACACTTGTCATCATTAGTCCATCACTTTTTAAGTCTGACAATTAGTAAAAGAAATAGATTGTCTAAAATTTCTGGATTAAAATAGACAACAGGACGACTATGTTCTGCTTTCTCTATAAAATTAAATATCTGGAACCAGGTTAGATCTTTTAGAAGGCATTTTTGCAAATTCAAGTTATATTAATGTGTTTTCAAACTAGCCTTTGTGTGGTAATATAGTTACTCTGTTCCAAAAGATACAAAAAATTATTTCCTAAATAATTGAAACCATGTTTGATGCTCTAAATTGGATAATAAAGCCTCATGTACTGTCTTATTTTCCTCAGATTAATTTCCACTGATTCTCTCATAAAAATAATGCTATAAACTGTAGTTAACCAAATACATTTTATCCCATATTAAAACTTTGACATGCTGAATTTCTGTTTTTAAAAACAAACTGGCCAGAAAAATTAATTTGAGTGTTAAATGTAGGTGTGGAAATATAAATGTTAACAAACCTATCTGCTATATTGTTTCATAATAACTTTTTGATTATCTTCTTATTTCAGCCTTGTACAGCTGTTCTGTTTCACCTGTTTCCACTCACTTGTTTTACAATAATCCCAGAAACATGTGATAATGTTTTTTAAGTAGGGTATTTTTTTCAGGTTTTATTGTACTGGGAAATATTTACAGGCATTTTAAAGATCAGACTTAGATGGAAAACTGTGAAGTATTTTTTAGAAGTATGCAACTTCTCTGAATGCAAACTTTTCACCACCCTCTTCTCAGAAAATAGGTGGCTTTGGGGTAGGTGGTCTCCAAGCAGGGGCCCAGGGCCATTCCCAGAGATTCTCAGTTCAGCATGAGGACCCAAGGATGCAGTGGTGCTCAGCAGAAGCTTCAGTGTTGAGAACTTCAGGGAACCACCCAGGACCCCCAGTTCTATGGGATCTCCAGGATCTCCATATGGCCAGTGATGCCAGGGGGTGCCAATAAATAGGCGTCTTAAAATACAAACAAAGGGCTGGAGAGACAGTTCAGTGGGTAAGGTACTTGCCCTGCACGCAATGACCCTGGCTCAGTACCCCCAGACTCCTGTAGGACAGATATCTGAGTGCAAAGCCAGAGAAAAATAAGCCCTGAACAGCTGAGTGAGGCATCCAAACCAAAACAATAAACAGATAAAATGAAATAAAAATCAGGAAAAGGGCTACAAATGTTGATTTCCAATAATGAGCATCTGTTATGTCTAAAGTTTTAATGCAATGCAACACTAGCAAAAATATATATACTAAACTTAGAAAGTTGGTTTTCATTTTATGAAGAAAGTTAATTACTTAATTGTATGCCCCTTGTATACTATCAAGTTCACAATGTTTCCTTTCTTTTCTTCTATTACAGCTCTTGGTATTTTGGGCTCCCTTGTTTTCTCTTCAACACGAATATCATTCATACCTGTAATGGCACTCGGCAGTCACATGATACAAGTTTACATTGGTCTTTTGCATCTTTGCAGCAGTTTTAAAATCCTGAAATGGTTTTATAAAATTTTGTCAATTTTGTGAAATTATCTTTTATAATTTATTAAATATCTTTCTAACATTTATTCTATTATGAATATACTTAAAACAAGCTTTAAGATATACATGTTTTCCCCAGGGAGATTCCTTGAAGGGTTAGTTAGTGCTTTGCATGCAAGAGACCTGGGTTTGATCCCTGACAGTGCACAGTCTCCTGAGCACCTCCAAGAGTGAGTGACAAGCACAAAGAACCAGGTAGATTCCCCCTCCTCAGAAAAAAAATTATATATGTATATAGACATCTTCTTTGATTTTTTCCCCCTTTATATCACATTTACTGAGAAAACCCAGATCTGAAAACTGGCCCTGAATCTTAGACTACTGGTCTCTACTTTCAGAATAATTATGTTTTATGTGTTTTTACCTGTTGTACATAATCAAATATATCATTTACTTTTTTATGTTTTTGTCCCTAGTGAACACCACCAGAGACTTCGTTTAGAGAGAATGGTTTTTGTTTGTTCTGTTTGGGGGCCTCGCCCAGCAGCACCCAGGGCCACTGTCCTGCAGGCTCTATGCTCTGTGGGCTCTCCTGGCAATGCTCAGAGGACCATGTGGTGCCAGGGACAGAACCCAGGCCTCCACATGCAAAGTGTGCATTCAGCCTAAAGAGCCATCTCATTGACCCTAGATAGAAAGGGAAGGCCACAACGAGAGAACCTTTGGTATTAGACCACAGGACAAAGAGACCCCCTTGGGTACCGGCAGAGGGTATGACTGGAGCCACTGGGTAGACAAGATAAGGCTTCTTCCACCTTTGGAATCCCTACTTGAAAGGAGAAGTGTATGAACTTATGTTGGAAGTTGAAAGATCTCTTAAGAAGGAAAATGTGAAATCTACACATAATATTTTGAGTTAGAGAAGTCAGCGGAGAAGAACTGGAATGGCATAGGGGGAAATACTGTTTAATTTATTAGAGATTTCCTCTCTGTGGTTCCCGATTATTCTTCTACTAAGCATCACAGACATGATGTCAGAAGATCATACATTTTACAAATATTACAAAAGAGTTGAAGAACTCAATCAAAATAAGCACATCACCAAAGCGATATTAGCAAAACACCTGCACATCAAAATACCATGCCAACTGTATAAAGCACACATAGATGTGAATACAATGAGGGATGTGAGATGCTGATTGACTTTAATATTTGTTGTGATGTGGAAGAGGATTTTTGAAAATAAGTATTCAAAAACCTGTGAAGAAGGAAGAAAAAGGTTCACCCATTTTTAAGAGGCAGCTTCAGCAGGGGTCTGCATGGGCTGGTCTCCTTGTGACACCTGACTAAGCTGAACTCTGAGAAGTACAATAGCTACGTAATTTTTTTAAGGGGACCAGGGAATCAGTATAGTGAGTAGTCAGTATAGTAGCCTTTCCGCAAGACTAACCAGGGTTTGATCCCTGGCACCACATATGTTCCCCAGAGCCCTGCCATGTGATCCCTGAACACAGTCAGGCGTGGCCCTAAAACAAAACAAAAATTAAATTTTTTAAACATCCCCAGATTCCCTTCTGAAAGGCACCGGTCTTTGGGGATGGTGGAGAAGGAAATTTGGTAGAAGGAAATAACAACCAGACTAGAGCTTAGAAGCTTTTTATCATGTCCTTCTACCCGCCTTTCCTCTGCACATCCCCAGAGACCTGTGGCAATTTGTTGGTTTGTTCTTGTCTCTATCTTACTTTTTTCATGTGTTAAGATTCTTAGAATGGCTATTTGTTGTTTAACTTCATCATAGTGTATATTGCTTAGAAAAAGGCTTCTGAGACCACTTCTAAGTATGTGATTCTATAGAAAAGAATTATCAGTAGAAAAATAATACAAGACATCATTGAAGGTGAAATACACAGGGAAAAACTTACTACATGATATAGGAAACAAGGAAAGAAAACTACTGTTACTTAATGGCAAAATTCAAATTGATATTCAATTAATTTTAATTAAAGTTAATATCACTTAACTTTATTCCAATGTTTATTAAATTAGGCCATATAAATTCAAAGTTTAAAAATGAGAATGGTGAATTTTGTAAATTAGTCTATAAGGAAATATATTTTAAACCACTTGGTGTTTTTGATATATTGAATATAATAGCTTCTATTGCAAGTCTGAGTACCTGCTCCACTAACTTAAAACCCTATTTGTAAAAGCATATTTTGAGGACCTATTTTCTGCCTTGTATGAAACAAACATATTTCTACTAATGTATTTTCAATTAAAAATTGTGAATGACAGCAATGAGCAACAAAGTCATACACAAATTACTTTATTTGACAATTGAGTTTCCTGTGTAGTCAAAATATTATCTGTAATGATACTGTATGTATCTCATCAAATCAACATTTTTAACCTTTTTTACTATCTGTTATCAAAGGCAAAGCACATACTTATCAGATTGAGCTAATTATAAAAATATTCTCTTTTTTACCTTGTTTTTTTTTTACTTTTTTGGGTCACACCCAGCAATGCTCAGGAGTTACTTCTGGCTCTGCACTCAGGAATTACTCCTGGTGGTGCTGGAGGGACCATATGGGCAAATGCCCTACCCGCTGTACTATTGCTCAGGCCCTAAAATATTCTTTATAATTCTGTCTAACGTTGAGTTAGTGATCATTATATATTACCATTTTCTAGCAAGAAAATTTGGTCAGTAGTTTTCTGAAGTGAATACACAAAATAAAATTTGTAGTTTTTTAAAAAGGTTTTTGTTTTATCTTGGGAGGCTGAGGGGGTGGTATTGGAACCACACCTAGTGGAACTCTGGTCTGACTCCTGACGTTGTACTCAGGCTCACTCCCAGCAGTGTTTAGGAGAGCACAGATTGTGCCAGGTATCAAATCAGGGTCAGTCACATTCAAAGAAAGTGCCTTAATCCCTGGACTTTCTCTCCAGTTCTTAATTAGGCAGTTTTTCACAAGTAAACAGAAAGGCTTACCTCTAAAGCAAAATGGTATTGCTCTAGTTCTGTATAGATACGTCCACGATTAATGAAAGTATTCAAGACTATGGTCTCTCCAGAATCAAGAAGAAGCACCGTTCCATAATCTATTAAGGCCTGAAAATAAAACAATCTGTACAGTCCATATTGTTATTCAGAAATTTACATCAGCTATCAATGAATAAATGCTTTTATAATATGCACAAATTATGCCCCTACTGAAGTAATAGCACAGCGGGTAGGGTGTTTGCCTTGCACGCAGCCGACCCAGGTTCAATTCCTGCATCCCTCTCAGAGGGCCCATGCGAGAGTATCCTGCCCGAATGACAGAGCCTGGAAAACTCCCTGTGGCATATTCAATATGCCAAAAACAGTAACAACAAGCCTCACAATGGAGACATTACTGGTGCCTGCTCGAGCAAATGGGTGAACAATGGGAGGACAGTGCTACAGTGCAGTTCTTTTATTTGATTTATAATCTATGATTGCAAGTAATCATTTGTTAGCTATAAAAAGTTCTTTTTTAGCAGTACAAAATTTTCATTAAGCTGTAACTACTGTGCTATATTTCCCATGCTATTTGTGAAACATGAATTATCTCAAACATTTTTATTGTGCCTAGGTTGAAAGGTAGGATACAGTATACTTCCCCCAATCAGTAGTTTCACCAAGAGTTTACTTTAAAATTTACTTTAAAGTTTACTTTAAAGTAAAGTTCTCATTATATTTTGAAACTTAATTTCTTTTTAGTGTTTTCATTGTTTTCCTTACAATGAATCTATTTTATAAGGCAGAATTAGTCCACTATGACCACCACTGTAAACCTGTAACTACCACTGTAACACAGATGGTCACTCAAAAACTCTGTTACATAAATAAATCATGAGTCAATTATTTAAGCAAATAAGCACTTAATTGGGAAAATATTTCCAAGCATTTTTACATGCGTGCGCACGTGCGCGCGCGCGCACGCACACACACACACACACACACACACACACACACACACACAAATGCACATATTCAAACACATAGACTGAGAAATGACTAGGAGATATTTTGCCATAACTTTTATCTTTTTTTTTTAAATAAACAGATTTTATTTGGAGGACTTTTAAGGTGTGGAGGGGGAGAGAGTGAGAGAGTAACGTACTCGAGAGAACATGGGCTTCTCCAAGGGCGGAGAGAGCCCCTACACACATTCTCGCATTAAACACAAAAGCATGAAAGTACACATCTCAAGAGGGGAGATGCCTGCGACACATGTGCTTGGGCACCACATGTGCTCTGCCACGTGGGCGCAAGCAGCACATGGGCTCAGGCAGCACATATGCGCCTTATCTCTTTTTTTAATTCACTGAATTAACAAGTATATTGTTGTCCACTACACATCAGGTACTAGAAGCAGCGAAATTTTTGGTTGGAGCTGAATCTCTCAACACATTTCCCTACTGCACTTTGTCATTCAAAAGAACCCATGGTTTTATCAGAAGACCAAAATGGGACTAGGGACTAGGGAGGCACTTTCCTTGCACTAAAATGACCTGGGTTTAATCCTATATGGCACCCTATTTGGTCCACTGACGGGAGTAACTTCTAAGCAGCACTGGGTGTGGGCCAAAAACAGAAAGGAAGGAAGCAAAGTAGAAAGCAGAGAGGGAGGGAGGAATACAAGGAGAGAGGGAAGTAGTAATGGAGGGAGAGAGGGAATAAGGGGAGCAGGAGAGGGAGAGACAGAGGGAGATGAGGGGGGTGTAAGTCACAACTGTCACACATTCTTTTCTTGGGGTGGGTGGGATTGTTCAGGGCTTACTTCTATTGTGCTCAGGGAATCATCCTTGAGGTGTTCAAGGGAACATGTGGATTGCCTGAAACTGAACCCAGGTTAGTCACAAACAAGGCAAGCACCCTACCCACTGCATTCTCTCTGCACAATCTATGTCCAGTGCCATTCTGCAATCATATTCTAACTGAAAGTAAAAAAAAATAAAAGTTGAGTTAATTATTTATTCATTGGTCCTCAGTGTTTCATGATTTCACTCAACTATCTGAAAGAATTGTACAATTAAATATCCTACAATGTGGAATAATTATAAACTTTGCCAAAGCTGCAAAAGTAATTCATGAAACTTGTTAGAAAAAAAAAAAAAGCTAGAATGCTATCACTTTTCATTTCACAGAATCACGAAATGCAAAACCTGTAAGATGCTTTAGAAATCCACTGAGCAGCTGAACATTCAATTCAAGAGGAAATAAAAGCTGGGAAATGAGATTTCATGAAAGTCAATGAACAGGATTTGTATCATGCCTTTGCTATTATTACCAGCTTTTCAGTCTTGGGAAAGTTACTTAACACTAAGCTTCAGCTTCCTCATTGGCAAAACTGGGATATTAGTAATTAATCATATAGGTCCAGGCAAATATATATATATCAGTATATGTATGTCGACATGCCTGTCACATAGTAATCCCTAAGTTAACTGGCATACTCTTACTATTTTTAATTAATATCAGTAGTAGTAATTAGAATTTACATTTTCTTAATTTTTAGAAAACGACACCTTGGGAGAATGCTTTAATGTATTTGCCACAGAAAGACATTGAGGTTTCCTCAGTCTATTACCCTAAGAATGCTGAGAAACAGGTGGAGGTAGACAAAAGGAGGGAGGTGACACTGTTAAATGACATCCGGTTCACATGCTAGAGGTCAGAGGGCTTTACAAAGACACCCAAAGGCTGTTAACCAGAAGCAAACAAAGCTGTGGACATTAATACAGGTCATGCTCCCTGTATGACTTGGAAACCATTCTAACCTCTCCCTACTTCTATTTCCGCATTAAAATGAAGTATTTGGATGAAACGCATATCATTCACCTACTCTAAAACAGCCAAGAAGAATATTTTTCTAGCTAAATACGAATATTTTTCGTATTTAGGTGGATTTCCATTTTCTTTATTAACTTTATTGTCTTTACTAGTGTTTGAAGATTTTTATAAAGTTGTTGAGGGGAGTCCCCTGCCCCGACCTGGACCATTGCTTTGGGATTTAGGGTTGTCCAGAAAAAGCAGGAGTGGGGGTAGAGAGGGAGTTTATCAAAGACACCTGCTGTGAAGGTTAGTCTGACAGATGATCTTTTAATTGGTTTCCTAGGATCTTGACAATTCCCTTGTTAAAAATCAGTTATTCATTCATCAACATTTCTGGAGGAAACCTGATGGTTAGCAGGAAGTCTGTATCCTCTTCCAGAGAAACAAAGTTGTTCAAGTATTTCTTGTCCATGACAAATACATCTCTATATTCCCTACTGTTTTAAACCCAGCCCACTATTCCAATTTTCAAGGAGATTGGGGGAGTGAGACTATACAAAGCAAGCGAAATGAGAGGTCTTCTTTTTAAAGAATGCCCTGGTAACTGTGGAATAATCAGAGAAACAAAAGAAGGGGAGTACCTGGATAACAGAGCAAGAGAAGATGAAACAGAACATTGAGTGAGGAATCTTGAATGGAAAAAAAAACCAAAGCAACAAAGGTACATAAATAGAACAACCAGACACAGGGCAAGTTCAATTTGAATTAAATAAAAAAATGACTACATGCTTCAATATATCCCCAGAGCTGGAAACCATGATTTAGCCCTCATGCTCCTCCTGTGAGCTGAGTACCCTATAAGAAAATTCTTTGATTAACATTTGCAGAGACTGGGAGGTAATAATCATTCTTGTAATTACTTATTCAATATGCCAAACACAGTGACAATAAGTCTCAAAATGGAGACGTTACTGGACCGCTCAAGCAAATCGATGAGCAACGGGAGGACAGTGACCTGACAGTAATTACTTAGCCAAAAAAATGGTATGAAGTTCCACTCCTGGGAATATATCCCAGAGAGGCAAAAATGTATAGTCGAAGTTACATCTGCACTTGTTTGTTCATTGCAGCACTCTTTACAATAGCCAGAAACTGGAAGAAACCTGAATGCCCAAGAACAGATGACTGGTTAAAGAAACTTTGGTACATCTACACAATGGAGTACTATGTAGCTGTTAGAAAAGATGAAGTCATGAAATTTACATACAAGTGGTACAATATGGAAAGTATCATGCTAAGCGAAATGACTCAGAAAGAGAGGGATAGACATAGAAAGATTGCATTCATCTGGGGGATATAAAGTAACAAAGTATGAGATTAATACCCAAGAATAGCTGAGATCAGCACCAGGAGGATTACTCCATAACTTAGAGGCCAGCCGGGTATCCTAGAGGAAAGGGCAGTTCAGATAGAGAAGGGAGCACCAAATAAAGGATGTTTGGAGGATCCTCCCAGGAGGGGAGATGCATGTCGAAGGTAGACTATGGACTGAACATGTTTGCCACTCAATGCCTCTTTTGCAGACCACAACACCCAAAAGGAGAGAGAGAACACAGGGGATTGCCCTGCCACAGAGACAGGGGGGATGGGGGGATGGGGGTGGGAGGGATATTATCCATGGTGGTGGAAAATGGGCACTGGTGGAGGGATGGGTATCTGATCATTGTATAATTGAAACCAAAGCACAAAAAATTGTAAATCTACAACTTTAAAAAAAATAAAATAAAATAAATGGAAAAAAAATGGTATGAAGTTTATATTGACTCAAATTTAAAAAATTACATAACTAACATGACTTAACTTACATTTAACTAAATGCTAAAAAAGGCATTAATTTTTTTTCATGAAACACTACAGAGATTATATGAGAAAAATTTGTAAGTCCTAAAAAAGAACTCTGACATGGTTCACTGGTTTCTTATTGTTTTTGTATGTGTATTTCCACAGGAATGGTTCTTCAACATCATAGCAGAAATATGAAAATACCTTATGTACTAAAATGTTTATGAAATGTTTTAAGATGTTTACTACAAACATCATCTTACCTTTGTATATTCACTGACCCGGGTATAACAAATAGCTCTGTTGTAAAACGCTATATAACTATTTTTGTCCATGCTGACAGCTATGGTTAAATCTATAATAGCTAATTTATAAGTCTGCAAAGAAAAATAATAATTGTAAAAAGGGTTAATCATAATGGCCTAAAATTTAATTGCAAAACAATTTCTTTACTCTGAATCTTTTGCATATTAATTATTTTTGTGTATTATCTGTGAAATTGAGACAATCAAACTAATCTTTTAGAGTGAAAATCTATTGATAGGAATTGTTATTATAGTTTAACTTATCTGCAAACAAATTTAACATAGAAATAACAAATTTAAATTATTATCTTACCAGCACTGTTTTTATATAGCAAGGAGAAAATTATGCTTCATGGCCTAAAAGCCAGTCGTATTGACCCCACAAACTTTCATCAAAGCTTGCTTACCCCATCTTATATTCTCATATAATATAATCAAAATGTTTCCTATCCATATTCTTTTTTGCTTTTTTTTTATATTTTTGGTACTTGTGTCATCTATTTCTACTGATAACAATTTTCATGGAATTAATACATAATGCACAGTCTGAGCTTTAGGAAATTCTTTTGCAAAATATTTCATATGAAATAGCTACCACAAAAGATTAGAAAAGTAAGGAGGGAAAAAAATGGGGAGAAACAAAGTATTCCTTGGATTGTGTAGATATCCATAACTACTTACTTAGATATCAATAACATTAACATAACATTTTGACCAGTAATTTTTATTTAGGAATCAGTCATAAACTCAAGAAATAACTTTCTCTTAGTGTACATACTAATTTTTTTTTAACCACAACCAGTAGTGGTCAGATCCCTGACTCTGGGCTCAGGGATCACATCTAGCAGTGCTTGAGGGACCATATAGCATGCTCAATATAGTAATGAACACAGGTAAGCACCTTACTTACTATCTCTTCATCCCTATACTACCATACTAACATCTTATTTTAAACACCACAATAATAAAAAGGAGTTTAATATCTAAGTATTTGTTCTTAGTGCTATGTGCACATGAAATCTTTTGGAGAGAACAAGGATTTTTAACAGCTAAAATAGCCCAAAGCATGGGCAAAGAAGTTATTCCTTGCAATTTTGTTTTAAATAGGAATAGGTATGGCATTATGTTGCTTTGGTTTCTATTGCTTAACTTTTGTGTCTTCTAAAACAGCAAACCACTCTGCCCTTTCCAGGTCAGAGAAGGCCTTTTACTCCTCCAGGATATAATCATCTCAAAGTGGCTTTACTCAGCCTAATTGATCTGATCTTTTTATTTCAAATGCTGATAACATTAGGAACCCAACCAATTCATTGCCTGGACCTGATTAAAACTGGAGCATCCAGGAATTTTGCTCCATGACTTGGAGGCCAGCCACATGTGCTAGGGAAATAGGGAGCTCAGATAGAGAAGGGAGCACCAAATAAAGGGTATTGGGAGGATCCTCCCAGGATGGGAGAAGCACGCTGTAAGTAGACTATAGGCCAAACATGACTGCCACTCAATGCCTCTTTTGTAAACCACAACACCCAAAAGGAGAGAGAGAACAAAGGGGAATGCCCTGCCACAGAGGCAGGGTGGGATGGGGGTGATGGGGGTTGGGAGGGATACTGGGACCCGTGGTGGTTGGAAAATGGGCACTGGTGGAGGTGATGTAGGCAGGTAGACAGGGAGGGCCCCCTCCCGAGGCAATGACAAAAGCCAGCCCTGCAGAAAATAGGAAAACAAGAACTAAGGCTTGATAAGACCCTCACATGGCTCCAGCAACAGACCCATAGAAGCTCCTCTAGGAACAAAAGGCCAGGAAAGGAATTTCAAAGAAGACCATCACCACTCCCATCCTCCCTGGTAACCTCCTTAGCAACGGACATTTACCTGGGAAGAAGCCCCACGTGGGGGCAGGCTGGAGAAACCCTATAAAGGCCACCTTGAACAAAGGAAGGGCGCGCATTTGCTGCCTGAGCCCATGTGCTGCTTGCGCCCACGTGGCCGAGCACGTGTGGTTCCCGAGCACTTGTGTCGCCCGCATCTCCCCTCTTGAGATGTGTACTTTCATGCTTTCGTGTCTAACTTTACTCTCTCACTCCCTCTCCCTCCCTCCATACCTAAAAATCCTCCGAATAAAATCTATTTACTTCACTGCTTGTCTACTCCTGAAATTCCTTTCTGCGAGGCGAGACAAGAACCCAGCAACCTTGGGTCCCGAGTGGCAGAGGCAGGTGGGGAGAAAGTGACTGTCTTTCTCCTCCCCGCTTCACATAAGTCACCCGTGGGGCCCACCGACATCAGAGGGATGGGTACTTGATCATTGTATAACTGAAACCCAAGCACAAAAATTTGTAAGTCTGTAACTGTACCTCATGGTGTTTCACTAATAAAAATGAATAAATAAATAAATAAATTTAAAAAATAAAACTAGGGTATCATAAGGGTTCACCCCTGGAATAGGCAGGATCTATAGGTCCTTTGTCAGCATGAAGAAGCTCCAGAAGACAGACCTTCAAACATTTTTCCCCTTAAAGATTTAAGGTGATAAAATCTCTAGTGGGGGAAATATAATGTAGGCAGGTAGATAGGAAAGGGCCCCCATGGCAATGGAATTTCTGGAAAGTAATAAAACCAATAACCCTAAGGCTGCAAAAGTCCACCTTGCAGACATAAGAACCAAGGTCTGGTAAGATTTCACTTGGCTCCAGCTGACCCAGAGAAGGATGAACTTCCTCTGAGAGAAGTTCCAGTAGGAACAAAGGCCAAGGAAAGGAATTTCAAACAGGACCATAGACTACTCCCAACAAGGCCATTAGCAACCACCCTCCCAATGGTAGCTAGAAGCCCCACATGGGGAAGCTTGGGGGCAAAAAAAAAACCTTAAAAGGTCACTTTGAATAAAGGAAGGGCACGCATATGCTGCCTGAGTCCATGTGCTGCTTGAGCCCATGTGTGGCTGAGCATACGTGGTGCCCAAGCACATGTGTCCCCCACATCTTCTCTCTTGAAATGTGGACTGGGGCTCTCTCGCATTCTCTCTCTTGAGCACCTCTCTCTCTCTCTCTCTCTCTCTCTCTCTCTCTCTCTCTCTCTCTCTCTCTCTCTCTTCTCTCTTCTCTCTTCTCTCTTCTCTCTCCCTCTTTTCCCTTCCTAAAAGCTTCCAAATAAAATCAGCCTCTTTTTTTTTTTGCTTTTGGGGTCACACCCGTAAACCCGGCAATGCTCAGGTGTTATTCCTGGCTCTGCACTCAGGAATTACCCTTGGTGGTGCTCAGGGGACCATATGGGATACTGGGAATCAAACCCAGGTCGGTCGTGTGCAAGGCAAATGCCCTACCCGCTGTGCTATTGCTCCAGCCCCAAAATCTGCCTTTTCTTAAAAAAACAAAAGGAATTTAATAACCTAAATGTCCAATAAGATCTGATTAAAAATAAATTGTAGTAGGGGCTGGAGAGATAGCACAGCATGTAGGGCGTTTGCCTTGCATGCGGCCGACCCAGGTTTGATTCCCAGCATCCCATATGGTCCCCTGAGCACTGCCAGGAGTAACTCCTGAGTGCAGAGCCAGGAGTAACCCCTGTGCATTGCCGGGTGTGACCCAAAAAGCAAAAAAAAAAATTATGGTAAAGAAAGGTGCTACATGGAAAGTATCATGTTTAGCGAAATGAGTCAGAAAGAGAGGGATAGACATAGAAAGATTGCATTCATCTGGGGAACATAAAGTAACAAAATAAAAGACTAACACCCAAGAGTGGCCGAGATTAGTACCAGAAATTTTGCTCCATGGCTTGGAGGCCATCCACACATGCTAGGGAAAAAGGGAGTTCAAATAGAGATGGGAGCACCAAATAAAGGGTGTTGGGAGGATCCTCCCCGGGTGGGAGAAGCATGCTGAAAGTAGACTATGGACCAAACATGATTGCCACTCAATGCCTCTTTTGCAAACCACAGTACCCAAAAGGAGAGAGAGAACAAAAGGGAATGGCCTGCCACAGATGCAGGGTGGGATGGGGGTGATGGGGGTTGGGAGGGATACTGGGACCCATGGTGGTGGAGAACAGGCACTGGTAGAGGGATGGGTACTTGATCATTGTATAACTGAAACCCAAGCACAAAAATTTGTAAGTCTACAACTGTACCTCATTGTGTTTCACTAATAAAAATTAAGAAAGAAAGAAAGAAAGAAAGAAAGAAAGAAAGAAAGAAAGAAAGAAAGAAAGAAAGAAAGAAAGAAAGAAAGAAAGGTGCTGGAGCGATAGCACAGCAGGTAGGACATTTGCTTTGTATGCAGCCAACCCAAGTTCGATTCCCAGCATCGCATATGGTCACCCAAGCACCGCCAAGAGTAATTCCTGAGTGCAGAGCCAGGAGTAACTCCTGTGCTTCGCTGGGTATGACCCAAAAAGAGAAAAAAAAAAGAAACATACCATACAGTCATTAGAAATGGAATCTTGAATAACTTACTAAAAATATAGGGCACAACACACTGATGGAAGTAACATAACTTCAAATTTTTGAAAACATGGATTATACATGATTAGAAAAGAGAACTAAAAGCAAAATCAATATACAACAGAGTGCTTTCAGAATATACCACTTATTTGATAGTGAAATTTAATCTCCTCTAATCACCGATCCTTTTTCCAAATTTTCTACAATAAAGTTATACTATTTTCTTAATAAAGATAAAATTTATTGAGTCATGCCAACAAAATATGGATACACAGAGCATAATAAAAAATAAATTCCCCTAAATATTTTATGTACATGTGTGTAGTTTATATAACCCACATCAAATTTATCACCAGAACTTTAGATCAAAATAAGCACCAGGGTAGGAGAGACAGTACAATGAGTAAGGTACTTGACTGATATGTGACTGATCCAGCTTTGATGCCTGACAATCTATAGCCCCCGAGCACCCAGGAGTGGTCCCTAAGCACAAAGCCTTGAGTAAGTCCTGAGTACGCCACATATTCCCCCTCCGAAATCAAAAACAAACAAAAGACAAGAACCAGCATGATTCAAAATAAATTTAAAAGTCTGTGATGTTGGTCAAAGAAGAGAAAGACTCTGAGCTCCTGCTTTACTGCTCCAGACAAAGAAATTCTGTGCAGCCACAGTAAACTTAGCAGGGTGAGCAGGACCTCAGGAGCACCCAGTGCTCTAGGACCCCAAATGTGACCATGAGGGGAAAAGGACCCATTCAGCCAGACCCATTCTCAGGCTGCCTACTATGACTTTCAGTTGTCCACAACAAACACAAGTCACTGCAGGCAGAGTTCCTGTCCCACTTCATCAGGTTACTATTCTTTTTTCAGCCCAGGAATGTCTCAGCTGTGTTGGTTTGCAGTTCAAGCAGGGAAAGTAACTGGTTTTTGGGACACACTGTTTCTGGGCTCCCCTCTCAGAGAAATATCCAGCTGGCTGATAATCTCTGGCTAAACAAAAGTCGCCGTGAATTCAGCAGACATAGCTTGGCAGGTACTCCTCTTCCCTCTATGCCTTTATGATATGAATCTGAAATCACTCTAACCTTGAGTTACAAAAACCCACATTTAGCCCACGCCCTACAGAAGGAGACGTGGCAAAATCTGGGAAGCTGAGACTTTTTCCATCACTTCACAGGAATGAACAAAAGGTTCAATGGCAAAGAAACTGAAGGAAACTGAATGAATCACTCTAGTCTACACTCTCATGAAAAAGTCCTGAAAAACAAAACATCTTAAAAATCAAGAATGACAGAACTTTCTAGTAAAGAAAATAAAGCAGTGTCAAAAACAGTTTAAGTCCTTTCACAGTAAATGAGGAAAAAACTCTACAGGAATAAGTCTGATTGTCACAAAAATTGGGAGTCTAAGAAATTAAAATAACTATCATTACATAACTCAAGAAAATACAACAAATGCATGCTAACACAGAATAAACCTTTAATGAAATAAGAAAGGAAACTCAGGAACATTTCAAAAAGATCAAAGCTATTTTTAAAAAATAGGCCAGAAAAATAGCACAATAGGTTGGAACATGTGCTTTATATTCAGGAGGCCCAGGTTTGATCCCCATCACACATCATGGTCCCCAAGACACTTGCAGGAGTGACTGCCAATCCAAGTTAAGATTAGCTGCAGAGCATCACCAGGTGTGGTCCAAATCAAAACAAAAAATTGAAACACTAATGGTAGCAGATATAAAAAATACAATGAATGAACTCAAAATCTCCATGAAAAGCATTTTTTTAAAAAAAAAAAAAAGCTCTGAAGCCAGATCAATAGTACAACAGGTAGGGCACTTGTCTTGGACTACGTCAAACCGAATTTAATCCCCAGCACCCTATACTGTCCCTAATCCCTGACAGAAGTTCAGAGCCAGAAGTAAACCCTGAGTTTATCAGGTACAGCCCAAAACCAAAACCAAAACCAAGCCCTCCTTCTCTCCCCACACAAAGGCTCAATCCCACAAAGGAAAGAACAAATGAAATTAAAGATAAAATTTCAATAATTACTCATATGGAAAAGAAATAGGTTTAGAAAAATAAGGGGGAATTTTGATAACTGTAAGACTTAAGAAGAGTGTCAAATATAAATAACTAAACCCAACAAACTTGCAGTCAGAAAAGCAACAATAATAAAACTAACTTCTAGACTGGGTGGAAACTATAGTGGTTGGCCAGAGTTAAAGGAGCAGTAGGGGAACAGGCTGATGGGGATTTCTGGAGGAAGATGGGACAGGAAGAAGGCTCATGGTGGGAGCAGTGAGTCTTCTATACATATATAAAAGGTATAATGCTGTACCCTTGAAATACTACAAACCAATGATGAACTAGTAAGAAGGGAGAAAATAAAAGTGGCATTTAAAATATAAGCACCAACAATAAACATCAATGTTTTGTATAAAATTATGAAAGTCCCTTTTGGTTTCCGGTGTGTTTGTAAGTTGGTTTGGGGGTCATGCCCACTGTGCTCTTGGCTTATTCCTGGATCTGCACTCAGGGACCACTCCTGGAAGGCTCTGGAGACCATATGGAGTGCTGGAGACTGAACCTGGGCCAGCCTCCCTTGCCCTGCAAGTGCCTTGTCTGCTATACTATTTTTCAACCCCAAATCAAAGTCCCTTTTGAGTACTACGAAAATGCAATGTATTATATATACTTCTTTCACTCATATCATGGTGATCCTTATCCCAGAAGTTAAAAATATATAGAAAGAAAGGAGTCCTTACTAGGCACCCAAGCATCTACCCACTCTAAAATCTTAGTAAAAACTGTAGAAAATAATCCTACCTTATTGTAGTATTTCAGAACTCCTCTGTAGATATAGGCAAACACATTCTGAGAACAAATTTTAATGGCCTCATTACAATTTAAGATTGCTTTGGAATATCTGCCTTTCAAACCATAGTAGGCTGCTCGACTTAAATATGCCTATTAGGAAAAGAAAAGGGAAATGGAATATTTTAATTAAAAAATCAATTCTACAAAAATAAGTGCTATTTTAATAAATTTGTGCCATGCAAAGATAACACTGTGTTTTCCATTCTTCCATTAAAGATGATTCAAAGATATAAAATGATTTTTTAAATAATATATATATTGCTTATAAGAGGATGGTCATAGAGAGTATCATGCAAAGTGAAATGAGTCAGAGAGAGAGGGACAGAGATAGAATGACTGCACTCATTTGTGGAACATAAAATAACATAATACGAGTCTGACACCCAAGGACAGTAGACACAAGGGCAAGGAATATTGCTTTATAGTTGGAAGCCTACCTCATGAGTTGGGGGAGAAGGCAGCTGGAATACAGAAAAGATCATTAAGTCAAGGATGGTTGGAGTGATTGTTCGAGATGGGAGACGTGTACTGAAAGTAGATAAAGGACCAAGTGTGTAGCTTCTCAGTATCTGTATTGCAAACCATACTGCTCAAAAGTAGAGAGAGACAGTATGGGGGAAACTGTCTGCCATAGAGGAAGGGGGAGTGTTGGGATTGGGGATGGGAGGAAACTGGGGACATTGATGGTGGAAAATGTGCACTGGTGAAGGGATGGGTGTTCGATTAATGTATGACTAAACTCAAACGTGAAAACTTTGTAACTGTATCTCACAATGATTCAATTTAAAAAAATAAAAAATATACATATACAATGAGCAGTCACATGTCCCTGCATTTGGTTACCAACATTTTGTAGTACTTTTTGTATATAATTTTTTTCTTAACTATTTTAAACTAAGGTGTAGATAATCTTAAATACTTCACCTCCAAGGCTTTCAGTATAAATGGCCTATAAAAGACATTCTCTTGCATAACCTTCTACCATAAAATATTTAAGATATTAAATAGTATTTCTTTAAAATTATTTAATATTTAGTGCATATTCTAACTTCATAGGCTTTTGAAATCAGAGCCATCAAGCTTCACCTACAGAATTCCATGTTGTATCCACATTCTCTTAAAATGTAGGAATCGATATGATAGGAAAATGAGTAAATAAAATTAACATTTTTAAAAAGCACAATTGTAAATAGGTACATTGAAGTATTAACACAATGCATTTAGTAGTCCATTAAGTATATATATACATATATATATATTTGTTTTCTATTAGAAATAACTTTAATCCGAAAGAAAGTATGCATATATAGATTTTTTAAGTTAGCTTAAAAACTTGACACAATTAACTAAATGATAATTGCTAACTATTAACAGTGGCATGTCAACAATCTAACATTTTAAACACAATCCAAATCGCTGAAATTGTTCATTTAAATACCTGGTAATGATTTGAATCCAGGGTAATTGCACGATTAAAATCCAGGATTGGGTAATTCTTGCCAAGTTTCACTTTACAAAGCCCACGTTGATAAAAGCCTTCAGCAAAATCAGGTTTTGCTTTCACAGCTTTTGTAAAACAATCATAAGCCTAGAAAAGCATGTTATTTAAAAGCAAATCACTCAGTAGGTAGAATATATTGATTTTAAATATTTATAGGTTATAGTATATAATCATTGTTTAAAATATTTACCCTAGTTTTGGGTCATTTATATTTCTTCCAATGAATCTTATGGGAAAAATAAATGTACTATTTATAAATAAGTTTTTTATAATTTTTAGAGCCCTTTACTCACAGGCTAATGTCTACAACAGTCCAACTTGTTAATTTACAATACTTTTGGAGGTATGGTTTTAATCCTTATTCTCCAAGTCCTTTTACTACAAAGAAATCACAGCAAGTACTCCCCAGGGAGGCCCCCAAACCATTAAAGATACAGTTATGAAATTTCAGAATGGCACTCCAAAATTTTCCCCAACATTATGAAACAGATCTATGTTTGATTGAGTTGTCCAAAATGGCTAAATAAGTGAAGAGGGACTGGAGAGAGAGCATAGAGATTAGGCACATGCTTTGCATTTACCCAGTCTGGGTTAGATTGCTGGCACCACATGCCCCCGCCCCACTGCATTGCAGAAAATGGCATGTGAACAGATGGCCCCTAAGCATCCTCGAAGATGGCACAGGTGGCCTCAGGCTCTGCAGGGCCTCAGGAGTACTGTATATCAGGCCCTAGTATTGAACCCACCAGCCAGGAGTGGCTCCCGTGCACCCTGAGTACTGTTTTGGAGACACTCTCCCTACAAAAATTCAATCCCTTTTTAGTTAATCTTGTAATTAGTACAACTTGTTAATAAAACAACAAATAAAAATTTAATTCTTATTAAAGATTTATGGAAATTTTTGGACTGGAGAAATAATACAAGGAGCAATAGGTACGGCATTTACCTTGTACCCAGTGGACCAAGGTTCAATGCCTGGCATCCCATACTGTCCCTCAAGCCTGCCAGGCGTGATCCCTGATAATCATCAGGTGTGGTCCAAAAACAAAATCAAAAACAAAAGATTGATGCAAATTCTGGAAACCATCCATCTTTATGAATATAAGGGTTGGAATGGGGTGTGTGTGTGTGTATGTGTGTGTGTGTGTTGTGTGTGTGTGTGTGTAGAAGTGAGGAGAGGGAAAGTTGTAGAATATCCTACAGTAGCTATCTACTGGAAAAAATACTAATTATTTTATTATTTGTCAATAATTGATAATTCCAAAGTAAATCACTGTGTAAAGTTACTTTATAAATTACATTTATACTGGGTAAATATATAATTGAATGAAGAGGATTTCAATGAATCAGGGCCATCTTAATAAACAATTTCTATTGGATTTGAATTTTCAGTTGTCAATAAGAAAAGCCAGTGTCCTAATTATTTCCTAATCATTACTTATTTTACATTACAGTGAAGCACATGATTTAAAGTGTTTACAATTTAATAAGTGAATTAATATTAATGTGATGAAATGATGCTATCATTTTCTAGTTCTATTTATTATTTTAGTGAAAATATACAGTCATCTTTAGACTATTATTAACTAAAAAGCATTATTTATTTAATGCTGATTTAATGTGCTGATCAAGTAAAACAACAAAATAGGTATTTTAGGATGTGCTGATCAAATAAAACAACACAATAGATATTTTAGGGTCCTGACCTAGTACAATATGCCAAGTTTTATGTGAAGTTTCACTGGTTAGGTAGCTTTCAGAAATAGAAACAAATCCAGGGTCTGGAGCAATAAAACTGTAGGTAGGGTGTTTGCCCTGCACACGACCAACCTGGATTCGATCCCTGGCATCCCATAAGATCCCCTGAGTACCACCAAGAGTAATTACTGAGTGCAGAGCTAGGAGAGTCCCTGAGCATCACAGGGTGTAGTATAAGGACTTGTGCCTAATCCCTATACCAAAAACAAAACCAACAACAACAACAAAAAAAAATATGCAAGCAATTCCTAAATTCTCAAATAGCTTATGATGCACAAAATACCATTTGTGAATTGCCTTCATCCACATAACAAAGACCCAAGTGATACAGACAGTCTGCTGAAGCTTCAGTGGCATCTGGTCCTTTAGTGGAATGTGAAAACACCCCCAGTGCCTTTTTAAACATTTTCAAAGCTTCCTGTAATGATAAAGAGAAAATTTTAAGAGAAGAAATGTTTCTAATATTTTTTTAACATGGCAGTCTCAAGTGTTAAAAGGACATTTATCAGGCCTGGTAGAGTGGGCAGATGTTATCAGTGCACCTCACAAATGCCGAGATGGAGAAATGAAGAAAGGGAGGAGGGCAACAAAGTCAACTCAGTGAGTCCCACCCAGATCCCAGATGCTATCCTGCAAACTGGCACTTAGAACCATGTAAACTTCTAGAACTAAAGCCTCTTTTCTTATATTCTTAAACCAGGCTTCAGTGATGGATTAGTTTATGATCCATTTTTTTAATTAGTGAATTACCATGAGGTACAGTTACAGGCTTACAAACTTTCACACTTGCGTTTCAGTCATACAATGGTGGAGGGATGGGTACTCAATCATTGTATGACCCATTTTTTAATTCATTTCCTGAAGGAACTATCTGGCAGCTATTAGAAAGTAACAGATTTCCAATGATGAGAACATGTCTAATATGATTTTATTCAACCATTATTTTGTTCTGATGTTTCCTTAATGGGGTTCCATCAGCATAGAAGTAATGTGAAAAATTGCACACTTAGGAACCAAAGATATTATTACAGGGGTTAGGTGCTTGCCTTGAATGTGGCCATCCTGGTTTTTTCCCTGACACCACATATGTGCTGTGCACTATCAGGAGGGATCCCTGAGCACAGAGCCAAGATTAATCTCTGACCACTGCTAGGTTGACCTCAAGCATCCAAAGCCCCCCCCCCCAAACACACACACAAAAATTGTACATGTAATTATTTAGTCAAAGTAATGGAAACTTTAGAGCTGTTTAGAAACAAAAGAACTTCTCTATGGACTGGGTAGAAAAAGGGCAATCAGAGATACATTCTTCAGGCTACTCCTTTCTCCTCGATGATGCTGTGAGTAAGCACTATCAAGGTTTCCTTTCCTGCAGCTGTCTTAAGTAAGAGTTCTCTAAAAAGTCTGAACAGGGGCTGGAGTGATAGCACAGTGGGTAGGGCATTTGCCTTGCCCATGGACGACCCGGGTTCAATTCCCAGCATCCCATGTGGTCCCCCGAGCATGGCCAGGAGTAATTCCTGAGTGCATGAACCAGGAGTAACCCCTGTGCATCGCTGGGTGTGACCCAAAAAGCAAAAATAAATAAATAAAATAAAAAATTTTTTTAAAAAGTCTGAACAGTTATGGAAGCTCTTCATGGTAAGGAGAAGCTTTGAAACACTGATGAAAGTCTGAGAAACTATTTTGAGCAATGGGGCATGCTCACAGGTTGCAGAGTAACGAAAGAGTCCAACACCAAATGCTTCTAAGGCTTTGGTTTGTCACATAAGCCACAGTGAAGGAAGTGGTTGCAGCCACGAATGCAAGACCATATTAGGTGAACAGAAGAGCTGTGAAACCAAAAAGGGCTGACAATATTCTCAAAGACCTGGTACCCACTTAACTGTGAAAAGATTTTTATTTGTGGCATTAAAGAATGCACAGAAGAACATCATCTAATAGATTATGTTTAATACTAGGGGGAAACTGAGGTGATTGAAAACATGACTGAAAAAGAGAGTGGCAAGAAGATACTTTGCTTTAGTGATCCTTGATGACCATGATTCTGTGGACAAGACTGTTATTCAGAAATACCCTACTATTAATAGCTACAGATGTGAATTAAGCAATGCTCTATCGAAGCAAGAGATGGCCATCCAGCCACAGAGGTTGAAGTTGCTCTGGAAACTTTGGTGGTGCTTGTGGAGGTGGTTTTGGTGGGAACTTTGG
The DNA here is from genome assembly GCF_029834395.1 of Sorex fumeus. NCBI lineage: Eukaryota > Metazoa > Chordata > Mammalia > Eulipotyphla > Soricidae > Sorex > Sorex fumeus. The sequence goes on from NW_026606155.1 coordinate 57,309,322, forward strand.
TCATAGAGGAAATATCAGTGGACTCGGTGGTTTTGGTGGCAGCTGAGATGGTGATTGGATATAGTGGCAGAAAGGATGGTTATAATGGATTTGGCAACAATAGAAATCTGGAGTTGCTGGAAACTACAATAATTTTGGCAACAACAACAGTCAGTCTTCAAATTCTGGGCCCATAAATGGAAGAAGTGTTGGATACCAAAGTTCAGGTCCCTATGGTGGTGCTGATCAATACTTTGCCAAACCACAAAACCAAGGTGGCTATGGTGGTTTTAGGAGCAGCAGTAGATATGCAGATGGTTTTAACTGCCAGGAAATAAAGTTTAGTAGGAGAGGAGAGCCAGAAAAGTGACAGGGAAGCTACAGGTTACAAAAGATTTGTGAACTTAGCCAAGCACACTGGTGGCAGGCCCGAGCTGCTACAAAGACATATTTTAGACAATACTCACGTGTATAAGTAAAAAAAACCTAAGTGCTGTTTAAAAATAGAGGGCAATCAAAGGTGATCCTAAGTTTCTATAGAGTCAGGATGGAAAATGGGAGGGAGAATGGTTTGAGTATATCGAAGTATTCCTTTAAGGAATTTAATACCATAAAGGTGTCAGTTCTTCATAAAATAATCTAGAAATTTAAAACAACTTCAGATAGGGTTTTTAAATGGATCTTGATGAAATGAATTTAAACAGTACAATGGACAAATTATGGCTGTCAGAGAACTATGAATGTCTTGGAAAGATGGAACATGTTCTATTCACTGTCACGTAGAAATATATATATATAAAAAAAAACTATAGAAAAGAAGACACTGCACTTCAGACCAGGATAGAAAACTGGCTAATAAAATGTCTCAAATCATGTTCACATATGTATCAAAACTTTTACGATCTTTGGATAAAGAAGAACTTTTCAAAATATGATAGAGGAACATTTAGGTAGCCACTTCTGGAGACATACCTACTGGTGCTCAGGTACAAGCAGTATTATTGAGGAATTAAACAAAACATTTTGAAAGCAATGGAAATAAAACAAAACATGAATATATTTGATGACATTAAAATTAAAAATCTCCGTTCTTCAAAAAACATGACAAAAATTACCAAAAGACCAACTACACATTTTAAGATGTGTGGCACACATTCAACCAGCCATGGAATAGTATACAAAACATATTTTAAGTACCTAAAACTGATAGAAATAAGACAAACAAAAATGAGTGTACCAAAATGTGATAGAACAGAAAATACAGGTGATGAATAAGAATATAAAGAGTTGTTCAACCTACACTCAATAAATGCAAATTAAGACCACATGAGACATGCTTTTATGTATTAATTAATAGCAATTAATATGACACCAATTATTGTAGAAAAAGGAAACCAAACAGATGATAAAAGAAAAAAATGGTGCATACAAAGGTACATTTTCTTGAAAGTTAATATTCACATATCAGTACTTCTACTTATATAAGTATATCCTGAAAAAATCAATCCTCATGCTAACAGGCGATGTTAAAAAGAATACATGTAACAGTCCTTTTCTAAAAAAAAGAAAAAAGGAAGAAAACTCACTGTTAATAGAGGAATCAGTAAGTACACTGTCACTGTCCTCCCGTTGTTCATCGATTTACTCGAGCGGGCCCAATAGCGTCTCCATTGTGACACTGTTACTGCGTTTGGCATATCGAATACATCACGGGAGCTTGCCAGGCTTTCCCGTGCAGGCGAGATACTCTTGGTAGCTTCCCTGGCTCTCCGAGAGGGGCAGAGGAATCAAATCTGGGTCGGCTGGGTCGGCCGCGTGCAAGGCAAATGCCCTACCCACTGTGCCATTGCTCCAGCCCAGTAAGTACACAGTATAATTTAATTTTGTTTTTAAAATATTTTAGCATTTATCTTAAACACATTGTAAAATACCATTAACAAGTTTATTAAATGTTACTCACTACTATTCACCTTATTTCTCTTGGCCTTCATTAGGGTTTTTGCTAATAAGGTATATGTAGTTATCTCTGGCTTCTGCAAAGTAATTCCATCCAAGACCTGAATGGCCTTGTCATACTTGTCACAAAATGAATAAACTAGTGCTTTCTGTAGAGGACTTAGGTTAACGAGACCTAAAAGAAAAAGAAAAGTTTATCAATACTTTTGTTGAGTAGTTAGGATCAATAAAATAATTACTCAAAGTAAGTCAAGCAATTCAACAATCTATAACATGAATTTACAAATCAATATGACACTAAAATCTATTTACTATCACTATGATATCCCAATTTCAAAGTAATAAAAGGTCTTCATTTCCCATAATATTTTTCACAAAATTCACTTGTATGAAGCTTAATACTAGCTGATTATATGTAAAACTGAAGCTTTAAATTGCAAAACTCTTTCAAATAAATCCTTTATGCAATCAATATCTGAAAATAAAATACAAAACTTTAATAAGTCTTTCTTGTCAAGTTAAGACAATTATAATTTTGCATTAATTATATTTACCTTTATTCATTTCCGTTACTTGTTGAATAGTGAACTTTGCAAGATCATAACATTTCATCTTAACAAGATATTGTCCTCTGAAAAAAATAATACCTTTGTAAACCAAAGCATTTACAATAATTTTTAAATAGTTTCTTATGTACTTTAACGTTTTTGCAATTATAAAAATTTATTCATACCTACATATGCATGATAAAAACAATGAAAATTCTATACATTTTATTTGGTCTATCAATATCAATTAGCATATACATGTAAGGAGAAAACTATTTAGGAAATATGAAGTTTGAAAGAAAATGTTCAAATCTACTTTTAATAGTCTGTATTTGAAATGCTATGTTAATAAAAAAATTATTAAAAGACAAATCCAGATCACACGGCAAAAAGGGGGAAATTATTTATATAAATTGCTGAAATGTAGATCAAGAGATAAAATACAAGGATTCTTTATCAAAATAATTTTTCCTGTCCACCTTCCTGTGTCCCATGTTAAAAACCCATGTTAAAGATTCTAAAATTTTTGCTCTTGAAAACTCATCACTTTCCATGGGCTCCTTAAGAGAAAATTGAACTACACTTGAAATATAATTCATTGTATCAAATTTTTCCACTGAATTACTGAGGTTTATATTAGTAATTCTGTGCATACAAAATGTGTTCAAAATATTTATTCTTACATTTGTAAAGTATATAACAACTCCATGATCAGTAATCTAGGGGAACTCAAAGAATTGTCTCTAAAACACTTAAGAGTTGTATTTTAATGTGACATCAGAGTAAAGGAAAATATGAGGTACCTTATATTATAAAATGTCTTAAATGTCAACAAAAATTGTAAACTATATCTGATATACTGGTTGGAAGATGTCCACTGTTGGAATATTAAATATAACCCACGGAACAAGAAAATACTAAACATAGCCAAGAGTTATCTCAGATGTTATCTCAAGAAGAATTATATTTTTATGTCCATACCTTATTATATATAATTGAACTTCATCTGGCTGAAGGTGGATAGCACGAGAAATCTCTTTTAAAGATCTGGTCAGTTTATGCAACTGTTGAATTATGAATAGATAAATAGAAGTTTAGCTCACAATAATCCTATCTATCCTCCTTCAAAACAAATACTCCAGAGGAACCACCTACTAAAGCCCATTTTTTCTTTTTTGGTCTCGTTTTTTGTTGGAGGTCACAAACATCAGTGCTCAGGGTTTATTACAGACTCTGAGTGCAGGGAGACCATATAGGATGCCAGGGAACAAACCAGTATCAGCCACAAGCAAGACCCATTGTACTATCTCTGGCCCCTCAAACACATTTTTTTCTTAAGAATTATTAAAGCAATTGGGACTTTGAAATGATTTAAAAGTTCATAATGAACATTTTTTTTTATTTTCTTTGTGTGTGTGTGTGTTTGGGGGGGCTGGGCTCTCCTAAATGATGCTCAAAGGGATGGGGGCATTCCCAGAGATGCTCAGTCAACTGGCTAGATGTTAAGTTGCTAGGATCAAGGTGCTTCTGCCACCTAGGTTGTCTCAGGTGCTGGGGACCACCAGGACCACATGCACACACCCAGCAATGCTGCAGTGCTTCCAAGTTTATCCCTAGCAATGCGCAGGAGAAACTGAACCCAAGCTTACTCTATTTCCCTGCTCCCATTTCTTCATTTTTTAAAAAAAATTGCACATATTTAAAAATGTGATTTTTAAATATAAAATAAAAAAAGACAACGCTAATTCCATTTAAGTGTAAGCGAGAGAAAACAGACTTGCATAATAAGTAGATGAATGAATGGAACAAAATACTGTTGGGGACTCAGTCTTTGCCTCAGACAATGCTTGTGCAGCTTCTCAGGCTGGCAGCTGAGCAACAGCCTCACTTCCTTTCAGCTTATTTGTGTAGGCAGAGAACTCCTGGCATCACAGTAAAGACTCAGATACTGCAAGGGTTTGAGCAATATCAGAATGTCTGGACCCATGTGGCAGAAACCAAAACATAGAAACATTACAAAAATAGGGATAATATCTTTCCCAAGGCTTCTTTTTTCCATATGGTCCCAAGTCAACTGATGTTGGATCAGGATCTTTTTTTTTAACAAGCTGTTCATGATTGGACTTCAGTCATACAGTATTCCAACACCCACCCATGCACCAGTATACATTTTCCAGCACCAGTGTCCCCAGGTTCCCTCCCATCACCCCCATCCACTATCCCCTGCCTGCGTCTATGGCAGGCACTTTTCTTCTCTCTTTCTCTCTCTCTCCCCCCTCTCCTCTCTCTCTCTCTTCCTTCTCCCCCCTTTGGACACTATGATTTACAATATTGATACTGAAAGGTTATCTATAATATCCCTTACCTAATTTTAACCCTCAGACCTGTGCAGCGTGATCATTCCCAGATATTATTGTCATAGCGGTCTCTTCTCTATCTTACCCACCCACAGTCCCATGCTCACTTGTAGTTAGTTCCAACCACTGACCAGTCTTCCTAACCCATTTTACTTGACCATGGATATTATTCCTCTACGACATATACATATATATGCACACATATATATGCATATATATATATTTCTCATATACCACAAATGAATGCAGTCTTTCTGTATCTGTCCCTCTCCTTCTGACTCATTTCACTCAGCATGATACTCTCCATGGCCATCCATTTATAGAAAAATTTCATTACTCCATTTTTCCTGACAGCTACATAGTATTCCATTGTGTACACGTGCCTTAGTTTTTTTATTCATTCATCTGTTTTCAGGCACTCAAGTTGTTTCCAGGATCTTCATGGGACAGGTTAATCAAAAGGATAACTCAGTAGAGGCAGAATTGAAGAAATTATGTTCTTGCATAACTTGTTCATTCCTCGGAAGAACAGGAATATTTTTCCACAGGAACACTTTCCCAAGAAAGCAGCTGCCTTTGGGTTGGAAGCAAATCGAGGGAGTAGTTGAGAGAGTGAGGCACTGAAGGAAACAAATGGTGATCTGCTTGGGAGAATCTGACCAGAGCCAAGCAGTTTCAGCCTGTACATTTGGATATATCGCAGGACAGAATGAAGAACTGTCACTTACTGTGGTGGATGTAAAAACACTGCCTTTTTAGCACTCTGCATTCAGGCGCCAGACATTGTTGCAAAGGATTGCCGGCTTCAGATCTGAGTAATGCTTCACCTCATTCTCTGAGGTTAGCACAAACAGTCATAGGTGCAGAAGTAACTGATCACTTACTCCAAGTCGTCCGGAATCCTGATGTTAAAGGAAAGCATCTATTCCTTTAGCATGGATGCGTTCCATATGGATTGCAAAACAATATTCTGTGCATCAGGAAGTTAAAGCTGAGCTTTGTTTTTCAAGTTATGTTTGTCTGAAGGTCAAAGATGAATACACGAAGAAAACCACTATTACTGTGCTTATAGAGATTGCAAAACCTACATAGTTGGTTGTTAATGAGGGTAGAGTTGCTGCAGTGATTGATGGTAGTGGGTCCTGCAAAGATAATACAACACTCTCTAATATCATGATGCTAGATTATGTCACAGCTTGTTCTAAGAGCTGGTCATGCAATGATTGTTAGCAAGGGTAAGCCACAGTTGTCTGTCCACTTGTCAAAAAACGCCTTATCATGTTAAGGCCGTCACTGTCTGTGTTTTAGGACAGATTTCAGGACACACTTCTGGGCATGTTCTGCTTGCTTCAATCCAAATTCTCTGTCTATTCTGCTTTCCGTGTACAAGTCAGCAGATAATTCTGAGAATCTCCAAATTAAAAATTAAGAATCCAAAAAGACTATCTTATAAAATTCACCATTCTCCATACCTTGTGTCATTTCTATATGACGTTTGTTCCAATATTTTGGAGCATGTGGCTGGACAGGTCAGTAAAGTATCACTTGATAGAAACGCTCACCAATCTTTTCTAACTAGAGTTAGACTTCAAAAGGTTCAAGATATAAAGGCAGAACTTGGAAAATTCCTCGAAGAATATTCACTGCTGGTATACAGAGTAACAAGATAAGGCAATAGAAGGTGTCAAACATGGGCAAACTCTTGGCCCTGGATTAAAGAAATTAAAATGCTGAGGACGTGGGGACTGTGTGGGAATGAGGGTGGAATGTTTGTAATATAGGAACAGGGGCCTTGGACATTTTGATGGTGTAGGGGTGAGGTGATCGTAAACATCAAAAATACAAGAGGCAACACTATCAAAAATATTTGAACCAAACTATAACAATGAAATCAAAACAATGGGTTTGCTAAGGAAGTGGTTGTGTTTTGGAAGGTAACCTTGGAACATTGGTGGAAGGGTACTGGTTGGCTGGGTATTGGAACACTTTAAACTCTTGTTATTAATATTTTTATAAATCACAGTACCTAAATATAGTTTTTGTAAATGCTGATTGATTTAAAATACTGAATTTTGGTGCAGTGCCCTACCCGGGGTAGGGGAGAGGAAGCGTGTCTGTCCCTTCCTCCTTTCTACCCCCGGGCAGCATGGTGACTGACACCTCAGAGCCTATTGGACAGCCAGGTATGAGCTGGCAGTGACGGGACAACTGCGGTCTCATGGGATGGGGAGGGTGGAACCAGCCCGTTCTTCCTCTCACACTGAGACCACAAGTTGCCCTCCACAAGCGGCTCTCCAGCATGGCCACGGCCCCAGAGGCACACGAACCCAATTCAGAACCCAGCGGCTTCTGTCAGAAATCTCTCCAGACTTAATTGGTAAAATATCAGAAATCTAATAGCGGCCACGTGATGTCATATGCTCCTCATAACCAGCAATAGAAAACAAATTAATGATGCCTTTTCAACAGGTCTGAATGTTGGGGGAAAATTCCAAATAATAATGGTGCATCTTTTGTTAAAATGATGAGTGTAATCAAAGTAGAGAGAGAGTTAAGTGGAAACCATCTGCCTCACAGGCAGGGAGAGGGGTGGGATGGGGGGTATATTGGGGTTCTTGGTGGTGGAAAATGTGCTGTGGTGAAGGGATGTGTTTGATCATTGTATTACCGACACTTAAACCTGAAAGCTTTGCAACTGTTCTCATGGTGATTAAAAAGGTAAGGTAAAGGCCCTCCCATTGTTCATCGATTTGCTCGAGCGGGCCCAGTAACATCTCCATTGGAGATTTTGTTGTTACTGTGTTTGGCATATCGAATACATCACGGGTGGCTTGCCAGGCTCTGCCGTGTGGGCGAGATATTCTCGGTAGCTTGCCGGGTTCTCCGAGAGGAGCGGAGGAATCGAACTCGGGTCGGCCATGTTGGCTGCATGCAAGGCAAACGCCCTACCGCTGTGCTATAAATAAAAAATAAAATAAAATAAAATGCTGAATTTCGTACTGATTAAAATACTCACTACAGGGTCAGAGAGACAGTGCAGCAGACAGGGTACTTTCCTTGCACAAGGCCAACTTGTGTTCAATTTCCAATGTCCCGTAAGTTTCACTGAGCCCTGCCATGAATAAATCCTGAGTGCAGAGCCAGGGGTAACCTCTGAATATTGCTGGTTATAGCCCCCAAACAAAAAAACAACCAAACAAACAAAAAATATTCATTACAGTTTTTACAATTGCTACCCAGAGGAAAAACTAATTTTGACTTAAATATTTATATACACTTTTCTGTAGAAAGTGGACAGTTACACAGCACTATAACTAAGTGGAGTCATATTTTTATACTAAAATTTCAGGTAGTATATTTAGGTACAATAGTTGTTGAAGCTCTTTCTAAACATTTGAACTAAGAGCACTTTATATGCATCCCACGTGAAATATCTTTGGGACTGGAGAGACACTACCAGAGTTAAGGCACTTGCCTTGTATGCAGCAGATCCAGGTACAATCCCCGGCACTGAAAAGCAACACAAGGAGTGATCTCTGAACTGGGAGTAAGGCCTGAGCACTGTGAGGTGTTCCCTACTCCCACTCCTCCCCAAAGAAGTAAATAAAAAAAGAAACAGCTTTGAATAATGTTTTATAAATTTAGCAGGTAGGGTGTTTGCCTTGCATGCAGACGACCTGGGTTCGATTCCTCCATCCCTCTCAGAGAGCCCAGCAAGCTACTGAGAGTATCCCGCCTGCACGGCAGAGCCTGGAAGCTACTCATGGCATATTCAATATGCCAAAAACAGTAACAACAAGTCTCACAATGGAGACGTTACTGGTGCCTGCTCGAGCAAATTGATGAACAATGGGAGGACAGTGTTACAGTGCTACTTTTTGTTTAAAAGGAGGCTTGATCTTTTGGATGTGTGCAGTCTCCATGGTGTGAGGTGGTATCTCATAGTTGTTTTGATCTGCAGCTCCCTGATGATTAGTGATGAAAAGCGTTTTTTATGTACCTTTTTGCTATTCATATTTCTTCCTTGAGAAAGTTTCTGTTCATTTCATCGCCCCATTTTCTGATGGTATTGGATGTTTTTTTTTTTTTGCAGAGTTCAACCAGTGCCTTGTATATCCTTGACATCAACCCTTTATCAGATGGGTACTGGGTGAATATTCTTTCCCATTCTGTAGATTGCCTTTGTATTTTAGTCACTGTATCTTTTGTGGTGCAGAAGCTTCTTAGTTTAATATAGTCCCATGTGTTTATCTCTGTTTCCATTTGGTTGGTCAGTGCCATGTCATCTTTGAAGATACCGTTAGCCTCACAACCAGTGTTGGCATGGATGTGAAGAAAGGGACCCTCCTATACTGTTGATGGCATATTCAATATGCCAACTGGTTCAGCCTTTTTGAAAAACAGCATGGATGCTTCTCAAAAAGTTAGAAATGGAGCTCCTATTTGATTCATCAATACCACTCCTGGGAATATATCCCAGAGAGGCAAAAAAAGTATAGTCAAAATGACATCTGCACTCAAATGTTCATTGCAGCACTGTTTACAATAGCCAGAACCTGGGAAAAACCCAAGTGCCCAAGAGCAGATGACTGGTTAAAGAAACTTTGGTATATCCACAAAATGGAATACTATGCAGCTGTTAGAAAAGATGAAGTCACAACCTTTGCATATAAGTGGATCAAAATGGAAAGTATCATGCTAAGTGAAATGAGTCAAAAAGAGAGAGACATAGAAAGATTGCACTCATCTGTGGAATATAAAGTAACAGAATGGGAGACTAGCACCCAAGAATAACAGAAATAAATACCAGGAGGGTTGCTCCACGACTTGGAAGCTGGCCTCACATGCTGGAGGGAAAGGCAGCTCAGACAGAGAAGAGACCACCAGGTAAAATGTGGTTGGAGGAACTGCTTGGGATGGGAGATGCACATTGAGAGCAGACTATAGATCAAACATAATGGCCACTCAATGCCTCTATTGCAAACCACAATACCCAAAAGGAGAGAGAGAACAAAAGGGAATGCCCTGCCACAGAGGTGGGGTGGGGCAAGGAGGGCTGGGTGGGGGGCTGGGAGGGATACTGGGATCATCAGTGGTGGAGAATGGGCACTGGTGGAGGGATGGGTACTCGAGCATTGTATGACTGAAACACATGCATGGAAGTTTGTAAGTCTGTAACTGTACCTCATGGTGACTCACCAACAAAAATTTTTTTAAAAAAATTAAAAAGCAGACTTGAATACATTAGGAACTATCCATGGTAGTTGACAACAAACGTTTTATCAAAGGTAGCCTTAGAAAGTAGAGTGCTTCATGAAGCTAGAGGAACCTTCAATGGGTCAATGCCATTCATTGGCCAAACAATAAAAAGTAAGATTAACAAATGGGACTTTATTACACTAAGAAGCTTCTGTGGAGCAAAGGAAACAATAACCAGAATATAAAGTCACCTCACTGACTGGAAGAGAATATTTGCCCACTACTTATCTGAAAAATTATTAATATCCAGGATATATATAATCTCTAGTCAAACTCTACAAGAAAACAATGGCCAATATAAAATGGGAAGAGATGAACAGAACCTTCCTCAAAGAAGACATACAGGTGGCTAAAAGTCTGTGTTCTGCATACTCAATATCTTGGAAATGCATATCAAAACAACAAGAAGATATCACCTTATGCCAGAGAGATTGGCACATATAGCAAAGAGCAAAAACAACTGTTGTTAAGGATGTGGGGGAAAAGGATCCCTCACTCACTGCTGGTGGGAATGCCAACTTGCCCAGCTCTTTTGGAAAACAATATGGACAGTTCATAAAAAGACAAAAATTGAGCTTCCATATGACCCAGCAATTGTACTTCTCAGCATCTAGACCAAAGGTTCATTGTTTTATTCACAATAGCCCAAAACTGGAAACAACTCAAGAATAGATAACTTCATAAAGAAAATATGGTATATATACAAAATGGAATCCTACTTGGCTTTAAAAATTGATAAAAATCCCCTCCCTTTCCACCACCCAAGCCGATCTGGTCTTTCTCCCTAAATCCCCAGGTCAGTTTTGGCTCCGTTTCTCAGACCCGTGACTTTGGATTGCACGGCGCAAGCCCGTGAGGCGGCGTCGCGCAGACGCCAGGCAACAAAGCTGATCGGAGCCTCTTTGCCTCTCCCTTTCCGCCGCCCAAGCCGAGCCGGTCTCTCTCCCTAAATCCCCAGGTCAGTTTTGGCACCGGTTCTCGGACCCGGGACTTTGGATTGCACCGCACAAGCCCCGTAGGCGGCGTCCCGCGGACGCCGGGCAACAAAACTGATCGGAGCCTCTCTGCCTCTCCCTTTCCGCTGCCCAAGCCAAACTGGTCTCTTCTCCCCACCCAGTCTTTTCTCCCGGACACACACCAGGTAGCTGTAGGGATGTGGCCACTTTAGAAGTGGGTGTGGCTTTTTAAAGTGGGTGTGGCCTAATTTTCGGCCAGACAACGCTTACATGGCCACGGGTAGTTTACACAAATTAAGAAATCTCATCCCTACACCTACACAACAATATGAAGAAACAACACAAATCTCCGCCACAGGGAGACCACGAGGAAGTAAGTCCAGAAGCCTCACTAGGTGCTAGCCACCTTAGGGACCTCTCTGACAAGGAATTCAGATATGAAGTCATTAAGATGTTCAATCAACTCGATGACACAGTCAGACAGATATCCGCTAAATTGAAAGAGGACATGAAAGAAACAATTGATCGCACAATCGACAAAATACAGCAAGAAATGAGAGCCGAAATTGGAAAGCTTCGCACAGAAATGGCACGCATCACAGATTCCCTAGATGAAGTCAAAAACTCACTCTCTGCCCTCAAAAATAGAATGACCACAGCTGAGGAAAGAATCAGTGTCCTGGAAGATCAGCTGCACCAAGCCAACAAGCAGCAACAAACAGTGGAAAAGGACCTCAAAATAGCTCTACAGAGAATCAGAGTTCTACGAGACGATTCCAAAAGAAACAACATTAGAATCATTGGACTACCAGAAGCTCAGGGTAACAACCCCAATGAAAAAAACCATGCTTAAACAAATCATCACCGAGAAATTCCCAGAGCTCCACAACACAGCCATTCAGATTCAAGAAGCCCGAAGGGTGCCAGCTAAAAGAGACCCCAACAGAAACACTCCAAGACATATTATAGTTAGAATGATCGATGCTGCCGATAGAGACACAATACTGCAAGCAGCAAGGGTAAAAAAGGAAATCACATACAAAGGAGCACCCCTGAGATTCACAGCAGACCTATCAGAGGAAACCCTACAAGCCCGAAGGCAGTGAAGAGATATAGTCAAAAAAACTCACTGAAATGAATGCTTCACCAAGAATACTCTATCCGGCTAAACTCTCACTCAAAATCGAAGGAACGCTACACTATTTTCTAGATAAACAGCAGCTCAGGAACTTCATAGACTCAAAACGAAACCTAAAACAAGGCCTAAAGGGGCTACTATAATACAAGACAAACCCTAAAACCACAACACACCCGCACAGCAACATGACACAAAACCCCATAAGTATACTCTCTCTCAATGTCAACGGTCTCAAATCACCATTTAAGAGACACAGAGTGACAAAATGGATACAGAGACAGAACCCAACATTCTGCTGCCTACACGAAACTCATCTCAACACTCAGAGCAAACATAGACTCAAAATCAAAGGATGGAAAACAATCCTGCAAGCAAAGAGCTCCTGCAAAAAAGCTGGGGTGGCCATACTAGTATCCGACAACATTAATTTCACCTTGAAAAAGACTAGAAGGGGCAGTGAAGGCTATTTTCTCTTCATCAGGGGATACATACAACAGGAAGAAATCATACTCTTAAATGTATACGCACCTAATGAGGGAACAGCTAAATATTTAAAACAACTGCTAACAGATTTTAAGGAGGACATCACTACCAACATAATAGTACTTGGAGACTTCAACATTGCTCTATCACCTCTGGACAGATAAACAAGAACAAAACTCAGCAAGGAATCATTGGCTTTGAAAGAAGAAATAGAAGAGAGAGGGCTTATAGATCGTTACAGGGCTTTACACCCCAAAAAGAAAGAATACACATTCTTCTCTAGTGCACACGGAACATTTTCCAAAATAGACCATGTGCTAGGACACAAAACATACCTCAACAGAATCAGGAAGATAGAAATAGTACCAGCCATCTTTTCAGACCATGATGCACTGAGGATAGAAGTGAATCACACACAGACACAGAGAACCAAATCAAACACCTGGAAGTTAAACAACTTGATGCTGAACAACGAGTGGGTCAGGAATGAAGTTAAGGACGAAATCAAAAGATACTTGGAAACAAATGAGAATGAAGACACAAGCTACCAGAACCTATGGGATGCAGCGAAAGCCATATTAAGGGGAAAATTTATAGCTCTGCAAGCATATCTTAGGTCTGTAGAAATGATGCACATAAACAACTTGACCTCACAGCTCAAGACCTTAGAAAAGGATCAACAGAAAGAGCCTAAATCAGGCAGAAGGAAAGAGATCATAAAAGTTAGAGCAAAAATCAATGACATGGAAACCAAAGAAACAATCCGAAAGATAAATGATACCAAGAGCTGGTTCTTCGAGAAAATAAACAAGATAGATAAACCACTAGCAACACTCACAAAGAAGCAGACAGAGAGAACCCTAATAAACCGAATCAGAAATGAGAAGGGGGATTTCATTTTCATTTCATTTCATCATCCTGTTATTCGTTGATTGCCTCGAGCAGGCCCCAGTAACATCTCTTTCATCCTAGCCCTGAGATTATATTCAAGGCTCTTTAGGAGAATGAGACCCATTATTGTTACTGGTATTTGGCATATTTGGTACGCCATGGGGAGTTTGCCAGACTCTGCCCTGTGGGCAGGCTACATTCGATAGCCTGCAAGTTTGTCCAAAGTAGGAATGAGATAATACGATGTCATAAAAAGATGTCCTGATAAGATGTCGCGTGGCCGCGAATGCAGCCGCATGGTTCCGGGAGCTGCATTTTATAGTCTCAGCATGGTGGTGGCTGGTCCTGGAGGTCTTCGGCTGCCGGAGCCCTGGTCGGGGCGGGGAGGAAAGCTCAACCCACTCCCCTCCAAGGGGCCCTGACGAGGAACAGCCAGGCGCGGGGGCAGAAGACTGCACTGTCTTCTGGGGGATATCACAACAGAAACCAAAGAAATCCAAAAGATCATCAGAGACTACTTTGAAAGTCTCTATGCCATGAAACAAGAGAACCTAGAAGAAATGGACAAATTCCTGGACTCCTATAATTTCCCAAAGCTGAATCAAGAAGATCTGGAGTATCTGAATAGGCCTATTAACATCAACGAAATAAAAACTGCAATCAAAAGTCTTCCCAGAAACAAAAGCCCGGGCCCAGATGGATTCACTAGCGAATTTTTCCAAACATTTAAAGAGGACCTGCTGCCAGTCCTTCTCAAGCTTTTCCAGGAATTTGAAAAAACAGAAACTCTCTCAAACAGTTTCTATGAAGCCCATATCTCTCTAATACCAAAAGGAAACAAAGACACCACGAGAAAAGAAAACTACAGACCGATATCCCTGATTAACACGGATGCAAAGAGTCTCAACAAAATATTAGCAAATAGAATTCAACTACTCATCAAAAAGATCATACACCATGACCAAGTAGGATTCATCCCGGGGATGCAAGGATGGTTTAACACTCGGAAATCAATCAACATAATCCACCATATCAACAAAAGAAAAGATAAAAATCATATGATCATATCAATAGATGCAGAGAAAGCATTTGACAAGATCCAGCACCCATTAATGATGAAAACCCTAGCCAAAATGGGGATAGAGGGGAAATTCCTCAATATAGTTAAAGTCATCTACCACAAGCCTACAGCAAGCATCATCCTCAATGGTGAGAAACTGAGAGCCTTCCCTCTAAGATCAGGGATGAGACAAGGATGTCCACTCTCTCCACTGCTACTCAATATAGTACAGGAGGTACTCGAAATAGCGATTAGGCAAGAAAAAGATATTAGGGGTATCCAGGTAGGAAAGGAAGAAATCAAGCTCTCACTATTCGCAGATGATATTATACTATGCCTAGAGAATCCTAAAACCTCTACCAAGAAACTTCTAGAAACAATAGGCTTGTCCAGTAAAGTGGCAGGCTATACAATCAATACCCAAAGGTCCATGGCTTTCCTATATGCAAATACTGAAAGAGAAGAACGTGACATGAAGAAAACAATCCCATTCACAATTGCGCCCCAGAAAATAAAGTACCTAGGAATCAGCTTAACTAAGGAAGTAAAGGACCTGTACAAAGAAAACTACAAAACACTAATTCATGAAATAAAAGAGGACACGAGGAAATGGAAAAATATCCCCTGTACATGGATCAGGAGAATTAACATTGTCAAAATGGCAATACTTCCCAAAGCACTGTATAAATTCAATGCAATCCCTATTAGGATACTCATGACATTCTTCAAAGAAGTAGAGCAAACACTTCTGAAATTTATATGGAACAATAAGCCCCTACGAATAGCTAAGGCAATTCTTGGGAAAAAGAAAATGGGAGGAATCAACCTCCCTAACTTCAAACTCTACTACAAGGCAGTAATAATTAAAACAGCATGGTACTGGAACAAAGGCAGAGCTGTAGACCAATGGAACAAGGTTGAATATACTGACATCTCCCCCCAAGCATACGAGCATCTAATCTTCGATAAGGAGCAAGAAAAGTGAAGTGGAGCAGGGAAAGCCTCTTTAACAAATTGTGCTGGCAAAACTGGACGGCTACATGCAAAAAAATGGGCTCAGATCTCTGCCTAACTCCATGTACAAAAGTAAGATCTAAGTGGATTAAAGATCTCAACAACAGACCGGAATCTATAAGGTACATTGAGGAAAAAATTAGCAAAACCCTTCATGACATAGAAGCTAATGGTGTCTTCAAAGATGTCACAGCGCTGGCCAAGCAAGTTAAAACAGAGATAGACAAATGGGACTATCTTAAACTAAGAAGCTTCTGCACCTCAAAAGAAACAGTGACCAAAATACAAAGACAGTCAACTGAATGGGAAAGGATATTCGCCAACTACACATCTGATAAGGGGTTAATTTCAAGGATATACAAAATACTGGTTCAACGCCACAAAAAGAAAACATTCAACCCCATCAAAAAATGGGGAGATGAAATGAATAGAAACTTTCACAAAGAAGAAATCCGAATGGCTAAAAGGCACATGAGAAAATGTTCCACATCATTAATCATCAGGGAGATGCAGATCAAAACCACAATGAGATACCATCTCACACCTCAGAGACTGGCCCACATTCAAAAGAACAAAAGCAACCGATGCTGGCACGGATGTAGCGAGAAAGGGACACTCCTTCACTGTTGGTGGGAATGTCGACTGGTTCAGCCCTTCTGGAAAACAGTATGGACGATTCTCAAAAAATTAGAAATTGAGCTCCCATTTGACCCAGCAATACCACTCCTGGGAATATATCCCAGAGAGGCAAAAATGTATAGTCGAAGTGACATCTGCACTTGTTTGTTCATTGCAGCACTCTTTACAATAGCCAGAAACTGGAAGAAACCTGAATGCCCAAGAACAGATGACTGGTTAAAGAAACTTTGGTACATCTACACAATGGAGTACTATGTAGCTCTTAGAAAAGATGAAGTCATGAAATTTACATACAAGTGGTACAATATGGAAAGTATCATGCTAAGCGAAATGACTCAGAAAGAAAGGGTAGACATAGAAAGATTGCATTCATCTGGGGAACATAAAGTAACAAAATAGGAAAATAACACCCAAGAATGGCCGAGATTAGTACCTGGAATTCTACTCCATGACTTGGAGGCCAACCACACATACTAGGGAAAAGGGAGCTCAGATAAAGAGGGGAACACCAAATAAAGGTGTTGGGAGGACCCTCCCAGGATGGGAGAAGCATGCTGAAAGTAGACTATAGACCAAACATGATTGCCACTCAATGTTTCTTTTGCAAACCACAACACCCAAAAGGAGAGAGACAACAGAGGGGAATACCCTGCCACAGAGTCAGGGTGGGATGAGGGGGATGGGGGTGGAAGGGATACTGGGATGCGTGGTGGTGGGAAGTGGGCACTGGTGGAGGGATGGTATTTGATCATTATATAATTGAAACCTAAGCACAAAAATGTGTGTCTGCAACTGTACCTCATGATGTCTCACTATTAAAAATTTTTTTAATAAAATAAATAAATTTTTAAAAAATTGATAAAAATCATTCACTGTATTGCTGCGTAGATGCTACATAGATCTAGAGATGATGCTGCAGAGTGAAGCCAGTCAGAGGGAGGGGGACAGACAGAATAAATGATCTCTTTATATGCAGGATATAAAGAAACATAGTACGAGGATACAAATGCCCACAGCCAACAGAAATCGAGAACTGGTCTTCAATAGGAAATTTCCGATGGGGGGTGGAGGGATGCGGAAACTCTGGTGAATGGCGTGGCACTGGGATGTTTTATGCCTGAACCCTACCAATTACAGTTTTGTAAACCACACAGTGCTTAAAATAAAATTTTTAAAGATATAAAATACTATACAGCTGACTAGATACAAGTGAAATATAGTGTACAAAATTCTCATTTTTTTTTTCAGGGAAAGGAAAACTCCCTTGCAAATTCCTGAGGAAAACTTGAATGAGAAAAAAACAGTGAAAGAAATACAGGGCATTTGAAGACTGATAGTGCTGTATAAATACTTTAACCTGCCTCAAAGAACTATAGATAACCTGTTGGATTTTTGTAGAAACTTAGGAGGCTTTCCTTTTTATTCCAGTCTTCTGAGAAATTTTCTCACCCAAACCTAATTTGTTCTTTACTTTCAATGAAGCTGGCAAGAATAGAAGTCAATAGTAAGCTTCTGTCTTTTACATAATACTAAGTAGTTTCTAAGTACAGCGCAGTTTACTATTACCGCAAACACACGTTTCCTTAGTCTAGCTCTGAATTGACACAAAAGCAAACACACACATTGTTCCTCACTGTTCCCACATTTTAACTTTACTCTCTAAGGTTTCAAAAGTTACATTTTCAGAAATGTGAGGAATAATTTTTTTTGTAGGAGTACTAATATTTTTTCAGCCACTGATTAGCTGATAAAATTGGGCATGAACTCCACCTTAATCTTTTTTGTTTTTATATTTATTTATTGAATCACTGTGGGAAAAGTTACTAAGTTTTCAGGTTTAAGTCTCGGTCATACAATGATCAACACCTTTCCCTTCCCCAGTACTCATTTTTCACCACCAAGAACCCCAGTATACGCCCCCTCCCACCCTTCCAAATGCCTGCGAGGCAGATGATTTCTACTTAACTCTTCTCTACATTGATTACATTCATTATTTCGACAAAAGATGCAACATTATTGTTTAGAATTTCCGCCCAAACAATCAGAATTGCTGAAAAGGCATTGTTAACTATTTTGTTTTCTATAGCTGGTTATGAGAATCATATAATGTCACGCAGCTACAATTTTGGATTTCTGCAGTCAGATAATTACGAGATTGGTTTCTATGTGTCTGGTGTTATGGCCGTGCCAGAGAACTGCTCGTGGGGGGTAACTAGTGACCTCAATAGGACATGAAGGATGTGCCGGTACCGCCCCACTTCCCATGAGACTGCAGTTGCCCCAACACCATCGGATTGTACCTGGCTTTCCTATAAGTTCTGAGGCGGTGGCCACCTTGCTGCCGGGGGGGCGGGGGGGGGGGAAAGGCGGAAGGGAGCAACACCCTTTCCCTCCCGGGGAGGCATGGCGCTGTAGTTTAATGCATGATCCATTCACTTTTCTTCTGCAAGCTGCTGGGCTCTGGACTTAGTCCTTTTGCCTCTGGAGCCATGGCCATGCCAGAGAGCTGCTTGTGGGGGGCAACTCATGACCTTGGTAGGGCGTGAAGGACGAGCCGGTACTGTCCCCATTCCCATGAGACTGCAGTTGCCCCTTCACCGCCAGTTCATACCTGGCTTTCCAATAAGCTGTGAGGTGGCAGCTACCTTGCTGCCAGGGGGGAAAAAGATGGAAGGGAGCAACACTCTTTCCCTCCCGGGGAGGCATGGCACCGTAGTTTAACACATGGTCCATTCACTTTTCTGCCGCAAGCTGCCGAGTTCTGGATTAAGTCCTTTTGCCTCTGGAGCTGTGCCAGAGAGCCACTTGTGGGGGGCAATTCATGACCTCGGTAGGTTGTGAAGGACCAGCCGGTACCGACCCCTTCCCATGAGACTGCAGTTGCTCCATCGGCTCATACCTGGCTTTCCAATAAGCTTTGAGCGGGCAGCCACCTTGTATGCAGTCCAGATGCATTTCTGCCAAAAGCCACTGGGTTTCAAGATTTGTTTCTGAGTCTCTGGTATCATGGCTATTAATCAGCTTGATCTGGAGCCAGAGAGGCTGTTTGTAGGTGGCGACTCGGGGTCTCGTTGGGGTGGGAAGAGAGTCAGCTCCACCCCCATGTGGTGAGGCCCCGTGTGTCTCGTCACTGCAGGCCCAAACCTGACTGTCCAGTGGCCTCTGGAGGATGGCGGTCACCAGGCCGCCAGGGGCAACAGGCCAAGGCATGAAACCCATTCCCACCTGGAGTGGCCCAGAACCAGTAACCTACTGCAGGAACAGGACATATTTCTGCCAAAAGCCTTTGGGTTCCGAGATTCGTTTCTGAGACTCTGGGATCATGGCCATTAAGCAATTTGATTAGGAACCAGAGAGGCCATGCCTCCAATTATATAGCTGAGCCGGAGGTGGTTTGTGGGTGTGTCTCCCACATACCTAACTTTTGGCCATTTACTTTCTTGGTAAACTTTGCCCCAAGTTTTTGGGGTCTACCCAAAGGCACAGCAGCAATTTTGGGGTATCTGAAAGTCTGACGTTGCCATAAGGCTGCTGATGCACTCAACCTCACAGGTACAGATTGACCTGCTGGCGGCACCATACCCCCTGTGAGGAATAATTTGAGGCTCATATTTTATATGCAGCTTCACCTAGGAACTGAAAGGGAGAGCACATTTCAAGACAACTTTAGGGTTTTATTTTGTTTGGTTTTTTTTTGTTTGTTTGTTTTTTTGCTTTTTGGGTCACACCCAGCAATGCACGGGGATTAAGGGGATTTATCCTGGCTCATGAACTCAGGAATTGCTCCTGGCCGTGCTCAGGGGACCGTATGGTTTGCTGGGAATCAAACCCAGGTTAGCCAAGTGCAAGGCAAACGCTCTACCCACTGTGCTATCGCTCCAGCCCCCTCAAGACAAATTTAAATAAAAGGCATTGTTATTTTCATTTCCCCTGTCTAACATTACTTCTGAATTTGAAGAACGTGATTAAAATTAGAAGTATTGACATGGGTATACATCACATGAAAAGGACTTTCCTTGCAGTGATCCCACCTGGAAGTCTGAAGAAGTGAATAATGATAGGATTTGGAATAATTTTGTTTTGAAAGTCCTTTGTAAATTGACCATTAACCCTTTCTCATATAGTTCAGGAGTAAATATATTCGTAATTTTAATTATTCATTTTCCAGTGGCAGAATCGCCTGACCCTGCAACCAGGCTGTCTTCACCGGGACCTCTCGGAGTGGGGCGGGTTGAGTCTCCCTCTGTGTCCAAAGCCGAACCCAGGCAGCTGAAAACCTCCAGAACTTAGCCACAGCTATGCTCAAGGTCACTCTCCACATGCTGAGATGAGCCTCACACATGAAGGAACTTGCAGAGGAACCCAGGTATGCGGGACCCGTGGCTGAGATCTCCAAGACTGCTCGGATCGGGACTGGGCCTCCTCCACCCAGACCCCCAGTTTTTTCCATTAGTTGGCAGTCACACCCACAAACTGCCCCCTGTGCCATGTAATCTCATCAATGGCCAAGATCCAGAGACTATTAAACAAAACTCCCAGAAGAGAGTGATGCAGTGTTTCCTGACGCAGGCAGCCTCTTATACTCTAGCTCACTGGTGTACCTAAAGCAGCACACATGTGTTTGGCTTTAACATTCTTGTTTGTATTCTCTTAGACCCCGGCAAGCTACGAAGAATATCCCACCTGCAGAGCAGAGCCTGGAAAGCTACCGGTGGCGTATTCAATATGCCAAGAACAGTAACAATAATGGGTCTCATTCCCCTGACCCTGAAAGAGCTTCCAATATGGCAGCGTTGGGAAGGACGAATAAGGAGAAGCTCCTAAAATCTCAGGGCTGCGGAGCTGGAGCAATAGCACAGCGGGTAGGGCATTTGCCTTGCACACGGTCACCCCAGGTTTGGTTCCCAGCATCCTATATGGTCCCCTGAGCACCACCAGGGGTGATTCCTGAGTGCAGAGCCAGGAGTAACCCCAGCGCATTGCCGGGTGTGACCCTAAAATGAAAAAAAGTAAAATAAAATAAATAAAATCTCAGGGCTGAGATGAATGGAGACGTTACTGGCACCCACTCAAGCAAATCAATGAACAACAGGATGACAGTGATGCAGTGATATTTTGCAGTGCAGAAGTTTCTAACTTTTATGTAGTACCATTTAGTTTTGCTCCTGTTTTCTTAATCAGTGACACTGAGTCCATGAAGATGCCTCTAGAAACAATATCATGGAGAATTTTGCTACACTTTTCTCAATGTAGTTTATAGATTCAGTCTAGTAACAATCTAGTAATCTACTGAAAATTAATTTTGTGTAGAGCTGTGAGACAGGGGTCCAGATTATTATTCCTTTCCTTCTCCTTAGTGCATCTCACCAGTTTCCCCAACACCCTTAAAATAGGTACTACTTTTTTTTTTTGGAAAGAAATATAGCAGTTCCCTCACATCAATAGAGATTAAACATGTATCAGTTGTTTGTGTACTTAATATTCTTTAAATGCAATAGCCTCTGCAATTAACTTGCAAAGAATGTATTAAAATATTTTAATAATTTGGAACTAATCTTTTTTAAAATTCAAAATTCTCAAACCTTAATTACCTTATCATAGGCTTGTGCTTGACAAATATAGCTTTGAATATTGAAAGGATCGATTTTGATAGCCTCAGAAAAATTTCTAATAGCTTCAATGTAATTATCCAGGTACATCAAATATATGAGGCCAATATTTATATAAGCTGCAACAAAATTTCTAAAAAATGTAAAATCATGTTAGATGTTGAAATTATTCTAAATGTTCTAGAATTATGGACAAATATAAAATTACATACAACAATATACAGTAGTATATAAGTAAAGCAAAGTAATTGTTTTTCTCAGAATTACACCAGTGTAATACTGAAAGGACACTAGAAATTACTTTGTTCAATGTCTATATGTCAAAATGAGAAAACTGCATATAGAAATCCTACCCTTCGATTACCGTTTTTACTTCAGCCCACTTTTTTGCCCTTGTATAACTGAAACTCTTTTTCTCCTCTTCCTGGATGAAAAACATCCCAAAGAAAATCACTGTGGCCATTATGGCCCCATGCCAGAGGAATTTCCTGAGCCAATTTATCTAGGATTAGCTAAGTTAAACAGCTCACTCGTTGGTATGAAATTGGAATGATTTTCCTCCTAGTGAATACTTCTAAAGAAATGGAATCACTTTATTAAATTCTAAGGGGGTTGGAGGTTTTGGACAACATCTGGTGATGCTCAGGGGTTACTCCTGGCTCTTTACTCAATAATCACTCCTGGTGGTACTCAGGGGAACATTTGGGATACCAGGGATTGAACCCACATGCAAGGCAAGCACCCTATCCTCTCTACTATCTCTCCAGCCCCTAGTTGGTTTGCTAATAGTGTACTATGTAGTACTTTCAGTCTATGGGTTTTTTATTTTTTTGGCTTTTTGGGTCACACTCAGCAATGCACAGGGGTTACTCCTGGCTTTGCACTCAGGAATTATTCCTGGCAGTGCTCAGGGGACCATATAGGATGCTGGGAATTGAACCCAGGTCAGCCATGTGCAAGGCAAACGCCCTACCTGCTGTACTATCGCTCCAGCCCCCATGTTCTAAAGGATATTTAGTTTTTTCCTTGCAAAATAAGTAAGAAAATCAGTCAGTAGTGCTATAGGATTTCCTCCCATTGAGTCATATATTAGGCATGGTACTGATATATCAGACAGAATACTTGACATTACTTTAAAACTTGAGGGCAGTTTTCCTTGAACTACAATGAGGTCTACCCTAGGTATTCCACGGCCTTATCTAAAAGTTTGTTGAGTTCGGTATTCCACGGCTTTATCTAAAAGTTTGTTGATTTAGCCATAAGTTCAACTGCTTTCAAAAATCTCTCAATTTTTCAAAGCACCTGAAGCATACATACACTGAGGATAGCTTTGACATTAGAAACAATCTTACTTTCATCAATAGTTTTTCTCATTGAGGATGGCTATATAGTATATTGACTTTCTACAAAGCTCTTACTGGTGAAGGAGTAAAATGTTATCTTTTATTTTGTTGGGGTTTTGTTTGATTTGGTTTGGGGGCCACACCCAGCTGTGTTCAGGGCTTACTCCTGGCTCTGCTCACTCCTGGCAATGCTCAGAGGACCTTATGGGATGCTGGAGATCAAACATGCATTGGACACATGCAAGGCAAATCCCAACCCACTCTACTATCTGCATTTTGCTTTTTCTCATTTTGTTTTTTTCTTAATCTTATATAAATATGAAGTCAGTAAGTATAGAAAAAGAAAACATACCTGTCTAGAGAAATAACAAATTCAAAATCACAAAGTGCCATCAACCAAAACTTTAGTTCTGCATAGAGTATGCCCCGATGTAGGAAACAGTTTAAATTCTCATAGCCATCATTTATGAGAGCTTAAAAATAAAAATTACATATTTTATTCAAATTCTAAACAAATATGTCTGAGTTAGTCTACATACTTCCCATTGTTCATTGTTCTTTTTTTAAATATTCTATAACACATCTTCAATGAGCATGTTCTTTGGTGAGTGAAACATGATTGCCACTCAGTGCCTCTTTTGCAAACCACAACACCCAAAAGGAGACAGAGAACAAAAGGGAATGCCCTGCCACAGAGGCGGGGTGGGGGAATGGGAGGTGGGAAGGATACTGGGACCTGTGGTGGTGGAAAATGGGCACTGGTGTAAGGATGGGTATTTGATCATTGTATGATTGAAACCCAAGCACAAAAATTTGTAAGTCTACAACTGTACCTCATGGTGTTTCACTAATAAAAATTAAAAAATTAAAAAATTAAAAAGAGAGCATTTACATAAAAAATGTATTTGTCTATTGCAATGTGGCTATCATGGCTCACAAACTCACTAGAGTAATAAGAAATCCTGGAGGTAATCCACTCACTTTACAAATAAAGAAAATAAGGTCAAAGGAGTAGACCTACAATTTTCATAGTCATGAAACAAGACAGAGACCAGCTAGAACTTAAATTTTATCCATTTCAGCAGATTGCAACTAGAAGAACAATGAACAGCCTTCCCATAATAGCCTCCTATTATCATGAAAAGGGGTACTGTTAATTGCCAAGGAATTAGCAACACATATAATCTCATACAAATTCAGACTACAGCATAGTAGAGGTCAAACAAAAGTCAGGAAGGGCAGCTAAAAGAGGTCATCTGAACTTGGATGGCTAGGCTGAACTTGAGAGTTAAGGTAACAACATGACTTTGTATGCCTCAAGTAAGAGAAGCAACAAGGAAAAAGAATGTCATGTCAGTAGTCCTGCTGTGACTATCATCAGTAATCTCTAAACTGCACTACCCATTGTCCCATTTGCTGATTAAAAACCATGCTAGTCAATTAGAATGGTTTTTACAAATTGACCCATGTTTCCTAAAGTTCTCAAGTCAATTCAAAGAAGAGAAAATACTGCAAAATAACAATCCTCTTAGGCTGTCATCCCCGAGAATTTGTGCAACTGTCATTGTAAGAGTCCAAATGGCTTTTTAATTAATTTCTTGGTCCTGCTAAATATGTAATGATGTGATTCCCAGATAAACATAGTCATTTTTGAAATATAATGATCTGGCTAGATTTTGCCTATCAGGGAAGGTTGATTTATTCATATAGTAATAGCTATTAACTATTTACTGAGCTTTTTCTGCTCAAAATCATACTATGCATATTCACGTTCCAGGAATACACCTGATACAGGGTGAAGTGGAGATAGTCACTTTAAAGTTTTGGCATCCTCTACTAATAATTCTCAAAGTCTTGTTTTCAGTGTGAGATTTTAAAACCTTGATTTTTAACTGACCAATGGTCTGGGCATATGAAATATGACACAGCCCACCGAAACAAATAGGCCAAGATTTCCAGAAACATTCTTTGATTCAATATAAAATGATTTCTTTTAGATTGTATTTTTTTCTTTGCCATAATTATAAACACACACACACACTCACACACATACACATACTCACAGGCACATACATTTCACTGAATATCATAAATTTACATAAATATATTCCCATATTACATTTATAATTATATACATTATATTAGGTAATAATACATATTAGTCACCCCAAATTAATATTTCACTTTGTTAAAGAATGTTGCTGAACTTATAAAATGACCAAAATGTATAGTTGTCAAGACTAGAAAATGTATATGTGAAACCTGTAATAATATGATAAGCCAGTATTACCTCAAAAAAAAATGTGAAAGTTGAAGAAAAAGTACCTGAAACACTATAATCCTGTAGTGCTCTCATAGGCTTTGTCTTTCTATATAAACAGGCTCTATAATACATTGCTAACCAGTTATTTGGATCTAAGTGAATTGCAAAAGAAAAATCTTCAGTTGCTTGTCTAAATAAGTTTCGTTTATAATATGCTCTCCCCCTGTACGTCCTAGAAAGAGAAAAAGAAAAAACATTTTAAGGGGCCAGAGTGATAGTACAGTGGGTTGGACACTTGCTTTGCATGCAACTAAACCTTGGTTTAATCCCCAGCACCCCATTGGCTCCCCAAGCACTATCCTCCTGTGGTTCATCGATTTGCTTGAGCGGGCACCAGCAACATCTCACAACAAATTGTGAGACTTGTTGTTGCTGTTTTTGGCATATCGAATACATCATGGGAAGCTTCCCAAGCACTACCAGGAGTAATTCCTAAGTGCAAAGCCATGAATAACCCCTGAGCATCACTGGATGTGGCCCAAAAACAAACAAACAAATAAACAAACAAAAAAGTCAACAATTTAACACATATTGCATAATACATATTTCTACATTTGGTAAAACTACACATCTAATTTTATATCTGAATAATACTTTTTGATAATTTCTGCTTCCCAGGAAAATTTAAAAATTTAATAGAAAAAAGATATAAATATTTTGTGCAAACAATTACACTACACCTTATAGTATACAAAATTATGTGCTTAATAATTTTAAGCTATGCATTAGTTCAGAACCTCCATGATTGTGCAAGGAACGCCAAGCAAGATATAGCTAAAAAAAAAAAGAAAAAAAAAACGCCTGTCTTAGAAAACTCTTGAGCTTATTTGCCAACATGGTTTGGTGCATGCCTCAGGCAACCGCAAGTGAACGTCCGAGCTTGCAAAGCAGTGCAGAGATGCGATCAAGGAAGACCTCAAAGAGAGAAGAGCAGAATTGCTGGTAGATGCGACAGCAGCTGGGAAAAGTATTCATAACGACTGCCTGTCCTTCACCAACTTCAAGACCAAGATGACTGCCCTCCGACGTCCTGATGGATCCATCACATCTTCCAGAAGGGCAATGGAGAAGATTATCCATGACTTCTACTCAGATCTCTTCGATAGCTATGTCCACCTGCCCACATACCAAATTCCACAGGATGGATATGTCGTTCCCAATGTTTTCCCTTCCGAAATCTGACACACCATTTCGTCAGTAAAGAAACGAACAGCACCCGGCCCAGACAAGGTCAGACCTGAACACCTGAAGAACCTGCCATCAGTACTCATCAATACGCTGGCTCGGCTCTTCACACACTACCTGTCTGAATGCAAGTTTCCATCCCAATGGAAAACCAGTAGGACTGTACTACTGTTCAAGAAGGGAGACATCCACAACATTGGCAACTATCGCCCGATCTGCCTATTGCCTGTCATCTACAAGCTGTTCACTCGAGTCATCCTGAATAGGACTGGCAGAACACTAGATGAAGGACAACCATGCGAGCAAGCCGGGTTCTGCAAAGGATTCAGCACCATCGACCATATCCACACGATAACCAAGCTCATTGAGGTTTCTCGGGAGTTCAAGATGCCGCTCTGTTTAACGTTCATTGATTTAAAGAAGGCCTTTGGTTCTGTTGAGACAGAAGCGGTCATTGAAGCCCTAGCCAATCAGGGCATTCAAGCTCAATACATCAAGATCCTCCGGGAGCTGTATTACGAATTCACTGCCAGGATCTCACCATTTTACAAAGAAGTAATCATTGATGTCAAGAAAGGGGTTCGGCAGGGTGATACCATTTCACCGAAACTCTTCACTGCCACCCTCGAGAACACCATGAGACTGGAATGGAAAGGAATGGGAGTAAAGATAGACGGTTGACAACTACACCACCTCCGCTTTGCTGATGACATTGTTTTAATAACACCAAACATTAGCCAAGTGGCACAAATGCTGGCCGACTTCGACTGTGAGTGTGGAAATGTTGGACTACAGCTGAATCTTACGAAGACAACGTTTATGAGAAACAGCCTCGTTCTTGACACTCCATTTGCTCTCAAGGGAAGAACCATCTCTGAATGAAACAGTTATGTGTACCTAGGTCAGGAAGTCAACATGACAAATGACCTGGCACCTGAGTTGCGCAGGAGGAAGAGAGCAGCTTGGAACGCCTTCAAGAGCGTCAAAGAGGGGGTATGGTACCACCAGCAGGTCAATCTGTACCTGTGAGGTGAGTGCATCAGCAGCCTGATGGCAACGTCAGACTTTCAGATACCCCAAAATTGCTGCTGTGCCTTTGGGTAGACCCCAAAAACTTGGGGCAAAGTTTACCAAGAAAGTAAACGGCCAAAAGTTAGGTATGTGGGAGACACACCCACAAACCACCTCCGGCTCAGCTATATAATTGGAGGCATGGCCTCTCTGGTTCCTGATCGAATTGCTTAATGGCCATGATCCCAGAGTCTCAGAAACGAATCTCGGAACCCAAAGGCTTTTGGCAGAAATACGTCCTGTTCCTGCAGTAGGTTACTGGCTCTGGGCCACTCCAGGTGGGAATGGGTTTCATGCCTTGGCCTGTTCCCCCTGGCGGCCTGGTGACCGCCATCCTCCAGAGGCCACTGGACAGTCAGGTTTGGGCCTGCAGTGACGAGACACATGGGGCCTCACCACAAGGGGGTGGAGCCGACTCTTTCTCCCCACCCCAACGAGACCCCAAGTCGCCACCTACAAACGGCCTCTTTGGCTCCTGATCAAGCTGATTAATAGCCATGATACCGGAGACTCAGAAACAAATCTTGAAACCCAGCGGCTTTTGGCAGAAATACATCCAGACTGCATACAAGGTGGCTGCCGGTTCAGAGCTTATTGGAAAGCCAGGTATGAGCCGGCGGTGATGGGGCAACTGCAGTCTCATGGGAAGGAGGGCTGTACCAGCTCATCCTTCACGCCCTACCGAGGTCACGAGTTGCCCCCCACAAGCGGCTCTCTGGCACAGCCATGGCTCCAGAGGCAAAGGGACTTAATCCAGAACCCGGCAGCTTGCTGCAGAAAAGTGAATGGACCATGCATTAAACTACAGTGCCATGCGTCCCTGGGAGGCAAAGGATGTTACTCCCTTCCGCCTTTTTCCCCCCTGGCAGGGTGTTGCTCCCTTCTGCCTTTTTCCCCCCTGGCAGCAAGGTGGTCACCGCCTCAGAGCTTATAGGAAAGCCAGGTACGAGCCGGCAGGGCAACTGCAGTCTCATGGGAAGGGGTATGGTACCGGCTCATCCTTCAGGTCCAGGAAGGAAAGGGTGTTGCTCCCTTCAGCCTTTTTCCCCCTTGGCAGCAAGGTGGCCGCTGCCTCAGAGCTTATAGGAAAGCCAGGTACAAGCCGGCGGTGAAGGGGCAACTGCAGTCTCATGGGAAGGGGGATGGTACAGGCTCCTCCTTCACGCCCTACCAAGGTCATGAGTTGCCCCCCACAAGTATTTAGTCCAGAGCCCAGCAGCTTGCAGAAGAAAAGTGAATGAATCATGCGTTAAACTACGGTGCCATGCTTCCCCAGGAGGGAAAAGGTGTTGCCCCCTTCTGCCTTTTTCCCCCTGGCAGCAAGGTGGCCACCGCCTCAGAACTTATAGGCATTCCAGGTACATGCCAATGATTTGAAGAATCATTTATTTTAATTATTTTATTCCTAATTGCACTGTAGGTCACGGTCACTGTCACTGTCCTCCCATTGTTCAACGATTTGCTCAAGAGGGCCCAGTAATGTCTCCATCGTGAGACTTGTTGCTACTGTGTTTGGCATATTGAATATGTCATGGGTAGCTTGCCAGCCTTTGCCGTGCGAATGAGATACTCTCGGTAGCTTGCCGGGCTCTCAGAGAGGGGCAGAGGAATCGACTCAGGTCAGCCATGTTGGCCGCATGCAAGGCAAATGCCCTACAGCTGTGCTATCGCTCCAGCCCTACTTTTCAACATAAATTTTATTTTGTTGTTTTAGGGCCACACCCAAGCATACTCCTGGCTCTGTGCTCAAGGATCATCCTGGAGGTGGTTGGGAGAATGTATATTTCCAGTGATCAAACTATGGTTAGCTGTGTGCAAGGTCCTTAACCTCTATAGTATATCTCCAGTCCCACAAATATGATTTCAAATTTAATATATTACCAAGTATAGCTTTAGAATGCCATTAATCATGTCAATTCTTCAACACATTAAAATTTGCATTTGTTCCTTCTTTGATTCCCCCTGTCTCAATACTTTAGACCTTTATCAGCTCATACCTGGACTACTTTATCTTACTTTATTTCCTAGCTCTTGAGTGACAAAATTTAATAATCAGAATAATATCTCTTTTCTCATAATCTTTCAAAGATCCCTTATTGACAATAGGATAAAGCAAATTTTTTACAGAGGCATAAAAGACATTTATAAAATAGTACAATTTACATAAATTTAATTACCCTTCTCTTGTTTTTCAACTAACTTGGTACCTTTCTGAAAGCAATGTCTCTTTAATTTAAAAAGATTCTCTTTAATTCAAGAATAGCTAGTTGAAATAGCCAGAACAGATATATATTCTACAGAGGCATAGGGGGAAGCATTTGATAAAATTTAGCCCCAGTCAGAAGATCTCTCAGTAAACAAGGAAAAAATGGGAGCTTTCCAACTTATTTAATTAAATGCAAAATAAGTCAAAATAACACAATGGTGAAATATTCAAATCTTTCCCACTAAAATGATTCAATGCAATGATGCTCCCTCTCAACACTCTTTTTTATCATACTGAAGTCTAGACAGTTCTGAAAATCTACTAATGAAAATCATACTAGGAATCAAAATAGAAATTGTACTGAAAATCTAGACATTTTGGTATCAGTGACAGGAGTAATAAATAAATTGGAATTTGGAGACCATAAATACACCTGTATAAATAGAATGAACTAAAGGCAAAACAATGGAGCTGTTACTCTCTTCAAGGGATAATACTGAAACAATGTATATCTATACCCAAAAAGAAAACAATCAATATAGACCTTACATTCTCACATAAATTAACTCAGAACATATCACAGATCAAAATGAAATAGAAAACCCATTAAATTCATAAGAGAAAACCTCCATGACCCTAGAGGCTTAGGGATGCCTTTTAAGATATAGCACCAAAGACTCGACCTGCGAAAGAAATAATTGATTTAGCTAGACTTCATTAAAACAAAAAACTTACGCTTCTTGTGAGACAATATCAAGAGAACCAGATGTGAATCTACAGACTGGCAGAATATACTTGTGAAAGATATATCTGATTAAAAATTGTTATCCAAAGGCTATAAATAATTCTTCAAATCAAGAACAAGAAAATAACTAACAAATACGCCAAGTCTTTGACAGGTACCTCATCAAAGAAAACATATCAGTATATACACAGGTTTTGCAATAGGTAAAGGGCCAAAACTTGAAATGCTGAGAGCACCAAATACTGGCAGAGATATAGAGCAACGGAAACTTTCAGAAACTGCTGGTGAGAGCACAGAGGTAGAGTCATTTTGAAAGACAGTGTTGCAGTTTCTTATAAGCCAAACTTACCTTTCCATATGAACCAGCAATCACACTCTTTGGTATTTACCCAAAATAGTTAAGAAAATTTCCACAGAAAATCCTACATATAGATGGAAATACTAGTTTTATTCATAATTCTCAAAACTTGAAAGCAATCAAGATACCTCCAGTAGCTGAAGGGATTAATAAGCTCTGGTATACCCAGAAAACAGGAAATTATTCTGTGTTAAAATAAAAGATCTACTATGCCACAAAAATGTAGTGCTGTACTACCGTCCTCCCATTGTTCATAGATTTGCTTGAGCAGGCATCAGTACTGTCTCCATTTTGAGACTTGCTATTACTGTTTTTGGCATATCGAATATGCCACGGGGAGCTTGCCAGGCTCTGCCGTGAGGGCGGGATACTCTCGGTAGCTTACCGGGCTCTCCAAGAGGGATGGAGGAATCAAACCTGGGTTGGCCGCATGCATGGCAAATGCCCTGCCCGCTGTGCTAATATATCTCTAAGGAAAATTAAAGTAAAAAATAACCAAGTAGACTGACATGAAACTAAAGTTCTTCTGTGCAGTGAAAGAAACCTCACTGAAACAAAAAGGCAAGGTAGCAATGTGGCTTAGGTGAGAGAGCACAAGTCTGGCGCAGGCAAGGCTCTGGTAATACCTGACACCAGTAGGTCAACACTACCAGAACAATAATAAAATACTGACCCCACAATAATAAAAATTCAGAAAGCAAATAAATAAGATACAAAATGAAGCAAGTGCTGGAAAGAGGCTACTAAATGTGGAGTGCATGCCTTGCATGTGTGAGGACACAAGTTTGACCCAAGACTACATGTTACTCCAAGCATCACTGAGTGTAGCCTTGGCATCATCTAGCCCAAACAACAAACTAGCAGGCTTGCACTGTCAGGCCAGCCTGAGAGTTACCCAAACTCTGCTCTGAACACACTATTTGGGAGGACTCCACTAAAAAGGGCAACCAACTGAAAAGGGAAAAGTATTTGTAAGCCACATGTAAGATGTTAATGGCCAACAGTGTGTGTATTCATACACACACACACACACACACACACACACATATATAATGATCCAACAAACTAATTAAAAATGTACAGAGGGTCTGAACAGAAATTTCTTGAAAGAAACTATTGGATGGGCAACAGGCATGTGAAAAACCATGTCCAACATAAGTTATCATTAGGGTAATTCAACTCCAAACAACAATGAGATACCATCTCAAGCCTGAGAGAATGGCAGCCATGCAAAAGACAACAAAGAAGAGCTGGCAATGCACAGGAAAGAAAGCCTTATACGTTGTTGTAGGAATATACTGATGTAACCAACATGGAAAATGTGAAGATTCCTCAAAAAATTAAGAGTAGATGGAGCTGGAGCAATAGCACAGCAGGGATGGCATTTGCCATGCAAGTGGCTGACCTGGGTTCGATTCCCAGCATCCCATATGGTCCTCCGAGCACTGCTAGGAGTAATTTCTTAGTGAAGAGCCAGGAGTAACCCCTGTGCATCTCCAGGTGTGACCCAAAAAGCAAAAAAAAAGTAGAAATAACATGTGATTCATATACCAAAGAATTAAAAAACCCTAATGTTTACGGCAGCACAAGTCACAGCAACTAAGAGTTAGAAACAAGTCACCATCAATAGAAGAGCAGAAAAAAATAATGACTTATAGACACAATGGAATACTAAAAGCTATAAAAAATGTAAATCCTGATATTAACAACAAACTGGATGAATCTAAAAATAAAAATATCATTTGACTTTATCGATATGTAACAGATGGGCTGGAGTGATAGCACAGCGGGCAGGGCGTTTGCCTTGCATGCAACTGACATCGACCCAAGTTCGATTCCTCTGCCCCTCTCAGAGAGCCAGGCAAGCTACCTAGAGTATCTCGCCCGCATGACAAAGCCTGGGAAACTACCTGTGATGTATTCGATATGCCAAACACAGTAACAAGTCTCACAATGTTATTGGGCCCGCTAGAGCAAATCAATGAACAACGAGAGGACAGTGACAGTGACAGATGCATTAAAATAAATGAAAATTTTAAAAAATGAAATCTTTTAATATACTAAAACAAAACAATAGTTACATGAATGCAAGGGCTATGAGGGTAATTACACTGGGTCAAAGAGATCAACAGTATGGTAATGGAATAAAACTAGCCAATAGTGACAAGAATAATGCAATAAGATATTAGCTTATAATGTTGTTCATCAAACTCCTAATAAAATGTCATAACCAAATGCTACTTCAAAAAACAGTCATACAGGAGTATGGGGCTGCCAGCAGGTCAATCTGTACCTGTGAGGTGAGTACATCAGAAGCCTGATGGCGCCTTCAGACTTTCAGATACCCCAAAATTGCTGCTGTCCTTTGGCCAGACCTCAAAAACTTGGAGCAAAGTTTGCCAAGAATGTAATTGGCTAAAAGTTAGGTATGTGGAAGACACACCCACAAACCACCTCCGGCTCAGCTATATAATTGGAGGATGGCCTCTCTGGTTCCTGATCAAACTGCTTAACAGCCATGATCCCAGAGACTAAGAAACAAATCTCGAAACCCAACGGCTTTTGGCAGAAATGCATCCAGTCCCTGCAGTAGGTTACTGGCGCTGGGCAACCCCAGGTGGGAATAGGTTTCGTGCGTTTACCTGTTCCCCCTGGTGGCCCAGTGGCAGCCATCCTCCAGAGGCTACTGGACAGTGAGGTTTAGGCCCGCAGTGACGAGACATGCAGGGCCTCACAGGATGGAGGTGGATCCGGTCCTTTCCTCCCCACCCCAACATGACCCCGAGTCGCTGCCTCTCTGGCTCCTGATCAAGCTGCTTAACGGCCATGATCCCAGAAACTCAGAAACAAATCTCAGAATCCAGCAGGTTTTAGCATAAATCACTCTAGATTTAAGTTGTTAAAATTTCGGAATTTCAAAATCACACAGCCACTAACTACCTCAGCCACGCGACATCATATGTTATTCATAACCAGTAATAGAAAACAAATTGTCTACTTTTGCCTTTTCAGCAGATCTGAGGGTTTGGGTAAAATCCCAAATAATAATGGTGGGTATGGTGTCAAAATCTTGAATTTAATCAAAGTAGAGAGAGAGTAATGTGGAAATCATCTGCCCCATGGGTAGGGGGAGGGTGTGGGATGGGGTTTTCGGGGATGGAGAATGGGCACTGGTGAAGGTATGGGTGTTTCATTATTATGACCAAGACTTAAACCCAAAAGCTTTGTAACTGCTCTCACGGTGATTCAACAAAAAAAATTATAAAAAAATGAAAAAAAATTAAGGTGGAGTTCACGCCCAATTCAATCAGCTAATCAGTGGCTGAATAAATAGCAGTACCCCTACCAAAAAAAAAAAAGTCATACATTTCTATTTTGTATGTTTTTCTAGATGCATGCTTTAGTTTAATGTAAAGGTTTATAATAAAAATTGAGTGAAAATTTAACAGATAAGACTAAATATACACTTTAAACCTCTTCAAAGCAAAAACAACAAAGAACTATATTAAGCACAATTAAGTAGTACAAAAATGTAATGTCTAAGTTAATGCAATAAAAAATTTCTGAACTCAATGAATAAAAAACAAACCAAGGGAGAATACAATATAGTGAAACATATACGGAAACTGCAAATAAAACATCTCTAACCTGTGCTTTTACAAAAAGATAAAGAGTCACTGGTAGCACTGAAAACTGATTCACTATTTTTAAATTTCTGTTTCATATATTTGGAACAGTTTTCTTTATGGTACATGTTTCAAACACTAAAATAATTTCAAAATTCACATAAAAATAATAGAGCCTGGGGGTATGATGCCGCCAGCAGGTCAATTTGTACCTGTGAGGCAAGTGCATCAGCATCCTGATGGCAACGTCAGACTTTCAGATACCCCAAAATTGCTGCTGTGCCTTTGGCCAGACCCCAAAAACTTGGGGCAAAGTTTACCAAGAAAGTAAACGGCCAAAAGTTAGGTATGTGGAAGACACACCCACAAACCACCTCCAGCTCAGCTATGTACGTGGAGGCATGGCCTCTCTGGTTCCTGATGGAACTGCTTAACGGCCATGATCCCAGAGACTCTTGGAACCCAAAGGCAAAAATGCATCCTGTTCCTGCAGTAGGTTACTGGTGCTGGACCACTCCAGGTGGGAATAGGTTTCATGCTTTGGCCTGTTCCCCTTGGCGGCCTGGTGACCACCATCCTCCAGAGGCCACTGGACAGTCAGGTTTTGGGCCTGCAGTGACGAGACACACGGGACCTCACCAGATAGGGGTGGAACCGGCCCTTTCCTCCCCATCCCAGCAATACCCCTGAGTCGCCACCTACAAATAGCCTCTCTAGCTCCTGATCAAGCTAATTAATGACCATGATCCCAGAAACTCAGAAACAGATCTCGAAACCCAGCATCTTTTGGCAGAAATGCATCTGGACTGCATACAAGGTGGCCGCTGCCTCAGAGCTTCTTGGAAAGCCAGGTATGAGCCAGCGGTGATAAGGCAACTGCAGTCTCATGGGAAGGGGGCAGTACCGGCTCGTCCTTCACACCCTACCAAGGTCACAAGTTGCCCCCCACAAGCGGTTCTCTGGCACAGCCATGACTCCAAAGGCAAAAGGACTTAATCCAGAGCCCGGCAGCTTGTGGCAGAAAAGTGAATGGACCATGCATTAAACTACGGCACCATGCCTCCCCAGGAGGGAAAGGGTGTCTCTCCCTTCCGCCTTCCCCTACGCACCTCCCCCCCACCCCGGCAGCAAGGTGACCGCCAGCTCAGAGATTCTTGGAAAGTCAGGTATGAGTCGGCGGTGACTGGGCAACTGCAGTCTCATGGGAAGGGGGTGGGGGGCGGTACCAGCTCGTCCTTCACGCCCTACCGAGGTCACGAGTTGCCCCCCACAAGCGGCTCTCTGGCACAGCCATAACACCAGACGCACAGAAACCAATCTCGTAATTATCTGGCTCTTTGCAGAAATCCAAAATTGTGAGGCCACTATTGCAGCCACGCGAAATTATATGATTCTCATAACCAGCTATAGAAAACAAAGTATTTCACAATGCCTTTTCAGCAATTCTGTTTGTTGGGGGTGGGGGGGAATTCTGAACAATAATGGTGCATCTTTTGTCGAAATAATGTAATCAATGTAGAGAAGAGTTAAGTGGAAATTATCTGCCTCACAGTTGTTGGGAGGGGTGGGAGGCGGGTATATTGGAGTTCTTGGTGGGGAAAAATGAGTACTGATGAAGGGAGAGGTGTTTGATCATTGTATGACCGAGACTTAATCCTGAAAGCTTTGTAACTTTTCCCACAGTGATTCAATAAATAAATATAAGAAGAAAAAAAACAAATAAAATTATGAAAAAAAATTAAGGTGGAGTTCATGCCCAATTCAATCAACTAATCAGTGGCTGAATAAATAGCAGTACTCCTACATAAAAAATAATAATAGAGTCAACTCTCCATACATTACAGAGTAAACCTTGGGTTTTTTTCTTTACCTTGAATGAACACTTCACTCCTCCAAATATTTAAAATTAAATTAAATTAATCTCACCTTGCTTGAGAATTTTGGGGATCCACATTTATCAAGTCTGTAAAATCTTGTATGGCTGGCTGCCACATTTCATTTTCATAGTAAAACAACCCACGTTTCATTAATGCGTCAGTTCTTTTGGGATCATAAAAGATACACTGTGTGGGAGTGGAATAGGGAGGAAAGGAACAAAACCATAGGACATAATAAGAAAGAGAAGAATATAATACCAGAGAAAATTAAATGGACTACAACCATATCATTTTAAATTTCACATAACATTAATTAAGGCAAACTACTCTAAAATACCAAAACTTTCTGATTTATATTTGTTGAGGATATCTTTAGGAAGTTGATTTATCTTCAAATTCTAGAAAGGAGAGATTTTCTATGAGAGAAAAAATCAATCAAGTCTTTTACTTACTAACATTTTTACTGGTGAAACTTCAGAAGTGAACTACTCAACTATAAAAGGTAGACTAATATATCACAGTATCTATCCCAGTTACATATGACACATAGAAATCATGGCTGACTCAATCAAATTGAGCAAGAATGAATTCCATTCTTAAAATGGTGGGAGGAAAAATAAAATAAAATAAAATGGTGGGAGGAGGGGATGAGTTTGTATTGGGATGATTTATTTCTTTCTCATTGACATACAAGTAAATAGTGTAAACAGACTAAATCACTGTAAAAGTTATAAAATGCTTTACCTATTAACAGTGGAAAAATAACTGAAACACCAAATAATCAAGTGAATTATATTTGATATTGAGGTATACAGGCAGTAGAAATAAATAGAAATGATAATATTTTCCTAAAACAGAGGAATGTCAAGTGTGTAATCTTTATGTATTAAGAAACATCATTGGTGGTGGAAAATGTATACCAGTGGAAGGATGGATGCTTGAGTATTGTATGACTGAAACTCAAATATGAAAGTTTTGTAACTGTAGCTCATGGTGATTCAATAATAATTTTTAAAAATACGGAGTGGGTCAGAGAGTACAGCAGTTACAGTGCTTGCCTTCCATAAAACTGACCCAGGTTTGATCCCCAGCATTCCATATGGGTCCCTGAGCATTGCCAAGTCCTGAGTGTACAGTTAGGAGTAACACTTGAGCATCACCAGGAGTAGCACAAAAAAAAAAACCAAAAAATAAAACAAACAAACAAAAAAAGAGCTGAGTAAAAATATAAAGAAAAATGGAATTTGGAAATGTGGATGGCTAAATTATTAAAATTACTTATAATTTTGTAATGTACTAAGAATAAGAATTTATAACTCACACTCAGGATATCCGACCATAGCAATAATATAGGGGGGAAGGCCCTTGCATTGAAAACACCTGACCCAGGTTCAATATCTGACACTCTATATGGTCCCCCAATCTCTAAAACAAGTGATCCCTGAGCACAGAACAAGGAGTAAGTCCTGAGCACTGCAAGGCATGGTCCAAAAGTACAACCCCTCTTCCCCCCAACTCACATACAGATGCAAATGAAGAAAGCTAGGTTACAGTTCTGCTTCAGTCTGGGAACTATTTTACCTAATATTTGTCTCAAGGTACTGTTCAGTTAAAATTTCACTTCCTTGTGGGATATCCTTGATAAGCCCGACATATTAACAACACCATCATCTTTGCTTCCTTCACAGGAACTCATTATAGTTAGCAATTGTACATGCATGTACTTATTCCTGCAATATACATCCTTTAAACTCTAGGTTCTATGTAAATAAGGAACATATGACATTTGTGTGCATTTTATTCACTGAGCTTCATCCACTAGCATTGTTCTCTCCTCATTACATATCTGTACATAAATGAATGCCAGTGAGGAGAATTTCTTAGAGCAGAATGGTTTGCTGCAGAAAAGAATCAGCTTTGACTCAAGAATTAAAAAGTAGAGAAGCATTTTTTCTATTGTTTTAAGGTAAGAAGCAATTTTCAAAGGTATATTTACTAGTTCAAAATTCAAGAGGGAACTGTAAAAGTCAAAATCTACTGCAGAATTAGCTTATGGACCAATACCCAGCTCATTGATTCAAATGCCTTCATTCATTTACAATTTGTTAAAAAAACTTCAGTGACAAAAAAGAAGGTATTAATATCAATTCCAGTTAGTAATATTATAGGCTTTAATCTGTAACAAATTTTTATTATATAACATGTAAAAAATTTTAATAATTTATTATAATATTGAAATTATCCCATCTAAATTATGTAAATGGGAGGATCATGTGTTACACAAAACTTACCTTAGAAAAATCATCAATGGCCAGTATTTTGTTTTCCATTTCATACAATTCACCCCTCCTGAAATAAGCATCAGCATCTGTGGGTTTGCATTTAATTGCCTGAGTATAGTTTAGAATTGCCAAAGTAATATCATTTCTTGCTTTGAAAATTTCTGCCTTAGACAAATATGCCTCTAAAGAAAGTTAAAATAAAATATAGGGTTAGGTAGTTAACAGTTCTTTTATTTACTCAAAAAAATTTTAAAGATTCAACCCCTTTCCCTTCAAAAATGCACTATTAAAATGCTGTTTCTCTATCATACCTTGACCATTAAAGTTTTTTTTTAATTTACCAATGAAAATATTGTTTTCAAAGATTGACTAAAAACTCTTTTATGTTGAAAAACATTTTTTCAGTTTTGGAATCACACCTGATTGTTCATAGGGCTCACTCCTGGCAGTACTTAAGGGACCAAATACAGTGTTGAGGATAAAACTCAGGACAGCTGCATTCAAGGCAAGTGCCTTACCCACTCTACTATATATCTGGCCAAAAAAAAGTGTGCACTTTCAATTTGAAATGATTAAAAATTACCTTAGCCTTAAAACATTTAATAGACTTCTAAAATTTCATAATAAAGTTATTTTAATTGCACAAATTTTAAGGACTGTGACAGAAATCAAACATTTGTTAAGTTCACATTATGTTCTAAGGATAAGTTGGGGATGCTAGTGACACAAAAGTAAGTATGGCATCTTCTCATTCTCACAATGCTCCATGTCATGAAATCTAAGAATGTTAGAGAATGGTGCATCAGTGTAAACATACAGTTTCACCCAATCACCATGTCTTTAAAATATTAAAACTCAAATTCAGAAGCTTGTGGTCAAGAAAATAATTGTGAATCACTTCCACAACAAAATCTAAAAGTTCATGTTCTTATGATATTAGCCAATTTATTGTAAGAACCAAGTTACTGATGTATACAAAAGCATTAACATTTCAAGACATGATTAGTACTTTGAAAATAATGTAGAGTCATATGATTTTAAATTTACCATAACAAGAAAAATATACTTGTAAAAGCCATGAAAATTTTAGGAGACATTTTAAGAATTTTGACTTGATTTCTGTTCCACATCTGGAGATGCTCAGTGCTTATTCCTTTTTCTATACTCAGGGATCACTCCTGGTGGTGCTCAAAGGACTATATGCAGCAGCGCCAGGGATCAAACCCAGATCAGCAACATGCAAGAGAAGTGTCCTAATCACTGTCCTATCTCTCTGATCCTGAGGAGATTTATTTATTGATTTATGTATCTTCTTGGGGCTGGAGCGATAGCACAGCAGGTAAGGCGTTTGCCTTGCATGCAGCCAACATGGCAGACCTGAGTTTGATTCCTCCGCCCCTCTCGGAGAGCCTGGCAACCTACCGAGAGTATCTCACCCGCTCAGCAAAGCCTGGCAAGCTACCCATGACGTATTCGATATGCCAAACACAGTAACAAGTCTCACAATGTTACTGGGCCCACTCAAGCAAATCGATGAACAACGGGAGGACCATGACCATGACCGATTTATGTATCTTCTTAATACCATTACATAACAAAAGCTCAGTAAAGAGATAACAGTATCTATACAGACTACCTACCTGCATTATATTTATTATGCTTATTTATATAATTTAAGTCATCCAAAGCTTCATTAAATTTATCTTGGAAAAGATAAATGAAATGTCGGTGCCAATAGGCATTGAGAAACAATGGTTCCAAGAGTATAGCCTAAAAAATTAAAACTATGTTTATAAAATGGCATGCCCTTATAAAATATAAAATATATAAGCTCCATTAATGTTAATAAATATGTCATATAAAATGAAATTTTCAAACATTACTAATTTCAATGACTTTGGATAGTATAAAACGGTACCTCCTAATACACACAAAATCTACTGGTCTTAAGTATTTGAAATTTCACAGTATCGCTACAAATAATCATTGTTCAAAATTCAAAAACTACCATAAGTCATAACCAGTATACATTCTAATTTTATTTATTTTATTTGTATCTATTTTTGTTCAATTTTTATGTAGGCATTCTGATTTACAATACTGTCAATAATAGTGTTTCAGGAACACAATATTCCTGTTGCACACCCATCACCAGTGTCAGTATCCCTCCACCAATGTCTCAAAGTTCTCTTCTCCCCACCTACCCCCTTAGCAAACTTATTTTCAAGTTAATATAGTTTGGGAGATTATGTTTATTATGTTACCTCATCTTACCCCCACCAAAATGCCCAATTAATATTATTTTCTAGATGTCACTTACTTTCTCTAGATCATGCATGGCACTCTGTAACTTTCCTAGTTTTCTATAAATAGCTCCACGTCTACAATACGAAAATGCAG
Source organism: Sorex fumeus (assembly GCF_029834395.1). NCBI lineage: Eukaryota > Metazoa > Chordata > Mammalia > Eulipotyphla > Soricidae > Sorex > Sorex fumeus. The sequence continues at coordinate 57,350,627 of NW_026606155.1, forward strand.
GATATGTTGTCTTATTATTTATTTCTTCAGTCAATTTTTCCACTTCAGAATTATAATGTTTAATGACCTCTGGAGCAAGATCAGACTCCAAAGAATCACTCAGTTCCAATATCGGTAGCTTTTTCACTAGAGTATATTCTTTAGGAGTAGTCATTTTAGGAATTTTGGGGCCTTCCTTGTGATAAGTATATTTAGAGAACAAATTAAAAACCCATGACCGAAGGCCAGCAGTCTTTGGATTTCCTCCCTTCTTTAGGACAAATTCATCAAAATTTAAAACCATTGGTAGGCTGGGACTCCGAAGTTGCCGTTCATACACTGGAACTCTGAGTAAGAATTTCTTCTGTCCAGGAAGAATTTCTTGAGACACTGATCTAATTTATAAAAAAAAAAAGTAATTTTTAAATAAATATATATTGCCTTTATAGTAGTGGCACAAAATTATTCTCTAGTATCAAAATAAAATTACATGCTAGTTTTCTGAAAACGCAGTCCTACTGTTAAATTTTCAAATCAGAAGTTAACTATAAATTAAATTTGTAATACTCTAAGAATCTCTAAGAATTATGAGAAAAATATTAAAGATAGAAACTTTCTAGCCAATTGAAACAAGAAACCAATATTCTTCTTAGTATTGGGTTGCATCCTGCCTCCAACCAGAGAAATTACAATAGAAAATGAAAGAGGTAAAACTTTGTTGTAAGAATATAAAAGTTATCCAGTCATAAAAAGTTTGTATAGTCAAATTTTTTATCTTGTTCATATGCACTGAGGAATGAGTGTATATGAACAAGATAAAAAGTCTGACTATACATCACACTACTAAATAATAATCCCACACTTTACCCTTCTGTAGTATACTATTGAATTATATTAACATATAGTGTTTCGAAAGTTGTATTTTCAGTAATATCCTGCTGAAGTTCTCCATTTTCCACACAATTTTCATTCAGTAAGCTTTACTGTGTGGTTTGTACTACATCAGTCACACACAACACAAATAACTCTCGAGCTGTAAGAAACGGGAATCAGGAATGCAGACAGCCTGCGGGAAATGCCATTCCTCCTCTGCCCATCCAATCCAGGTATTGAGCAGTGCAGGGGTTCTTCCCAGGGCTGTGGCTGCTAGAGGCCGCAAGTTATTCTCCCCCTCAATACTCCATAAGAACCATAAGTTAGCCTCTTAGGTGGAACCTTCACTATAGCAGCCTAATCAACAGAAACACATTAAACCAGTAGGTCATTACCCCCACCTCAATTACTGTTACACCAAAAATACAATAGTAACAGTGATCATGAAAGTCTAAACTGCACAGGTCATAATGGTAAAGCAACGCAGAAGACCACGGAGCTTACTTAGAGAAGAGACTAGCCCAGATGACCCCAACAGTAATGAAGCCATGGACAACCTCTCTGACAAGGAATTTAGAAGGGAGGTACTGAGAATGCATAGGGAGCTAAAAAAAAAAGCAATGGAATGCACCACAAATAAAATACAAGAGGATTTGAAAGTAGAAATGGGGAAAATGCAAACAAAATTACAAACAGAAATGAAAGAGCTGAAAAACCTGGTAGGTGAACTGAAAAACTTTGTGGAAGGCCTCAGCAGCAAAGTAACAACTACTGAGGACAGAATCAGTAAGTTCGCAGATCAAGTGCAGAGTCCAGAAAAGAGCAGAAAATGGGAAAGATACTCACAATCCACAAACAGATGTCAAGAGAAGATCAGGATGAAGCCAAGAGGAATAACATAAGAATTAGTGGAGCCAGGGCTGTAACTATAGCACAGCGGGTAGGGCGTTTGCCTTGCATGCAGCTGACCCAAGTTCAATTCCTAGCATCCCATATGGTCCCCCGAGCACCGCCAGGAGTAATTTCTGAGTGCATGAGCCAGGAGGAACCCCTGTGCATCGCCAGGTGGAACTGCAGAGGGACAGGAAGAAAACCCTGATGAAGAAGAAACCATCAAAGACATCATTGCTACGACATTCCCAGAGCTGAAGAACACATGCAACCACATTCAGGAGGCCCAAGGGGTACCTGAAGGGTACTAGAAGAAATCAAAATAAAAATATCCCAAGACACATCCTGATCAAAATGATTAAAACCTTAGAGACAAAATTCTGAAAGTAGCAAGATCAAAGAAAGAAATTGCCTATAAAGGAGGATCCTTAAGATTCATGGCCGACTTGTCTGATATAACCCTCACGGCTAGAAAACAGTGGTGGGATATTGTGAAAAAAACTCAACTAAATAAATGCTTCACCAAAAATACTTTACCCAGCTAGATTCTCATTCATAACAGAAGGAACAACACACAGTTTCACAGACAAACATCAGCAGTAGTAATCAAAACAGCATGGTACTGGGCTAGAAGCAGACCCACAGACCAATGGAACAGAGCTGAATATTCTGTCACAGACCCTCAAATGTATGACCACTTAATCTTTGACAAAGGAACAAGAAATGTAAAGTGGAACAAAGAAAGCCTCTTTAACAAGTGGTGCTAGGAAAACTGGAGAGCTACCTGCAAAAAAAAAAAAAAAAAAAAGAACTCTGACCTCTGTCTAATGCCAGGCACAAAAGTCAGATCAAAATGGACTAAAGACCTCAATATCAGATATGAATCCATAAGGTACACAGAGAAAAATATAGGCAGAACCCTCCATAATATTGAAGCAAAAAGCATCTTTAAGGATGAAATACCACTCACCAACCAAGTGGAAAAAAATATAAACAAATGGGACTACATCAAAACTAAGAGGCTTCTGCACTTCTAAAGAAACAGTGACCAAAATACAGAGAGCCCACAGAATGGGAAAGAATATTTACCCAATACCCATCTGATAAGGGATTAATATCCAGGATATACAAGACACTAGTAGAATTGTACAAGAAAAAAACCTCCAAACCCATCATAAAATGGGGAGAAGAAATGAACAGAAGCTTCCTCAAAAAAATAAATACAAACAGCCAAAGGCACATGAAATAAAATGCTCCACATCATTAATCATCTTTGTATCACTGTATCACTGTTGTTTGTGAGTGGGCGCCAATAACATCTCTATTCATCCCAGCCCTGAGATTTTAGCAGCCTCTCCTTACTGTCTTTCCCAATGATTGGAGGCTTTTTCAGGGCAGGGGCATGGGAATGAGACCTGTTTATAGTTACTGATTTTGGCATATCGAATACATCACGGGACTTGCCAGGCTCTGCCCGTGAGGGCAGAATAAGCTTGCCGGGTTTTCCGAGATATATATATATATTTCTCCCTATGATTTGTTGCCTACTGCCTGAACTCCATCAAACATGGTGTGGTAATCATGGGAAATTTGTAGGAAGTGTCTTAAAATGTGTTGCGTGGCCACAAAGCAGGTCACTGGAGACTGGGGGAAGCTGAACTTTGTGACCTTGGACTCTGGACTCAACAGGACCGGGAGCAGAGATAATTGCTAGTCATCAGGGAGATCAAATCAAAACAACAATGAGATATCATCTAACACCACAGAGACAGGCACACATTCAAAAGAACAAAAGCAACCAGTGCTGGTGTGAATGTGGGGAAAAAGGGACGCTCTTTCACTATTGGTGGGAATGCCGACTGGTTCAGCCTTTCTGAAAAACAAAATGGACAGTCCTTCAAAAACTAGAAAGTGATCTTCTATAATGACTCTGCAATACCACTTTTGGGGATATATCCCAAGGACACAAAAAAAAGCACCATATAAATGACATCTGTACCTATATGTTCATTGCAGCACTGCTCACAATAACCAAAATCTGGAAACAACCCAAGTCTCTGAGAGCAGACAACTGGGTAAAGAAACTTTGGTACATCTACACAATGGAATGCTATGCAGCTGTTAGGAGAGATGAAGTCACAAAACTTGCTTATAAGTGGACAGACATAGAGTATCATGCTAAGTGAAATGAGTCAGAAATAGAAGGACAGATAAAGAAGGACTGCACTCACTTGTGGAGTATAAAATAACATAACATGAGACTGACACGGAAGGACAGTAGATACTAGAGCCAGGAAGATTGCTCCATAGTTGGAAGCCTGCCTCATGAGAGGAGGGGAAAAGGCAGCTGGAATAGAGAATGGATCTGAGGAGGAAAAAAGAACAGCGAAGGAATAGAGAAGAAACAAAAATAGAGAAGAAAATGAGGATTGGAGGAATTGGTTGGGATGGGAGATGTGTGCTGAAAGTAGATAAAGGACCAAACATGATAGCCTCTCAGTATTTGTACTGAAAACAATAATTCCCAAAAGTAGAGAGAGAGTTTGGGGAATATAGTCTGCCATGGAGTAGTGGGAGGGTGGGAAATGGAGTGTATATTGGGGATATTGGTGGTGGGGAATGTGCACTGGTGGAGGGGTGGGTGTTTGATCACTGTGTGATTATAACTCAAACATGAAAGCTTGTAACTATATCTCACAGTAATTTAAAAAAGACATAAATAACTCTATTAGAAGAAAACAAAATCTTTTCATTTCATTAAGTTGTTTACACATTGAGAAACAGCTAAAGTCAAACAGTAGGGAAATGCAAGTGAGGAAAGTCACTTCCCTTCCCCTACTTTTGACAACTCATTCCACTCCCTAGCTGCAAGCTGTTGCCATGCTTTCTATCTGGAGTTCAAAATTTTCCTTTTTTAATTAAGGGACAACTACTGACACAGTGCTCAGGAACAACTCTGAGAGATGTTTTAGGAAGTAGATTCTGGAACTCCTTGATGCAAAGTATTTTGAGTGATTTCCCTTCTTATAGAGTATAAGACTTTCTTAATTCTCTGTTTCTACTCTGCTCTTTGTCAAATCTATTCTCCACATATCAGTCAACATACTTTTCACTAATTACTGACATAATGTAGCATTATGACATCATATAAACTTCAGAGAAAATCAAAATATGTGTAAACAACATAAGACACATCACTGAGAATACAATTCTTTTATAGCTATGTAGTATTCCACTGTGTGGTATGGCCTCCTGAGTACTTGTTTAGGAAATCCACCCATTCAAGAAAATAAAATAAAACAAATAACAACAACAAAAAAGATTACCAAAAGGAGAGAGAGAACAAAGGGAATGCCCTGCCACAGAGGCAGGGGGGGTGGGAGGGATATTAACCATGGTGGTGGAAAATGGGCACTGGTGGAGGAATGGGTATTTGATCATTGTATAATCAAAACCCAAGCACAAAAAATTGTAAATCTACAACTGTACCTCATGGTGTTTCACTAATAAAAATTTTTTTTAAAAAAAGATTATCTAGATTACTACATGACCCCACAATTCAAAATTTAAAGTGTCAAGTACAAGCAATGTATTGATTTTTCAGTTGTGGTATTTGTTTAAAGCAGGGGTTGATTTGGGTACTAAGTCATTTCAATAATTATAGAGAAATAACTTAGTAGATTTTACATTCTTATACTTCCTTATCAAATTCACATGTATTTCATGACCTTCAACCAGGCCTATCTTTAAATTATAATTTAAACCATTCATATATAGCCACTTACTACAACCAGACACAAAAGTTTTTTTAGTAAAAAGTTGAACAAATTTTCAGTGTTAAATTAATAATAACAGCCTTAAACAATTAAGTCCCAAGCCACAATACATTTCTTAAACTATAAAAATAATTAATTAAACAAGACCTTTGAAGTGTTTTTGGAGGCTTGGCTAATTCATCATATACAAATGGAAGTCTACCGAATCTTAAATTTTTCTCTTTTTTTTTCATTTTCTTGGGATAAACAATGTATGAAATGCCAGCTTGTCTAGATGCTTCAACGAGAGAGACTGACAAACTTCCTGACTTGGTATTTTCCTGCATGCGAGCTAGGATGGTATCTATACTTTTTCTCACAGTTTTATCACTTTCTGTATGTATAGTTTTATAGCGCTCCAATTCCTTTGCTCTCTGAAATAATACCTCTCTTATATTGCTTTGCATGTCATTCTTGATTTCAAATGGAACAGTGGCCTTCTCCTCCATCCTTAATTCAATGGCAGATTTTGCTCTCTTAAAAGGAAATATAAAGGTAAGGAAAAATCAATGTAGTTTCTATACATTAATTCATCTATTTGGGGAGTTACTGAAGAATCTTAAAATTGACAGAATCAGAAGCAATAGCACAGTGGGTAGGGCGTTTGCCTTGTACGCTGTTGACCCAGGTTTGATTCTTCTGCCCCTCTCGGAGAGCCTTGCAAGCTACCAAGAGTATCTTGCCTACACAGCAAAGACTGGCAAGCTACCCATGACATATTTCATACTCTAAAAACAGTAACAACAAGTCTCACAATTTGTTGTGAGACGTTACTGCTGCCTGCTCAAGCAGAACTATAGTCATGCAAGGTTACCAAACAAGTATAAGATTTGAACCTTTCAATCAACTCTGGATGAATCAAATTACACTATTTCATGAAATCAAACATAAAATATTAAAGATCACTGCTAGATATAAAAACACTTTTCAAAAATAAAACACTGAGAACATTATCATACCTTTAATTGTAGAGATTTGATACTGAAATATTTTTGGATATTATGAAATGATGCAGCCTTTTTTAGGATGAAATGCTAAAAAATAAAATAATAAATATACATTGAACATAGATACTATTTGGAAAACTAAAATACTCTATTAGAGTTGTCTAACAATTGTTCAATTAGATTAAATGCAGAAATACTCATTAAAGCACAGGCTCTTAATGTTTTCAAAGTCACTGGCTTTATAGAAAGAAACAGAACTTAGAATCCATTAATCAATTTAGGAAATAACAATAATGGAAACCCTTTTTCTAAACTGCCTTAATAAAATAAAATTTTACCAGGTGGCTCTAGAGATAGCACAGTGGCAAAGGCTATTATGTTGTATATGGCTGACTCTAGTTCAATCCCTGGCATAGAATAAGATCCTCCAAACCCAACAGTTGAGAGTTCTGAGCCCAGAACCAGAAGAAGGTTCTGAGTAAATCTGGGTGTGGCAAAAACTGACCAAGTATCTGCCTTGTCAAGATGCTATCTGCTGTAGCTTTCCAGTTGTTATCAGCTGGAGAGTTGACTATATCACAGATGTGCTATGTCATAGTCCCTTTTACCCTAGTGATGCACTAGTGGAACCTGAGAAAATACTATCTTTAAAATAATTGTTTCTTATAATATGAAAATTCTACTTTTTTAATACACATGATCATACAGTTATTATCTTACCATGAGAGCTGTTATACTAAAAGAGTTAGGAAACACTGCAATATGACAGAGTAAAAAGTACAAAACATAGCACACCCAATGAATGTTCTTAGATATTCTCAAAAAATGTTTTACTAGAAACAGTATCTGTACCACAGAAAGATAAACCAACCAACACACAATTCAAAATGAAATTTATACACACCTTACGTCTCAGATTACTTGAAGACATGTTGTACTGCTTCTTAAAAACTGAAAATCTCTCAAGTAAAATTCTGCTTGCTTGAGCACTCTGTGAATAAAAGGATAATGGTTTTGGATTATATAGTGGAATACTTTTAAACCCTACATCTATTATTTTATAGTACCGTTATTACCAAAAGAAAGCAGACAGAAAAGCTAGAACACTAGAAATCATCAGAGATATTTTGAAGTCCAGTTTTGGTATGTAGCCAAAACATACTATCTAACTTCAGTGTTGGCCTACAGCTAAATAGATATTTTTGCACTATTTTTGGCATTTCTTCTTAGGATCAACCAATGATCCTGTAATCTTAGAGGTTAGCACTGAATCTATTTAAAATCTCGACTTTCAGAATTAGAAATAAATTAGAAACAAAGCAAAGCATTTGAATTTATTGTTAAATGTGACTATTCACACAAGAAAGCATTCTAAAATTTCCTTAAATAAGCTTAGCTTTGGAGCCAAAGAGATAGTATAGCAGGTATGGTGCTTGTCTTGCACATGGCCAACCAGGTTCTATCGCAGCATCCCATATGGTCCCCCAAGCACTGCCAGGAGTAATTCCTGAGCGCAGAGCCAGGAGTATGCCCTGAGTATCGCTGAGTATGGTCCAAAACTCAAGCTCCTCCAATAGAGCTTAGCTTTATAGCTCAAATTAGGTACATATATGAAGTTATATGTGTGAATTTATTATTGTGGGATGGAGCGTAGCACAGTGGTAGGGCGTTTCCACTCTTTCTAACATTCATTGATTTAAAGAATTTGATTCTGTTGAGACGGAAGTGGTCATTGAAGCCTTAGCCAATCAAGGCATTCAAACTCAATACATCAGGATCCTTCTTAAGCTGTATTACGGATTCACTACTAGGATCTTACCATTCTACAAAGAAGTAATCATCGATGCCAAGAGAGGAGTTCAGCAGGGTGATACCATTTCACTGAAACTCTTCAGTGCCACCCTCAAGAACATCAAGCGACAATTGGAATGGGAAGGAATGGGAGTGAAGATAGATGGCCGGCAACTACACCACCTCCGCTTTGCTGATGACATTGTTCTAATAACAACAAACATTAGCCAAGCAGTACAAATGCTGGCCGACTTCGACTATGAGTGTGGGAAGGTCGTACTACAGCTGAATCTCATGAAGACAAAGTTTATGAGAAACAGTCTCATTCCTGATGTTCCATTCGGTTTCAACAGGACGAACATCTCCGAATGCAACAGTTATGTGTACCTAGGTCATGAAGTCAACATAAAAAAAAAAGAAGTCAACATGACGAATGATCTGGCACCTGAGTTGCGCAGGAGTAAAAGAGTGGCTTTGAACGCCTTCAAGAGCATCAAAGAAATAGCTAAGAGGACGAAGAAACAAAGAACCTCCAGCTCCAGGCTCATCTCTTCGATTCCACTGTTCTTCCTGCATTAACATACACCTCAGAGACCTGGGCCCTACGAAAACAGGATGAGAATGCTATTGTGGCCTCCCAAAGAGGAATTGAGAGCTATGCTTGGAGTATCATGCTTCACTCAAGTGAGAGTAAGAATCCGGAGTTCTGACCTCCGTCAAGAATCAGGGATGCTCTCTTGTTTGCCAAGGCATTGAAAATCAGATGGGCTGTACACATAATGAGATTTGGAGATGACTGCTGGACTAGAGCCGTTACCAACTGGATTCCACAGGACATTAAAAGACCACGTGGCCGCCCATCTACGAGATAGTCAGACTTCTTCATCAAGACCCTGAACGATCGGTTTGAGGCTCTTCATGTTCCTAGAACAAGCAGACACCATTGGGCTACACTAGCATGCAACAAGGACCAATGGAGATGTTACTGGCACCCACTTGAGCAAATCGATGAGTAATGAGATGTCAAGTGATTAAGTGATGATGGACTTGGTAATATTGCATAAACCAAGAAAGCTGCATGTAATGTGAAAAAGTTAATCTATAAAACATAAAAGAACTAACAAGATAAAGAAACTGGGCTGAAGTTTAAGAAAATGCCTGGGAAGGTAAATCCTAATTCAAGGATATTTGCCAAAACAGATGCAAATTTGAATTTCAGATTTTCAACTTCTTGATCCAGAGGTGATAAACACTGAAGCATAGAATTCTGAATATGCAACTGAGTGAGATTCTATATATATGTGTATATATGTAAATGTACAATTTAAATATTTTGCATGTACTTATATAGGTATATGCTATTTATGTTTATTATATAAACACATATATAAAATTAAAAGCTATGTCTTTTAATATTTGCAAATAAGGCCACACCCTCATGGCTCTGCATTCAGAACAAGAATGAAGAGAAGTAAATCCATCTTTGAACAGACTTTCAGCCTAGACTGTGTCAGAAGGATGGACAAAGAAACTCATCCTCCAACCTTAGTTTAAAGACAGACACACAAAGAAACAAAATACCAAATTATAGGGTCAGGTCTATAGCTCAATGATAGAGCAATTGTTTTGTATGAGTAAGACCTTGAGTTTGAACCCTGATACTGCATGATTATGGGGACACTACGTGAAGAAACACAAGAGTTGGCAGTAACTATGGGGTATGGCTCAAAGATTTTTAGAAAAAATTATGTAGATGGGTATTTGATCATTGTATAATTGAAACCCAAGCACAAAAATTTGTAAGTCTACAACTGTACCTTATGATGTCTCACTAATAAAAAATTTTTTAAAAATTATGTAGAGGAATGAGCAGTAGTATAGTAGATAGGGCACTTGCCTTGAACACATGCAACCGGGTTAAATCCCCAGCACCCCATATGGTTTCTGAGTCCCTGAAGGAGTGATCCCTTAGCATAGAGCCAGAAGTAAGCCCTAAGCACAGTTGGGTGTAACTCTCCAAAAAATATTTAAAAATAAACAAAAAATGATTAGATAAAAACAAATTCTGAGCCAGCAGGTAGTACAGCAGGAAAGGTTCTTGCCTTGCACGTGGCTGACCCAGATTCTAGCCCGGCACTAGATATGGTACCCTGAGTCTGCGAGCAGTGATCCCTGAGAGAAGATCAAGGAGTAAGATCTGAGCACAACTAGATGTGACCCAAAAACCAAATAAATAAATGTTATAAATTATAAAATATATAAACTCTACAAAAAAAGTTCAAAATTGTTTAAAAGTAAAGTAAACAAATTTAACAATATTTAGTTGATACAAATGAAGAAAGAATTTCTGAACTTGACTGTGACAGAACAGAAGAAATTGTTCATAAAATAGCACTGTTCTCCCGTTGTTCATCGATTTGCTTGAGCAGGCACCAGTAACGTCTCCATTGTGAGACTTGTTGTTACTGGTTTTGGCATATCGACTACGCCACAGGGAGCTTGAAAGGCTCTGTTGTGAATACTCTTGGTAGCTTGCCAAGCTCTCCGAGAGGGACAGAGGAATCAAACCCAGGTTGGCCAGGTGCAAGGCAAATGCCCTACCCACTGTGCTATCGCTCCATAAAATAATATTGGTAAAAACATATGCCATTTATAGGGCTCACCTAAAACAAACAACAAAAAAGGATTAAATACATCAAAGTGAGTAATTCTACATTGATGAAAAATAAAACAGTATTGATAAGGCGATTCATAAAAAGAAGATTGATAAATGTATAATGAAAAGTTTCTAACTACATAAAGCAAAAATTATTACTATAAGCAGGGAGAAATGGAAAATACTAGATAGATTTTATTCAATTGATTTTTCTAGTATTTAAGATAAGCAGTATGACATAAAAATGAGATCAAGCAAGCATTCTTTAAGGAAACAAAAATTATAGTTTTGTTAGTGTTAAACACTTTAAATATTACATTAACTTAATACATGCTCTGTTTCTTGAAATCACAGTTAAATAAAATATATTTTCAAAAATAAAATATTCTTATCATCAGACTATACATAGATAAGCACAATAATTTTAGATATACAAATTACATGCATTACATGCATTTAGTTAAATACTTATTTATAATATCATTTCTATAGTCCCATTCTATTTTCTTAATTCAGGTACTAGTTGTCTGACAATTTGAATATTAGCTACACAGTGAAATTTAATAAAATTTAACATTAAAAACAATAAAGGTAAGTCATTCAATACATTACCTCATATTTCGGATAGACGGTTTCCTTAATGACAGAAACTGGAACATAGAATTTGGATGAAGCTGAATTCCAAAGAAACTTTGTAAATCCTGGATAAGCAGACATCTTTGAAAATAATACATAAAGGCAGTAAGACACTAAGAAATGGATTCTAGGATAAAATCTCAAGTTCCTGTGAAAGTTGTTTCTAATTGCTTAGAAAGTGATTGGTTTCACTGTCTCCAAAAATCTGGGAATGACAACTTTTCATACTCATCAGATTATGAAAAATGTGAAGGTGGTAATTCCAAGTGATATATGATCATGCCAAGGATGTGGGAAAGCTATCACAAGTATACTGGAGACAAACTAGACGTTTCTTGTAAAACAGAAAATGCACATGCCACAAAATCCAACATTTCACCCACAATCTAAAGGATTCTCACATGTTAATGAAAAGATACCTACAAGAATTTTCAGACAGCATATAAAAGAATAAAAATTAAAAACCCCAATCTAAGTGCCCATCAATACAAAAAGAGGTGAGTAAAAAAATATTACTATATATAAAATAGCCATTCAAGCACAAAAGACTATAAATCACAGACAGATCACAAAAAGAGATGTATACTATGTGATGGCATACAGAACATACATAGAGGCCAGAGAAATGGTAGCTGAGGTAAGATGCAATTCCTAAAAATCTCCAGATATGGCTCAAATCCCCCTCCAAAAAAAGAGTGGTATGTTAGACCACAAAACTACATAATATGCTGTTTAGGATCACAAAATAACTAGCAAATTACCCCACAGGCTTAGGTAAAAAGCAAAAGAAATAAAATTAAATAAAAGTAAAAGTAAAATCATTTAATGTTTTTCAATTTTTGTCATTAAAAATTAATATTGGTATTTTATTATATTTGGGCTCATATGGTTATAGAATTAATATTGTTTGTAATATATAGTTAAAACACCACAACTATCAAAATGTCGAAGACCCACCACTGTCACATTGTCACTTTAGTCTGATCTTCCTCCCCTCAAGCCTCAATTGCTTTTTTCTAGTTTCTTCAACTGAAAAGTTATCTGTATGCTATTTTCCTTGTTATCTATATGCTATTTTCCTTGTTTCCTTATGTAAACCTATTTTGCTTACACCTTGGTACTTTCATGTAGTGCCCCGCTGGTTTTAATAGTTTACACTTTATCCTTGTTCATTTTTAAGAATCTGTTTCTTTTTTAATTCCCTTTCCACTCAAAGATCTAGACAAACAGTTTCGAATCCTTAGTCCTTATCCAGAATGATCATTTCCAACTATCATTGTCACGGTGATCCCTTACCAACTGCCTTCTCCCCCAGGACTTGAAGCAAGCTTTCAAACATGGACCAATCCTAGCCTTTGTTTCTACTGCCCTTGGGTATTAGTCTGAAAATGTTTTCATCACTCCCTCATACTGAGTGATAATCTTGTAAGGTATAGGGTTCTTTGATGGAGGTTCTTTTAATTCAGTATTATAAATAGATCATTTGATTTTCTTCTTGCTTATAGTTTCATTTGAGAAATCTAACATGTCTCTTACTGGGGTTCCCTTATACATGAGTCTTTTTTTCTCTCTTGTATCCTTTAATAAATTCTCTTTCTCTCTTTCTCTCTCTTTCTCCATTTCTATTAATGTGTGTTTTGGAATTCTTATGCTTATGTTCATTTTGTTTCACACTCTTTGTGACCTCCTGAATCAGTGCACGTCTCCCCTCTCTGATTGAGGAGTATATTCAACTAATACATCTCTCTCTCCTCTCCCTCTGAAATTTCTAGGATGTCAATGCTATTTCTCTTGATGTAGTTAATTATAAGTCCTAAATTTTTTTCATTTAAAAAAATCTCTATTCTAAGAATGATCTCTTCTTTTTTGATGACATCATATACCTTGTCTTTGAAATTATGAATTTGGTTCTTCTTCCATTCTGATGCTAAATCCTGCTACTATAGTTTATTATTTTTTTACATCAACCGTTTCTTTTTTAAAAAAATTTTAATGAATTACCGTGAAATATAGTTACAAAGCTTTCATAATTAAGTTTCAGTCATACAATGATTGAACACCCATCCCTCCACCAGTGTACATTTTCCACCACCAAGGTCCCCAGTATACCTCCTGCAACCCCCACTCCACCCACCCCCTGTCTCTATGGCTGACAATGTCCTTCTTTCTCCCTCTCTACTTTTGGGCATTATGATGTGCAATACAGTTAGTGAGACTCGGCTATAATGTTTGGTCCTTTAACTACTTTCAGCACACATCTCTCATTCCAAACGATTGCTCCCCCATCATTAACTTAGTTTATTTTGGGAGGTGGGTGGTTTTTGTGCCATACTTGATGGTACTCGGGGCTTACTCCTGGCTCTATGCTCAGGAATCACTCCCGAAGTGCTCAAGGGACCATTTTGTATGCTGGAAATCAAGTTGTAACTTTCAGATAACTGCAGATCCACTTGCAGTTTTAAGATATAAAACAGATATATCCTGATTTCCAGTTTGTCTCAGAAGTAACATTTTTTAAAACTACAGTACAATGTCGTGAGAAAGATGTTGACATTGATACATGAAAATATAGAACATTTTCATCACCACAAGATACCCCATGTTCTTTCATAGGTACAGCCATCACCCACCACTCCCTGCTCAAATTCTAGTGACAACTCATCTGTTTGTTTCTAGAACTTCATCCTTTTTCACAAATTATATAATAAATTAAATCATATACTACTGACATTTTATAATTGGCTTTTCAGCATAACTCTCCAAATATTCAACCTTTCAGTATAAAAAAAGTAGCAAGTGAAGGAGAAAAATGTAAGTTTTTGAGTGAAATCTTTTGGGTTCTTTTGCATAGTAACTAAGCACTTTATATCTTATTTTTTATAGTGGACTTTTTCGTTGTTTTTTTTTACAAAGTTTTCGTGATTAGATTTCAGTCATATAATGTTCCAACACCCATCCCTACATTTCCCACCAATGTCCCCTGTTATCCTCCCATCTCCTGCCTCTATAGCAGGCTCTCTCTCTCGCTCTGTGTGTGTGTGTGTGTGTGTGTGTGTGTGTGTGTGTGTGTGTGTGTGTGCTCTTGGGCATTGTGGTTAGTAATACAGATACCAAAAGGTTATCATGTATATCCCTTTACCTACTTTCAACACTCAGTTCTTGTCCAGCGTGCTCATTTCCAACTATTATTGACATCTTCTCTATCCTATCTATCCTCTGACGCCCACACACTAGTGCACTTGTGATATATTCCAACAACTGACAGTTCTCCTGGTCTGTTTTCCCTGGCCTTGGATATTAGTCTCATACTATATTACTTTTTACATCCCACAAATAAATGCAGTCATTTCATATCTGTTCTTCTTCTGACTCATTTCAGTCAGCATGATATTCTCCATGTTCATCTATTTATACACAATTTTCCGGACTTCATTCTTCCTAATGGCTGTGTAGTATTTCATTGTATAGATGTATCATAGTTTCTTTATTCAGTCATCTGTTCTTGGGACTCAAGTTGTTTCCAGATTCTGGCTATTGTGAATAGTGCTGCAATGAACACAGAAGTACAGATGACATTTCTGCTGTGCATTTTTGGGCCTTCAAGGTATATTCTCAGAAGTGGTATTGGGTTAAATGGGAGCTCAATTTCTAGTTTTTTGAGGAATGTCCATATTGTTTACCAAAAAGGTTGTACCAGTTGGCATTCCCACCAACAATAAATAAAAGCCCCTTTCTTCCCACATCCATGCAAACACTGGTTGCTCTTGTTCTTTTAGATGTGTGCCAGTCTCGGGTGTGAGACGATCTCATTATTGTTTTGATTTGTATCTCCCTAATGATTTGTGATAGATAGTATTTTTTCATGTGCATTTTAGCCATTTGAATGTCTTTTTTGAGAAAGTTGTTTTTCATTTCTTCTCCCTGTTTTTTATGGTATTAGATATTTTTTCTTGTAACGTTCTACCTGTACCTTATATACCTTTGATATTAACCCTTTATCAGATGGGTTTTGAGTAAATCATTTTTCCCATTTCATGGGCTGTCTTTATATCTTAGTCACTGTTTCTTTTGAGCTGAATAAGCTTATTAGTTTAATGAGATTCCATCTGTTTATCTTTGCTCCACTTGCTTAGTCAGTGGTGAAGATTTCTTTAGCTTCAATGTTATGGAGAGTTTTGCATATGTTTGTTCTCATGTACCTTATGAACTCAGGTCTGACGTTGAGATCTTTAATTCATTTTTATCTGACTTTTAAGGACCAGCATATGGTCTGTCCTGGAAATGTTCCTTGTGCACTGGAGAAGAACGTGTATTAGGTTTTTGAGGGATGATAAGACCTGTATATATCTACTAGACCCGCCACCCTCTTTCATTTCTTCCTTCAGAGCCAGTACTCCTTTGCAAAGTTTTAGTCTCAATGATCTATCGAGAGGTGACAAGGGAGTTGAAGTCTCCAACAACTATTGTTTTCTATCAATTTCCTCCTTTGAGGTCTCTTAGCAGTTGTTTTAAGTATTTTACTGGTCCCTCATTGAGTGAGTATATGTTTAGGAGTGTAATTTATTACTGATGCACATATTCCTTGATGCAGAAATGGCCTTTGCTATCCTATTCTAACTTTTTTCAGCCTGAAATCTATGTTGTAAGATACTAGTATGACCTTTGCAACTTTTTTGAAGGGATTTTTTTTTCTTGAAGAATTGTTTTGCAGACTTTGAATGTGAGTTTGTGTTTGTGGTGATTGTTCAAATGTGTTTCTTGTAGGCAGCATAATGTTGGATTCAGTTTTTTAATCCATTTTGCCACACTATGTCTCTTAATTGGTGCATTTAGCCCATTGACATTGAGAGAGATTACTGTCATGGACTTTGTGCCACCTTTCTGTAGAATTTTGTTGTGTTTGTCGGGCTTGTCGTGTCTTACAAACAAAATAAGTAGCCCCCTTCAGTCATTTTAAAGTTGGTTTTGAATTATGAAGTTTCTGAACTGTTGTTTATCCATGAAGTTATGCATCATCCTTCAAATCTAAATGATAGTTAGATGGTTAAGTATCCTTGGTGAGGCATTCATTTGGTTGAGCTTTTTCACTATATCCCACCATTGTCTTTGGAATTGGAGAGAGTTTTATCTAATGAGTCCACTGTAAATCTAAGGGTCAGTTCTTTGTATGCAATTTCATTCTATGACCTTGCTGCTTGCAGTATTGTGTTGCTATCTATAGTATTCATCATTCAGATTAGGATATGTCTTGGAATCTTTTCATTAGGGTCTCTTTTAGCTAGTACTCTTTGGGCTCCTTGTATCTGGATGCCTGCATTCTGCAGCTCTGAGAATTCTTCAGCAATGATGTCTTTAACTGTTACTATCTCACTGTGGCCCCCTGTCCCTTTGTGACTCCAATGATTTTTATGTTGTTCCTCTTGAATTCATCTCATAGTACTCTTGCCTGCCCTTGAGCTATTCTGAGGTCTTTTCCCATCTTCTGTTGTTGCCTGAGTGCTTTCTGCAGTTTATCTGCAACCTCACTGATTCTATCTTTGGCTGCTGTCATTCTACTGTTGAAGGCACCAACTGAGAATTTCATTTCATCTACCAAATTTTTCTTATTAGTGAAACTGCTGATTGTAGTTTTTCTTATTTATGCTCTCATTTCCTCCTGTATTTTATTGGCTGTTTGTTACACTGCTTCTTTCATATTATACTGTATTTTATTGGATGCCTGTTGCACTATTTCTTTGAGCTCATTAGATATCCTCACCGTTTTGTCTCTGAACTCTTTATCAGAGAGATTCTGTACGTGAGTATTACATGTTGAGACTTCAGGGCTCTATCTTCATCCACCCCTCATGGTAGGGATTTGAGTTGTTTCCCCATGATAGTGTGGTAGTCTGGAGGTGGATCCTTCCAGTTCACTATCAGTGTCCCCCAAAGATTTCTTATAGTTTAGGTGTTTTATTTGTATTTAGCAGGAAAAAACAAGGAAAAGTACTTCTACTTCATTTTTTCCAGAAATGGAAGTCTTATAACTAACTTTAAACTACCATTTACTAAGTTGTAACCTGTTTTCAAATAACACTTAAAGGTATAGCAAAATGTTAATAGAATAATCTTTCCTTCTCCTGCTTCATATCTTTGAAAAGCTACAATTTTCCTTATATATTTCAACCAAAATAATCTACCACAAAATTGAATTAAAGCTGACCTAAGATTATTCCAGTTGTCATATATTAAGTGATACATTGGAGTCATTTTCAAAATTACAATAATCCTAACTTACACTAAAATATTTTGTTTTTAATATGTAATTTTATAAAAGCACACTATTTATGTTAACACAGAGTACTCCTATTATTGTTATTTCAATTTTTTTTCCTTTTAATTTCCAACATTTTCAAAAGTCAATATAAATAACACTTAAATAATTATTGGGGTTCTCAATAATTTTTAAGAGTGTAAAGGAATCCTGAAACCATACAGTTTGAGGGAAAAAAAACAATATTAAAGGAAATTCTTACTTCTTTTCCCAAGAGTTGTAGTTGTGGTGTATGAGCTGGTGGCCTTGTGAGGATAGCAGCATTTTCTTCTTCATTATCCACATTAGGAATTCCATGCAGTAATCTACAATGTGATAAAAGCAATACATTTATTTTTAATTCATTAATATGAGGCAAAAGATACTTGTTTTTGTTTTGTATCTGAAAAAACACATTAGTGATATGTCGAGGACTCATGCCCAAAATGGAAAATAATTCAAAAATACATTAATTCTGACTACATTTGAATAGTGACTTTCATCTTGGTTTTGAGTTTACTATACTGAAAACTCAGTACATTTACTAAATTTAGCCTTAGAAAGCCTAACTACAAACAAAGGTAAATAGTTCTCTACTTCTTTTTTGTTTTTAATTTTTATTAGTGAAACACCATGAGGTACAGTTGTAGACTTACAAATTTTTGTGCTTAGGTTTCATTTATATAATGATTGAGTACCCATCCCTAAACCAGTGCCCATTCTCCACCTCCAATGCTCCTAGCATCCCTCTAACCCCCCCCCCATCCCACCCCCATCCCACCCCACCCCTAAGGCAAGGCATTCCCTTTTGTTCTCTCTTTCCTTTTGGGTGCTGTGGTTTGCAAAAGAGGCATTGAGTGGCAATCATATTTGGTCTATAATCTATTTTCAGCATGCTTCTCCCGTCCAGGGAGGATCCTCCCAACATCCTTTATTTGCTGTCCCCTCTCTATCTGAGCTGCCTTCTCCCCCAGAATGTGCAGCTGGCCTCCAAGCCATGGAGTGAACCTCCTGGTACTTACCTCGACTATTGAGTGTTAGTCTCCCATTTTGTTACTTTATATTCCCCAGATGAATGTAATCTTTCTATATCTGTCCTTCTCTCTCTGACTCATTTCACTTAGCATGATACTTTCCATGTAGTACTACTTGTATGTAAATTTCATGACTTCATCTTTTCTAACAGCTGCATAGTACTCCATTGTGTAGATGTACCAAAGATTCTTTAACCAGTAATCTATTCTCAGGCACTCGGGTTTTTTCCAAATTTTGGCTGTTGTGAATAGTGCAGCAATGAACATAGAAGTGCAGATGTCATTTCGACTGTACCTTTTTGCCTCTTGGATATATTCCCAGGAGTGGTATTACAGGGTCAAATGGGACCTCAATTTCTAATTTCTTGAGAATCGTCCATAATGTTTTCCAACAGGGTTGAACCATTCGGCACTCTCACCAGCTGTGAAGAAGAGTCCCTTTCTCGCCACATTCATGACACCACCAATTGCTTTTGTTCTTTTGGATGTGGGACAGTCTCTGTGGTGTGAGATTTTATCTCATTGTTGTTTTGGTCTGCATCTCCCTGATTAGTGTTGTAGAGCATTTCTCATGTACCATTCAGCCATTCATATTTCTTCTTTGGGAAAGTTTCTGTTCATTTCATCATCCCATTTTCTGATGGAGTTAGATGTGTTCTTCTTGTAGAGTTCAACCGTGCTTTGTGTATCCTTGATATCAACCCTTTATTGATGGGTATTGGGTAAATATCCTTTCCCATTCATAGATTGTCTTTTTATTCTGGTTACTGTATCTTTTGAAGTGCAGAAGCATCTTAATTTAAGATAGTCCCAATTGTTTATCTCTGTTTCCACTTGGTTGGTCAGTGGAGTGTTGTAATTGAAGATACCATCTGCCTCAATATTGTGGATGGTTTTGCCAACCTTGTCATCAATGTATCTTATGGATTTTGACCTGATGTTGAGATCTTTAATTCATTTTGATCTGAATTTTGTGCATGGTGTTAGGTTGAGGTCTAAGCCCATTTCTTTGCATGTTGTTGTCCAGTTATGCCAGCACCATTTGCTAAAGAGGCTTTCCTTGTTCCACTTCACATTTCTTGCTCCCATATCAAAGATTAGATGTTCATATATTTGGGGTTGTGTGTACAAATATTCCACCCTGTTCTATTGGTCTGCGCCCCTGCCTTTGTTCCAGTACCATTTTTTTAATTATTACTGCTTTGTAGTAGAGTTTGGGGTTGGGGAGGGTAATGCCTCCCCACGTCTTTTTCCCAAGAATTGCTTCAGCTACTCGTGGGCATTTGTTGTTCCATATGAATTCCAGGAGTGCTTGATCTATTTCTTTGAAGAATTTCATGGGTATCCTTATAGGGATCACATTAAATCTGTATAATGCTTTGGGGAATACTGCCATTTTGACGATGTTGATTCTTCCTATCCATGACCAGGGGATATGTTTTTATTTCCTCGTGTGCTCTTTTATTTCATGAAGTAATGTTTTGTAGTTTTCATTGAAGAGGACTTTTACCTCTTTAGTTAGGCTGATTCCGAGGTATCTGATTTTTTGTGACACAATTGTGAATGGGATTATTTTTTTCATTTCACTTTCCTCTCTCTCATTATTTGTGTATAGGAAGGCCATGGATTTTTGGGCAATGATTTTATAACCTGCGACTTTACTGTACAAGATTATTGTTTCTAGGAGTTTCTTGGTAGAGGATTTAGGATTCTCGATATATAGCATCATATCATCTGCTAATAGTGAGAGCTTGATTTCTTCCTTTCCCACCTGGATGCCTTTAATGTTTTTTTCTTGCCTCATAGCTATTGCAAGTACTTCCAGTACTATATTGAACAGAAGTGGTGATAGTGGGCATCCTTGTCTTGTCCCTGATCTTAGAGGAAAGGCCCTTACTTTTTCCCCATTGAGAATAATGCTTGCCATGGTTTGTCATAGATGGCTTTGACTATCTTGAGCAAAGTTCCTTCAAAACCCATTTTGGTGAGAGTTTTCATCATAAATGGGTGCTGGATCTTGTCAAAAGCTTCCTCTGCATCTATTAATATGGTCACATGGTTTTATCTTTACTTTTCTTGATATGGTGGATTATGTTGATTGATTTCCAAATGTTAAACCATCCTTGCATCCCCGGGATGAATCCCACTTGGTTGTGGTGTATGATTTTTTGATTAGTTGTTGGATTCTATTTGCTAATATTTTGTTGAGGATCTTTGCATCCGTGTTTATCGGGGACATTGGCCCACAGTTTTCTTTATTGGTAGTGTCTTTCTTTGCTTTAGGTATTAGGGAGATATGTGCTTCATAGAAGCTGTTTGGAAGAGTTCCTGTTTTTTTCTTTTCAATTTCCTGGAAAAGTTTGAGGAGAACTGGCAAAAGTTTGCCTTTAAATGTTTGGAAGAATTCACTAGTAAACCAGTCTGGGCCTGGGCTTTTGTTTTTGGGAAGACTTTTGATTACTGCTTCAATTTACTTGATATGAATGGGTCTATTCAGGTATTCCAAGTATTCCTGGTTCAATCTTGGGAGATTATAGGAATAAAGGAATTTATCCATTTCTTCTAGGTTCTCTTGTTTTGTGGCATACAGACTCTCAAAGTAGTCTCTGATGATCTTTTGAATTTCATTGGTTTCTGTTGTGATGTCCCCTTTTTCATTTCTGATTCAGTTTCTTGGGGTTCTCTCTCTTTCATTGTGAGTCTTGCTAGTGGTTTATCAATCTTATTTTCTCAAAGAACCAGCTCTTGGTTTCACTGACCTTTCAGATTGTTTTTTGGGTTTCATGTCATTAATTTCTGCTCTAAGTTTTATTATTTCTTTCCTTCGGACAATTTTGGGTTCCTTTTGTTGGTCTTTTTCTAAGATCTTGAGCTGTATGATTAGGTTATCTATGTAGGCCCTTTCTTCTTTCCTTAGGAATACTTGCAACGCAATGAATTTTCCTTTTAGCATGGCTTTAAGCTGCGTCCCATAGGTTCTTGTAGCTCATGTCTTCATTCTCGTTTGTTTCCAGGTATCTTCTGAATTCGTCTTTGACTTCCTTCCCGACCCACTCATTGTTCAACACTGAGTTACTTAATTTCCAGATGTTTGATTTGGTTCTCCATGTCTGTGTGTGATTCACTTCTATCTCAGTGCATCGTGGTCTGAAAAGATTGTTGATACTATTTCTATCTTCCTGATTCTATTGAGGTATGTTTCGTGGCCTATCACGTGGTCTATTCTGGAGAATGTTTCGTGTGCACTGGAGAAGAATGTGTATTCTTTCTTTTGGAGGGGTAAAGCCCTGTATAGGTCTATTATCCCTATCTTTTCTATTTCTTCCTTCAAAGCCAATGTTTCCTTGTTGAGTTTTGTTTTTGTTTATCTATCCAGAGGTGATAAGGCACTGTTGAAGTCTCCAACTACTATTGTGTTGCTAACAATGACCTCCTTAAAATCTGTTAGCAATTGTTTTAAGTATTTATCTGGTCCCACATTAGGTACATATACATTTAAGAGTGTGATTTCTTCCATTGTAGGTTTCCCTTGATAAATAGAAAATGGCCTTCACTGTCCCTTCTAATCTTTTTCATCCTGAAGTCTATGTTGTTGGCTACTAATATGGCCACCCCAGCTTTTTTGAGAGAGCTGTTTGCTTGCAGGATTGTTTTCCATCCTTTAACTTTGAGTCTGTGTTTGCTCTGATTGTTCAGATGAGTTTCCTGCAGACAGCAGAATGTTGGTTTCAGTTTCTGGATCCATTTTACCACTCTATGCCTCTTGATTGGTTCGTTTAGACCAGTGACATTGAGAGAGATTATTTTCATGGGTTTTTGTGTCATCTTTCTGTCGGGGTTGGTTGTGTTTATAAGTGTTTTTCTTCTTATCTTACAGGAGTTCCTTTAATCCTTCTTTTAGGTTTTGAGTCTATTCATGAGCTGTTGTTTATCTACAAAATTTTGCATAGTTCCATCAAGTTTGAGTGAGAGTTTACCTGTATAAAGTATTCTTGGTGAGGAGTTCATTTCATTGAGTTTTTACACTATATCCCACCATTGCCTTCAGGCTTGGAGGGTTGCCTTTGATAGGTCTGCTGTAAATCTACGGGATTGCTCCTTTGTATGTGATTTCCTTCTTTGACATTGCTGCTTGCAGTATTGTGTCTCTGTCCATAGCATCCATCATTCTGACTATGATATGCCTTGGAGTGTTTTATTAGGATCTCTTTTAGCTGGAACCCTTCTGGCTCTTTGGATCTGAATGTCTGCATTCTTTAACCCTGGAAACTTTTCAGCAATGATTTCCTTGATTGTGGCTTTTTCATTGGGGTTGCCTCCCTGTCCTTCTGGTACTCCAATGATTCTAATGTTGTTCCTCTTGGCATCATCCCCGAAGTCTCTGATTCTCCTTAGAGCTATCTTGAGATCTTTTTACATTGCTTGTTGTTTTCTATGCGATTTCTGTTGCTCATCTTCAAGCTCACTGATCCTGTCTTCAGCTGTATTCATCCTTCTGCTAAGGGCACCTACTGAGTTTTTAATTTTATCTACCGAATCCTTTATTTTTGACACTTCCTTTTGTAGCTTTTTTTTTATTTCTGCTCTCATTTCTTCCTGTACTTTCTCAACTATTCATTCTACTGTTTCTTTCATATCTTCCTTTAGTTTTCTGGCTATCTCCTCCATTGATTCTTTGAGTAGATCCTTGAAAATCCTCTGCATTTTGTCTCATATTTCTTTATCAGAGAGAGTATATTTGTGGATAATCCCGGTTGAGGATCCAGGACTCTTTTCTTTGTCCTCTCCTTGTAGTTAGAGATTGCACTGTTTCTTCATGTTGTTTTGGTTGTCTAGAGGAAAAATCCTGGAATTCACTAGTACTGTTCCCTCTAATCATGGGAAAGGATTCTGGGTAAGGTCGGTCGATGGTGGCCACCCTTCTCCCTTTCTATAGTCTGACCTTTCTCTCAGGCATTATTCTTTGGCTTATGACAGGCATCTAGTGTAGCTTTGGAGGAGGTGCTCTTTAATATTGGGCTTGTACAGCTTCTTGCGTGCTGGTCTTTGGTTAGAACTGTAGTAGGTCAGTGGATTATTGTTGTATTGTAGTTGAGGTGGCCAGAATTTTTTTCCACAGAATTAGGTGATAAAGGCTGGGATGAAAGTCCAGAGTGCTGGGACTGGGAAATATAACTGCTGCCACCTCAGAGAAGGCTACGCCCACTTTTGAGGAAGCCACGCCCCTAACGTGGTGGCCACACCCCCAGCCAGTCCAGATGCCAGTCCACAGACCTGTTGGGATGGCGGGTGATTAGTTGGCCTGGTGCCACAGGCTGGGACTGGCTTTCATGGTCGTGAGTTTAGGGGTGGGGGTAGCACCAACCCTGCCACTGGGCGGGTACCTAGATGAGTAAGCAGAGGGAGGCAGAATGGCTCAGCTTTGGGCTCATGCAGTGTGCCTCAATTCTTGTCCCTCACAGACCAAGGAAGAAAACCAGCCGTTCTCAGAGGATCTAGTTAGACGCACCCTGGGAAGGGGCCCTGCCGCTGGGCGGGTATCTGGATTAGTGACACTCTACTTCTGTTACCCTTTACAAACTCTCAAAGAACTATTTCATTTCTTAGTGTGAGGAAAAGCATAGAGCTAGAACTGTCTTCTCATTAAAATTTTATCTCATTACTTTAGATCTTGCCAGAATAACAGAAAACTTGGCATTGGATCTTCCTTCTAGGCTACAAAGTGTATGCCAATAGAATATGTATAGAAATTTCAAAAATTCTCAACAAAATCCTTAATTAAAGAAATAAAGTAAATAAAATTTTAAGGACAAAAATGTATTAGTCATGCTTAAAGATTATTTATAGTCCTTAGAACTGAAAATTTAGTGTGTTGTTTTTATTTCATAAAAGGTAAAAGGTAAAGGCCCTCCCATTGATCATCGATTTGCTCGAGCCGGCCCAGTAACGTCTCCATTAGAGACTTTGTTGTTACTGTGTCTGGCATATCGAATACGTCACGGGGAGCTTGCCAGGCTCTGCCGTGCAGGCAAGATACTCTCGGTAGCTTGCCAGGCTCTCCGAGAGGGGCGGAAGAATAGAACTCGGGTCGGCCATGTTGGCTGCGTGCAAGGCAAATGCCCTACCGCTGTGCTATCGCTCCAGCCCATAAAAGCTATAAAATGAGCTTTAAATGGGCCTATACATACTGTATCAATTGCCCATGAAAAAATTTAGACACGGTGTTTCCTCTAAACCTTTGGTATACCATTATATGTATAGGTAATTATTTTATGAGTCACCAAGTATGAAAACTGTATAAACTCAAACATAACTGATTTTACTATTAATACTATGGGAACTTCAAATCTCATCATACCAGTTCTTAATATAAACCAAGCCCTAGGTCAGAAAGTGGGAGAACAGAGGTTAAGGCACAATCAATCCCTGACTGATGGGACCCCCAATTCTCCAAAGTACTCCTTAGAAGACATGTCCTCCCACTGCAAAGGAACACGGGCCAACCTTTAGCATCCAAGACACCATAGGATTGGGGTGGGGGGTAGCATTGGGGGAACACAACTATCTATTACACCCCTTCAAGGTGTTCAGGGAACTACATACAGTGTCAGAGATTGAACCAGAGCTGAAGTGTGTTATCACTTGTACTATCTTTCTGACCCAAAGTTATTGGATTTTTTCAAAGGAGAATTCCTGGCATAAAGTTTACTCCCTAACCTAGTCAAATATCCAAAATCAAAGAGAAGACAAAGTTCAACACTCAGCACGATAAATATAGCAAATGATAGCTCATATCCATCCTGTCCTCCTAATGTGTTACTCTGAGCTGCTGAGAAGGTAGATACAAAACTCTCTGGCAGGTATCTTCGGTCTCTGGCAGATATCTTAACAAAACGCATTCATATACCATTTGCAAACCAGAGGATTCTGGTATTTCTTTTGGCAAGCAGATAAAATGAGTCAATGTTGAGTTTTGCTGTAGCAGTGTTACACTGATAGTAGAGGTAGCCAATCCCTGAGTATCAGCTTAGGTAGGAGGCTGGGGTAGTGATGTCCACAGTTGAACAATTATCATTATCTTATTCTTCCCCAAAATAATCTTAGATAAGAAAATGTTTAAACCTTCAAAACCTTTGATTTAGGTTTGCAGATGGAAATGGTTTAAGCCTCAGGGGCCCAACCCAGGAAGGAATTTACTGATCTAAAGTATCCTCTGGTCTAATGTATCCTCTGGTTTACAACCCACCCTTCCTAAGAGAGAGAGAGAGAGAGAGAGAGAGAGAGAGAGAGAGAGAGAGAGAGATTCTCTGCATTTGGTCTGCTTTCTCATCATTAAATAAACTACAATTTATTCTATAACTTTCTTTCAGTAGAAAGAAAGGGAGGGAAAGTGCCTTTACTCCTGGCTGAAATGTAGAGCTATGGAAGAAATTTGGTTGACTTGACTGACTTCAAAATTCTTACATATAATGCCTGCTGAGATACTGTGTGCAGGCACACAGACACAGAAGTGGGGACCTTGAGGAAGACACTTTTATTTTCAGCATCATTAACATCACAGAGGCACTTGCCAGAAACACAGATTATTATCCTATCACACCTAAAGAATCAGAACCTCTAGAGATAGGGCCCACTGGCCCTTTGTGTTTTTATTTGTGGTGAAGGTGAGTGATCCTGATGCACTCTGAAGTTTGAAAACTACCTGTGTACTGCCAAGTTCCCTTAGCATATGAACCAACAGAATGCTTAACAGACCAGCAGCTTTCCAGATCTCTCCTCAGGAGATTCCATTTAAGGTTTGAGATAAAGCCTTAAAATTGATACACTTATCAAAACACACCAGGTGGCCTTTATCTCCTGGGAATGTCTGGATGTGCTAATACATAAAAAAAAAGCTAGCCTTGGGAATGAAGGTAAAACTCAGATTTTAGGGCCAGAGACATAGGCACACGGAGCTGAGTGCATGCTTTGCATAAAGGAGATGAGTTCAAGCCTTAGTATCTCACAGTCCCCCAAGCATTTCGAGAAAGGACCCCCAGCCACAAATCCAGGAGTAGCCCCTAGCCACCTCCAGGTGTAACACTCAAACAAAACAAAACATTAGACTTTAACCCCAATATACCCCTGTGGTGTGTTAATGTGAATGTGTTACTTTCCCTTTCTGTCTCTGTTTCATCTTCCTGGAATAACAACAGTGAGGAGATCTTTCAAGATCTGATGCTCGGAAAAACTTGTGAACAGCCTGCACACAGTACACGCTTCACATGTAGCATGTTGTCATTAAAATTAATAGTCTCATCGAAGGGATTGAAAAGGAAACAAGCCCACCTCTGTGACGGTTAAATCTTCTTTCTAGTCAATTCCACTGTTGTCCAATGAGGTCAGGGATACAAAATGTATCTTAGAGTAAGTTGCTATCACAGAAATTTGGAAAACATTTGCTCCTAGCTGGCAATACCCTTTAAAACACTTGCACTTCTCTGAGTTACATATAAGTTGACAATGAGTTCCACCCCAGGAAGCATGATCTCCAAGTTTCTTCCTCCAACAATCCTCTCTCCTCCTTAGTGTGACCCAAACAGTAAACCTGCCTCTTCTTATCTTTACTACGACTTCCTCAGCAAATCTATTTTGTTCACTGGGATATAAAACCTGAGAAAGGTTTCACAGGATTGAGGTTGCAGTCACATTGATGTAACTCAAGAATGCTGTTAGGTTATTTTCAGAGTGCCCACATACAAAAGCTGCACCAAACTAATAATAGACTGAAGATTTTTTTCAAGTGCTTCTAGCAAGCCACTAAAGTGATTTTAAAACCTATTTGTTGAGTCACAAACCACAGCTTAGAAAAAAATGTAACTTCAAAACTGTACTGTTTAGAAAGCAGCTCTTAGATCTAGAAAAGAGTTCTTAGAGATGTTAATATTCCTGAAATGCTAAACTGCAACTGATTGTGTTTAAAATCTTTGATATCCACAGCAGACATAATGACACCTTAAAATATTTTTTAAAAATTCAGAAAAAACAGCCATAATAAAATGACACAGGTATAACTCTCCATTTTTAAACAAAATATAATTAGGGAAACAAAATCCTTTATTTTTAATAATTGTTAAGTTCACTGTTACATGCAAACAGTGACATCTGGTGGAATGACACTGCTTTGCTTTAGCCAAAATTTCGACTTTCACATATAGTTTGTTATAAAAGCCAACTTCTCTTTTTGATATTTCCATACTTTTGAACTACAAATACATTCTAATATTGAACATTGATACTAAATATTGGAATTACTTTCTATAGATCCGTACTTTTAAAAAACATTTGTTTAGACAAAGGAGTTATTTGTAGAAAGTGGTTATACAGAAATAAATTTGGAACTAGAAGGACCCACACGCTTGTATGGGTGGCAGAGGGTAGTGTGTGGATGAGGAAGGGTAGTTAAGATAGAGAAGGGTCCAATATTGAGTCCTTTTTCCCTCTCAAATCACTCCAGACAAGAACTGAGTGTTGAAAGTAGATAAAGGGAAATATGTAAAAAACTTCCAGTATCTGTATTGCAAATCATAAGCCAAAAGAAGAGAGAGAGTGAGAGAGAGAGAGAGAGAGAGAGAGAGAGAGAGAGAGAGAAGAGAAGTGCCTTCCATAGATGCAGACTGGGGGGATGGAAAGTTGGGGGAGAGAAACTGGTGACATTGGTGCTGGGAAATATACATTGGTGGAAGGATGGGTATTGGAACACTGAAACTCAATCACAATCGGTTTTATAATGGTCTATCTAGTTGTGATTCAATAAAAAATAAATAAAATTTTTAAAAATAAAGTATTTTGGGGGGCTAGAACAATAGCACAGCAGATAGGGCGTTTGCCTTGCACATGGCCGACAAGGGTTCAATTCCCAGCATCCCATATGCTCCCCTGAGCACCGCCAGGGGTGATTCCTGAGTGCAGAACCAGAAGTAACCCCTGTGCATCGCCAGGTGTGACCAAAAAAGCAAAATAAATAAATAAACTATGTTCAAGGTACTAGCAGTGAAGAAAGAAAGAAAGAAAGAAAGAAAGAAAGAAAGAAAGAAAGAAAGAAAGTTGAGGTTACTTTGATTCTAGTGCTAAATATATTATCAACTGTAATTTAACCCCCTCTTCCATAATAGGAGTGTGTTAGGTTATATTTTTTTTGTCTTTGGGTTTTGCTCCTTTTTATTTGGGGGTTTGGTTTTTAGATTACACCTGGTGGTACCCAAAATGGGAAGTTGGAGGTTCCAATGATTGTGTTGTTTCTGTGATATGTATCACCAGCTAGACATCAAAACAAGGATTGGGTCTTTTTCCTCTCAAAACATACATTTATCCCTTTTTCATATATCCATGGATTCAATCTTTGGTTTAATATTTTGGGTCATTGCCAGGATTATGCGACAAGAACAATATTAAATAAGGGGTGGAGGGCAGAACCAGAACTGCAGTTGAACTGAAGACAGACACTGAATAAAGACAAGCAACCAGGGAAAAGACAGTGAGGAAGAGTCAGTCACATATATCCAGATTGGAGGGAAATACAGAGCTGTGGACAAAACATGATTATTCAAATGCACTGTGTTAGACCACAAGTGGTGATATACTGCAGTGGCATTAGATAAAGCCCCACATGGAACAATGGCATATTCCATTAGAGGACAATCAATGATGAGAAAATGCAAAAAAAGGCAGTATTCAGTAAGAGTCTATAATTAAGCCATTTACAAATCAGGGAAGTCTATCAAGAGTCATCAGTCTCAGCCCTCCACAGCCTGAGTTCTCTTTTAGGAACTAAATTTTCACTTCCCAAAAGAGAAAAAGCAACATAAGATAGAAACCACCCAAATAAAAAGAAATTTTGTTTGCAAAGTTAGGTTGCAAGGAATAAAACTAAACAACGAAGGTAAGATTTTTTTTTAAGTTTTTTTTTATTATCTCAGATTATTCTACTAGAGCACCTCAGAGTCTTCCTAGAATTTATCAGAACTGGTTCTGAAAGTAAGAACAAATATTCATAATGTAGGACTGGAGAGATAGTACAGCTGGTAAGGCATATGCCTTGCATGGGACTGACCCAGTTTCAATCCCTGGCACCACAATGATCCACAAATCCTTGCCAGGAGTGATCCTTGAGTACAGAGCCAGGAGTAAGCCCTGAGCCCAGCTAGGTGTGGTCAAAAACTATATATCTATGTACTATATATAATAAAATCAGTCTTTCATTATATACTTCTCTTTTGTGAGCTTTAAAACTCTCATTCATTCATATAGTCACATACATAGGTATATTTATATATCACTCTGTCACTGTCCTCCCCTTGTTCATCGATTTGCTCAAGCAGGCTCAGTAATCATGAGACTTGTTACTGTGTTTGGCATATTGAATACATCACGGGTAGCTTGTCAGGCTTTGCCGTGTGGGTGAGATACTCTCGGTAGCTTGCTGGGCTCTCCGAGAGGGGTGGAGGAATTGAACCCAGCTCGGCTGGGCCGGCTGAGCACAAGGAAAACACCCTACTGCTGTGCTATCACTCCAGCCCATTTTTAAAATAAGCAATGGAAAATAAATTATCTAGCATATGCCCCTGGCAGGTAGGCTTGAATGGTAGTGGGAAAATTCGAGAAAACCTTATTGCCCAAAATACTTCATTATATTTATATCGCTCCAGCCCATATTTATATATATATATATGTGTATATATATATATATATATATCAATATAGTCCTTCATACACATGATTCTAAAAAGACCACATGCTTCGAATATTCATATGCATGCATATATTCAGAATTAAGTATGAGAAGGTCTTTTACTAGTCCACAATTAGTGAGATATAATAAAAGTGACAGAATAAGGAACAATCTGGGTCTAATTCTAACTTTTACCAGCTTTGTAAATATGAACTGTTCACTCAATCTCTGAACTGCATTTTCCACGTTTGGAAAATGGAATGATTTTATTTACTACATAGAGTAACTATACTGTGTAAAAAAATGAACTTAAGAACATTATCTATTGGGTAATTTCCTATTTTCTTATTCAAATCTCACTATTCCATTTGGAGGGTTTAGATAAAATCTTTGGAATAAAAACACACTAAATACAACTTATTTGTAAGCCATAAATAGTAAATAGCAAGTTAAAAAACTCATATACCCATCTTTCCAGGGCTAGAGAGATAGAGTAGGAGCTAAGGTGTTTGCCTTGCACACAGTCCAACCTGGTTTGATTGCTGGAACCATGTAAGATCCCCCAAACACCACCAGGAATGATTCCTGAGCATGATATCATAAGTAAGTCCTGAGCACCTCCAAGTATGACCACAGAACAAAAACTTAAACAAACTAAAAAAAAACACAAAAAGATAAATAAATAAAGCCCACAGGAGATTGTAAACTGTTAAGGCAACATCTTTAGTATCAGTTTTATAAAATGTCAGTCTTATATAAACAAAATTTAATACACGTGTCTTCACAGGAAGTGGGGGGGGGGGGGAGCCTAGATAGTCTTTATCTATTAAAAACATTACTAAAATATTAGCCTCTAACAATCACAGAGGAAAAAATATATGGCAAAATTTTTTGTCTTTCACTCTCTCACATCTTTCAAGGATTCTAAATAACTGAACTAGTAATATAAACCAGCACCCCGAATCTCCTACTTAAGATCTAAAAGCAGCATTTTAATCCATCCAAGATGAGCAGTAAAAAATTTTCAGTTAAATCTCTCCAATATTAACTTCTGGTATAAATGATCTATCATTATTCAAAGATAGAATCATAGAAAACTCTAATACAAGTTTTATGAAGATAATCTGAAAAGTATAGAAAATACAGCGATACTCCTAAAGAGGATAAATACAGGGCGAGAGAGATAGTATAGGGGGTAAGGTACTTGGCTTGTATGTGGCCCACCTAAGTTTGATGTTCAGAACCACCTAAGGTCCCCTGAGCACTGCAAGGAGTGATACCTGAGTGCAGAACCAGGAGTAATCCATGAGTGCAATCAGGTCTAAAATTAAAGAATAAATAAAATTATGTGAATAACATTATTTTGGAAAGAATTTATTATAGAAATAAAAAAAATTTTAGAAAGGATTCATTTGATACTAAGGAAAAATTTACTGTATTCATAAAAAGAACAAAAGTTCACATAAGACAAAAGATGTAGAAATACTTGAGACTAAAATATTTAAGAAAAACGTTATAGTGACATTAAAATAATAATTAAAATGACATTTTTGCTTTTAATGTCACTGTCACTGTCCCTGTCCCTGTCCTCCTGTTGTTCATCAATTTGCTCGAGCGGGCCCAGTAACATCGTTACTGTGTTTGGCATACCGAATACTTCACAGGTAACTTGCCAGGCTTTGCTGTGCAGGCGAGATACTCTCGGTAGCTTGCCGAGCTCTCCGAGAGGGGCGGACGTGCAAGGCAAATGCCCTACCCGGGTTCAATTCCCCCACCCCTTTCAGAGAGCGCATTAAGCTACCGAGAGTATCTTGCCCGCACAGCAAAGCCTGGCAAGCTACTCATGACGTATTCAATATGCCAAAAAAAGTAACAAGTCTCACAATTTGTTGTGAGACCTTAGTGGTGTCTGCTCGCATTTAATGTATCAAAGTAAAACATGAATAGGGAATGGAAATTTGAAAGATGAACATTAGCAAAAAAATAAAGCCAGAAAAATAGTGAAAAATATGAAGATCACGGGAAATATTAAAGAAGCAAAAGGAGAAAGAGAGCATGGAATAATATCATTTTATCTAATATGTAAATATAAAATTATTAATTATTAATTGATTATAAAATTAATTCCTGTTTATTTAGACTAAATATTCAAGTCTTCACAATTTATACAGAATACATTAATTAAAAAGGGGGAAAATACCATATAAATGAAAAAAATAAAATAGAGGAATTTCACTTTTTTTGAATTTAGGGTATAAACTACAAAGAATAAAGAATCATAGCTAACAGTTTAATATTCCTCCACCTCAAAATTCATGTGTCCATAAACACAAATTTACATGCTTAGTTCTATCTTTTTACAGATTACTTCTAGTCCTTTCTTTCACTCAGAACTCTATCTCACTCCAACAAATTCCATCAATTTTCCATGGATGAATATGTATACTGTTTTCAGTAATTATGCACTGTAGCACTGTCCTCTCATTGTTCATCATTTTGCTTAAGCAGACACCAGTAAAGTCTCCATTGTGAGACTTGTTACTGTTTTTTGACATATCAAATACACCATGGGTAGCTTGCCGGGCTCTGTGGTGCAGGCAGGATACTCTTGGTAGCTTGGCAGGGTCTCAGAGAGGGATGGAAGAATTGAACTCGGGCTGGCAGCATGCAAGGCAAAAAGCAGCAACAAAAAAGACCCAAATAGCAACAAACAGCTTTAGTAAATTCTTAGACAAAGACTTAACAGTCTAGTGATGAGATATAACAACTGTCACCTAAAAATCATTTATACTTATCAATTTTAATTATTGTAGCTTTTTTATCTACCCAATTTCAACTCTAACACTGTGTCAACAGTTGAGGCTTTTGTCTACATTAAAATACATTCTTTTAAAAAAGATGAGAACTGGAGGCTGGAGCAATAGCACAGCAGATAGGGTGTTTGCCTTGCACATGGCGAACCCGGGTTTGATTCCCAGCATCCCATATGGTCCCCTGAGCATTGGCGGGGTAATTCCTGAGTACAGAGCCAGGAGTAACCCCTGTGCATTGCCAGGTGTGACCCAAAAAGCCTAAAATAAAATAAAATAAAATAAAATAAAAAAGAAGAGAACTGTGGTGTCTAGCAAATCTAACCATATTACCCTTCCTAGAAACAAAACAAAAACCTATCAAAGGCTTTCAAACACACCATAAATAAGAATTTCAATTCCAATTTCAATTTCAACTCACATACAGACCCTCGCATATTACTTCTGTTACACTTCTCTCTTGGGCCAGAGCAATAGCATAGCAGGTAGGGCATTTGCCTTGCATGCAGTAGACCTGGGTTCAATTCCTCCGCCCCTCTTGGAGAGCCAGGGAAGCTACCGAGAGTATTCTGCCCGCACCGCGAAGCCTGGCAAGCTACCCGTGTCGTATTCGGTATGCCAAAACCAGTAACAACAAGTCTCACAATGGAGACGTTACTGGTGCCCGCTCGAGAAAATTGATGAACAACCCGGAAAACAGTACTACAGTGCTATACTGCTCTCAGGTTCTTATTTATCCTCAGGAGATCAAGATTGAAAGCAAAGGACCAGGGAAGCAAGATGACCAAATTCAACAGAAACTTTCTTTGAGAAAAGGAAAGGGGGGTAGGAAAGCTGGTGGGGTTTCCTTATGTAGGATGCAGATAAAAGATGGACAACCTCTTTTTATATTCTTTTTGCCGAGGGAATAGGTGAGCACTCTGTACTAGGTTCAAGACATGCAAGATAATAAGATAAATGAGCTAGGACTATCTTGTATATCCTGGGTGCGTAATCCTGGTTCCATCCATGAGCCATTATTAGGAAATTTTTCTCTAGGGCCCTTCTCTTTATAATCACACCAGGTCTAGTCCAGTCCCCTCCTGTCCCCCAGTAGTTTTCTTCTCTGCTCCTCCTGTACTTCTTTCCAATTCTCAAATGGGGTTCCACTGTACACAGAAAGACTCTCAAACACCAGTGTGAACAGGAATCACTTGCATTTTCAAATTATTAAGAAAAATTAATGCTGCTGGCCTGCGTTTGAAGGATATTTCTTTTTTTTAATTTTTATTAGTGAAACACCATGAGGTACAGTTGTAGACTTACAAATTTTTGTGCTTGGGTTTCAATTATACAATGATTAAGTATCCATCCCTCCACCAGTGCCCATTTTCCACCACCATGGATCCCAGTATCCCTCACCCCCATCCCCCCGTCCCACCCTGCCTCTGTGGCAGGGCATTCCCTTTTGTTCTCTCTCTCCTTTTGGGTGCTGTGGTTTGCAAAAGAGGCATTAAGAGGCAATCATGTTCGGTCTATAGTCTACTTTCAGCATGCTTCTCCCATTCCTGGGAGGATCCTCCCAACACCCTTTATTTGGTGCTCCTGAAGGATATTTCTGAGCAGCACATTCGGAAGGCCCCATCTTCTTAGCTATCTTCTATTTATTTTCAGGTTTCAGTTTAAATATCAGTTTCTCAAAACTACCCAGAAAGTCAAGAATTATTCTTACATGTTTCCACAGCACCCTGTACATCTCAGTATAATTCACTACCTTCCTTCTCTACTAGTCTCTAAATTTCCTTAGGGCAGAGATTTTCTTCCCTTTGTTTACAGATACATCACACTCCCAAATTCAATGCCTACCACATAGTAGATGTACAGACACAAAATATTTCACATTAAGGGATTAGTCGTAACTGCATTTCAATAAAAGAAAAAATATTTAGAACACTATTGAGGCATGCACATAATATTATTCTAGTTTTATTCTACTTGATTTATTTGCATATAGGAGGCTAGAACATATATTCAAGAATATAAATAGCATTTTCTCAGGCCTCGAGAGTTTAAATTATTGAGAGAAATTTTTTTGCATTTTCTTGCATATCTTTATATATTTGCTAAGCATTGTGTTTGTGGAGCTGGAGAAATAGTACAGCAGGTAGGGTGACTGCCTTGCACATGACTGAAGAAGGTTTTGATTCCTGGCACTACGTAAGGTACCATCACAAGGAATTATTCCTAAGCACAGAGCCAGGAGTGAGCCCTGAGCACAGTGAAGCATGGCTCTAAACCCAACAAATAAACAAGTTAAGTAAATAGAACACTGCCTTTATATCCTTATTTTATAAATAAAATCATAAATAAAATTAATCATTGTATTCTGAAACTTAGCCTTTGGTTTTCCAATTGTTGCATTGTTGCAATTTTAATGTATAGAACTTAAGTATTCTAACTATAGAATTTTTAAAAATAGAATTGGAATTTCTCTTATAATTTAATTGATGGTTGGAAAACCTCCAAAAGATGAAAATAGCCAAGATACATTTAAAATTATATTCAATTTTACTAAAAAATGAATTTTTAAATATGATTCCTCAAAAGATGAGAAAAATGTTATTATTTAAAATTAGCAGTTTGTTAAGGATGAAAGAAAATGAACAGTGCCTTACATTTTTGTAGGCTTATAAGGTGGTATAATTTTCCTGGAGAGAGAAGTCCAGTAATGTTTAGTTAAATTTTTAAATCAAAAAGATTAATAAGTGATTCTACACCCAAGATTTTTTTACATTGCAGCTTGGTCAATAATTGAATGCTGTGAAATAATTTAAATGCTGATACATAACTTTTAATTTAAAAAATCAGTTAATAGAATGCCATATATATAGCTCATATATAACCAATAAAGAAATAATCAGAATGCTGTTCATAAAACTCTTAACATAAAATTTAATTATTTTCCTTATTTTATTCATTTATTTTTATGATACAAAGTAGCTTTTATTTAAAGGAACTCGTTTTAAAAAGACATGGAATAAGAGAAAGAGAGAAATACATATTCAAGAGAGAATATTATCTTCTCCAAAGTAGAAAAAAACCTGATTTCCCCTATTTAAAAAAAACCCACATCTGAAATTCTATACTAAGATTTCTAATAATATGTTTATAAGCTACCTTTTATAATATACATATTTTAAATATAAAAGTATCATAATGGAATATTTGAACAAAACATTAAATTTGTTCTTTGGTAAACTAAGCTGACTTTAATTTTACTGTTTATGAGTAGTACATCAATATTTTAAATAAATTTGAACATGATTCCATGCTAATCCTCTAAAATATTCTTGGTATTTGACACAAATAACAATTACTATCTACAGAATTGGAAAAGCATTAAAACTACATGACCACAAGCATTAGAATGCTTTGTAGTTTAACTATTCATTGCACAGAGGAAAAAATAAAGAAACAATAAGTGAAAAAGTATTTCATGTTTATAATTATCTTTCCTTGGAACACTTATTAGTGCAAAAAAGTCATACATATCTCCAAATTCAGAGGCTCAGCAGACAGATATATTTTGAAAAGGTTAAGCTATATTTAGCAACATAATCCTCAAGAAAAGGATGCCACAGAACTAAATATTTAGCACTTAAATTAGCTACTTATTTGAAACACAGGAACAAATTGCCAAGAATTATCATTATCAAATAGAACATTTATTGACTCTCTGAGGAAAGGAAGTGAGCTCTGCATAAAGAAAAAAATTAGAATGGAAATAAATTAGTAACTTTAACATTTCACATGAACAATGAAAGCTGAAAGGTCCCCAAATGCTACTTGGCTTACAGAGTGATAATGTAAATGATTGGAAACAACACTTCACCACCAGCAGATTTGGTTTAACCCATTTTTCACAATTAACTTGAAGTTTTTGAAAACACTCCAAAGACTTTTATAGAACAGAGTTACAGGAGTATTTCTGAAGAAATTTTTCATGTGTAATTATTTCAACAATGAGGCATTGACTTAAATTAAAACTAAAAGACATATAAAGTTATTATAAAAATATATCTTTAGGGGCTGGAGTGATGCCACAGTGGGTAGGGCATTTGCCTTGCATGTGGCCAACCTGGGTTCAATTCCCAACATCCCATATGGTCCCCCAAGCACTGGCAGGAGTAATACCTGAGTGCATAAACCAGGAGTAACCACTGTGCATTGTTGGGTGTGACCCAAAGAGCAAAACCAAAATAAATAAATAAATCTTTAAAAAATCATTTTCCAAAATAGAAAATAAACATAAGCATGACCTTCTTTTAGGGTTTCAAACTGAATCACACTGATTATTAAAAACAAGGAAACAAGGTGATTCTAAACCAAGATAACATGGCAGTAAGCTGTATGATTTTTTACTGCAAGTAAATAGGTTCAGAAGAAACTATTTTTTGAAAAGCAGGTTGTTGATAATTTTGTGAAAGTATAACTCTGCTCAAATTATAATAATGAGCTGTGGGACAGATAGTACAGCAGGAAGGCTTTGTCTTACATGTAGCCAACCCCAGTTCAATTCCCTGGACCCCATATGCTCCTCTGAGCCCACCAGGAGAGATATCCAAGTGCAGCACATAGTTCATAGCTTAGTATGGCCCAAAAGCAACATAAATAGTAAGTTAAATTTAAATGAATATTTTTATTGTATGTTCACATATATGTATAAGTATATTATACATATATGTGTGCCTGTATATATATATATAAATGCGATTAAAGCATAATCATTTAATTGTAACTTAGTATTTTTTAATATTCTTAGAACATAAGTAGATGATTTTACAGTAATCCTACCAGCTCTTCTGAAAGGCAA
This sequence comes from Sorex fumeus, assembly GCF_029834395.1. Classification (NCBI taxonomy): domain Eukaryota; kingdom Metazoa; phylum Chordata; class Mammalia; order Eulipotyphla; family Soricidae; genus Sorex; species Sorex fumeus. The sequence continues at coordinate 57,388,913 of NW_026606155.1, forward strand.
GAAAGACTTTAGAATACGCATTCTTATGGGCAGGTGATATCACTCCCAAGAAAGTAAATACTGATTGGAAGGAGGCAATAATAATAAAGATAATGTCCTTTTCTATGTTTGAAGCCAGATAATGCATACAAAATTTATTACATTAAAAGGGAGTAATAATGATAAAAAATGATAAAAAGTGTCAAATAAATATAGATTTCTATACTATCCAGAAATAAGGATTAGAGTAACCTATTATCTTAGAGCCTAAGTTTCTTCTTGAGTATAACAGAAATTATGATTTATTCCTTATTGTTGAATTTTCTATTTTTTAAATTATTGTTAGTGGCATTTAGGGAGAAGGTTATTTTTGGCTTTTAGTGGTAGGGCTGGAGCACAGCAGTAGGGCGTTTGCCTTGCACGCAGCCGACATGGCCAACCCGAGTTCGATTCCTCCACCCCTCTCAGAGAGCCCCACAATCCACCGAGAGTATCTCGCCCGCATGGCAAAGCCTGGCAAGCTCCCTGTGACGTATTCGATATGCCAAACACAGTAACAACAAGTCTCACAACGGAGACATTACTGGCCCCGCTTGAGCAAATTGATGAACAACGGGAGGACAGTGCTACAGTGCTACAGTGGTAGTCGTGGTATATATGTGTTGCTGGGAATAGAACCTTGAAGCTCATATATTTACTGTTAAATTACTATTAGAACTATTACCTTGTCTCTCCTTTCCTATAGGTGAAAACCTGTAGATTATTTTCAATTATACACTTTTCATAAAAAGAATACTCAAGATTCCAACGGAATAGGTAACAAGAGAGTGGGGTTGGGGTGGAAGGGTAGGAGGGGAGAATGGGAGAAATGTTAAGAAATGGGAGAAAACTCAGAAATAGAAAAAACTTTTTACATGATCAGTCTGGGCCTCTCTCTCTGTCTCTGTCTCTGTCTCTGTCTCTCTCTGTCTCTCTCTGTCTCTCTCTCTCTCTCTCTCTCTCTCTCTGAATAACTTCACTCAGACTAACAAATACCAGAGTCAATATAAACAAAGAACAACAGGACTGATCTTCAGTAAGAAACATGCCATTTCAGGGGGTGGGGAGTTAGGAGATAAGACAGGGAAGAGGTAACATCTTTGGTGGAGGGAAGTATTCAACCAGGAGGAAGTAGTGCTGAAAGGTGGTAAAGTCTTATGCATGAATGGAACACTACGCAGCTTCAAGAAACGATGAAATCATGCAATTTGCTACAACATGGCTGGAACTGGAAGATATGATGTTGAGTAGCATAAGCCAGAAGAAAAACAAACAGAGGATGAGCTCACTTATCTATGGAATCTAGAAAACTAGAGGAGAAAATGTAGTAAAGGGAGAATGCTTAGATCACCGTTGACCTAAGAGAGAAGAGATGCATAGAGAAGGAAAGAAAGCAAGGGAGAAAAAAAGAGAAGAGAGAAAAAGTCATGAATGAACAGGCATCAGAGCTTCTGTTATACCAGTGATATGAGTGAAGGGTATAGACATATATCCAAATTACAGATTCAACAGAACTGAAAACATGAGACCTGAGCAACAACCACTGAAACTTTGTAATATGCCTCCCAAGTTGATAGGTGGGGATGGGTGAGGGTTGAGATGGGAAGGGACTCTAAGATCACTCGTGGAGGCAAGATGACACTAGCGAAGGGACTGGTGTTGAATTGTTGTATGCTTAAAACTCAACTATCAGTAACTTTGTAAATCATGACTCCTTAATAAAAAGTTTTTTTAAAAATAAGACATGCCAAAATGGGGATAGAGGGGACTTTCCTCAATATAGTTAAAGCCATCTACCACAAACCTACAGCAAACATCATCCTCAATGGGGAAAAACTGAGAGCCTTCCCCCTAAAGTCAGGGACGAGACAAGGATGCCCACTCTCTCCACTGCTGTTCAATATAGTACTGGAAGTACTTGCAATAGCAATTAGGCAAGAAAAAGTTATTAAGGGCATCCAGATAGGGAAAGAAGAAATTAAGCTCTCACTATTCGCAGATGACATGATACTATACTTAGAGAACCCTAAAACCTCTACCAAGAAACTCCTAGAAACAATAGGCTTGTATAGTAAAGTGGCAGGCTATAAAATCAATACCCAAAAATCCATGGCTTTCCTATATGCAAATAATTAAAGAGAAGAAAGTGACATGAAGAAAACAATTCCATTCACAGTTGTGCCCCAGAAAATCAAGTACCTAGGAATCGCCTTAACTAAGGAAGTAAAGGATCTGTACAAAGAAAACTACAAAACGCTACTTCGGGAAATAAAAGAGGACACGAGGAAATGGAAAAATATCCCCTGTTCATGGATGGGGAGAATCAACATTGTCAAAATGGCAATACTTCCCAAGGCACTGTACAAATTCAATGCAATCCCTATAAGGATACCCACGACATTCTTCAAAGAAATGGAGCAAACACTCCTGAAATTTATATGGAACAATAAGCCCCCACGAATAGCTAAAGCAACTCTTGGGAAAAAGAAAATGGGAGGAATCAACCTACCTAACTTCAAGCTCTACTACAAAGCAGTAATAATCAAAACAGCATGGTACTGGAACAAAAGCAGAGCTGCAGACCAATGGAATAGAGTTGAATATACTGACATCTCCTCCCAAACATATAATCATCTAATCTTTGATAAGGGGGCAAGAAAAGTGAAATGGAGCAGGGAAAGCCTCTTTAATAAATTGTGCTGGCAAAACTGGACGGCTACATGCAAAAAAGTGGGCTCAGATCTCTGCCTAACGCCATGCACAAAAGTAAGATCGAAATGGATTTATGACCTCAACATCAGACTGGAATCCATAATGTTTATTGAAGACAAAGTTGGCAAAACTCTCCACGATATTGAAGTTAGTGGTGTCTTCAAAGACGTCACGCCACTGGCTGAGCAAGTGAAAACAGAGATAGACAAATGGGACTATCTTAAACTAAGAAGCTTCTGCACCTCAAAAGAAACAGTGACCAAAATACAAAGACAGCCTACAGAATGGAAGAGAATATTCACCAAATACACATCCGACAAGGGGTTGATTTCAAGGATATACAAGGTACTGGTTAAACTACACAAGAAGAAATCACCCAACCCCATCAAAAAATGGGGCGAGGAAATGAATAGAAACTTTCGCAAAGAAGAAATCCGAATGGCAAAAAGGCACATGAGAAAATGCTCTACATCACTAATCATCAGAGAGATGCAGATCAAAACAACAATGAGATATCATTTCACACCACAGAGACTGGCCCACGTCCACAAGAACAAAAGCAACAGGTGCTGGCGCGGATGTGGCGAGAAAGGGACCCTCCTTCACTGCTGGTGGGAATGCAGGCTGGTCCAACCCTTTTGGAAAACAGTATGGACGATTCTCAAAAAATTAGAATTCGATCTCCCATTTGACCCAGCTATAGCACTCCTGGGAATATATCCCAGAGAGGCAAAAATGTATAGTCGAAGTGACATCTGCAATTGTTTGTTCATTGCAGCACTCTTTACAATAGCCAAAATCTGGAAAAAAACTGAGTGCCCGAGAACAGATGACTGGTTAAAGAAGCTTTGGTACATTTACACAATGGAGTACTATGTAGCTGTTAGAAAAGATGAAGTTATGAAATTTACATACAAGTGGTACTACATGGAAAGTATCATGTTAAGCGAAATGAGTCAGAAAGAGCGGGATAGACACAGAAAGATTGCATTCATCTGGGGAACATAAAGCAGCAAAACGGGAGACTAACACCCAGGAAGGGCTCAGATTAGTACCAGGAATTTTGCTCCATGACTTGAAGGCCAGCCACATGTGCTAGGTGAGAAGGAAGCTCAGATAGAGAAGAGAGCACCAAATAAAGGGTGTTGTGAAGACCCTCCCAGGGTGGGAGAGACATGCTAAAAGTGGTCTATAGACCAAACATGACTGCCACTCAATGCCTCTCTGGCAAAACACAGTACCCAAAAGAAGAGAGAGAGAACAGGGAGGAATGCCCTGCCACAGCGGCAGGGTGGGACGGGGGGGTGGGGGGGAGGATGGGGGGTGGGAGGGATGCTAGGACCCGTGGTGGGGGAGGATGGGCACTGGTGGAGGGATGAGTACTTGATCATTGTATAACTGAAACCCAAGCACAAAAATTTATAAGTCTATAAGTGTACTTCATGGTGTTTCACTAATAAAAAAAATGATTAATAAAAAAAAATAAAAAAAATAAAAAAAATAAGACAAAAACCTATCAGTAACAAGACTGTAAATCATAGTGTAAAAACTTATTAAAAAAAATCAGCCTTCCTAGAGGCAGACTGGTGGGTGGAGGCAAATGGGGGAGGAGGCATTGGTGGAGGGAAGTCTACAATGGTGAAGAGCCTGGTGTGGAAACATCGGAAACATTCTGGAAACCCAATCACAAATAACTTTGTAATTTCACAGTTTCCAAATGAAATAATATTTTTAATTTTGTACATGAACCCTGGACCCCAAGTATGCCCACTGAGAATAATATCTAAAACTTGCTTCTACCCACCAAATCTATGATATTCTTAGTTATGTAGATCTGAGAGAGTTGCTTGAGTTATTTGTGCCTCAGTTTCCACATCTGTACTTCATAAAGTTGTTACAAAGAACAAATAAGATACTTATAGAATCCTTCACAGGAAAAATGAGACACAGTGCTAAAATTATTTTATGATCAGTTCATGTTCGTGGCTAGAGCAATAGCACAGCGGTAGGGCGTTTGCCTTGCACGACCCTCCACCCCTCTCAGAGAGCCTGGCAAGCTACCAAGAGTCTCCAAACACAGTAAAAAGAAGTCTCAAAATGGAGACATTACTGGGCCCGCTTGAGCAAATTGATGAACAACGGAAGGACAGTGCTACAGTGCTACAGTTCATGTTCATAAAGGAAGGAAATGAAGACAATGTTCTATGTTATATATATTTTGGGAAGGAGTGAAAAAGAAAAAAACTATTATTCTCTCCCAAATATCCAAGAATAGAATCCAAGCTTCAAAATCAAAATTCAAAAGGCAGAGGAACTCCCATCCACTGCTGCTGGTAATGATAGTTGGTTCAGTCCCTCTGGAAAACAGCATGGAGAGTTCTCAGTGAACTTACAATTGTACTGTCATATGACCCAGCAAGTCCATGGTTTGGCATCTACAGTCAGGACAGAAAAATATTCATTCAAAAGGAAATATGCATACCATTATTCATTTCAGGCACTTCAAACAATAGCCAAGATATGAAATCAACCTAGGTTATCACAGAGAAATGGATTATGAAGATGTGTTATGTATATAGCACTGTCCTCCCATTGTTCATCAATTTGCTTGAGCAGGCACCAGTAACATCTCCATTGTGAGACTTGTTGTTACTGTTTTTGGCATATCAAATACGCCATGGGGAGCTTGCCAGGCTCCTCCATGTGGGTGGTATATTCTCGGTAGCTTCCCGGGCTCTCTCAGAGGGACAGAGGAATCAAACTCAGGTTGGCCACATGCAAGGCATAGTACAGTTTGAAATTGAGAAAGATGATGTTTCCAATCTTCTTTTTCCCAAGGATTGCTTGAGGTATTTGTGAAGGTTTATTGTTCCATATTCAGGTCTCCCAAAGAAGAATAGAAAGAGCTATGCTTGGAATATCACGTTTCACTCAAATGAGAGAAAGAATCCGGAGTTCTGACATCCGTCGACGATCAAGGATCAGGGACGCTGTCTCATTTGCCAAGGTGTCGAAAATCAGATGGGCTGGTCACGTAATGAGATTTAAAGACGACCGTTGGACCAGAGCTGTTACTGACTGTATTCCACGGGATGTCAAAAGATCACGTGGCCGCCCACCTACCAGATGGTCAGATTTCTTCGTCAAGATCATGAACAATCGGTCTGAGGCCCTTCATGTTCCCGGAGCGAACAGATGCCATTGGGCTACACTAGCACGCGACAGGGACAAATGGAGACGTTACTGGCGCCCGCTCGAGCAAATTGACGACTAACGGGAAGTTAAGTGATTAAGTGATTAAGTGATTGTTCCATATGAATTTCAGGAGTATTTTGTCTATTTCTTTGAAAAATGTGATGGGTATCCTATAAGGACCACACTGAATCTGTATAAAGCTTTGGGGAGTATTGCCTTTTTGACAATGTTAATTCTCCCAATCCATGAAGAGGGGGTGTGTTTCCATTTCCTCGTGTACTCTTATTTCTTGAAGTGGCGTTTTGTAGTTTTCTTTGTATACATCATTTACCTCCTTAATTAAGCTGATTCTAAGGTACATGATTTTCTGCAGCAGAACTATGAACAGGATTGTTTTTTATTATCACTTTCTTCTCTGTCATTATTTGCATAAAGGAAAAACATCAACTTTTGGGTACTGATTATGTAATCTGCCTCTCTACTACACTTACCTATTGTTTTTAGGAGCTTTTTGTAGAGACTTTAGGGTTTTCTAAATACAGTATCTTGTCATCTGAAAATAGAGCTTGACTTTTTCCTTTCCTACCTGGATGCCCTCAGTATCTTTTCTCTTGCCCAAATGCTGTGGCAAGTACTTCCAGTACTATATTGAATAGTAGCAACAATAGTGGGTAACCTTGTCTTGTGCCTGGCCTTAGAGGGAAAGTCTGTGGTTTCTCCCCCTTAAGAATAATGCTTGTTGTGGGCTTTTGGAAGATGGCTTTGACTCTGTTGAGTACATATAGTATATTAGACTATATTGAAGTTCCTTCAACTGCCATTTTGTTGAGATTTTTTTATCATGAACAGGTGCTGGATCTTGTCAAATGCTTTCTTTGCATCTATTGATATGATCATATGGGTTTTTAAAATTGATATGATAGATTATGTTGATTGACTTGCGAATGTTAAAGCATCCTGACATCCCTGAGTTGATTCCCTACTTGGTCGTGGTGTATGATCTTTTGGATGAGTCACTGGAGTCTATTTGTTAGCATTTTGTTGAGGATCTTTGCATCGTGTTCAACAGAGATATCAGTCTGTAATTTAATTTTTTTGTGGTCTTTCTGTCTGCTTTTGTTATCAGGGTGATATCTGCTCACAGAAACTGTTTGCAACTGTATCTGTTTCTTAAATTTCCTGGAAAAGCTTGAAAGGGATTGGCAGTAGATCCTCTTTAAAGGTTTGAAAGAATTCACTAGTGAATCCATCTGGGTCTGGGGAAGTTTTGGGGAAGACTTTTAATTACCATTTCAATTTCCTTGATCATGATAGGTCTGCTTAGGCATTCCAAAACTTCTTGGTTCAGCCTTGAAAGGTTTTAAGAATGCAGGAATTTATCCATTTCTTCAAGTTTCTCTTGTTCCATGCCATAAAGATTTTCAAAGTAATCTCTGAAGATCCTATGGATTTCTGCATTTCTGTTGTTATGTGTGTGTGGATATATATATACATATATATATATACACACATACATATATCTGTATCACTGCCATCCTGCTGTTCATCGATTGCCTCGAGCAGGACCCAGTAACATCTCCTTCGTCTTAGCCCTGAGATTTTAAAAAGTGCCACATTCAAGGCTCTTTCAGTGTCAAGAGAATGAGCCCCATCATTGTTACTGGTTTTTGGGATATAGAATACGCCACGGGGAGTTTGCCAGAGTCTCCTGCCTCCGCGCCTGGCTGTCCTCACCAGGGCCCCTTGAAGGAGGGTGGGTTGAGTTTCCCTCCCCACCCCGAGCAGAGCCCTGGCAGTTGAAGATCTCTATAATAAAGCAACAACCTCAATTTAAATTTATAATAATGGCATATGACAAGATTAATGTCGCAATCTCAGACCACTGACAAAAGTCACAGCCATGCTTAAGACCATTCTCCACATGTTCAGATGAACCTCATGCATGAAGGAACTGGCAGAGGAACCCAGGTGTGCGGGACCTGGGGCGTAGATCTCCAAGCCTGCTCGGATTGGGACTGGGGCCTCTTCTACCCAGATCCCCATCTTCTAGTGTGTAGGTGTTATATCCACCAATTGCCCCTGGGACCGTGTAATCCCATGTAATATATAAATATAAATATATATATATAATGGAATATCATGCAACTTTCAAGGAAAGATGAAATAATGCAATTTTATACAACCTGGTTGGAACTGGAAGATATGTTGAGTGACATAAGCCAGTTGGAGGACAAACACAGGATGATCTCACTTGTCAGTGGTATGTAGAATAACTGTATGAGGAAATGTAATGTAGTAAAGGGGGGGGATGCCTAGATCAGTCTTGACCACAAAGTAAGTATAAGGAAGAGAATGGCAAAGAAGGAAAGAAATCAAGGGAAGAAGGAAGAAGAGAAAGGGAAGTAATGGGGAGCAGGGGTCTGGGATCTCAGTTATACTTGTGATGTGGGAGAGTGGTATAGTTATAAATACAAAGCAACAGACTCAACAACACTGAAAATACAAGATCTAAACAACAATCACAGAACTTTGAAACATACTGTCAATGTAGGAGTGGGGTGGGGGAGGGGAAGGAGGGACCTTCATGGGAACAATGGTGGAGGGAAGTTGACACTTGTGGTGGGATGGGTATCAAAATATTGCATGATTAAAACCCAATTGTTAATAACTTTAGAAATCATGTTTTTAAATTAAATTTAAATTTTTTAGACAAGATGAAATAAAAGTTAAGTTTTAAAACGCAGATTGTTAAATTTAAACTTTTATTTAAACTGTTTTAAATCAAAATTAGCAGCAGAACTCTTACCTATCATTTTCTTCTTCATCTCCAATGCAACTTTCAAAAAGAGAGTCTCCAAGTTGTCCAACCAGAGTTTCGTGGCCTTTCCTGCTGGGTGTGTGGTATATTCGAGAAGCCAAGCTCAAATGAAGTGGCAGCTGGTGGGCTGGGAAAGTCTTGCACAGCACATGAAGGGTAGGAAGAGTGTGTCCTCCTGGAATTCTGCAATCGAGAAAAGAAAATAGGCTTCTTTATCTTCCTGTAGTCATTGGCTCTCAATGCAGTTACAGTGACAAGCCTAAAAAAGATGCCTAGGGGAAATAACAATAGTACAGCAGGTAGGGCATTTGCCTTGCACACAGTCAACCCAGGTTCAATCCCTGGCATCCCGTATGATCCCCCTAGCACAACCAAGAGCAATTCCTGAGTGCAGAGCCAGAAGTAACCCTTGACCATCACTGGATGTGTCCCAAGGGAAAAAAAAAGAAGAAGTCTAAAGAAGCCAGAGAGATAGCTTAAAGGGCAGAGAGCATGTTTTGCTCACAGTAGGCCCAGATTTTATCTATGTCATTGCATGGTTCTCTGATCATTGATGAAAGTAATCTCTGAGCACTACCAGTTGTGCCCCGACCCCCATTCCACAAAAAAGGAAATAAGAAGAAAATATCCATTCATTAAAATAGATATCTAAATGTTGGCAAACAATTTAAATCTACAATAATGGCAAATGACAAGATTAATGTCACAATCTCAGACCACTGACAATAGTCACATATCCAACTGCCTGCTAAAGATCTCAACCTCCGGGAACTAGAGCGATAGCATAATGGGTAGGGCATTTGTCTTGCATGTGACCGACCCGGGTTTGATTCCCAGCATCCCATGTGGTCCCCCGAGCACCTCCAGGAGTTATTCCTGAGTGCAAAGCCAGGAGTAACCCCTGAGCATCGCCAGATGTGACCCAAAAAGCAAAAAAATAAAAAGGTAGAGATCTCAACCTCCACGTCTCAGATATCTGAGAATAGAAATAGCTAAAAACATACTCATTATCATCCAACCCCAAATCTCTTATCTCCTAAATTTTGTGTCTCAGGTAGTAAGACTATTTCCAGCCATTATGTACCACTCTTTGCTGCTTTCTATTCAAAAACTAGCATTCCTATAGAACTGGAATATTACAGCACACTGTCCTTTACTAGCTGCAATTGAACCTAGATAACATCAATGTGTTATCTACCTTCCCACTAACCTGCTTTTCCACACAGAGACAAAAGCATAGAGATCTACCTATCCTCTGTGACCAACAGAATTTTCTATGTGGGAGTGATTCTTATCCTTACTTTGGAGCCCTTTCTTTTGAATACGTGGCAAAATCGGTGAGAGGCTAATGTGATCTATACATACTACTGCAGATTTTAAGCCAACTTTCCTTTTTGGTAATTCCTGTTAATGATCCCTGTCTAGTATGTATCCCTTATACAGTACTTCTACATCCCTGCATCTTTATTAAAACTATATACTTACTGAACCAAATGACAATATTATCATCAAAGCAATTTAAGTGAGCTTTAAACTTGTGTGTTTTCTATGACCAGAGCTGACAGTATAGATTGCCCTCTGAGAGAGCTACTATAATAGCTATTTTAAGCCTACACAAGTCCAGCTGATGATCTACCTCTCAATTTCATCACTTAGTCACTAGATTTTCCTGCTAGGCATGGTTTCCAATTTTCTTGTACACAGTGGGAAAATAGACTTCAGAGTTTTGACTATTTCCCCTCTGCTGAGTGTTACCCTGTCTCCTCCAATCTCTGACATTTTACCTAGACTCATCTTCAAGACATAAACATTGGTGTCATTTTCTCTCTCATTCTGCTCACTGAATGAAAAGAAGAACACTGCATGTGTTTGCTTGGGTGTGCTCTTCCTTCCTTATATTGCTGGCATTCACTCATCAAAGTCCTTATTACCTCAGCCTGCAAGGAGCTTCCTATGGGTTGAGTAATGTATCTTCAAACTCTTCTCTTTTTCAACACTTAGCACAAAATTATGCCACATTAATCCTGAAATACTCCCCTACAAAACAAAATTTCTCTTGATGCACACTGTTTCAGTCTAATTTACTTCTTAAGTTCTGAGATCTTAATAACTATATGGTCTTACTTCCGTATGGCAGTCAAAAGTCAATGGGGCCAGAAAGATAGTATGCTTGTCCTGCATGCAGTTCAACTCCCAGAACTGCCTGTGGCCCCAGAAGCACCACAAGGAGTGACCCTTGAGCACAAAGCCAGGAGTAGGTCCAGAACACTACTCAACGTAGCACCTCTCCCCCCCCCTCAAAAAATAGTCAGATCACCTATGTTCAAATCCTATTTAAAATCTGTCATAAGAAAGTCAACATCTCTATACTTCATATTTCAAAAAGCTGGAAATAATATTAGTGCATCCTGGATACAGTTGCTTTAAGAAATAGGGAACTACAGGCCAGAGAGATAATACAGCAGGTAAAGTGCTTGCCCTGCACTCAGTGAACTCAGGTTTGATCCCAATGTCATATATGATCTGAGTCACACCTGGAGTACAGATCCAAGAGTAAAACCTGAGCAGGGAGGGGTGGAGAGTGGAGAGGAAAAAAAAAAGAAGGAAGGAGGGAATGGAGGGAGGGAAGGAGGGAGGGTGCTAGGGCATTTTGAATAATATCTCTCCTGTGGCAGTTGTTATTATTATAGAGCTGCAGGACAATTCACAGGACCAGTAAAACTACCTGCTACTTCAGTTATAGGTAGAATACTATTATTTTGTCCGTGTAGCTTTCAAATAATACCCCAAGGGAAAAGAAATTCACAAAATTTACTCTTTTTTTTAAGAAAACATCTATTTGTGAAATCTATTATCCAATACTTGTGTGACCCATTCTGACACTTTTTCTAATGGCTTAGAGCCTGGAACTGTCTCAAGGAGTAGCAGAGTATAAGTATAGACTTTGGAGTTGTCTAAACCTATGTCTGTTCTAACATTTGCAAAATGTATCACTAGTCTCTCTGCAGGTCTTGGGTAAAATCAGAACAGAAGCACTTACCTCTTTTTTAAGAATTGATAACATGGCTAGAGAGATGGCTCAATGGGATGAATGCAGGAAAAGCATGTTTCTATAACTAGGTTTTGATCCTCAGCACTGAATGTTCATCCTATGTCCCCCTCACCCCAACCCTCCAGTACCACCAGGACAACCCCTGAGCAGAAAGACAGAACTAGTCCCCAGTATCAGTTTGTGATACAAAAATCAATATAACAACAATAATAATGATGACGGTGGTGGCTGACAATAGTAACAGCTTATGGTCAGTGGAACTCTTAATAAACATTTGTTTATGGCTGCTGTCATTACTTTTTACTACATGATACCTGGGCTGGGGCGATAGCACAGGTAGGGCATTTACCTTGCATGCAGCCGGCCTGGCCGAGCCCGGCCGAGCTGGGTTAGATTCCGCCGCCCCTCTCGGAGAGCCCGGCAAGCTACCAAGAGTATCTGGCCCTCACGGCAAAGCCTGGCAAGTTACCCATGATGTATTCAATATGCCAAACACAGTAACAACAAGTCTCATGATAGAGACGTTACTGGGCCTGCTCGAGCAAATTGATGAACAACAGAAGGACAGTGCTACAGTGCAGTGCTACATGGTACCTAATCTATAGCCAGGTACAATATGATCATAATTAAATAATAGAGTGGTTTGTGTTGTTTCCAAAACAAAATGTGTTCCAATGTACATCTTGGATATGAAAATTGTACATCTTCAAGTAGCAGGGAGGTGAGTGTAAAACATAACTAGGACAAAGAACCCCTAATTGAGGGAGTGAAATAGGTCTGGAAGCAGGAGTGTCAGGCATTCAAAGCTCCTAAAAGATAACTAGAGAAAAGAGAACTGAACATTTTGTCAAGATCAGCTCTCTCACCTTTCTTTCTGGGACAGGTCCTGGCTGGTGGAATGTACTTGAGATTACCTTACAAATGGTATTTTTGCTGTTGTTTTCCTTAAAGACAAATCACAACCAATATGAATTCCTATGTTCCCACTGTGCTCTAAAAACATGGATCCACAAGTACTCTCTCTGGATTGACTTGAGTCATCAAGTCAATAGATTAATTCCCAAGAAAACTATTTGGGTATCTAGTGACTGGTGAGAAAATTTTTATTATAAAAAAAAACAGAAGGAGGGGGTTAAAAAAATAATGAATGAAAAAGCAATGAATAAGTCTTTTTCCAAAGTTCCCTTCTATTACATAATATTTTAATAACAGTTTTGCATCAACCCTTTGCATATTATTTCTCTTTAATTGGAATTTATGATTTCAGTTTCAGTGAATTACCACAACCCTAAATATATCAAAAAAAGATCTACAAATATTTTTGGCATGCTCAAGGAAGACTGTGTGTTTTTATAGCACACTCTCCTTAAACAGGACTATTTGTCATTCTTTGAAACACTAAGACATAAAAAAGAAAAGACTCTGACTCTGTGTGTGGCCACACTACTTTGCTTAATGCACTAAATGCAAGGTTTCTTAGGGAAAAAATCAAGAAGTTTCTGCTTCATTGATAATCTGACAGTAACTATTTATTGAAGGTAAAATACTTGTTGTCTGCTGTCACTATTTGTTTTAATACATAATCTTGCTAACTAAATGAGCTTAAAGCAATGCAGATAAGCAAAGGCATGTACAGGGTCACTTAAATGCCAGTTTGACTCTTTCATAAACTTTGGAATTCTTTTCCCATGAGCCTATCCTCAGCTACTAAATCGTGAGTAATATCCATTTACAAAGTTTAGGCTGGCCATAAAAAGGTTGTCTTCTATGTCCAGCACACCTTTCATTGCCCTAAGCAACAACAAAAGCTAATAATTAAAGCTTCTTTAAGCCTCCATAAAGAGTTAAATGACAAAGAATCTAGAATAAACCAACCCATAAAAACCTAGTGGTGAAATAAGCAGAAAATCTGTTTCAGCACTATATAAATGGCAAAAGATAAATTATAAATTGCATTTGAACACTACAATTCAAATTGTATTTGCACCCCTGAAAAAAATCAGAAGATAACTGAAATATAAAATGATAATAAAGAAAATAAGATCATTGAAACTACCAAATCAATTATCTCTCTGGTCCCATCAAGAATTATTTTCATTTTAACCACTGTATTATAAAATGAAGCATTGGTGAAACCCAAGAATGAAAGAATTGTGGAGCACTGCCTAACTGAACTATTTGCTATCAACTCCTCCTGTAAAAAGATTTAATTAACTTAGATTGTGCATAGGAATTTCTAAATATTAAATTTTCAGTTTGCAAATTGTACTGAAACCCTGACAAAGTTCAGTGGTATATAGACATAAGACTACTTGTTTAGTGCCTGACACTGCTCTACAGGCTGAGTACAATTTTGGCCACACTGCATTTGGGACACCAGGTGCCACAACAAAGTTTGCAATCTCTATCACTCTGTAAGTAAGTGTATGTGAACACCACAACTGAGATGTGCAAACCCCAGCAAAGTTCCAAGTATGTAACCAAGTGTGTGACCACCCCCTCCTCATTGCAACAACAATAACAAATGGGAAAAAGGGGGAAATATTAATAATAATAAAATTAACTGAAAATGTAAAATGCATTCTAAGTCATCAGCACTACTGAAAAGTGTGTCTTCAGACAGTAACATTTGTATTTAGAAGAGTTACCTTTTTACTCGTAGTTTCTTACGTCTCAGGAATTTTAAAGACTTGAGTCTTTTCTCTTCTGAAATTTCTAATTTAGCTCTTCTGATATGCTTAATTTCTTTTCCTCTAATTTGCAACAATTCTAATGATTTTTCCTTTAAAAGAATATAAAATGTATTTTAAAAATTTTAACCCAACATACTTTCTCTCAAATTTAATGTTTCCTCTTTTATCTAAACTCCTGATTTCCATACAATTTTATAATACAAATTCCATTTTTTCTATAAATTTTTCCTATAAATTCATTCCTAAATTTTATATATATACCTTCATAGCAACAAAAATTATCAGACCATAATTATTCATAAAATTTTATTCTTTGCTTAAAAGTAACATAGGACATTAGCTCTTTCTCCACATAAATCTACTTATTTGGATTGGTGTTTTTAATATAATTTGCTCTTAGTCTCAACATTTTGGTAATACTGATAATTGGAAACACAAGTCAAAATGAACTTTAATATAACTTTTAAAGCAATATTTATTAATTTATACTTACAGCTTACTATTCTCTATTTTTGCCATCTAGGGGGAAAAGAATAGTTTGTGTCATAATAATTACCTTTTCTTCATTGTAAACATTGATTTCAAGGATTTCTTCCCAAAATGTGCATAATTATGGCAGTAGCTCATTTAATGATATTTCTCTCTGTGGGTTACCCCATATTTGTGGGGAAGAGACCACACCTAGTAGTGCTCTAGCTCTGCACACAGGAGTCACTACTGGACCATATGGGATGCCAGGGATTGAACCTGGATTGGAGATGTGCAAGGCAAGCGCCCTACTCCATATTTTTAACAGGGACAACCCCCAACAAGGTGCTGGGGCCAGAGGATGCTCCTGGGAATAGTCAATATGATGGTCAATACTTGGCCAGAAATGTATGTTACTCCAGCAATAGGGCTGGAGGGTTATTAAGCAGCAGTGCTGGGGAGGCTGATATGGTGCTGGGGATCAAATTCAGTATCTAGCACGGAAAAGGCATGTGCTCTACAACATGAACTTTCTCAAAAAACTTCACTTCAGTTTTTGAAGACTATTTAAGGAAGAAAACAGTGGGAGTTCCTTATGAAAAACAGAAATCTGTGACCAAGGAGGAAAGACAGATAAATGGAAGTTCATTTTTTCTTTCTTTTCCCTCAGGATTGTGATAATGGAGTGCTTGCTCTCTCTCTCGGTCTCTCTCTCTCTCCCTCTCTCTCCTCTCTTTATAACTCTCTTTTCTTCTTTCTCTTTATTTCTCTCTTCCACACACACACATTTATGGTACTCAAATACTGGAGGTATGGAGACGGTTATGGCATTTCAGGTGTCATACACTAGCTGCAGTGCTCGACACTCAGTCAAAGTGCTCATCAAAGGTCACCCTTCGATGATGGTGCATACTCCAGCGCCAGGAATCTCAGGCAGCCGAGCTGCCAAACACAAACATGGCCAGTATCATACACACATCAGCACTGGGGAGCTAACTTGCTTGCCTTGCACATTTGTTCATAGAGTACTTCTCTAAGCTGCTGAGCTATCCTTTCAAACCTTGAAAACTTAAAACTTAGTATGTAAAAGGTAGTATTAAGGAGTGAGTTATTACAATTATTAGATAAGTGCTGATGATAAAGAAAGCTCATAATACAGAGTATTCTATCTCAGTGTCTAATTAATATTTAAATTTTTCCACAATCTCTGTCATTCATATTAACATGAATATTATCAGAGAGAATCTGGATACATTCAGAGCTAGTCACTTTGCCTTTGAAATTTCAAGTGTACTCTACCAAACGTAAAACCATACATACATTTGTCCCAAATGAATTTTGTCACAGGTAAAAATCAAAAAAACATCTTATGAGAAATTACTGGCAATTCAAATCAGTAACCTTTCCATATTCTTACCAAAATTATTGGGAAATATGCTAAATTAGACATAATCTTATGGAATTCTACCAGGGATTTTGTTGACTGTCCATCTTTCTTAATTTAAGAACCCATCTAACAATTTAATGGACCACAACTCATTCTACCAAACTCTCAATGGCGGCCAGAGTACAGTAGGTAGAGTAGGTAGGCACTTGCTTTGCACACAGCTGACCCAGATTCAATCCCTGGCATCTCATATGGTTCCCTGAGTACCACTAGGAGTTATTTCTGAGCACAGAGCTAGGAGAAACCCCTGAGCATTTCCAGGTGTGGCCCAAAACCCCAAAATAATAATAATAATAATAATAATAATAATAATAATAACAATAATAATGATTTTTAAATAAAAATACTCTCATTAGGAGGCCTCCATAAATCCATTGCTGAAATATAAGGAAAATAATAAAAGCTAACATTTACTGACTTTTCTCATACGCAGAGAGCTTTACCATGATATTCTTGTGAAGAACTTCAAACTTGACACTTTCCTAATGTTCAGTCTAACAACTCTGGAAAAGGAAATATGTTGGTTTTCCACAGTTTGTCCTTAGAAAACATACTGGTTTCAGATGACTACAATATACTTTTATAATGACTCAAAAATATCCTTTTACTAATTCAGTAATCATTTTAAGTTTTACTCAAGGATCAACGCACACAGTACAGAAGCCACAGGCCTGACCCTTAAAGAAATTCAAACTCTAATTCCCAGGGCTTCTAGCTTCCCCTCCCATTTCAGCAACACCTCAAAGCTACCTCTGACAGGGACACAAGCTGAAGCTATCTCTCTCAGCCAACAGGCTCAGATATCTAAGTTACTTCTTCAAATCTTACAAATCTTGGGCTTCAGGTTTCTTTTATCGATTCTTTCTCTCTCCTTTTCAAACTAAAGATCATTCTCCTTGCCAGATTTAAGAGAAGAAAACTACCAGTTTATCAGCTTCCTTTACTCTTTGTCATAATGCTGTTTATTTAAAACTCAACCCTTTTCCAAAAAAATTAAGGCAGCTCTGTCATCTGTTTTCATCACACTATTCATCCATAATGACAGGGTTATCCTTCCTTTTTTCTCTCTTTGCTCTAAAACTAACATTTAAAAAAAGCACTGTTTTTATTCTTAACGTTATTCACAGGCCTCAACCCATTCTGGATCTTAGCCTTCTTGATATAATTGTTGTGGCCACATGCCACTTTTATGTTTATCTATGGATATATATTTCTTCTTTCATCTTTTATATATTTTTTAAACTCTAAATGCAATATATCACTTACAGTTTTTTTTTGTGAGAATTTAGGGGAAATTGTGGCATCCTATATCTCAAACTTTCATTTTGAATATTAGAAAATCTTACATATAATTTTATAGATTTTTGTTTTTTCTGGGGGGCCTCATGCAGTGGATCTCAGGGCTTACTCCTGACTACATTCAGGGATCACTCCTGGAGTATCTTGGGAACCATATGTGGTGCTTGGAATCAAATACAGATTGGCTGCTTGCAAGGCAAGTACCTGCTGTACTCTTTCTGGCTCCTATTTTCATAGATTTTTCTATGCATATTTTTATTTTTTTATATTTATTTATTTTTTAATAGTGAAGCACCATGAGGTACAGTTGTAGACTTACACATTTTTGTGCTTGGGTTTCGATTATACAATGATCAAACACCCATCCCTCCACCAGTGCACATTTCCCACCACCACGGATCCCAGCATCCCCTCCCCCCCAGCCCCTATCCCACCCTGCCTCTGTGGCAGGGCATTTCCCTCTCTCTCCTTTTGAGTGCCATGGTCGGCAAAAGAGGCACTGAGTGGCAATCATGCTTGGTCGACAGCCTACCCTCAGCATGCTCTCCCATCATGGGCGGATCCTCCCAACACCCTTTATTTGGTGTTCCTTTCTCTTTCTGAGCTCCCCCTTCCCCTAACATGTGTGGTTGTCCTCCGGGTCATTGAGTAAAATTCCTGGTACTAATCTCTGCCATACTTGGGTGTTAGTTTCCTATTTTGTTACTTTATGTTCCCCAGATGAATGCAATCTTTCTATGTCTATCCCTTTCTTTCTGAGTCATTTCACTTAACATGATACTTTCCATGTAGTACCACTTGTATGTAAACTTCATGACTTCGTCTTTTCTAACAGCTACATAGTACTCCATTGTGTAAATGTGCCAGAGTTTCTTCAACCAGTCATCTGTTCTCGGGCACTCAGGTTTTTTCCAGATTCTGGCTATTGTAAAGAGTGCTGCAATAAACAGACAATTGCAGATGTCACTTCAGCTATGCTTTTTTGCCTCTCTGGGATATATTCCCAGGAGTGGTATTGATGGGTCAAATGGGAGCTTAATTTCTAGTTTTTTGAGAATCATCCATACTGTTTTCCAGAAGGGCTGAATCAGTCGGCATTCCCACCAACAGTGAAGCAGTGTCCCTTTCTCACCACATCCGCGCCAGCACCGGTTACTTTTGTTCTTGTGGATATGGGCCAGTCTCTGTGGTGTGAGGTGATACCTCATTGTGGTTTTGATCTGCATCTCCCTGATGATTAATGATGTGGAACATTTTCTCATGTGTCTTTTAGCCATTCGGATTTCTTCTTTGTCAAAGTTTCTATTCATTTCATCTCCCCATTTTTTGATGGGGTTGAATGTTTTCTTTTTGTGGCGTTGAACCAGTATTTTGTATATCCTTGAAATTAACCCCTTATCAGATGTGTAGTTGGCGAATATCCTTTCCCATTCAGTTGACTGTCTTTGTTTTTTGGTCACTGTTTCTTTTGAGGTGCAGAAGCTTCTTAGTTTAAGATAGTCCCATTTATCTATCTCTGTTTTCACTTGCTTGGCCAGCGGTGTGACATCTTTGAAGACACTATTAGCTTCTATGTCATGAAGGGTTTTGCCAACATTTTCCTCAATGTATCTTATAGATTCCGGTCTGATGTTGAGGTCTTTAATCCACTTAGATCTTACTTTTGTACATGGAGTTAGGCAGAGATCTGAGCCCATTTTTTTGCATATAGCCGTCCAGTTTTGCCAGCATAATTTGTTAAAGAGGCTTTCCCTGCTCCACTTCACTTTTCTTGCCCCCTTATCGAAGATTAGATGCTCGTATACTTGGGGGGGGGGGGGGGAACGTCAGTATATTCAACCCTGTTCCATTGGTCTATAGCTCTGCCTTTGTTCCAGTACCATGCTGTTTTAATTATTACTGCCTTGTAGTAGAGTTTGAAGTTAGGGAGGTTGATTCCTCCCATTTTCTTTTTCCCAAGAATTGCTTTAGCTATTCGTGGGGGCTTATTGTTCCATATGAATTTCAGGAGTGTTTGCTCCAATTCTTTGAAGAATGTCATGAGTATCCTAATAGGGATTGCATTGAATTTATACAGTGCTTTGGGAAGTATTGCCATTTTGACAATGTTAATTCTCCCGATCCATGAACAGGGGATATTTTTCCTCCTCAAAATATTTTTGATATTTTTAGCTCCTCAAAAATTCAACGATCTTCTCACAGACTCCTGTGTTTAGGTTATTTCTTCATCATGTAAACATTCTCTCTCTCTCTCTCTCTCTCTCTCTCTCTCTCTCTCTCTCTCTTTGGTAATGACCTAGACCAGAATTTTAAAACTTTATAATAAGCTTCTAGGATTAGAAATTTTCAATAAGGTAAGAATTGATCAAATTCTGCTTCATTTTTGCTGAAACAAACCTCCCAATATCTTTCTAAGGAGAAAAATTTTGCCATATTCTTTTATTGATTTCTGTGATTATTCTACTAGCTCTATCAAGAGATATTCTTACTCCCCTGATCTAGCCTAGCTTCCTTGATAAACCGCTCCTGATTTTTGTATAAAAAATGTGAGACTAACTTCATGAACTCAAATATTCAAACTAAAATATACAAATATCTAAATAACGTGAGTAAAATTCATGATTAATAAGTGAACCTGACATGTAAGCAAAAATAAATAAAATATAATGATGAAAATTTGGTGAAATTTCACAGAAATATACTCTGTACAATTTCTGATGTGTCCCACAAAATTTCTGCAATATTTTTGAGTTTTGTTTGAAGGCTTCTTAATCTATTTTCCAAGTCTCCCTGAGAAAACCATTTCTTCTAGTTTCATGAAGAATAGTCAGTCAATCTCTAGTCACTTTTTTGGAGTTGATAGTGGATTCTTACACATAACTAAAAACCCTGTTATTCAGGAGTAACCCCTATGCATTGCCGGGTGTGACCAAAAAAGCAAAAAAAAAAAAAGAGTTGTCATTTTGTAAAAAGACACTTAGCAAAATGGTTAACACATGGTAAACAATTCCAGTTATCTTAGGAAAAAACTGCTTGATTTTACCAAAAAGAAATAATTTTGCATGATGTGTTAATTATAGCAATCACAACAAACCACTGCATCTAATTAAAGCATTTCTGCATGGCAAAAGAAACACAGGCTAAAACTAAAATACAGCTAACTGAATGGGAGAAAATATTTGCAGTCAATTCATTACATAAAGAGTTTATGTCCAGGATGTATAAAGTATCCATAACAATCAACAACAAAGAATCCAAAAAACCCCATCAAAAAATGGAGAGAGGAAATGAACAGGGACTTCACTGGGGAAGACAAAGTGATGGCTAATAGGCACATGAAGAAATTCGCATCACCACTTGTTAACAGGGAAATTCAAATCAAGATAACAACAAGATACCATCTCAGATCAGTGAGAATGGCACAGATCAAAAATAATGGTAACATTTGGTGTGGGCAGGGATATGGTGATAAAGGGACTTTCATCAACTGCTGGTGGGACTATTGTCTGGTTCAAACCCTCTGTAAAACAGTATGAAGGATTCTCAGTAAACTTAAAAGTCAGCTGCCATAAGACCCAGCAATTCCACTTTGGGGCATTTATCCCCAGGACAGAAAAACATTCATTCAAAAGGATATATATTCATTCCAGTACTCGGTACAATAGCTAAGATTTGGAAACCAACCCAGATGTCTGACAACAAATCAGGGGATCATGAAGATGTGGTACATATACACAATGGAATATGATGTAGTAGTAAGGAAGGATGAAATCATGCAATTTGCTGCAACATGGATGGAACTGAAAGATATCATGATAAAAGAAGACAGAAGAAGGACAAACGCAGGATGATATCACTTATATGTGGTCTTTAGAGAAACTGGATGAGGAAAAGTAATGTTTTAAATGGGGAATGCTTAAATCACTCTTGGTTCCAAGTATGGGGAGGATAAATAAAGATAATGAGGGGAGAGTGGGGGAAGAAGAGGGAGATGGAAGCAACATGGGGCAAGGGTCAATGTACATTGGTTGTATTAAGGAATGATAGAGCTAAATATCCAAACCACAGAGTCAACAACACTGAAAGTACAAGACCAAAACTTAAACAAACAAACTTTAAAAGGTGCCTATTGTGATGGCAGGCTGGGGTGGGGGTGGGGGTGGGGGTGGGAGATGGAACCTGGGAACACTGGTGGAGAGAAGATGAATCTGGTGACAGGATCATGGATGGAACACTGTATGTCTAAAACCCAAGCATGAGTAACTTTGCAAATCATGCTGCTTTCACAAAATAAATTCAAGGAAAAATAATGAAATGCATCAAAACAAGAGAGAGAAATGTCTATCTACACTCATGAGAGACTAGGTGGCTAAACCACAATTTAGGAAATTCATTTTATTCTTTTACACATTTAGTGACTAGCCATTTGCCTGTCGTGCCTTCAGTTTCTTCCTAAAATCTCAATGTTCTTGTAGGAGAGCATATTCAAACACTACCTATGCATAGCACTGCACTGTAGCACTGTCCTCCCATTGTTCATTGATTTACCTATGCATAACATTATTTTTATCAGAATTACCTAGTCTTTAAGTATTGCTTTTAAGGTATTCACAGCTTATGATGTCAACTTTACACACAGACTCCATTGAGGACATTTAGCAATGAGGGCGTTCACTTAAGACTTGGCAAGCTGCATTTCATGTCCCAAGAAAACTCGTTAGAAATACGGAGATTCTTCTGATAGAATGGGTGAGCAATAATTGGGTATGTCCCTTCTACCTGGCAACAAAATATCTGCTCAACTATTACTAACTGTAGCTGTTCTTTATTACCTATAAATGCCGAAAGATCAATACACTAGTGTTTATAGTATGAACCTAAGAAGGGAGGACTTGAGAAATAAAGAAAAGACAGAAGACAACTTCACTAATCCAGACAGAGGGTCACAAAGACCTAGACTAGAATGGTAGCAATAGGAAAAATCTAAGAAAAAATTTATAAGAAATAATGTTTGTTTGGCAGAAATATAGGCCTCAAAGGACTGATTATATGTAAAAGGAACATAAGGAGAAGATCAAGATAAATCCAAAGCTTCAGAGTTGGAAGTTTTGAATATAAGTAATAGAACTAGTAATAGCTAGTGACTTCAATGACACATATTAGGAGACTGGACATTGGTAAAGAGAAACACAGAAAAAAGACTGACCAGGAAAATTGTTTACCCAAGAAGTGGGGGTCATTCGTTCTGAACCCCACTGGGAGAGAATTTCTGGTTATAATTGATAGAATATGCTATATGTTCATGGTAGGGATCACTTTTAAATTCTTAATTATAATATAATTATAGCACAACAGGTAGGGCGTTTGCCTTGCATGCAACCGACCTGGCCAACCCAAGTTTGATTCCTCTGCCCCCTTTGAGAGCCCGGCAAGCTACCGAGAGTATCTCCCCTGACGGCAAAGCCTGGCAAGCTACCTGTTATGTATTCGATATGCTAAACACAATAACAAGTCTCACAATGTTACTAAGCCCGCTCGAGCAAATCGATGAACAAAGGGAGGACAGTGACAGTGAATATAATTATATCGACATTTTAAGAAAAATGTATTGAAATCAGAGAGATACTCAAAGGAAAAATACTAAGTAATTAGTAGTAAGGTGATATGCAAATATACTAAAACTGTGAAAATTATGAAGACAAATTTGGGAAATGAATTTTTATACCAATGATACAATAGGGAAAGACTCCGGGATGTGGAATAAATATAAAAACAAGGCTAAATTATAAAAGATAAGCAATTCACCCAAGCCAAGACCCTGGGATTTTTGGTTTTGATTCTGTAAAGATGGTAATAAGAAGATCCTAGATTGATTTCTCAAAACCTTGAGATTCTTTCTCCTTAAAAATGTCCTGTCAGCAAGATAATACAGTGTATAAGATGCTTGCCTTGCACATAGCTGTCTCAGGTTCAACACCGAGCATCCCTTATGTTCCCCAAGTAGCACTGTAGCACTGTCCTGTTGTTCATAGATTTGCTTGAGCGGGCACCAGTACCGTCTCCATTGTGAGACTTGTTACTGTTTTTTGGTATATCAAATATGTCACAGGTAGCTTTCCTGGCTTTGCTGTGCAGGCGGAATACTCTTGGTAGCTTTTCGGGCTCTGTGAGAGGAAAGGAGAAATCGAACCCGGATTGGCCGTGTGCAAGGCAAACACCCTACTCGCTATGCTATCACTCCGGCCCATGTTCCCCAAGTAACACCAGGAATGATCTCTGAGTGCAGACAGAGCCAACTCTGGAGTAAGCCTTGAGCACCATCTGGGGTGGGCAAAACTGCTCCCCATCAAAGGTCTTTTCAGAGCAAAAGAGAAACAGGGAACAAGGCCAAGTTTGTTCAGTCCCCTTCACTACATATGGTACCTTCCAAGCATAGGACTAGCCCTTGATTAACTCTTAGTGTGGCTGAAACATCAACAAATTTCCCCCCCCCTTAAAAAAGAATGGAGACAGCACAGAGACACAAATTTATGCTTCAGAGGCTCACCTGTGAAAACTAATCACAACAAACACAGAAGTAGAGAATCCAGGTAGACATGGTGAAAGCAAGCTTTAGATTGCTACACAGATCAGCATAAAACCAGACTCTTACCCATAGCCATCACTGTAATAAAGTGTAGAAGTCCACCAACATTAATGGGTGAAGGCTAAAAGGGTCCTCCAACGTGCACTAATACCTTCTAACGTCTAAAGATGACTTAACAGTAAAGATAAGTGTTACCAGAATATATGGGACAGAGCAAAAGCTATTATAAGGGGGAAATTCATAGCAAGCCTTCATTGGGAAACAAGAAAAAGTTCACAAAATAACTTAAATATCCATCATAAGTTCTTAGAAAAGTATCAACAAAGAGAGTCTGAAGTAACCAGAGAAAGTAAATGAAAAAAACTGAGAGGAAACCAACTAAATAGAAACCAAAAAAAAAAAAATACAAAACATCAACAAAACCAGGAACAGGCTTTTCAAAATAATAAACAATATATACAAATCGTGAGCAAGCCTTACCAAGAAAAATGAGAAAAAGGTATAATAAGTTGAATCATAAATGAAAGAAGTTGTAATATATACCACATAAATTTAAAGTACTACCCAGACTACTCTGAAAAACTCTATTCCAAAAAATTGGAAAACCTAGTAGAGATAAAATATTGGAATCCTATATCCTCCTAAGACTGCATAAGGAAATGGAACACCAAAGCAGAAAAATGAGTAACAAGATAATCAAAATGGTAAATTAAAAGTTTCCCTCAGAAGGCAGTTGGGATAGAGAAGGGATCAATATGACAAAGGCAGTCGGAAATGATCTCTTTGGATAAGAACTGCTGCTGAAAGTGGCTGAGGGAGCAAGTATAATAACCTCTCATTTTGTGTACTGCAAACCATAATGATCAAAAGGGGACAAAGGGAGGGGGGAATGTTGTCAACCTGACCATAACAGACTTACAACTTTTTTTTATGCTTAGGTACTATATGTATTTTTTAAATTTTATTGAATTACTGTGAGATAGCTACAAGCTTTCATATTTGGGTTACAATCACACAATGATCAAACACCCAAGACTCCACCAGTGCACATCCCCCACCACCAATATCCCTGGTATACCCCCCCTTTCCCACCCTCCCCCTGCCTCATGGCAGACATGTTTGTCATAATCTCTCTCTACTTTTGGGCATTATGGCTTGCAATACAGACACGAAGAGGTTATCATGTTTGGTCCTTTATCTACTTTCTGCACACATCTCCCATCCCAACCGATTCCTCCAGCCATCTCTTTCTTAGTGATCCCTTTTCTATTCCAGCTCCTTTTCCCCTCTGCTCATGAGGCAGGCTTCCAGCCATGGAGCAATCTATCTGTCCCATGTATCTACTATCCTTAGGTGTCAGCCTCATGTTATATTGTTTCATACTCCACAAATGAGTGCAGTCCTTCGATGTCTGTCCCTCTCTTTCTGACTCATTTCACTTAGCATGATACTCTCCATGTCTATCCATTTATAAGCAAAGTTCATGACTTCATCTCTCCTGACAGCTTCATAATATTCATTGTTTAGATATACCAAAGTTTCTTTAGGCAGTCATCTATTCTAGGGCACTTGGGTTGTTTCCAGATTTTGGCTATTGTGAACAGTGCTGCAATGAACATATAGGTACAGATGTCATTTCTACTGTGCTTTTTTGCATTCTTGGGATATATTCCCGAAGTGGTATTGCGGGGTCATATGGAAGCTCAGTTACTGGCTTTTGAAGGAATATCCATATTGTTTTCCAGAAAGGCTGGACTAGTGGGCATTCCCACCAACAGTGAAAGAGTGTCCCTTTTTCCCCACTTCCACGTCAGCACTGGTTGCTTTTGTTCTTTTGAATGTGTGCCAGTCTCTGTGGTGTGAGATGATATCTCATTGTTGTTTTGATTTGCATCTCCCTGATTGAACAGTCTTATAATTTTGTACATCACAGTGATTCAATTAAAAAAAGGTTCCCCAAAAATAAAAATACTTGTCCAAGGTCCAAGTAGGTTAACTAGTAAGTGCTTCCAAACCTCAAAGATCTACCTCATGTCCTTCTCAGTTTCTTCCTGAAAGTTGAAAAACAGCAATCATCCCAGTTTCTATGAGGTCAGTATAATCCTTGATATAAAAGCAGACAGAGTCATCACTATATAAGAAAGCTATAAACCAACATTCCTAATGAACATAGATAAAAAGTCCACTTTATTTTTTTTTAATTTTTTTTATTAGTGAAACACCGGGCTGGAGCAATA
Source organism: Sorex fumeus (assembly GCF_029834395.1). Lineage (NCBI taxonomy): Eukaryota > Metazoa > Chordata > Mammalia > Eulipotyphla > Soricidae > Sorex > Sorex fumeus. The sequence goes on from NW_026606155.1 coordinate 57,415,438, forward strand.
GCACAGCGGTAGGGCGTTTGCCTTGCATGCAGCCAACATGGCCGACCCGAGTTCGATTCCTCCGCCCCTGTCGAAGAGCCCGGCAAGCTACCGAGAGTATCTCACCCACACGGCAGAGCCTGGCAAGCTACCCGTGATGTATTTGATATGCCAAACACAGTAACAACAAAGTCTCCAATGGAGACATTACTGGGCCCGCTCGAACAAATCAATGAACAATGGGAGGACAGTGACAGTGACAGTGACAGTGAAACACCATGAGGTACTGTTGTAGACTTACAAACTTTCGCGCTTGGGTTTCAGTTAAACAATGATCTGGTACCCATCCCTCCAACAGTGCCCATTCTCCACCACCAATGATTCCAGTAGCCCTTCCAACCCTCCGGCCCCAACCCCCACCCCACTCTGCCTCTGTAGCAGGGCATTCCCTTTTGTTCACTCTTTCGTTTAGGGTATTGTAGTTTGCAATAGAGGTATCGAGTGGCCATCGTGTTCAGTTTATAGTCTGCTTTCAGCATGCATCTCACATCCTGAGCGAGTCCTCTTACTTTATTTTTTTATTTAGATTTTTATTAGTGAAACACCATGATCACAGTATCACTCCACCCCCCGACCTCTATCCCACCCTGCTTCTGTGGCAGGGAATTCCCCCTTGTTCTCTCTCTCCTTTTGGGTGTTGTGGTTTGCAAAAGAGGCACTGAGTGGCAATCATGTTCGGTCTAGAGTTTACTCTCAGCACGCAAGTCCCACCATCCTTGGAGGATATGCCCAACACCCTTTATTTGGTCCTCCCTTCTCTATCTGAGCTGCCTTTTCCCCTAGAATGTGAGACTGGCCTCCAAGCCATGGAGTAAACCTCCTGGTACTTGACTATTCTTGGGTGTTAGTCTCCTATTTTGTTGCTTTATGTTCCCCAGATGAATGCAATCTTTCTATGTTTGTCCCTCTCTTTCTGACACATTTCGCTTAGCATGATACTTTCCATGTAGTACCACTTGTATATATATTTCATGACTTCATATTTTCTAACAGCTACATAGTACTCCATTGTGTAGATGTACCAAAATTTCTTTAACCAGTCATCTGTTGTTGGGCATTCAGGTTTTTTTCAGATTCTAGCTATTGTAAAGAGTGCTGCAATGAACAAACAAGTGCAGATGTCACTTAGACTATACTTTTTTGCCTCTCTGGGATATATTCGAAGGAGTGGTGTTGCTGGGTCAAATGGGAGCTCAACTCTTTACAATAGCCAGAATCTGAAAAAAGCCTGAGTGCCCGAGAACAGATAACTGGTTAAAGAAACTTTGGTACACAATGGAGTACTATGTAGCTGTTAGAAAAGATGAAGTCATGAGATTTAAATACAAGTGGTACTACATGGAAAGTATCATGCTAAGCAAAATGAGTCAGAAAGAGAGGGATAGATATAGAAAGATTGCATTCATCTGGGGAATATAAAGAAACAAAATAGAAGACTAACACCCAAGAATAGCCGAGTACCAGGAGGTTTACTCCATGACTTGGAGGCCAGCCACACTTGCTAGGGGAAAAGGCAGCTCAGATAGAGAAGGGAGCACCAAATAAAGGGTGTTGGGAGGATCCTCCCAGGATGGGAGAAGCATGCTGAAAGTAGACTATAGACCAAAAATGATTGCCACTCAATGCCTCTTTTGTAGACCACAACATCCAAAAGGAGAGATAGAACAAAAGGGAATTCCCTGCCACAGAGACAGGGTGGGATGGGGGGGATGAGGGGGTGGAAGGGATACTGGGATCCGTGGTGGTGGAAAATGGGCACTGGTGGAGGGATGGGTATTTGATCATTGTATAATTGAAACCCAAGCACAAAAATTTGTAAGTCTACAACTGTACCTCATGGTGTTTCACTAATAAATTTTTTAAAATGGGAGTTTAATTTCTAATTTTTTGAGAATCGTCCATACTGTTTCCCAAAAGGACTGAACCAGTAGGCATTACCACCAGCAATGAAGGAAGGTCCCTTTCTCACCACATCTGCATCAACACCGGTTGCTTTTGTTCTTTTGGATGTGAGCCAGTTTTTGTGGTGTGAAATGATATCTCACTGTTGTTTTGATCTGCATCTCCCTGATGATTAATGATGTAGAGCATTTTCTCATGTGCCTTTTAGCCATTCGGATTTCTTCTTTGAGAAAGCTTCCGTTCATTTTGTCACCCCATTTTTTGATGGGGTTGGATGTTTCTTCTTGTGGATTTCAACCAGTACTTTTTATATCCTTGATATCAACTCCATGTCGGGTGTGTATTGGCAAATATCCTTTCCCATTCTGTAGACTGTCTTAGTATTTTGCCCACTGTTTCTTTTTTTTTTTTTAATTTTTATTAGTGAGACACCATGAGGTACAGTTGTAGACTTACAAATTTTGTGCTTGGTTTTCAATGATCAAATACCCATCCCTCCACCAGTGCCCATTTTCCACCACCACGGATCCCAGTATCTCTCCTACCCCCAGCCCCCCACCCTCCATCACACCCTGCCTCTGTGGCAGGGCATTCCCCTCTGTTCTCTCTCTCCTTTTGGGTGTTGTGGTTTGCAAAAGAGGCATTGAGTGGCAATCATATTTGGTCTATAGTCTACTTTCAGCATGCTTCTCCCATCCTGGGAGGATCCTCCCAACACCCTTTATTTGGTGCTCCCTTCTCTATCTGAGCTCCCTTTTCTCCTAGCATGTGTGGCTGGCCTCCAAGCCATGGAGTAAAATTCCTGGTACTAATCTCGGCCATACTTGGGTGTTAGTCTCCTATTATTTTACTTTATGTTCCCCAGATGAATGCAAACTTTCTATATCTATCCCTCTCTTTCTGACTCACTTCACTTGATACTTTCATGATACTTTCCATGTAGTACCACTTGTATGTAAATTTCATGACTTCATGTTTTCTAACCTCTACATACTACTCCATTGTGTAAATATACCAAAGTTTCTTTAACCAGTCATCTGTTCTCGGGCACTCAGGTTTTTTCCAGATTCTGGATATTGTAAAGAGTGCTGCAATGAACAAACAAGCGCAGATGTCACGTTGACTATACTTTTTCGCCTCTCTGGGAGATATTCCCAGGAGTGGTATTGCGGGGTCAAATGGGAGCTCAATTTCTAATTTTTTGAGAATCGTTCATACTGTTTTCCAAAAGGGCTGAATCAGTCGGCAATCCCACCAGCAGTGTAGGAGAGTCCCTTTGTTGCACCAGTACCGGCTGCTTTTATTCTTGTGGATGTGGGCCAGTCTCTGTGGTGTGAAATTATCTCATTGTGGTTTTGATCTGCATCTCCCTGATGATTAATGATGCAGAGCATTTTTTCATGTGCCTTTTAGCCATTCGGATTTCTTCTTTGAGAAAGTTTCTGTTCATTTCATCACCCCATTTTTTGATGGGGTTGGATGTTTTCTTCTTGTGGAGTTCAACCAGTACTTTGTATATGCTTGATATCAACCCCTTGTTGGATGCGTATTCGGTAAATATACTTTCCCATTCTGTAGACTGTCTTTGTATTTTGGTCGCTGTTTCTTTTGAGGTGCAGAAGCTTCTTAGTTTAAGATAGTCCCATTTGTCTATCTCTGTTTTCACTTGCTTGGCCAGTGTTGTGACATCTTTGAAGATACCGTTATCTTCAATGTCATGAAGGGTTTTGCCAACTTTGTCTTCAATGTACCTTATGGATTGCCGTCTGATGTTGAGGTCTTTAATCCATTTTGATCTTACTTTTGTACATGGTGTTAGGCAAAGATCTGAACCCAGTTTTTGCATGAGGCTGTCCAGTTATGCCAGTACAATTTGTTAAAGAGGCTTTCCTTGTTCCACTTCACATTTCTTGCTCCCTTATCAAAGATTAGATGATCATATGCTTGGGGGGAGATGTCAGTCTATTCAACCCTGTTCCATTAGTCTGCAGATCTGCCTTTGTTCCAGTACTATGCTGTTTTAATTATTACTGCTTTGTAGTAGAGTTTGAAGTTAGGGAGGTTGATTCCTCCCATTTTCTTTTTCCCAAGAATTGCTTTAGCTATCCGTGGGGGCTTATTGTTCATATGAATTTCAGAAATGCTTGCTCCATTTCTTTGAAGAATGTCATGGGTATCGTTACGGGGATCGCATTGAATTTGTACAATGCTTTGGGAAGTACTGCCATTTTGACAATGTTAATTCTCCCAATCCATGAGCAGGGGATATCTTTCCATTTCCTTGTGTCCTCTTTTATTTCCTGAAGTAGCGTTTTGTAGTTTTCTTTACTGTACAGGGCCTTTACTTCCTTAGTTAAGCTGATTCTTAGGTACTTGATTTTCTGGGGCACAAGTGTGAATGGGATTGTTTTTTCATGTCACTTTCTTCTCTCTCACTCTTTGAGTATAGGAAAGTCATGGACTTTTGGGTATTGATTTTATAGCCTGCAACTTTACTGTATAAGTCTATTGTTTCTAGGAGTTTCTTGGTAGAGGTTTTAGGGTTCTCTAAGCATAGTATCATATCATCTGCGAATAGTGAGAGCTTTATTTCTTCCTTTCCCACCTGGATGCCCTTAACATCTTTTTTTGCCTGATCACTATTGCAAGTACTTCCAGTACTATACTGAACAGCATTAGAGAGATAGGGCATCCTTGTCTCATCCCTGATCTTAGAGGCAAGGCTCTCAGTTTTCCCCATTGAGGATGATGCTTGCTGTAGGCTTGTGGTAGATGGCTTTAACTATATTGAGGAAAGTTCCCTCTATCCCCATTTTGGCAAGGGTTTTCATCATAAACAGGTGTTGGATCTTGTCAAGTGCTTTCTCTGTATCTATTGATGTGATCATATGGTTTTTATCTTTTTTTGTTGATATTATGTATTATGTTGATTGATTTCCAAATGTTAAACCACCTTTGCATCCCCAGGATTGGTCATGGTATATGACCCTTTTGATGAGTTGTTGAATTTTATTTGCTAGCATTTTGTTGAGAATCTTCATGCCCACGTTCATCAGAGATATCGATCTGTAGTTTTCTTATCTTGTGTTGTTTTTGTTCCTTTTTGGTATAAGAGATATATGGGCTTCATAGAAACTATTTGGGAGAGTTTCTATGTCTTCAATTTCCTGGAAACGCTTAAGAAGAACTGGAAAAACGTCCTCTTTTTATGTTTGGACAAATTCGCTAGTGAATCCATCTAGACCTGGACTTTTGTTTTTGGGAAGATTTTTTAATACAATTTCAATTTCCTTGATATTAATAGGTCTATTCAGGTACTCTCGATCTTCTTGATTCAGTCTTGGGAGATAATACGAATCCAGGAATTTATCCATTTCTTCTAGGTTCTCTTGTTTCGTGGCATACAGACTTTCAAAGTAGTCTCTGATGATCTTTTGAATTTCTTTGATTTCTGTTGTGATATCTCCCTTCTCATTTCTGATTTGGTTTATTAGGGTTCTCTCTCTCTGTTTCTTTGTGAGTGTTGCTAGTGGTTTATCTATCTTATTTATTTTCTCGAAGAACCAGCTCTTGGTTTCATTGATCTTTTGGACTGTTTCTTTGGTTTCCATGTCATTGATTTCTGTTCTAAGTTTTATGATCTCTTTCCTTCTGCCTGATTTGGGCTCCTTTTGTTGATCCTTTTTTAAGATCTTGAGCTGTCAATTCAAGTTGGTGTGCCCTTTCTTCCTTCCTGAGAAATGCTTGCAAAGCTATAAATTTTCCCCTTGTCACGGCTTTTGCTGCAGCCATAGGTTCTGGTAGCTCGTGTCTTCATTCTCATTTGTTTCCAGGTATCCTTTGATTTCATCCTTGACTTCCTTCCTGACCCACTCATTGTTCAACATTGAGTTGTTTAATTTCCAGGTGTTTGATTTGGTTCTCCATGTCTATGTGTGATTCACTTCTATTCTCAGTGCATCGTGGTCTGAAAAGATTGTTGATACTATTTCTATCTTCCTGATTCTATTGAGGTTTGTTTTGTGTCCTAGCACATGATCTATTTTGGAAAATGTTCTGTGTGCACTGGAGAAGAATGTGCACTCTTTCTTTTGGGGGTGTACCGCCCTGTATAGGTCTATAAGCCCTCTCTCTTCTATTCCTTCTTTCAAAGTCAATGTTTCCTTGCTGAGTTTTGTTCCTGATGATCTATCCAGAGGTGATAAGGCAATGTTGAAGTCTCTGAGTACTATCGTGTTGCTAGAATTGTCCTCCTTAAAATCTGTTAGCAGTTGTTTTAAATATTTAGCTGTTCCCTCATTAGGTGCGTATACATTTAAGAGTGTGATTTCTTCTTGTTGTACACATCCCTTGATGAATAGGAAATAGCCTTTGCTGTCCTTCTAATCTTTTTCAACGTGAAATTGATGTTGTCAGATAGTAGTATGGCCACCCCAGCTTTTTTGAGGAAGCTATTTGCTTGCAGGATTGTTTTCCATTCTTTAACTTTGAGTCTGTGTTTGCTCTGTTGAGATGAGTTTCTTGTGGGCAGCAGAATGTTGGTTTCTGTCTCTGAATCCATTTTGCCACTCTGTGTCTCTTAATTGGTGAATTTAGACCACTGACATTGAGAGAGATTATTGTTATGGGGTTTTTTTTGTCATCTTTCTGTAAGGGTTGCTGTGCTTGTAGGATTTGTCTTGTCTTATAGTAACCTCTTTAGCCCTTCTTTTAGGTTGGTTTTGAGTCTATGAAGTTCCTGAGCTGCTGTTTATCCAAAAAAATAGTGTACTGTTCCTTCAACTTTGAGTGAGAGTTTAGCCGGATAGAGTGTTCTTGGTGAAGCATTCATTTCAGTGAGTTTTTTCACTATATCCCACCATTGCCTTCAGGCTTGGAGGGTTTCCTCTGATAGGTCTGCTGTGAATCTACGGGGGGCTCCTTTGTGTATGATTTCCTTCTTTGCCCTTGCTGCTTGCAGTATTGTGTCTCTATCGGTGGCATCAATCATTATAACTATGATATGTCTTGGAGTGTTTTTGTTCGGGTATCTTTTAGCTGACACCTTTCAGGCTCCTTGAATCTGAATGGCTGCACTGTCCAGCTCTATGAATTTTTCAGCAATGATTTGTTTAACCGTGGCTTTTTCACTGGGATTGTTTCCCTGAGCTTCTGGTACTCCAATAATTTTAATGTTGTTCCTCTTGGAATCATCTCTTAGGACTCTGATTTGCTTTAGAGCTATTTTGAGGTCTCTTGCCATTGTTTGTTGTTGTCTGTTGGCTTGCTGCAGCTGATCTTCCAGCTCACTGATTCTGTCCTCAGCTGTGGTCATTCTACTGTTGAGGGCATAGACTGAGTTTTTTATTTCATCTACAGAGTCTTTTATTCAGGACATTTCTGCTCTCATTTCTTCCCATAATTTGTCTATTTTTTTCTGTCATGTTACTGGATATCTGTCTGTGTCATTGAGTTTATTGAACATCTTTATGACTTCATATCTGAATTCTATCTCAGAGAGTTCCTTTAGGTGAGTAGCACCTACTGGGACTTCTGTACTCTTCATCCTTGTCCCCATGTGGTGGGGATTTGCGTTGTTTCTTCATGTTGGTGTGCAGGTATGGGAAATGAGATGTTCCACTAGATTTCTTGGTATGAGTAAACTAACTGCCTGTGTGAGCGTTGGTCCACCTGAAATTAGGCCACGCCCACGCCCACTTCTGCAGAAGCCACGCCCATTTCTAAAGAGGCCACGACCCCACGGGAAACTGGTGTGTGTGGGGGGGAGGATACTAGCTGGGAGGGAAAGAAGACCGGCAGGACGTTGGGGACGAAGAGCAGAGTCCTCTTCCTTTAAACTCCATCAAATATGGTGCAGTAGTCTTGCTGTTTTCCTTATGTGTTACAAACATATACACTACAACCTGATGGTAAATGGGTGTTTCACTGACAAAGAGGATAAAGTTAACATAAGGAAAACTTTATCAGCTTTACATTGGTATTAATTTTAGTCCATTCATATTATAATAGAGCCCCTCCCAACATTCAAATTCATATAATGGATTTCTTTTTTTTTTTTAATTTATTTATTGAATCACTGTGGGAAAGGTTACAAAGCTTTCAGGTTTATGTCTCAGTCATGCAAATATCAAACACATTTCCCTTTACCAATACTTATTTTTTACCATGAAGAACCCCAATAAAACCACACCCCCCACCCCTCCCCATCCCTGTGAGGCAGATGAATTCTAGTTAACACTCTATCTGCTTTGATTAGATTCATTGTTTCAATAAAAGATTCACCACTATTATTTAGAGTTTACCCCTCCCCCCAAAATCAGACATGCTGAAAAAGCATTGTGAAGTGATTTGCTTTCTACAGCTGGGTTCAAGAATTAAATGTTGGTTTTGGATTTCTGCTATTTTACCTATTGACCCTGGAAGTATTTCTACTGAAAGTCAGATAGTTAAGAAATTGGTTTCTGTGTTCTGGAGTCGTGGCCGTGCTGGAGAGCCGCTCGCGGGGGGCAACCGGTGGCCTCGGTAGGGCGTGAAGGGCGGAGCGAAACGCCCCCCCTTCCCATGAAGTTTTAGTCGCCCCCACACTCCCGGCTCATACCTGCTGTCCACAAGGCTCCCATGTGGCCGCCATCTTTCTTTCCAGAGAGGAGAGGGCGAATGGGACAACACCCTTTCCCCTCCGGCAGACTTGATGGGCTGGATCAACGCATAGTCCGTTCACTTTTCTGCTCCAAGCTGCTGGGTTCTGCATTAAGTCCTTGTGCTTCTGGGGCCATGGCCGTGCTGGAGAGCCGCTCGCGGGGGGCGACTGCTGACCTCGGTAGGGCGTGAAGGACGGACCGGAACGCCCCCCGACCCATGAGGTTTTAGTCGCCCCCACTCCCCCGGCTCATACCTGCTGTCCACAAGGCTCCCATGTGGCCGCCATCCTTCTTTCCAGAGAAGAAAGGGCAAATGGGGCAACACCCTTTCCCCTCCGGCAGACTTGATGGCCTGGATTAACGCATAGTCCGTTTACTTTTCTGCTCCAAGCTGCTGGGTTCTGCATTAAGTCCTTGTGCTTCTGGGGCCGTGGCTGTGCTGGAGAGCCGCTCGTGGGGGGTGACTGGTGACCTCGGTAGGGCGTGAAGGACGGACCGGAACGCCCCCCTTCCCATGAGGTTTTAGTCGCCCCCACACCCCCGGCTCATACCTGCTGTCCACAAGGCTCCCATGTGGCCGCCATCTTTCTTTCCAGAGGGAGGAGGGCGGAAGGGAGCAACACCCTTTCCCCTCTGGGCAGAAATGATTGCCTGGATTAACGCATAGTCCGTTCACTTTTCTGCTCCAAGCTGCTGGGTTCTGCATTAAGCCCTTGTGCTTCTGGGGCTGTGGCCGTGCTGGAGAGCCGCTCGTGCGGGGCAACTGGTGACCTCGGTAGGGCGTGAAGGACGGACCGGAACGCCCCCCTTCCCATGAGGTTTTAGTCGCCCCCACACCCCCGGCTCATACCTGCTGTCCACAAGGCTCCCATGCGGCCACCATCCTTCTTTCCAGAGAAGAGAGGGCGAATGGGGCAACACCCTTTCCCCTCCGGCAGACTTGATGGCCTGGATTAATGCATAGTCCTTTCACTTTTCTGCTCCAAGCTGCCGGGTTCTGCATTAAGTCCTTGTGCTTCTGGGACTGTGGCCATGCTGGGGAGCCGCTCGTGGGGGGCAACTGTTGACCTCGGTAGGGCGTGAAGGACGGACTGGAACGCCCCCCTTCTCGTGAGGTTTTAGTCGCCCCCCACACCCTCGGCTCATACCTGCTGTCCACAAGGCTCCCATGCGGCCGCCATCCTTCTTTCCAGAGAAGAGAGGGCGAATGGGGCAACACCCTTTCCCCTCTGGGCAGAAATGATGGCCTGGGTTAACTCATCGTCCGTTCGCTTTTCTGCTCTAAGCTGCTGGGTTCTGCATTAAGTCCTTGTGTTTCTGGGGCTGTGGCCGTGCTCCAAACTTAACTCTGACTTTCAGGGAGAAAGATTGGGTGGTTTACTTCTCATTGATCACTTTGTATATAGAGAGAAAAAGTTTTTGAGAAAAAGGTTTTGAGAAAAAGTCCTCGTTCCCGCATACTCGAGCTGTGTTTGTAGAGGCTTCTGGTCACCGGGGTTCCATCTGGGGGAGGCGGGATGCGGCACCTACTCCATCTGGAACTTGCGGGTGATCTCGGCTCTTTTTGGAACCTGTTTTTTCTTTTTTTTTTTTTCCTCCGGGATCCCGCACCCTCCATGTGTTCCTTCTCTTATGCTGAACGCTTCAAAGATCTGGATTTCTTAACATTAGCTTTAACTTAAAATTTGGGATTGTTTCACACTAAAGACATGAGCTCTAACTACAACCACTTAACTTAGTTGACACTAGTGGGAGATTGGTGTTGAAATATCATATGCCTAAAACTCAACTATAAATAACTTTGTAAATCATGGTTCTTTAAATGAATTTTTACAAACTTTTAAAAAAATAATAAAAACAGTTAAACGTCCTCAACAAAATCTCTCTTAATTTTTTCAGACTATATTTTATAGAAGTACTATGATTTATAGCACTGTAAATGATAGGTTCATGAATATATTTATGTATAGTTTCATTTTATGTGTAGTCACTATTATGTTAGTTTCACACTGACATTTATAATTCAATAAAGAAACGAATATATCTACACAATGGAATACTACTCAGTTATAAGAAAAAATTAAATCATGCAATTCTCAGCAGCACTGATGAAACGAGAGATTATCATGCTAAGTGGTTAATCAGAGGAAACAGAACCAATACTGAATGATCACTCTTGTGCAGTATAAAGAAACAGTAAAAGTGTCCAGTGGTAGCAGTCCCTGAGTGGATCTACAGAATGGAATTTGCTAAGAGGGTGGGATGAGAAGTTTCATTTCGTCAGACTTTGAAGACATTGGTGGAGGGACACTGACGCTCTGGTGGTAGGTGTGATGCTGGAACACTAAATGTCTGAAAGCATTTTAAGGAACATTATAAATAAAAGTATCTAAACAGAACTTGGAGAAAAGGAAAACAAAATCCATTTTAAAATTTAAAATGTCTTCTCTTCCCACGGGTGCATTAAAGACTAAAAACCTCAAACAAACAAAGACACAGGTTTCTCCTTTTTCCAGATGAACAATCTATATGTCAAAGGTCCTTTTTCCAGGGCAAAATGCCTTTCCCCTCCCCCATGCCTTACCAAACTCATTTATCCTTATCTGCACATCTTCAACTCTCATAATTGTTTCAAACAAAAATAATGTTTTACCTTTAAAGAGAGCCTCTGGGCTGCTTTTGAATCACTTGCAGGCTCTTCACTTTCCAGAGGTTTGCTTGATTCAGTTACCGGCACAATTTCGAAAGTTTCCTGAGATTTTAACAGGCTTTCTGTGTCTGACATTCCCCATTCTATTGCATCCTCTGGCTCAAGCTGGAAATCACTTGAATGAACTCCATAAAGTTCCTCAGACACAGGCTGTTGTTGGATGTAAATATAAAAGAACACTTTTCATATTAATCCATCTAAGGCATTAGGACATGCAATGATTCTATCCGGTAAAGTGTGTGTAAAAATATATGACTGAAGTTAAGCTGAGGTAGTAAGATTCCTCTGAAGATTTAGAAAGAAATATTTAAATTGACCTAAAAGGATTGTGAAGCCTGGTAAACTACTTTCCTTGGCCCTTGGCTCAGCTACCCCACAATTAGTAGGCACCACATCTAAGGAAATCTTACCCTGCCTGACTCCACCCCACATTCAGAGTCAAGGTGCACTAAACATCTGGCTTCTGCCCAACCGGAGCCAATCAATAAAACTTCCTTACAAAATATCACTCTTGTTCGTTACTTTAAAAATCTCAATGACTTGCACGGGAGCCTTGTGGAAAGCGGGTTTGAGCCGGGCTCGGGGGGGGAGCAGCGGGGACCCCATGGGAAGGGGGGCTTTGTGGGCCGTCCCCCACGCCCCACCGGGGTCGCCAGCTGCCCCCCACGAGCGGCTCTCCGGCACGGCCACGGCCCCGGAGGCACAAGGACTTAGCACAGAGAACCAGCCGCTTGGAGCAGAAAAGCAAATGGACTTGTGTTGATCCGCGCCACCAAGCCTGCCCGGAGGGGGAAGGGCGTTGACCAGCCCGCCCGTTCCTCTCTGGAAAGAAAGATGGCGGCCGCACGGGAGCCTTGTGGAAAGCGGGTTTGAGCCGGGCTCGGGGGGGGAGCAGCGGGGACCCCATGGGAAGGGGGGCTTTGTGGGCCGTCCCCCACGCCCCACCGGGGTCGCCAGCTGCCCCCCACGAGCGGCTCTCCGGCACGGCCACGGCCCCGGAGGCACAAGGACTTAGCACAGAGAACCAGCCGCTTGGAGCAGAAAAGCAAATGGACTTGTGTTGATCCGCGCCACCAAGCCTGCCCGGAGGGGGAAGGGCGTTGACCAGCCCGCCCGTTCCTCTCTGGAAAGAAAGATGGCGGCCGCACGGGAGCCTTGTGGAAAGCGGGTTTGAGCCGGGCTCGGGGGGGGAGCAGCGGGGACCCCATGGGAAGGGGGGCTTTGTGGGCCGTCCCCCACGCCCCACCGGGGTCGCCAGCTGCCCCCCACGAGCGGCTCTCCGGCACGGCCACGGCCCCGGAGGCACAAGGACTTAGCACAGAGAACCAGCCGCTTGGAGCAGAAAAGCAAATGGACTTGTGTTGATCCGCGCCACCAAGCCTGCCCGGAGGGGGAAGGGCGTTGACCAGCCCGCCCGTTCCTCTCTGGAAAGAAAGATGGCGGCCGCACGGGAGCCTTGTGGAAAGCGGGTTTGAGCCGGGCTCGGGGGGGGAGCAGCGGGGACCCCATGGGAAGGGGGGCTTTGTGGGCCGTCCCCCACGCCCCACCGGGGTCGCCAGCTGCCCCCCACGAGCGGCTCTCCGGCACGGCCACGGCCCCGGAGGCACAAGGACTTAGCACAGAGAACCAGCCGCTTGGAGCAGAAAAGCAAATGGACTTGTGTTGATCCGCGCCACCAAGCCTGCCCGGAGGGGGAAGGGCGTTGACCAGCCCGCCCGTTCCTCTCTGGAAAGAAAGATGGCGGCCGCACGGGAGCCTTGTGGAAAGCGGGTTTGAGCCGGGCTCGGGGGGGGAGCAGCGGGGACCCCATGGGAAGGGGGGCTTTGTGGGCCGTCCCCCACGCCCCACCGGGGTCGCCAGCTGCCCCCCACGAGCGGCTCTCCGGCACGGCCACGGCCCCGGAGGCACAAGGACTTAGCACAGAGAACCAGCCGCTTGGAGCAGAAAAGCAAATGGACTTGTGTTGATCCGCGCCACCAAGCCTGCCCGGAGGGGGAAGGGCGTTGACCAGCCCGCCCGTTCCTCTCTGGAAAGAAAGATGGCGGCCGCACGGGAGCCTTGTGGAAAGCGGGTTTGAGCCGGGCTCGGGGGGGGAGCAGCGGGGACCCCATGGGAAGGGGGGCTTTGTGGGCCGTCCCCCACGCCCCACCGGGGTCGCCAGCTGCCCCCCACGAGCGGCTCTCCGGCACGGCCACGGCCCCGGAGGCACAAGGACTTAGCACAGAGAACCAGCCGCTTGGAGCAGAAAAGCAAATGGACTTGTGTTGATCCGCGCCACCAAGCCTGCCCGGAGGGGGAAGGGCGTTGACCAGCCCGCCCGTTCCTCTCTGGAAAGAAAGATGGCGGCCGCACGGGAGCCTTGTGGAAAGCGGGTTTGAGCCGGGCTCGGGGGGGGAGCAGCGGGGACCCCATGGGAAGGGGGGCTTTGTGGGCCGTCCCCCACGCCCCACCGGGGTCGCCAGCTGCCCCCCACGAGCGGCTCTCCGGCACGGCCACGGCCCCGGAGGCACAAGGACTTAGCACAGAGAACCAGCCGCTTGGAGCAGAAAAGCAAATGGACTTGTGTTGATCCGCGCCACCAAGCCTGCCCGGAGGGGGAAGGGCGTTGACCAGCCCGCCCGTTCCTCTCTGGAAAGAAAGATGGCGGCCGCACGGGAGCCTTGTGGAAAGCGGGTTTGAGCCGGGCTCGGGGGGGGAGCAGCGGGGACCCCATGGGAAGGGGGGCTTTGTGGGCCGTCCCCCACGCCCCACCGGGGTCGCCAGCTGCCCCCCACGAGCGGCTCTCCGGCACGGCCACGGCCCCGGAGGCACAAGGACTTAGCACAGAGAACCAGCCGCTTGGAGCAGAAAAGCAAATGGACTTGTGTTGATCCGCGCCACCAAGCCTGCCCGGAGGGGGAAGGGCGTTGACCAGCCCGCCCGTTCCTCTCTGGAAAGAAAGATGGCGGCCGCACGGGAGCCTTGTGGAAAGCGGGTTTGAGCCGGGCTCGGGGGGGGAGCAGCGGGGACCCCATGGGAAGGGGGGCTTTGTGGGCCGTCCCCCACGCCCCACCGGGGTCGCCAGCTGCCCCCCACGAGCGGCTCTCCGGCACGGCCACGGCCCCGGAGGCACAAGGACTTAGCACAGAGAACCAGCCGCTTGGAGCAGAAAAGCAAATGGACTTGTGTTGATCCGCGCCACCAAGCCTGCCCGGAGGGGGAAGGGCGTTGACCAGCCCGCCCGTTCCTCTCTGGAAAGAAAGATGGCGGCCGCACGGGAGCCTTGTGGAAAGCGGGTTTGAGCCGGGCTCGGGGGGGGAGCAGCGGGGACCCCATGGGAAGGGGGGCTTTGTGGGCCGTCCCCCACGCCCCACCGGGGTCGCCAGCTGCCCCCCACGAGCGGCTCTCCGGCACGGCCACGGCCCCGGAGGCACAAGGACTTAGCACAGAGAACCAGCCGCTTGGAGCAGAAAAGCAAATGGACTTGTGTTGATCCGCGCCACCAAGCCTGCCCGGAGGGGGAAGGGCGTTGACCAGCCCGCCCGTTCCTCTCTGGAAAGAAAGATGGCGGCCGCACGGGAGCCTTGTGGAAAGCGGGTTTGAGCCGGGCTCGGGGGGGGAGCAGCGGGGACCCCATGGGAAGGGGGGCTTTGTGGGCCGTCCCCCACGCCCCACCGGGGTCGCCAGCTGCCCCCCACGAGCGGCTCTCCGGCACGGCCACGGCCCCGGAGGCACAAGGACTTAGCACAGAGAACCAGCCGCTTGGAGCAGAAAAGCAAATGGACTTGTGTTGATCCGCGCCACCAAGCCTGCCCGGAGGGGGAAGGGCGTTGACCAGCCCGCCCGTTCCTCTCTGGAAAGAAAGATGGCGGCCGCACGGGAGCCTTGTGGAAAGCGGGTTTGAGCCGGGCTCGGGGGGGGAGCAGCGGGGACCCCATGGGAAGGGGGGCTTTGTGGGCCGTCCCCCACGCCCCACCGGGGTCGCCAGCTGCCCCCCACGAGCGGCTCTCCGGCACGGCCACGACTCCAGGACACAGAAACCAATCTCTTAACTAGCTAACTTTTAATAGAAATTCTTCCAGGGTCAATAAGTAAAATAGCAGAAATTCAAAACCGCGCGGCCGCTATCGCGGCCGCGCGACATCATTTTATTCTTAAACCAAGTTGTAGAAAGCAAATCATTTCACAACGCTGTTTCAGCATGTCTGATTGTGGGGGGTGGGTCGTAAACTCTAAACAATAATTGTGCATCTTCTATCGAAATAATCTATCTAGTCAAAGTAGATAGAGTATTAACTAGAACTCATCTACCTCACAAGAATTGGGAGGGGTGGGAGGTGGGGGTCTATTTGGGTTCGGGGTTAAAAATGAGTATTGGCAAAGGGAAATGTGTTCGGTATCTACATGACTGAGACCTAAACCCGAAAGCTCTGTAACTTTTCCCACAGTGATTCAATAAATAAATAAATTATAAAAAAAAAAAAAAAAAAAAAAAAAGTTTCTACCTAAATATTTAAAAAAAAAAAAAAAAAAAAAATCTCAATGACTTAATCTCTCACCACGTTTTAAGGGAAGAATCTTTAAATACATCGTTGGGTATAACCCAATTTTTAACCAAGTTTACTTAGGATGATGGAACACTGGCAGGTAAACTTCCTTGCTTCGGTCTGGCAGAATGGCTCTAAAAAAATAATTTAGAACTTCATTGCTTCCAATTAACAGGTGATAAAACCAATCGAACATATATGAAAGTCTGAATTTTATAGAATGATTTAGAAATGCTGCAAATGTAGCTGTTTCAGGCATTTGTTTGTTAATAAGCAAAAAAAGGAAAGGATAGCATAAAGTATTAAGTATTTTGGAGGGCACACATTCAGTGGTGCTCAGGGCTTATTCCTGGCTATATGTTCAAGATCACTCCTAACAGGCTCAGGGATGCCAGGATTGGCACCTAGATTAGCTGCATGCAAGGCAAATGCTCTATTATTATACATTTCTTTATTTAGCAAGAAGGATGTATGAACTTGAAAATTAGCTTGTAAAATGAAACTAACCTAAAGCTCATGTTCTTTATACATGGAGTTGTACAAAGAAATAAAACTTTAAACCAGATGGACTTTTAATTCAAACCCTGGATTTGTTAATTAACAGATGTCTACTTGGTCAAGTTATTTAACACTGCTTCGTCTTTCCTGATTTGTGAAAAAGAGTTAATAAAATCTCCACAAAGTGGCAGAATAAATTCATGGAAATAATAAGTCACGACCCTTATTCTGCCACCTATGATGAACTCATTCATTTCATGTTTCTCAACTCTTGAAACTGTTAATCATGGGTCTTTTTTTTTTAATTCCTCTGCTCCACTACACAGTATCTCTGGGTTCTGGTTTGGGAGATTAATAGATAAATTAATTAATAAATTAAGCACCTTCCAAAATAGAAATCAGAAAAAAACAGAGCTTGAGAATAGAGCAATGTTGGCCCTCTAGCTGTACTTGACCTTCTTCAAGATTCTGCTCAACTTTACTCCCCCGCAAAGCCTTTTTTGGTTCTCTCACTATTCTGTCTCTTGGGCTGTAGTGATAGCACAGCAGGTAGAGTGATTGCCTTGCACGCAGCCAACCCAGGCTCAATCTCTCCGCCCCTCTTGGAGAGCCCGGCAAGCTACCGAGAGTATCTCACCCACACAGCAAAGCCTGGCAAGCAACCCGTGACATATTCAATATGCCAAAAACAGTAATAACAAGTCTCACAATTTTTTGTGAGATGTTGCTGGTGCACACTCGAGCAAACTGATGAACAACGGGAGTACAGTGCAGTGCTACAGTGCAGTGCAGTGCCTTTACCCTTTATTTTGGCTTACATCACACTTTATCTTACAATAATCTAATAATCAGAATCATGATAATTAACTATGATCTCGTTTACAACCCCATGAAGTAAGATTGGTCTGTAATGTCATTTTATATACAGAAATTTAAAAAAAAAAACCCTGAGGCCTAAGGAAGTAAAACACCCTAGGTCACATAGCAAGCAAGTAACAAATCTGTGGTTGAAATCAGACAATCTGATTCCAAATTGTAACTAATACTATCCCCTCTTTCTGCTCCATTCAGCAGATTGGTGATTCTCAAAGTATCATCCACCTCTGTTGATAGTCTTTACCACCCTTTCAAAGGATCTTCAATGTCAAACCACTTTTCATAATATTAGTGACTTATTTTCCTTTTTTACAGTATTGACATTGCTCTGATGATGAAAAATCTCTGATGGGTAAAACAGCAGACTAATACTTTCAAATGTTTAATGTGTGAGGTTAGAAAACAATGTAACAATGAATACATATAAAGAATACATTCAAAGAATACATATAAAATAATTTTAATGTAATGGCATACAATTCATTAACTTTTCAGGTTCTAGATTTCTCCTTGTAACTAATATTTAACAGACTCCCACTTTAAGTTTTAGTGTATTAAAAAAGATCATACATAACTATAATTAACAAAATGCTAATAAACATCACTCTCATTCCAGTATGCATGGTATCAGTTTATTTAATATACTTAAACCAAAAGAACATTGTACAACATTACTGTTCACTTCAACACAGATACTAAAATTGGAATGATATATAATAGATCAGCAAGGCCCAGTGCATTAGGACAACTGAAAAATTGTGAATCATTCCATATTTGGGGGCAGTACTTTTGTGCATCAATACCCAAAAATTGAGCACAGTCACCTAAACTAATTCTTTTTTAAAAAATCACTGAAGAGGATCTAGAATGATAGTACTGCGGGAAGGATGCTTTCCTTGAAAAGCTAACCTGAGCTTGATTCCTGGTACTCACTATGGTCCCCCTCAATCACTGCTAAGACTGATCTCTGAGCACAGACCAAGAGTAAACCCTGAGCATCGCTGAGAGTGTGGCCCAAAAAGAAACTAGCTAACAAAAATCTCTGAAAAAGTCTATTTGAAACATGCTGTATGTGAAGGCATTGCTTACTGGCAACTAACCCAGAACAACACTGATGATCTAGAAGATGCATTCATCAAAGAATCATTAGAAAAAAATGAAAAATAGCACATGATTTTATTTTTTAAAAAGAAGACATATACAGTAGATTGGAGAAAAGTTCAGATGAAAACCTATTTCTCTATAAAAGCAAATATTAGATTTTCAAACTTGTAATTTACTTCTATCCTTCTTGAAAATTGCTTAGTTTTAGATACTTCTCCCTTAAAATGTTTTGTGTCAATATGTAGCTGTTTTAATATTTTTAATGAATGAATAAGCATTTTATATTTTCCCACTTTTAATTTCTAAATAATAAATATTGTTTTATAAAATCCACACATTAACAAAAACTACCTTGAGTTTTTGTACTGTTTTCTAAGAGTCTGAAAGAATACATCCTGAGAGCAAAAAAATTTGAGGTCTCAAAAGCATTAAACTTTGAGGTTTGGTCTTGTTTGTTGTAGTGACACTTCCACAAGAATGGCATAAAAAAGGCCAGCAATCAAAGCTCCCTACTAAATTGCCACAAATCAACTGCACATAACAAAATAAATTTCTTTAACTCTCAGTCTGATTTGCCTGACAGACCCTTGTAACTATATATTTGTATCATTAAATGGATCGATTTGCTCGAGCGGGCCCAGTAACGTCTCCATTGGAGACTTTGTTGTTACTGTGTTTGGCATATCAAATAAGTCATGGGGAGCTTGCCAGGCTCTGCCATGTGGGCGAGATACTCTCGGTAGCTTGCAGGGCTCTCCGAGAGGGGCGGAGGAATCGAACTCGGGTCGGCCATGTTGGCTGCGTGCAAGGCAAATGCCCTACCGCTGTGCTATCGCTCCAGCCCAAATGGATCATTACAGCACAAAATTGAAGTGAGGAGAATCAATGGGTTGAAGAGATTTCCAGTGTTGCACAGTGTATACCAGTCAGCATCACTGCTGGCAAACCTGATCCAGCTGAAAGACAACCAATAGAATAGAAATAACTCTCCATAAAAATAGTACCCTTCCAGACAAGAGTGAAAGTTTTGCACAACTAGCAGAAACTAAGCTCTGGGACAAAAAAGAAAAAGAAGCCGAGTGTTCTGCATTTGAGACAGTTAAATTGACTGCATCCCTACATATACACACACCTTCAAGGAATAGTGCGGCAATCACATGGTCCAGAAACGAACTATAAGACAGAATTTTGCCATGAATAACGGTCAGAAGCTACCTCAGAAGTGGAGGACACCGTGGAGTTCTCTCTCCAGGATGCACGATTTAGCTCCCAATTACTGACATTGTGACCAGTCTTTCATCTCCACATCTTCATTGACTTTCCCCACTTCAACAAAGTCATAGAAACAAAGAAAAATTTAACACTGAAGTTACAGTGCCATCTGCAGGAAAACAAAAGAAGTCAAAACCAGGCGTATATGCAGAATTCTCCAGGCAAGGAAGTATAAAAAATATGATGAATTCGTCACAAAAAAAAAAGACAGGTGGATAGTACAGAGGGTTAAGCTTTTTCCTTGCATGTGTCCAGCCCAGGTTTGATCCTGAGCACTGTTTATAGTCCCTTGAACCCACCAGGAGTGATCTCTGAGTCCAGAGTTAGGAATAAACCATGAGCTAGCTAAACTGAGTGTGACCCCAAGAAACAAAACAAAACAAAATGGCAAGTCTTCAGAAGGCAAATTTAAAGACACAGAATTAGAGAATGTCATGAGAAGAGGCATTGTAACAAAAATAAAGCTAGAAAAGCTTACTTAAATAATAGAAGCAAGCCATAGGTATGGGGAGGGGGAGGAAGGAGGTAGAAGAGAAAAAGTTTCTCCTCAAAAATACTGAAGATATTAAAATAATTCAAAGTTGTAGTATATGAGGTGTACAGTGAATAAAATTTGAAATTCAATCAACATGAAAAACATAACAAATGGACACAGGCTCAAGAATAAAAGAGTATGAGAGATTGAAGATTAAATCACAGCAGTGTTCAAGGACTGAGTCTGATCCCCAACAATACAAGTGACACCGGGTATGCAGTCCTCTACTGGAGAAGAGGAGGGGAGGGGAGAAGGGATGAAGAAAACGGGAACCCCAAAATTTTAAAATAGGCAAATAACCTAAGACACTTCTCCAAAGACAACATACAGATGGCCCACAGATACATGAAAAAATTCTTATCATCACTTGCTAAATGCAAATAAAATGCAAATAAAGACGACAATGAGCCATCACCTCACACCTGTAAGAATAATCTATGCTAGAGAGATTAGAACCAGGCAGAAATATAAATTGTTGCAGCCTCTATGAAAAAAAGTAAAAAACAAAACTAATAAAACCAGAAGTTCCAAGTAAATTGATAGTGCCATCACTGGTGTAGATCCAAAAGATAGGAAAATAGTAATTTGAAAGGATCTTTATACCTATCAATGGCAGCACTACTCACAATAGTCAAAACATATGAATCAACTTAAATGCCCGTTGACAATGACTGAAAAAAGAATTTGCATTGAATATATTTAACAGAATATATTCAATAGGTGAAGTGCATACTTTGTGTGAAGGAGACCTGGATTCAATCTATAGCCCTGTGGGGGTAGGGGAAGACAAAAAAACAATATCATACTTCATATTTTATATATTGGTCTATTCCATTCAATAAATTTTTAAAAGGTAAGAACTGTCTGTTTTATCTCTACATCAACCATGTCTAAAACATAAGAGAAAACAAAATGAATAAATTCCTCGTATTTTTTTAAGTACAGAAGAAATCATTCATCAAGGTGATTCCAAAATATATTTTAAATGGCAGGTTCTTAAAAATAAAAACTGGGGACTGGAGTGATAGCACAGTGGGTAGGGTGTTTGCCTTGCACGCAGCCGACCTGGGTTCGATTCCCAGCATCCCATATGGTCCCACAAGTACCCCCACGAGTAATTTCTGAGTACAAAGCCAGGAGTAACCCCTGTACATAGCCAGGTATGATCCTAAAAGCAAAATATGAATAAATAAATAATAAATAAATATAAAGTGGTTCATTAACAATGTTCTTATAAGTTGCAGTACAGAACTGAAAGATCACTGGCCTGTGGCACTGAGATGCTGCCAGGCTCAGAGGATGGGCTGCCTGGTACCTCTTAGAGCAAGGTTCTCAGTGCTTCCCTGAGTCATCTCATACCAGGAAGCTTCCAAAAGTCTAGGGGACTGGTAGGATGGCTAGAAAACAATTTTCTATATTCTAGCAAAGGGTAGCACTGTAGCACTGTCCTCCCATTGTTCATCCATTTTCTCAAGCAGGCACCAAACATCTCCAGACCATTGTTACCGTTTTTGGCATATCGAATACATCACGGGGAGCTTGCCAGGCTCGTGGGTGAGATATTCTTGGGCTTTCCGAGAGAAGCGAAGGAACCGAACCCAGGTCGGCCACGCAATAACATAGCGGGTAGGAAGTTTGCCTTGCACGCGGCCGACCTGGCACAGGGTAGGCATTCAAAAAAAAATGTGTCTGGAAAGAAAGATACCACAGAAAAACCTTTACACCACAGCTGGATATTAGGTTATAAAGCTTTTTTACCACTAAAGAATAGATCAGATTTTTCTTAAAAACAAAATGCCCAGAAGACTTCTCCCGGTGACAGCTTGTAAATGTCAAAGTTGAGGCAATGGTTCTCACAGAATTACAAAGAAATCAGTATTTTTGCTTAAATATTTTAATCAAGATGATACCTGAGCCAGTTATAGTTTCATTCGAAATGGGAGGGATTTCCTTCAAAATCTAAGGAATTTCCTTCAAAATTCTTTCAGTATATGTAATGCAATATACTGTTACTATTAAGTCAGGTTTGTTCTGTTAATGAATATTTCTATGTTTCTAAACCTAAATGAAATGTGGTCAGCTTCTCATGATGAAGCATATGCGAAACATATGTGGCAAGTCTTCAGAATTTATTTATTCACAAACCTTTGCCAAGTGGCTATTAGTTCCACATACACTGGGTCCTGAGGCTGGGGATAAGAATATCAATGCAGAAAAGATATAGTTT
This sequence comes from Sorex fumeus, assembly GCF_029834395.1. Classification (NCBI taxonomy): domain Eukaryota; kingdom Metazoa; phylum Chordata; class Mammalia; order Eulipotyphla; family Soricidae; genus Sorex; species Sorex fumeus. The sequence goes on from NW_026606155.1 coordinate 57,437,768, forward strand.
AAACCCCAAAGCATCTCAAATTCTAGTAGTTCATAGCATCTATGGCTTTTCTAAAATGAAAAAGATTACATACATTTTCTAAACATAAGATGTTTCAAGTGAAATGTGATGTGACATTTTATGTATTTCATGCACGTCATCTTGTTAGGAACTGAGGAAGCCTGTTATTTAATGCCATAATATTACAAATCTTTTGTAAGGAACTTACCAGCATTTTTTTTATAGAAATGTGGATTTCTAGATACTACGATAATCACTTCACAGGGAATTTATTTCACATTGCTTTGAATCCCGTAAGTATTTTGTCGATGATGATTGAAAATAAAGCTTTATTTCTGAAAATGAAGCTTTATTTCTGTAGCAAAATCAAACTTTTGCCACCCACTATCCATATTTCTCCACAAAATTCTTTCTTTGTCAATACTTTCCTCAATTCTGATAGCACTTTCTTAAATGCTGATAACTTCTCCAATAGCCTTTTAGATCTTTATATCTCCAGACTAAAAAATAAAAAACTTTGAGTCATAGTTCAAAAGGTCTATGATAGGCAGTAGTAGTAGGTCAAAATAGCCAAGATTCTCAATGTTGTATTACATTAAACATATATCTCTATAACAAATCAGAAGAAATTATTTTAACTCTCTAAATAAACCTCTCCTTAACAAGAGACAATTATTTAACATAGGCAAAGAGATTTCTTTATAAAAGATAAAATTATGTAAATAAATTCACCATTTGAAGTTTCTAAATACTTATCTGCAATTCTAATTCAGGTTGCTCTTCAGATACTTCCTGGTCAGAGATTTTTCTTAGACAAATATCCTTTAAGAAGGAAAGGGAAACAATTTTTAAAAAGTCATTTATTTAACATCACAAGCATATAATTCATTGTTCAAAATATTACTTAATATAATGCAGTAACATATATATATATGTGTGTGAACTGTAAGACTGTACAAAAAGCATGGGGTTAAAGTGCTTCCTAGTATATGGACCAACCCAGTTCAATCACTGAGATGGTATATACTCCCCTGAGCACTGTTAGGAGTGACACCTGAACACAGGGCCAGAAGGAAATGCTGAGCATAGTTGGGCATGGTCCAAATGACTCTCGCCCAAAAAAAGAAATATAAGCCAGTCAATATATGAAATAAATAAGAAATATAGACTAAAAGAGATAATATAGTTTTTATATTACTACCATTTCTTGTGGTTTTAAGTTATTGACTTCTATAGATACATTATCAGGCTAAATATTACAGGTAATATTAAATTATTTAGTGTAAAATACTATTAAATGGCTACAAGAAAAGAAAAAAATTAAAACTAAAATCTAATCTTCAAAACCAGAAAGAAACAGAAATATATTTACAATTTAATGGGTTCAATAATTATCTAACAGCATCATTTTATCATTACTAATGTTAGTTGCTATAATAAACTCTCTATTCAGTTGAGATGGTTAAAAGAAAACAAATCATCATTCATAACAATTATTATATTCTGCAAAAACTATAAAGTCATAGACAATCCATCAACAAGCAAGTTGTTCGGGGCTGGAGAAATAGTAGGGGGCTTGCCTTGCACATAGCCAACCCAGGTTCAATCAAGCACCACTTTTGGTCCACCAAGAGTGATCCCTGAGCTCAGAGTCAGAGGTAAGCCCTGAGCACAGCTGAGTATGCCCTCTGCTTCCCCTTTTATAATAAAGCAAGTTGTTTTGTTCCTAACAGCTCAGTTTTGTGTCCTTAAAATATTCAGTTGGCTACACTGAGTTTGCCTTTTATTGACTGTCAACAGCAAGGTATGAAACACTCATGTTTTAAAACTCTCCTCTATAGGCTAAATAAGGTGCTTCCATCCTTGCATACTGATGACCCAGGTTTGATTCCCTGCACCACAAAGCGCCCTGAGAATCTTGAGCTCAGAGTCAGAATTAGCTTCAAGCATTGCCAGATGCTACCTCATCCCCCCAAAAATATAAAATAAACAAAACTCTGCTCTTTGACCACAACACCCAAAAGGAGAGAGAGAACAAAAGGGAATGCCCTGCCACAGAGGCAGGGTGGGAGGGGGGATGGGGGGATGGGGGGGATATTATCCATGGTGGTGGAAAATGGGTACTGGTGGAGGGATGGGTATTTGATCATTGTATGACCGAAACCCAAGCACAAAGATTAGTAAATCTACAACTGTACCCCATGGTGCTTCACTAATAAAAAAAAAAAAAAACCTCTGCTCTTTAACCTTTTCTTCATTTCGTTAAAATATACAACTGAGCCGCTAAAGAGATGAGTCAATGGGCTTAGCTCATGCTTCTCATGCAGGGGCTAGTATTTGATCCCTGAGCACCACCAAAAGCAAGCACTGAACTGGGAATAGCTCCCAAGACCACTGGATATGACCTCTCCCCCCAAGAGATCCTATTGAATTCATTTATTTATACTTCATTCTTATTAGCATAAATTACTAATAATCAGGAAAAAAAGTCAAAACAACTCTTGGAGGACTAGTCAACAAGATGTATATAACTATGGGAGTGAAAGCAAAAACGTTAAGAGTTTAGTCATCCAATATTTCTGTCTCACACAATTTCTAGACTAGAGCAAGAGGGGAACAACACAGGTTCAAAATATAGGTGAAAGTCACAGCGTTTTCCACACAATCAAAAGTTATCAGTCATATGAAGAAATATGTATGACATAACACCTACCAAAATAAAGTCTCAGGCTCAGAGAGGTATGTGTAGTTGTAACAAGAGAGAAAGGGGGAGGGGAGTGGGAAGACTAAATAGTGGGCTCATTTTGATAGCGAAATGACACTAGAACTTTAGTGGCAGATGCTATAAGATTTATGCATACACAGAGATGTTAAGTTATACTCCAGAAATTCTATAGCACTATAAACCAGTGATTAAGTTTTTAGTGTGCTCATTTAATATTGGGAAATACATTTAGGAGTCAAAGATTTTTTTAAAAAATAATCTTCATGATAGCCTCAAGTAAAAATGACAAAGAGAGCCATATAATATGGTGGCTGAGCTCACATGATCTGTAGTTTGGAATCCTTGGCAAATCTTGACTCAATAACTTTATAATTAGCACAGACCTGAACAAATCAATCCTTTTCCCTTCCCTTCATTATGGTTGATGTTACTGCAGTGACCAGAATCCTACACACACCTGGCCTTGGTGCTTGCACACTCAGTCATAATGCTTAATGGGGTCGTGCATCATGTTTCTAGTGTCTGCACAACTAGTCAAGGTGGAGAGTTGTACTCCTTTAATTGTGGTGCTCACGCACATTTTGATTGGACTACCACAGTGATCACTGGGGATGCATTTTCTAGCCTTGGTATACACATATCTTCTGGTTACAATAACTGCTGGAGTTGCAGCCTTTATTTATGGTGTTTGCTCACCTCTGACTGTTGTGCAGTGAGAACTTTGTTGCAGCAATAGGGATCAATAGAGCAGTGTTTCCAGGTTCAAACAGCAGTACTGCCAGGATCATGCACAGTATGTGTGCAGACAACAGGGGTACAACTTATGACCTTATGTTTGCAAGGCAGGCATCCTAAGTCTCCAAGCTCTTTCTCAGGCCTTGAGGATCAGGATTTGGAAAATAATAATGTATATTTCACATTTGTTGTGATGAATAAATGAGAATACATGAAAACAAAATACGTGTATATTTGTTGCATAGGATAAAAACTCAGACCTCATGCATGGTAGTATGTGCTCTGCGAATGAGCTTCAATCCAGCATATATATATATATATATATATATATATATATATATATATATATCTTCTGTTATAAGACTAGAAATTTCTTCTCACTAACACAGCTAAACTTTTGACCCAAAGGGGCTGAGTACATGGTGGTACATTTGGGGATCCCAGAAGGAGTAAGTCCCAATGTAATGTCTTTGTACATGACTATCTGCGTGTGTTTTAGGAACCCAGAGAAATAAAAGGTCCTGGAGTTTAGGAAAATAGCAGCACCTTGGGTACTTGTACTACCCGCAGGTTTGCGGAAAGGAAGATGCTTGAAATTGTGCCTACTTTGTTCCCCACTCTAAAAGAAAAGGGAGAGAGAAAAAAGAGAAAGAGAGAGAGAGAGAGAGAGAGAAAGAGAGAGAGAGAACACTACCAGCTAATGTTCCCACTAGCCATGATTACTGATGGTGCTGGGGCATAATGCCTAGAGCCAGGGAAAAGCTCAGAACCCCTGATGCACGCACAGAGTCCAGAGGGTGAAAGAGTGACCACTGACCCCCTAAGCTCTAAGAGAGTAGGGAGAGTCCCAAGACAGAGCATGGAAGTGCAGGGATGGGGATGGTGTAAGGGTGGGTGGGGATGAAAACCCTAGAACAGTTAGCAGCTGTAGGAGAGCACAGGGAGAGCCCTTAGACTGCTAGAAGCAAGGAGGCAGCTGTACTGAGGCAGCTGAAATGGTCACAGTTCCAATGAAGAGCATTAGGTCAGACCCTACACACTCATAGCTCATCTCCTCCTCTGACTGTTTCAACTCTCAGACCAGACTCAAGCAAGGAGCAGCTGCTTCATGAGTAGGAGACAGGGCAGAACTCATAAACTCCCAACTTGACAGTCTCTCTCTCTCTCTCTCTCTCTCTCTCTCTCTCTCTCTCTCTCACACACACACACACACACACACATACACATATACATATATATAACTTATATAAAGCTGTTATTATTCACATTAAATTAAAAAGCAAAATAGGGACCAGAGTGATAGTACAATGGGTAAGGTTGCACACAGTCTACCCATGTTCGATCTCTGGCATACCATATGGGTTCCTGAGCATTGCTAGGAGTGATCCCTGAGTATTGCTAGGAGTTATCCCTAAGCACATCCAAAAGTGGCCCGCAAACAAAAACAAAACAAAAACTAAAGCAAAATAAATATACCTATTATAACCATCATTATTTTACTTTATATTGGAAATTCCAGATATGAGCAGAAATAAAAGATAATGTCAATTAAAAATTAAGTTATTGTTTAAAAGGCTATGACTATATACTTAGAAACTAGAAAAAAAATCAAATTTCAAACTGTTTTACATATTTGGGATGAAGTCAATTCAAAAAAAATTAAAAATGAGACAAGGAAAAAAGTTACAAAAGAAACAAAGAAATAGAATACATAACACTGTCTTAAATATTGGAGCCAGAGAAAATACAGCAGGTACAGTGCTTGCTTTGCACGCAGTCTACCATGTTTCCACCTTGGGCATCCCGTATTTCCCCTAAGCCTCCCATGAGTGATTCCCTGAGCTCAGACCCAGGAGTACATCCTGAGCACAGCCATCTGTGGCCCCCAAACCAAACAAATATAAAAGAAATATAAGTAATACTGAAAACTTTGTTAGGATATAAAAACAGATAATACACAGTTTAAGACATTTACTTTGTACAGAGCTAACACCAATTCAATCTCCAGAACCCTATATGGTTTCCCCCAAGCACTTGAAGGACTGACCCCTGAGCACAAAGGTAGGAGTAAGCCCCAAGCTTGCCAGGTATGGCCCCAAAACTAAGTAAATAAATGAATAAAATATAATAGATTAAATTAAAATAATGTTGAATCAGGTACTTGTATTTGGACACTTGAGGAGAAAAAATTAAAGTGAATTCTTAAGTGAACTACAATCAGTATTTGGCCTAACAAGTATTAATTTTAGCATATCTTCCTGAATCAAAAGCTTGATGGTGACCAGCACAAGTTTTTAAATACTAGAAAATCTGTGAAACTGTATGTTGTCCAATTTATCAATCCTGGCAACATTTTACATGTGCTTTTCGAGCAGTTTCTGCCTGTGACACCTAAGTTAAAATCCTAAATGTCAGAGCCAGAAGGATACAGAGTCTGAATTTTATAGACACCAGAAGCAGAGCTTATACTTTTTAAAAGTGCATTTTTTAAAATATTTGAAACAGAGTCCAAGTCTTTCCCTTAATATGTTTCCCCTCAGATGGGCAAGTCACAGAAGCAGCACTGTTCCTCTGGCCCGTTGGGCTGGCCCAGTAACTCTTTCAATCATCTTTAAAAGGAACAGGAGAGCAACCCCCCACCCTCTTCACACAATCCAGATTTTCCTCCAAAGGACGCTGGTTGTGAAGACAAGGAGTCTTTAACACAGACCCTTTAATGGTTTCCCCAGAGGTATTTAAGGAGACTATCTTTTAATAACTTACTATGAAGTTCAAGTTTCAGAAAGAAAAGACATTTTTATGGCCCTAAACAAATACTTGTCCACACAGGTTACTTTTTCAAACTGCCCTGATTTGCATTATTGACTTTCTCTTCCTTACCGCAGGCAAAAGCCTGATGGCACTGGCCTGTAGAATCCTGCTTACAGGGACAAGAATGTGTCAAGGCTGCTTTGCATTCATTTTTATCGACATTTGACTTTTTAATTAAACATTCTATATGGTTGTTCTGGATGACTGGACCCTGTATTTTTTTTTTTCTTTTTGGGTCATACCCGGCATTGCTTAGGGGTTACTCCTGGCTCTGCATTCAGGAATTAATCCTGGCAGTTCTCAGGGGACAGTATGGGATGCCGGGGATCGGACCCAGGTCGGCTGCATTCAAAGCAAGCGCCCTACCTGCTATACTATTGCTCCCAGCCCCAAAATATGATTCTTAAAAAAAAAAACTTGGGGGCTGGAGCTATAATACAGTGGGTAGGGTGTTTGCCTTGTACGCAGCCAAGCTGGGTTTGATCCCCAGCATCCCATATGGTCCCCTGAACACTGCCAGGAGTAATTCCTGAGTGTAGAGCCAGGAGTAATCCTGAGCAGCCAGGCATGACCCAAAAAAGCAAAACAAAACAAAACAAACAAACAAACAAACAAAAAACCTTGAGCATCTGAATATCTACCATGCAAAGTTAAACAAGACAGCTACAGGCACTATTACTAGATATATGTGATAACTTTCCCACAAAGTCCTAACAATCTGTTCCCAAAAATTAAAATATTTCCAGATTCACTGATGTTCTTGTTCTACTTTTTATATACACTGCTTTTATAATTTATTAAATCATTTTAAATGCTTATTTAATTCAGATCCTTTAAAACAGAAAGCTACTTTCAAAATATGATCAAGTCTACGGCAAGCACGGCATCATCTTTTACCTTTTATTTTGGTTTAATTTGGGTTTGGGGGCCACAACCAACAGTGCTCAGAAGACAGGCAAGAACTCCCAGTGGTACTCAGGAAACCATGAAGTGTCTGCAATCAAATCCCAACTTCTACATAAAGTCATCTTCCAGCTCTTAACTTTTGTTAACAACTGTTCCAGGGAAGATAAAACAAAATTCCTCTTTTTAGAGATTATAGAAATGGGGGGAGTGATAAGTCAGGGAAGGAACCACTATAACAATGATAGGAGGAAGTGATCACTCTGTACAAGGACTGGTGCTAAAGAGAGGCAAAGTAATACACCTGATACCCTATCAGTAACAGTTTTGTAGACCACAGTACCTAAAAGGAAAAAAGAAAAATAAAAAGGGCCAGCCAAAATGGTAGGATGGGAGGTGGTGGGTGATGAAAGGAACTGAGGACAGTGGTGTAGGGAAGTGGACACTGGTGAAGGAGCTGGTAGTGGAACACTGTACACTTGAAACACAATCATGAGTAACTTTGTAATTCACAGTGATTCATTTTTTTTATTTTTTAAAGAAATTACAGATGTATTTGAATTAATCACCACCTTCTAGGTTATAGCATCTGCTGTTTCTGATATGACATCCCTTTGAATTTATTATGAACCATGTAGTGGCTGACAGTCAGCTCTGTGAACAGCACTGTATTACAGTTTCTTAGTTCTAGGAAGCCAAGAGGAATGTAAGTCAAGATTTTTTTCCTCTAGAAGCTTACCATCTAGTTCAACAATAACACTGTCACTGTCACTGTCACTCTCCTCCCGTTGTTCATCAATTTGCTCAAGCAGGCCCAGTAACGTCTCCATTGTGACAACTGTTACTATTTTTAGCATATCGAATATGTCATGGGTGGCTTGCCAGGCTTTGCCGTGCAGGCGAGATACTTTCAGTAGCTTGCTGCGCTCTCCGAGAAGGACGGAGGAATCCAACTCGGGTCAGCCATGTTGGACGCCTGCAAGGCAAACGCCCTACCTGCTGTGCTATCGCTCCAGCCCAACAATAACAAAAAATAATAATAATAAAAATTCAGTACAAAGGCGAGAGAGGCAGTGATGGGAGTACATGCTTTGGTGTTCAGGAGACCTGGGTTTGTTCTCCAGCACCATACAGGCCTCTGAGTTCCCTAGGAGCCATCCACTCTTGCTGAGAGTAGCCCTGAGCACTTCTGGGTATTCCCCAAAGACAGGAAAACAAGCAAAAAGAACTATAAACCATGTTTTTAAATGCCAGGCAATGCATTCAAGAAATTACTTTTTGTTCTCCATTATAAGATCACTTAAAAAATAACTAATATAAAGCTTAAGTTAAAACATTGTTAACCTTTAAGTGAAATGAGTCAGAAAGAACAGATTGGACACAGAATGACTGCACCCATCTGTGGAATATAAAGTAACACAAGAGAATAACACCTAAGAATAGTAGAGAAAAGGAATAGGAGGATTGCCTCACGGGCTTGCAAAACAATCTCATTTGCTGGGGGAAAAGGCAGGTGGGAAAGATAAGACACCACCAAGTAAATTATCATTGGAGTGTTCACCCTGGATGGTAGTTGTGTACTGAAAGTAGACTATTGACCAAATATGACTGCTTAGTGCATGTATTGCATACCATAACACCCAAAAGGAAAAAGAGAGTAAGAGGGAATGTGTCTACCGCAGAGGCAAGGGGTAGAAAGGGGTGAGGGTGCTGGGGAGGGACACTGGGAACACTGGTAGTAGAGAATGAGCACTGGTGGTGGGATGGGCACTCGAACATTGTTTGATTAAAATGTAATCACAAAAATTTGTAAGTCTGTACAAAAAATTAAATTAAGAAAAAACATTGATAACCTATTCCAAATATCAGCAATGATAACACATGGTACCATTTGCAGATTTTATTTTAAAAAAAATGGTTCTCATAGTCAGTGTCCAAGATGGTCTCCCTAATGATTTCCACATCCTGGTATTCATGTACATGAGTAATCCCCTCCTCAGTGAATACTGCTGACCTGTGTAATCAGTAAAGGCAGAAATGGGTATAGCTACCTCATAAAAGATTCTGGAGTTCCAAGATTTGTTCCTAAGTTTCTGGGATCATGACTGTTAAGCAGCTTGATCAGATCAGGAGCCAGATCCTGATCGGGGTCTCATTGGGATGGGAAGGAAAGGGTCGTCTCCACCCCCATCCCCTGAGGCCCTGCATGTCTCATCACTGAGGGCCCAAACCGGACTGTCCAGTGCCCTCAAGAGGATGGCAACCACCGAGCCACCTAGAGGGAACAGGCAGAGGGACAACACCACTTCCCCCCTGGGGTGGCCTGGCGACAGTAACCTACTGCAGGGTCCAGAGGCATTTCTGCCAAAAGCCACTGGGTTCCGAGATTTGTTTCTGAGTCACTTGGGTCATGGCTGTTAAGCAGCTTGATCAGGAGCCAGAGAGGCCATTCGTGGGCAAAGACTTGGGGTCTCATTAGGATAGGGAGGAATGGGCCGGCTGCACCCCCATCCCGTGAGGCCCCATGTGTCTTGTTACTGAGGGCCCAAACCTTACTGTCCAATGGCCTCTGGAGGATGTTAACCACCAAGCCGCCTAGGGAGAGTAGGCGGAGGGACAGCACCCTTTCCCCCTGGGATGGCCTAGCAACAGTAACCTACTGCAGGGTCCAGACGCATTTCTGCGAAAAGTCGCTGGGTTTTGAGATTTGTTTCTCAGTCTCTGGGATCATGACCATTAAGCAGCTTGATCAGGAGCCATAGAGGCAGTTCGTGGGCGGCGACTTGGGGGTCTCGTTGGGGTGGGGAGGAAAGGGCCAGATCCACCCCCATCCTGTGAGACTCTGTGTGTCTCATCACTGCGGACCCAGGCTGTCCAGTGGCCTTTGAAGGATGGCGGCCACTGGGCTGCCAGGAGGAACAGGCCAAGGCACAAAACCTATTCCCAAATGGGTTGGCCTAGCACCAATAACCTACTTCAGGGACCAGACACATTTCTGCCAAAAGTCGTTGGATTTCAAGATTTGTTTCTGAGTCTCTGGGATCATGGCCATTAAACAGCTTGATCAGGAGCCAGAGAGGCCATTCATGGGTGGCGACTCGGGGTCTCATTGGATGGGGAGGAAAGGGCTGGCTCCACACCCATCCCATGAGCCCCCGTATGTCTTGACACTGCAGGTCCAAACCTGACTGTCCAATGGCCTCTGGCAGATGGTGGTCACCAAGCCACCAAGGGGAAGCAGGCAGAGGAACAGCACCTTTCCCCCCTGGGGTGGCCCGGTGACAGTAACCTACTGCGGGGTCCAGACACATTTCTGTCAAAAGCCGCTGGGTTTCAAGATTTGTTTCTGAGTCTCTGGGATTATGACCATTAAGCAGCTTGATCAGGAACCATAGAGGCCGTTCGTGGGCGGTGACTCAGGGTCTCGATAGGATGGGAAGGAAAGGGCCAGACCCACCCCCATCCTGTGAGGTCCCCGCATGTCTCATCACTGTGAGCCCAAACCTGATTGTCCAGTGGCCTCTTGAGGATGGTGGCCACTGGGCCACCAGGGGAAATAGGCCAATGCACAAAACCTATTCCCACCTGGGTTGGCCCAGCACTGGTAACCTACTGCAGGGACCAGACGCATTTCTGCCAAAAGCCGTTGGGTTTCAAGATTTGTTTCTGAGTCTCTGGGATCATGGCCATTAAGCAGTTCGATCAGGAACCAGAGAGGCCATGCCTCCAATTATATAGCTGAGCCAGAGGTGGTTTGTGGGTGTGTCTCCAACATACCTAACTTTTGGCCGTTTACTTTTTTGGTAAACTTTGCCCCGAGTTTTTGGAGTCTGGCCAAAGGCACAGCAGCAATTTTTGGGGTATCTGGAAGGCTGAAGGCACCATCAGGCTGCTGATGCACTCGTCTCACAGATACAGATTGACCTCTGCAGCACCATACCCCGTTTTCTTATTCTCTTAAATACTCTGCCCTCTCTGGCACAGGGAAAGCTTTTCTCCTCCAGGGCCTCATACTTTTTAGAAACTTGTTGTCTGATCTATCTGATTTTGCTTTCAAATTGACAACTCTGAAACTCAATAAACCATAGCCTGAGCCTCTATAATATTAAGTTAGAGTGAAATTTCACTCCCTTATATAGGCAGGGTCTGTGCCCTTTTGTCAGCATAAAGATGTTAAAGACAGAGAAGGCAGACACCTTCACCAATGTGCCCCTTAAAGGTTGAAGAGAGTAAAATATGTAGAGGGAGTATTCCAGACAGTAAGGCAGGGTGTGCTGAGAAGGAGCTTTTGGTAAATAATAAAACTTAAAACTTAGGAAGAAATTGCCTCACTCTGCAGTAGCCGAAAGACATGAAGAACACATGCCTTTGAGGTGCAAATCATGAGCTCTTTGGAGATGGAGAAACTGAGGTATCACCCGGAGAAGGATAGACCTCTCAGAAAAGAAGCAATCTCTAGGAGTGTTCTCTAAGGTCCTGATAAGAATATGAATTAGGGAGGTATGGTGCCGCCAGCAGGTCAATCTGTACCTGTGAGGTGAGTGCATCAGCAGCCTGATGGCAATGTCAGACTTTCAGATACCCCAAAATTGCTGCTGTGCCTTTGGCCAGACCCCAAAATCTTGGGACAAAGTTTACCAAGAAAGTAAACGGCCAAAAGTTAGGTATGTAGGAGACACACCCACAAACCACCTCCAGCTCAGCTATATAATTGGAGGCATGGCCTCTCTGGTTCCTGATCGAACTGTTTAACGGCCATGATCCCAGAGACTCAGAAACGAATCTTGGAACCCAAAGGCTTTTGGCAGAAATGTGTCCTGTTCCTTCAGTAGATTACTGGCGCTGGGCCACTCCAGGTGGGAATAGTTTTCGTGGCTTGGCCTGTTCCCCTTGGCGGCTCAGTGACCGCCATCCTCCAGAGTCTAATGGACAGTCAGGTTTGGGTCTGCAGTGACGAGACATGCGGGGCCTCACCAGATGGGGTTGGAACCAGCCCTTTCCTCCCCATCCCAGCGAGACCCTGAGTCACCTCAAAAATGGCCTCTCTGGCTCCTGATCAAGCTGATTAACAGCCATGATCCCAGAGACTCAGAAACAAATCTCGAAACCCAACGGCTTTTGGCAGAAATACATCTGGACCGCATACAAGGTGGCCGCTGCCTCAGAGCTCATAGGAAAACCAGGTATGAGCCGGCGGTTATGGGGCAACTTCAGTCTCATGGGGAGGGGAGCGGTACCAGCTCATCCTTCACGCCCTACCGAGGTCATGAGTTGCCTCCCATGAGCGGCTCTCCGGCACGGCCATGGCTCTAGAGGCAAAAGGACTTAGTCCAGAGCCCGGCAGCTTGAGACAGAAAAGTGAATGGACCATGCGTTAAACTACGGTGCCATGCCTCCCCAGAAGGGAAAGGGTGTTGCTCCCTTCCGCCTTTTTGGCCCCAGAAGCAAGGTGGCCACCACCTCAGAGCTTATAGCAAAACCAGGTATGAGCCTGCGGTGACAGAGCAACTGCAGTCTCATGGAAAGGGGGGCAGTACCAGATCCTCCTTCATGCCCTATCAAGGTCACGAGTTGCCCCCCACAAATGGCTCTCTGGCACAGCCATAACACCAGACACACAGAAACCAATCTCCAGCTGTACTGCCCAGCTAAAAATTCTGGATTTTCTGATGCATGCAGCCACATTTATAACTTCAAAACATCTCCAAACTCTACATCACTGATAATCCAATAGTAGCACACCAGATTGGATGGTTTGCAACATAGAAGCCAACCCAATCCTGACTAACAAAAACATTAATTAATTTTTAAAAAACATTAATTAAATAATTATGTGGCTCTTTGCAGAAATCCAAAATCATTATATGATTCTCATAACCAGCTATAGAAAACAAATTATTTCATAATGCCTTTTCAGCAATTCTGATTGTTGGCGGGGGGGGGGGGGAATTCTAAACAATAATGGTGCGTCTTTTGTCAAAGCAATGAATGTAATCAATGTAGAGAAAAGTTAATTAGAAATCATCTGCCTCAAAGGCATTGAGAGGGTTGGGAGGGGGGTATATTGGGGTTCTTGGTGGTGAAAAATGAGTACTGGTGAAGGGAAAGGTGTTTGATCATTGTATGACTGAGACTTAAACCTGAAAGCTTTGTAACTTTTCCCACAGTGATTCAATAAATAAATAAGAAAAAATAAACAAATAAATAAATAAAATTATGAAAAAAAAGTAAGGTGGAGTTCACGTCCAATTCAATCAGCTAATCAGTGGCTGAATAAATAGCAGTACTCCTACATTAAAAAAATAAAGAGAGAATATAAATTAGGGCCCATGAACCACCACCAGCACAATGTAAGCTCCTTGCTCCAGAGACTAATAAAAAAAAGTCTCAAAAGAGATCAACTAGCTGCAAGAACTTCTCAGACATCTGGGGCACTCTGTGGGGGTTGGGTCAGCACTCACCCAAAGAAGGCCCTGGAAACTGCTCACTCCCATACTCCAAAGTTGTCACCATGCCTCTGGCCAGATTCCATCATCTGAGGACTGAGCTTCACAGAGAAGTTAACCTTCTGAAAACTGAGGTACACAGGTCCCTGTGACTGAAATCTCTAGGCTTACTCAGAGTCAGGATAGGCTATCTCCCCCCACCTCCCTGTACTTCCTGCAGTCATGCCCCCATCCCAAAGTTGCTGCCCAGTTAAAATTTTAACTCCAGCTGTACTGCCCAGCTAAAAATTCTGTATTTTCTGATGCATGCAGCCACATTTGTAACTTCAAAACATCTCCAAACTCTACAACACTGATAATCCAATAGTAGCACACCAGATTGGATGGTTTGCAACATAGAAGCCAACCCAATCCTGACTAACAAAAACATTAACACAAAAGGCTTAACTTGTAACAACATTTTAGTAATCCCTCATACAAGGACTTAACGTACATGGTGAGATACAACAATTTATACTAATTTTCTTCTAAGGAAACACTTTTTTATCATTCCATTAGCAATATAAAATATTATTGCAATAGGGGAGAGGTGGTTGGGAAAACTGGAGATAATGGTGGAGGGAAGATTATAGAAATGGTGTGATTGATATTGGAATACTGAATAACAAATCATCATGAACAACTTTGTAAACCACAGTGTTTAAATAAAGTGTAGGGGGGGAAATTTACATATGTAGGCTTTACCTATTTCATGTAAACTCCAAAATATATTAGCATGAATTTTTTTAAGTTTTATTAATTACAGGTAAAGACATGACAACTACCATAAGATCCAAGTACAAAATAAAATTCAATGCAATATATTTTAGATCCCAAAGTTACTTACTTATGTAAATGAGAATATGCATTTTATTATACTGTATTAAATGGCTTTAATTTCCTTATTTACATAAGTTGAAATCATGTAGAAATCACAAATTGACTTTTACTAATTTATTTTCTGATCATTCTATCAGTCATTTCTTTAAGTTTAGTTGGAGTAAGTAATATAAAGTAAATCTGTTTTGTGCCTAAAGAAGGAAGGGAGGGGGGGCAGGAGGGAGGGAGGGAGCGAGGGAGGGACGGAGGGAGGGAGGGAGGGAGGAAGGAAGGAAGGAAGGAAGGAAGGAAGGAAGGAAGGAAGGAAGGAGAGAGGAAGGAAGAGAGATAAAGGAAGGGACGGAGGGAGGGAGGGAAAATGAAGGAAGGGAAGGGAATTGAAGGGAAGGGAAGAGAACAAATCTCTCTTCACCAGAGAGATTAGACCTATATTTTTAAATTCAAACAGAAATATGGGTAAGAAAAATAAACACAATGAATAAAATATAACATTCATAGAGAGTGTACAAATAGACTCACCTCATATAGGAAAGAATAAGTAGCCTCAAGGATAAAATTTTAGCAATGGCTCAAATGGAAAAAAGAGAGAGAAAATCAGTAAAATGAAGAAACTCTTGAAAACCATAACTCCATTAAAAGAAATGGCATGGTAATAGTTATATCAGAAGGTAAAGAGAGAGAAGAAAACAGAATACTTTATCAAACAAATAATAGCTGAGAACTTCTCAGATCTAAAGGAAGAAATAACTCTAGAACATCCAAATTCCTAAATGTAGAATGACATACACGAAGACACAACACTGATCAATTATAAAAAGTCAACAAAATAATAAGAAGAACTGATGGGGGGAAATATACAACATACAATGACACCCCTTCCAATGAGTTTATCATCAAACTTCTCCCCAGAAACCCTACAGGTTAAGGTTAAGATAGAGTGGAATTGAAAGACTCACAGTTAAATCACACAAGAGAATCACAAGCTGCAGAGATGACCCCAGATGCTGCCCAGGCTGAACTTCATCCCAGACAATCGGATGTAGGGGGGTGGGTGTTGAGTCCCTCCACCTGCCTCAACAGAACCCCAGCAGCCAAAATCCTCCAGAACCCAACTGCTGCCATGCTCATTGCCGATTTCTTCAGGCTCAAATCAAGCCCCTCATACTTGATAAAGAAGAATCCACCAGAAACCTCAGGTATGCAGCTTTCTGTGACCAAAACCTCCAGGTTCTTAAGGTAAAGGTAAAGGCCCTCCCGTTGATCGTCGATTTGCTCGAGCGGGCCCAGTAACGTCTCCATTGGAGACTTTGTTGTTACTGTGTCTGGCATATCGAATACTCTCGGTAGCTTGCCGGGCTCTCCGAGAGGGGCGGAGGAATCGAACTCGGGTTGGCCATGTTGGCCGCTTGTAAGGCGAATGCCCTACCCGCTGTGCTATCGCTCCAGCTCCAGGTTCTTGCATAGTTGAAAATGGGCAGCTCCACCCAGATCCCTGGAGGCCTGGAGGCCATGCCCATGAACCATCTCCATTTAAGTTCATTAATGACCATGATCCAGAGACTCACAAATAAATCTCAAAAGAGAGCCACAAGCTATATCACCTTACCTAAAATCTCAGAATCCCTGGAGTTTTTATACTCTACTCCACTTGATAGTGGAGGGGGGGGAACTAAAGGTGGTGGGAAGGTGTTATGGTGGTGGGATTGGTGTTGGAATACTAAATGTGGTGAATTACATTATTAAAATAAAATAAAATTGGGGGAAGAGAAGCAAACATGGGAAATGAGACAATTTAGTAATAAAAAAGAGTGGAATTATATATGCATAATTCTAAGTTACTAACAAAAGAATACTCCATCATGCATTACTATTATTCAAATATGATGAAGGAATAAAACCTTTCCTCGTAAACATAATCTAATACTCGACCAATACCAGATCTGTATTACAAGAATAATACATTACAAGAAATGCTAAAAGTAGTTCTTTCATAGAAAAAGGAAACACATAAAACCTTGAGAGTGGTGATAAGTAGTAACACATGCTAAAAGTAGTTCTTTCATATAAAAAGAAAACACATAAAACCTTGAGTGGTGGTAAATGGTACCATATAATCAACCACAAACTTAAATAAAATGAGACAACAAAATAACAGAGGGAAGGAAAAAGAACATAATCTATTATATTCATAATATACCTAGTCAGTATTAACACACACACACACACACACACACACACAAACCTACCTTAGATACAAAAGTATGGTGCTGGAAGGGCAAAAGAGATAGTACAGGGGTTAAAGCACTTGCCCTGCACACAGCCGACACCAGTTTAATCCATAGTACTACATGTGTTCCCTGAGCATCAGCAGGAATAATCCCTGAACACTCCCAGGTGTGGTCCCAAAATCGAAAATAACAATAATAATAATAATGAGACCACTCTTAAGACAGCCACAAAATAGAATCAGGAACAGTGGCATTTAGAATAAAATGAAGAATCTGAAAGAATCACAAGTGAAAGTTATCCAAATGAAAGGGCAGATAGAAACTCAGAGGAGAAACACCAAAAAATATAAAACAATTAGTGAATAAAGGATAAAATGGTAGTATGCATAATCCACATATCAAATACCACTGAATACAAAAGTCTTGTACTCACCAATCAAATGACAGAGAGGATTGGTGGATGGAGAAAAAAGCAGTATCTATCTGTGCTATGCACATAAGACAAACATCAAATCTAAACACAAACACATGTGCAATGATTAAATGGAAGGTTTTTCAAGTCATAACAGAAAAAAAGCAGAAACTGCCATACTCATATCTGATAAACTAGACTTTCAGCAACATAAGTCAAAGATATACTTTATATAATGATCAAAGGTGCAAGTCACAAAAAAAGAGATAACTGTCATTCATATCTTTACACCCAACAGGTGCACCTAAATACATACAAGCATTCATTACAAGACCTAAAATAGATATGTATGGTAACAATAATAGGAGATCTAATTACATCACTAACATCAATGGATAAGTCATCTGAATACAGTGCTAACACAGGCATAATGGCCTTACATGAAATAATTGACCAGCTGGACTTAATAAACATCTACAGAAATTTCCATCCTGAAAGAAACATACATATATATATATATATAGTTCTCAATTGCATATAAAATATGCTCAAAACTAAGTCATATACTGAGAAACATACCTCAGTAAATATATGAGTATCAAAACTATATCATACCCCTTTTCTGACAATGGTACTGAGGTTAGATATAAAACACAGAAGAAAAAAATAGAACAACATATTAATGTTTGTCTTTGCATTTCATGAGAATTCGCAGCCTAACTTCACTGTTTTTTTGTTAGTCCCCATTGGATATAGAGCCCCACTTTCTGATGCCCCACTTGTTCATGCTGAACAAACCTGGGAGAAGCGGCTAGAAAAGAAAGAAATCTAGAATAAGGAAATTACAGGTCTTCATTATAAATACTGCAAAAAGCTCAAGAGAATGGATTACTATTTAAAATTGATAGAAAGATAGCTGTGGAAAGAAAAATTAAACATGGTTGACTATGCATGCTATATAAACCCAAGATACCATGAAGCATAAGAGTAAAGTAACTATGTAAAACTCATTCTCAAACTGTGGGAAATAGCCTAACATATGGAATGCTAAAGTGAAAACAGATAAAATAATATGAAATGAAAATTTTCTTTTGTACAGAGATTTCTTCCAGTCTTTGTTCTTCCAGATATCACTCAGTTTATTTAAATAAATATATTTGTTAATTTATATTTTATCATAGATATTTATCTTCTTCGTATCAAAATTCAAGAGTGGTATTTGGCCATGGTTCCTGCTTTTCCAGTCTTTATGTCGAAACCTCTGGGCCTGCTACACTAGACAAGAAGTGGTTTATCAAGTCGGGGGATGGGGGCATATGGCATGCCAGTAATGCACACCCTAAGAGTCCAAACAGCTCAGTAACAGGTTCCCAAACACACCAGAAGATTTGAGAATCATACATATAATGTGAATTCAGAAGTTGCTTAAGAAACAAATGATCAGTGAAAAGATATATGCTCCAGTATAATCTCTACTAGCATGAATAAATCATGGTCAACTATAAAAATTTAGCCTAATTCCTCCTGGAGTCAAAAAAACCAAAATTTTCAGTGACTTAGGGCATCTGATTACCCAGATTTCTTATTAAGCATAACTATTTAATAATGTATTATTTAACATATTTAATATATTAAACATTTTAATAAAATTAATTTAATTTTGTGTTAAGATACTTTCTACATATTTTCATTTAAATTGATGGAACTAAAAAATATATAGGAAGAAAATTATCTAACTCTGAACTACTTTATTCCATAAGAGATGATTCTTTGGTTCCCATTTCTTTTTTTTTTATTTTGAAGTTATGTTTTATAATCTCAATGAAAAGAGGATTTCTATAAAACATCTGTGCAATCAATTAACTTAGGCTTTCACAATAAGAAGCCATTGCTGGGGGATGGAAAGATAGTACCATAGGTAGGGCACTTGTCTTGCATGCTATCAACATGGGTTTGATCCTCAGCACAGTATATGGTATCCCAAGCATTGCCAGGAATGATCTCTCAGCACAGCTGGGTGTGACCCAAAAGACAACCTTTTAAAAAATTATTAAAAAGAAGCCATTGCTTTAAGTAAACTTCTTCTGTCTGGGAACAAATATATTAAAGGAAGTTTACTTTGGGCATGATAAACAGTAAGAATCTCAAAATGTATTCTACAACATGGTTATTTATTCTTGTGACTTGTATTGTAATACATAGAGCCTATTGCCAGTGTACAAATAAATATGTGTCTATAAAAAAATAACAACAGACATTGACAAGCTGACACAGACTGTCTTGTAAATATTTTCTTATTATTTTATCTAAAACTTCTTATGAAGTGTAACCACATTTTACAAAAAATAGAACCCAGAAATGAAACAAGTCATACTTCCTTGAAAGAAAGATTTAGGGATTACAGGCAGCAACATCCAATAGTGAGGATGCAAGTGGGGCTAACACAATGTTCAGAGACTCAGTACAAATTATTCTCTCTCCCATGCAGGAGATGAAGAAAAACATATGAAAAACAAAATATTCTGGCAGGAAATTCAAATTTCTTTGAATACAAGCAAAGAATCCAAAATTGAGAACAAAGAGGAGACAATGAGAAGAAAATTGGCATTACTTCAGAGATTTCAATATTCAAATATGAGTCCAAAATGAGAGCACTGAGAAAACAAAATGGAGGGAATGCTAATTTAATTTTTTAAGGGAATTTCCCAAGACTAAAGGATATGAGTTATTAGCAAAGGGCTACTGAGAATCTGCCATAAATGAATGATGAAGCACATTTTTTTAATATCATATCATTTCGAAGACTGTAAAATTTGAAATAAAAATCTTTTAGGGGACTAGATGGAGAACTCAAAGGGCTGGAGTACATCTTTTCACATAGAAAGCCCTGGTTCTACTCCTGGCACTACACAGTCCTCCCAAATTAAGATATGCAGGAGTGACCCTCAAGCTCTGAGTTAGCAAATGCCCCACACCAAAATAAGAAAAGCTTTTGGAGAGAGGAAAAACATGCCACCAAAAAACAAACAGAAATAAGGATCAGAGAAATAATACAGGAGTTAAGGTCCTTGCTTTGTATCCTGCCATCTCTTTTTGAATCTCCCCACACTGCGTATGGTGCCCCCGAGTTCCACAAGGGGCCACTACTGAACACAGCACTGAAAATAGCCCCTGGGCACTTCTACTGCTAGGTGTAACCAAAGATCAATAAGAAAAAAGGTGGAGGAGCACTGAAAGGACAGGTATAAGAACATTATTAGATTTTCACCTAAAACAACAAATCTTAGAAGATGAAACAAGGTTGTGAAAATTCTAAATAAAATAATTTCTAACTTAGCATTCTTTGGATAGTCATTATTAAGTTAAGGTAAAATAATGAAATTATCAAAGGTAAATTTTTTTAAATATTTTTATTTACTTCCAGCTATCCTTTCTTAGTAGTCAATATATCAAAACAGAGGAAGACAAAGGATATAACTAGCATATGATAAGGGCAAATGTCAGCCAGGCTCTTAGCTAAGTAGAAGCCAGAGAAAATGAAAGCTTGAAAATCAAAGAAAATGTCCCAGAAAATCAAAGCACTCTAAGAGCTATGTCAGGGAGAGAGATGGGAGGAGAGGGGAGGGAAGAGGAGGGAAGGGGAGGGAAAGAGAGGTAGGGAGGGAGGGAGGGAGGGAGGGAGGGAGGGAGGAAGGAAGGAAGGAAGGAAGGAAGGAAGGAAGGAAGGAAGATATAGAGAAGTTGCTGGTACCTGAGGAATCTTTTTATTCTTATAGAAACATGATTTTATAATTAATTAAAAACTTTTTTCTTTTTTTTATTTTTATTTTCTTTACCGACGAAATGGCGTGTCGGATTTCGGGAGGGAGAACGTTGGGAACGACATATCCATCCTGTGGAATTTGGTATGTCAGCAAGTGGACATGGCTATCGAAAAGATTTGAGTAGAAGTCATGGATAATCTTCTCCATTGCCGTTCTGGAGGATGTGATGGATCCATCAGGACGTCGGAGGGCAGTCATCTTGGTCTTGTAGTTGGCGAAGGACAGGCGGGCATTACGAATACTTTTCCCGGCTTCTGCCGCATCTACCAGTACTTCTGCTCTTCTCTCTTTGAGGTCTTCCTTGATCGCATCTCTGCACTGCTTTGCGAGCTCAGACGTTAGCCTGCGGTTGCCTGAGGCATGCGCCAAACCACGCTGGTGAATTAGCTCAAGAGTTTTCAAAGATAGGCGATTTTTTGTGGCTATCTCTCTCTTGGCGTTCCTCGCACATTCATGGAGGTGCTGAACCAGTCGATCGTATTCCTCGTCAATGTTGTCAACAATGGCATCTTCCCATGTTGCCGCAATAGTACCAAAGAGTTCCCAGTTGGTGGTCATTCTGGGAGTTCTCTTTTTGAACTTTGCAGCCCTTTCTCCCCACTCTGTGAAGTAGAATTTTGCACGAAGGAGACGGTGGTCTGATCCCGTTCGAAATTTTGGGACAACAGCGACATTGGTCAGGCAAAACCGTCGATTGAATATGATGTGGTCTATTTCATTGTGGAATCGTCCACCGGGAGAATCCCATGTCCATCGTTTAGATTCTGCCTTCTGGAACTGTGAGTTACCATGAATGGTCTTGATCGACATGATGAACTCAGTCTCTCACCCTGTTCGTTCCATTCTAGGCCATGGGTCCCGATGTGAAGTTCTTCAGCTGATCTTCTCGGTCCTATCTTGGCATTAAAATCACCCACGATGATCTTGTAGAAGGTGTGGTCTTCTTTATAGAACTTCTCCAGCTCCATGTAGAACTTCTCGATTTCTCTTTCATCATAATGAGATGGTGGTGCGTAGACAATGAAGATAGAAACTGCAGGCAGTGAGCCACATCTATTCAAATGTAAACGTCCGATTTGGGTTGTTAGGCATTCGAATGAATCAATGCTCTTGGCCAAGTTTGTGTTGACAAGGACACCGACGCCTCCAACACCTCTTTTATCGCATGTTCCGAGGAACAATTCTTCTCCAGTGTCGAAAACGGCATGGTGAGATTCGTGCCTTCTTGTCTCGGTCATACCAATGATGTCGTACTTGATCATTCGCGCTTGTACCATCAGGTCCTCGATGGATGCATCTGATGCTAGCCTATGTGCATTGAAAGTACAGACGATCATTTTTGTCTTCCTTCATTGTGGCAGCCTAGGTCGGCCTTGAGATTTTGTCGGCCTCTCCTTTCTCATCCTTCTCAGTGCTGCCATGTCGGTGAAGCCTTCAGGGTCAGGTGAATGAGACCAGTTGTAGTTACTGGTTTTGGCATATTGAATACACAACGGATAGCTTGCCAGGCTCTTCTGTGCGGGCGAAATACTCTTGGTAGCTTGCCAGTCTTTCCGAGAGGGATAGAGGCTTCTGGGGCGACCTCTAATCACCCTTGTAGGTGTTACCATATTTGAACCCTATCAAATACGGTAGGACAATTCTGGAAGATGGGTATTTAGTGTCTTATGATGTGTCGCATGGCTGGCCGCGCGGGTCCAGAAAGCGTCCTGGAGTGTGTGGCGACGGCTGGGTGGTGGAAGTAGTGTAGATAGTGGAAGTCTGCCAGTGGGGTATTTATCTGGGTAGGGTGGGTCTCCTGTGCGCAATTCAATCCCTGGGTGGTTGATGGAAGCAGACAGGGCAGGGTAGGGTGGGGCTCCTGATTAGAATCCCTTTGTCACCTGTGGTGGTGGGAGCAAGCAGAGAAGCTCTGTCCCTGGGTTCGCCGAGCCTGGAGTTCAAGTTCTCGGAGAGTTCCGCTTATCTTGTTCTGTGGGTCTTCAGTCGTGCGTGGGTCTCGGCCGGAGCTGCCACGCGGGTCCGGAAAGCGTCCTGGAGTGTGGCGACGGCTGGGTAGTGGAAGTAGCACCCGGCCCAGACAAGGTCAGACCTGAACACCTGAAGAACCTGCCGTCAGTACTCATCAATACACTGGCTCGGCTCTTCACTCGCTACCTGTCTGAATGCAAGGTTCCGTCCCAATGGAAAACCAGCAGGACCGTACTACTGTTCAAGAAGGGAGACATCAATGACATTGGCAACTATCGCCCGATCTGCCTATTGTCTGTCATCTACAAGTTGTTCACTCGACTCATCCTAAATAGGATTGGCAAAACACTAGATGAAGGACAACCATGCGAGCAAGCCGGGTTCCGCAAAGGATTCAGCACCATTGACCATATCCACACGATAACCAAGCTCATTGAGGTTTCTCGGGAGTTCAAGATGCCGCTCTGTTTAACATTCATTGATTTAAAAAAGGCCTTTGATTCTGTTGAGATGGAAGCGGTCATTGAAGCCCTAGCCAATCAGGGCATTCAAGCCCAATACATCAGGATCTTCCGTGAGCTGTATTGCGGATTCACTACCAGGATCTCACCATTCTACAAAGAAGTGATCCTTGATGTCAAGAGAGGGGTGCGACAGGGTGATACCATTTCACCGAAACTCTTCAGTGCCACCCTCGAGAACATCATGTGACGACTGGAATGGGAAGGAATGGCAGTGAAGATAGATGGTCGGCAACTACACCACCTCCGCTTTGCTGATGACATTGTTTTAATAACACCAAACATCAGCCAAGCGGCACAAATGCTGGCCAACTTTGACCGTGAGTGTGGAAAGGTAGGACTACAGCTGATCTTACGAAGACAATGTTTATGAGAAACAGCCTCATTCCTGACGCCCCATTCGCTCTCAACGGAACGACCATCTCCGAATGCAACAGCTATGTGTACCTAGGTCGAGAAGTCAACATGACAAATGACCTGGCACCCGAGCTGCGCAGGAGGAAGAGAGCGGCTTGGAACACCTTCAAGAACGTCGAAGAAATAGCTAAGAGGACGACGAACCTCCGGCTCCGGGCACATCTCTTTGATTCCACTGTTCTTCCTGCATTAACATATGCCTCAGAGACCTGGGCCCTACGCAAACAAGATGAGAACGCTATTCAGGTCTCCCAAAGAAGAATAGAAAGAGCTATGCTTGGAATATCACGTTTCACTCAAATGAGAGAAAGAATCAGGAGTTCTGACATCCGTCGACAATCAAGAATCAGGGACGCTGTCTCATTTGCCAAGGTGTCGAAAATCAGATGGGCTGGTCATGTAATGAGATTTAAAGACGTCCGCTGGACTAGAGCTGTTACCGACTGGATTCCATGAGATGTCAAAAGACCGCGTGGCCGCCCACCTACCAGATGGTCAGACTTCTTCGTCAAGATCATGAACGATCGGTTTGAGGCCCTTCATGTTCCCGGAGCGAACAGATGCCATTGGGCTACACTAGCACGCGACAGGGACAAATGGAGACTTACTGGCGCCCACTCGAGCAAATCGACGACTAACGGGAAGTTAAGTGATTAAGTGATTTTTATTAGTGAAACACCATGAAGTACAGTTGTAGACTTACACATTTTTGTGCTTGGGTTTCAGTTATACAATGATGGAGTACCCATCCCTCCACCAGTGTCCATTCACCACCACCACTAATCCCAGTATCCCTCCCACCCCCCAACCCCCCATTCCACCCTGCCTCTGTGGCAGGGCATCTTAATGTACTAAGTGAACATTTACACTTGTATCAAAGAGTATAGGAATATATATATATATATATATATATATATATATATATATATATCAAAGTATTGGGGAAAGGGAATCTTTGAAATAAACTCTAGGAGACAATAATTACTCAAGAAAGAAAAAGTTTCCTAAATACTGCAAACAGCAAAAATTTAGATTAACTACATTGAAAAGAAAGGAAAGTATATGTACCATAAATGGGAGTGAGTGGTAGAAGAAACACTAACTTGTCATGATTCATAATAGAAAATGATTTCATGCTATGAATATAGAGGAAAATCAGGGACCAACAGAAGAAAGAAACTACTTAAAAATATAAAAATATGTGTAAGATGAAATAACTATGGGGTTGAAAAATGTTTATGCGGGATAGGAATGGTGCTTGTTTTGGAAAGGTTTGACAAAGAACTTTTATTATAAGCCTACTAAAGTTTTGTGGGTTTTTTTGTTGTTTATTTGTGGGGCCCAGGGACACTCCCAGCAGTTCAATGCTAGGGTCCAGTGATACCATTTTGCTTGGGCCAGTGTTGCTGGAAATCAGGGGATGAGCTATGCAGTGCTGGGGAAAGTGCTCAGGGCTGAGGACAGGCAGTAAATACAGTCCACACTTTAGGCTAACTCTCACTATATGACTTTTAGAAAACTATATTTCTGCCTTACTTTGACATAAACAAAAATTAAATTAAAAATAAAAGCAGTAAAACTAGTAAGAACAACATGAAATCCATTCCTTCTTCTTGTATCTTTACTCTTTCTCTCCATCAGTTTCACTCACCAGCACGGAAATACCCTTTCAAAGAAAATCCTTACATGAACTTTTCCAACTACAGTCCTGTTTCTTTCCTTTTCACCACAGCCAATCTTACTACCAATTATTCTCTGGTGAGGTCCTCACCACCACTCCTTAACCTACTCTAATGGATTAAGAGGTTAAGATGTGCAACATGAAGCTACTGATTTGACCACTTTACCTGTTAAAAACAGCAATTTCAGATGGTTTAACTTAACAGCTTAATTTCAAACCGCAACAAATTCAGAAACTGTAATCTGAATATCTCTTGCCATTTATTTATTTTATTCAAGCCCTGCATTCCAGCCACATTTCCCTGTCTTAATTCACTCTCCATTTCTTTCTGGAATAAGACTTCAGCTTCCTTACTCTTGCTTCCCCCAGTCTGTTAATGATTTTTCTAAAGCATTCCTTGTACCATATCATTCCCCTGCCTAGAATCCTTCAGTAGCATCTCAACATCAACAGAATGAAAACTCAGCTCCTTCCCATGGATGCACACTGACCCCTGCCTGCATCTCCAGTATCATTTCTCTCTAGTCTTTGCGCCCATCTTTGACTGGCGCTAGTCCCATTCTCTGTACTTGAGTCCTACTAAACAATTCACATACAGAAATGTTCCTTTTATTTTTACATATTTAAATGTACACACACGTGGGAAATTATATATCCCCAATATCTGGTACCTTTAAAGTACCTGATAAATATTTATGAAAGGAAAATTCATTGTTTTCAGAGATGACCCAAAAGTGAATCATAGATGAAAAAAATATAAGGATTCAGTTTCTTCTAAGGGCCAAGTGAATATTGAAAAGGTTGACTATATTTACTTAAATATTCAAATGCACAGTGACAGGAAACTAAGAACACCTAATATATTGAATTGAGAGGATTGAGAGAGACTAGGAAAGAATGAGAAAAAGCAAAAGGAATAACTAGTGGGGAAGACAGAAGAGGAAAGAAGTGTAGAAAAATGGTTCACCTTAATTTCTCTCTGTAACAACCAAGTGAAGAAAATTTGCAAACATCACAATTAATCTATGTGCAGGAAATTATTCTGTGGGAAATTTTTTCATAAAGTAATAAAATAATAAAAATTTAGCTATAAGGTTAGCCTCAAAGAATATATAATAAATATTATTGCTTCTATTTGTTTTCTAGTGAAAATGTACTTGTCATTAAGTTTTAAAAGCTGTCTAACCAGTTTTCAAACTAGCACCCCATCCAACAAAAGCTTAATTAGGTTTGGAGTCTTGTTTAAACTGACAGTTGTGGTTCAAAAAGCCCCCAAGGTCAGTGGTATAGTTTGCATTTTAAATAATCAAATTGCTCAAAGGTATTCTGTGGTTCTATGGTGGCTGTTTCTTAATTGTGATTTACAATGTGCCTTAGGAACAGCTCTAAGAATATGTTAAGAATATGGATAGTCAAATGAAAACAATATTTTTATAGTACCACTGACTCAGTTTAATAAAGGAAAAGGCAATTATTCCTCACCTGTTTGCCCAGCACATCCCCAGCCACCTGACGGAAACAGCAGAGACAGGAAGCAGGATTCGAGTAGTCAGAGGCAGCAGGAGAGATGCCAGCAAAAGCCCCTGCAGAGAAAGCTCACCAACTTTCCCATCAGAAAGCCCGAGGCCCTGCTCAGGAGCTATTTACTCTCACTTTACAAACAACACAGCCAGGCTTATTTATCTAGTTTCTAAGCCTTTGGCAGAATAGAAATAAGATATTAAGAAGACAACTACACAAGAGGGGCTCCTTAAGCATACTGAAGTTCTGACTGCATGCTGAACAGAGACAGCTGTCAGCCTAAGCAGGAGGAAATAAAAATTACAAATAAAGAAAACCAGAAGAACTCAGGGAGTAGAACATAGGTTATGGAACAAACACTGAGCTCACCCCGTAAGGCCTTGGCATTCCTCTGTCAGAGCACAGTGTAAGACGATGACATATAAAACTGTAACCACTTTGAACCATCTCAAAGTCAGGACCCTGCCAACTAATGGGAATGCAAGAAGAAAAAATAGCACCAAATTTTACAAAGAGGAAAAATGTAAAAGAGTTAAAAAATGTTTCTATGTGAAAAATAACATTAAAAAATGGAATATTGGGCCTGAAAGGTGCATGTGAGCCTGCAGTCAGCCCACGTTTAATCTTCAGAACGATGCGGTCCTTGGAGGACTCCTAGCTGTGATCCCAAAACAAGCTAGGAGTAGTCTAAGTACCTCTGGGTATGGCCCAAAAATAAAATGGGGGGAGGAAGAGGAAAGGAGAAAATATTCCTTTGGTTGGGAAGAACACCTTGCTGTGCTCAGACTAATTTCTGGCTCTGTGCTCAGCAGAGAGACCTAGCAAGCTTGAAAGACCATATAGCATGTTGGGAACAGAACCCAGGTCAGCCACATGCAAGGTAAGGGCAGTGCCTGCTGTACTATCTCTCTGGCTCCAGAATATTTGTTCTTGAAAGACTAAACCAATAACAATTTTGAAATGATTCATATGCTAAAGATTTATTATAGAGGCAATCCCATTGTATTTAAAAGTCTAGGTAAACCCACATCCCACCGTTGCCATGTAAGCTCACCTACTGACCTTGTTCCAGAGACTCATAAATAAATCTAAAAAGAGATCAATTAGCTGGAAAAATTTCTCAGACACAAGTTCTGGCTGAGACCACCAGAGAGGGGCAGGCCACCTCCCACCCTAGCAAAGTCCAGCAGCCGCCATGCCTCCAGCCCAACTGTTCAGTTAAATGTTCTGTATTTTCTGGAGTGACATCTCCAGACTCCATAACACTGATATCCCAGTAGTAGAAAACAAGATTGGATGGAATATAATTTAGAAGCCAACCAATCAACACGTAATACATTAACACATTACAAAAACATTAACACAGAAGACTTAACTTTAACAACAGCTTAGTAAACCCTCAGATAAGAACTTAATGTCCCCAAGGTGAGATACAATAATTTTCAAAATTTTCTTCAACAGAAATAATTTTTTATCATTCTGTTAGCCACTTAATGGTAACAGCAATATAAAATAAATTACTGTGGGCCTGCTACAGGGGGCAGGCTTGAGGGGTGGTTGGGAAAATGGAGACGATGGTGATGGGAAGGTGACGGTGCTGGGATTGGTGTCAGAATATTGAATGTCTGTAACAAATCATCATAACTTTATAAATAAAAATGGGGGTAAATAAAATAAATAAAAGTCTGGGTAAAATACACATTGGATTACAGAACGTAAATGGCATCAAAGAACACAAGAACAGGAGGAGGAAATGGAGGAAGGTAGAAAGAGAGGAAGAGGTGAACTTTGATCTATGTCCAACCACTGAGTGTGGCCTTAGCAAGTGAGCTACTTTTCAAAAGAGATTGTCTCTTTAACTGTCAAATGAAAAATCAAAAAATTTTAAGTGCCAAGAGTTCCATGCCATCTACACAACCCATGTTCTATTCCCTTGACTTGCTTTAGCCATTCTAAGCCAATGGCCTCAGGTACAAGTTAATGTCACCAAATACAAAGTCGTAAAAGAAATTTTTTTCTGGAGTTCAGATTTCAATAACCTGGGAATTTTGTAGAAGAGTAAAATATCAATTGATTTGGCAGAAAATATGAGTTTAAGTAAAGATTCATCCCTCCTTAACTAGAAAAGTACTCAATTCCTGGACCTGAAAATGTTGGTGGGTGAGAACAGAGATACTACAGGGACCCAGGGATGGAGGTTCACCTCGAGCTTCCACTTCTGGACTAAGTCCAGAAGAAACAAAGGAGCCATGCCTTTGTAAGGAACCTCCTTCTGGAGAATTCAAGAAAGAAAGAAATGCTGGGAGAACAAATGGCCGTGTGGGAGTGTCCAGGCAACAGCATATCATCTCTGAGAGTTTACCAGGACCTAGCAAGGCTTGAGAACAGCAAAAATGATTCCTGTATGCCTGAAAGTGGTAAATAGAGAGGGGAGAACTGGAGAAACTGAAAAACTGGGAATAGTAACAAGGGAAGCTCAGCAGTACTTGTAAGGAATGATGGTGCAGGGAAGATCAGTTGAACAAAGTGGGCTTCCTGATCACCAGGAGCAGAGGTCCAAATACTTGTGCCCCCATCTTCTTGGTATTGGAGCACCAAGGTAATCTCAATGTAGTCAAGCACTGGATGAAACATTTACTCTCAGAGAGAAACATCATAGCAAGATAGTTTAAAGAGTGGGCATGAGTACTCTGCAGCCACCAAGGTCCCTCCTGACCATTGACATGTAGAACATACCCTCCTGTGGCATAGAACAAAGGACCACTTTGAAGATAGACAAAATAGAGCAATGGGGTGAACCAAGTATCCTCGCTCTCTCTTTCTTTCTCTCTCTCTCTCTCACACACACACATCAGCACCCCACCATACCACACACACACACACACACACACACACACACACACACACACTCTTAAGCAGAATAAAGAAACACACATGTTGAGTCTGAAATATATCCCAGGAATGGGGAGGGGAATCCCCAAATTACCTAAGCCCAAATTTCTGTGGCCCTGATGGAATAAAAACTTCAAGACAAAATTGAAATTCTAGGCAAATAAACATATTTCATGCACATCTGTGTTTTGAAACTGAGATTCAGACCCAGTGCATGCTGAAACAGACTCTACAACTATAAAATCAAAAAGCTAAGCTACATAAAAAAGAGAAATAATCTATGAATAACTTCATGCCAATAAATGTAAGGAAACCTAGATAAAAGTATTATTGTCTAAAAAGCATTTAAGTAAATTTATTTGGGGGAGGAAACTGAAAGCATTAATAATTATTAAAGAGTATGAGATTTTCTTTTAAATATCTTTCTACCCAAGATACCAACCAGTCCAGACAATACTAAAAATGAAAATTATCAAACTTTTAAAGAACAAATAATCCGTGCCTTATAAACTGTTTTTAAATAACATTAAAATACAGCACCCAAAATATGTGGCTAGTACCAAAAACAGAACAAGAATAACATAAGAGAAGAAGTATAAATCAATCTCTTGTATGAACAGAAATGCAAAAGTCCTAAAATATAAATGAGCATACTAGAATATAACCTTAATTAAAAGAATATTTTCCCTCAGTACAAGAATATTTCAGATGGATTCCTATGTTACAAGAACAGATTAAGGAGGGAAAATAATGATTATTTTAATAGAAAATATACCCAAAAAAATTCAACATTCATTCATGATAACTATTCTTAGCAAGTTGAGAAAGAAATTCACCTAAAAAATAATATCTAAGGGATGGAGCAATAGTACAGCTGGTAGGGCAATTGCCTTGCATGCAGCAGACCTGGATTTGATTTCCAGCATCCTATATGGTCCCCCAAGCATCACCAGGAGTAATTCCAGAGTACAGAGCCAGGAGTAAACTCTTTTACATTGCCAAATGTCTCCACCATCACCACCGAAAAATGAATATCTATCAAAAAACTATAGTAAACTTACATTTGGGTTTAGTGATGAAACTATGGAATAACCTTTTATTTTTAATGTAAAAATAAAGTAAGGATGCTCACTAACACCACTTTCATAAATAAGAATCCATAGGCAAATTGCCAGAAAAAATAAAAAATCTCAAAGTTGTTATCACATATATGATCAACATATTAAAACCAATATGGTAATATACAACTAGAAAATGTAAATATAAAAGACTTCTGTGAGGTAACAGAATTATAACTGATTTCTGTCCTTAGTTCCTGATGTGGAGCTTCTGAAACTCTTGTAATTTTCTGGGTGATAAGAACATCTTTTATTTTAATAAACTGATCATGGGTGGATCCCTGAATGAGGACCAGTTAACACAAAAACCAACCCACGAAGAGAAGCTTGAATTTTTAGCCCCAGCTCCTGGGAGAGAACAAGACAGAGTCTCCTACCCTATGCCTGACTGTCTCCACCAGGGCCCAACAGCTGAAGACCACCGAAGCCCAGCCAAGGTCATGCTGGGAGCACTCTCCACACACTTGGATGAGCCTCACGCATATAAGAACTGACAGAGGAACCCAGGTGTGTGGGACCCGGGGCTGAGATCTCCAAGCCTGCACAGTTTGGGACTGGACCTGCCAGTAACTAGACAGTTACACCCACCAACTGCCGTGTAACTCCAACAACGGCCAGGATCCAGAGATCATCACACTCAGGTCCCGGAAGCGCGCGGCCGCATTTGCGGCTGCGCGACATCCTATCATCTCATTCCTAATTTGGTCAAACTGGCAGGCTACCAAATGTAACATGCCCACACGGCAGAGTCTGGCAAACTCCCCGTGGTATACCCAATATGCCAAATACCAGTAACAATGATGAGTCTCATTCTCCTAACCCTGAAAAAGCCTTGAATATGGCACTTAAAAAAAAAATCTCAGGGCTAGGACGAAGAAGACGTTACTGGCACCTGCTCGAGGCAATCGACGAACAACAGGGTGGTCGTGATCGTGATCGTGAATCTCCATTTGCTTGGAAGGAAGAAAAGGCTGAAAACTGAGTTGATGATCCATCATGCCTACATGATAAGGCCTCCACAAAAGTCCCAGCAGAATGGATTTGGGGAAATTCTAGATTGGAAAACACATCCATCCTGGGAAGAGAATACAAGCTCCTACACTCAAGATCCTCTTAGATCTCACTCCAAGCATTTCTTCATAGGATTTTTCAGCCATGTCCTTTAATGCACTGGTAACTCTGTTTCTCTATTCATCTATTTATCCACATCCTTTGTTATTTCTTAATGAACTGACAATCTTAACTGTTTTTGCTAAATTTCTTGTATCATTCTAGTAAGTTACCCACCCTGAGAAAGT
This sequence comes from Sorex fumeus, assembly GCF_029834395.1. Taxonomy (NCBI): domain Eukaryota; kingdom Metazoa; phylum Chordata; class Mammalia; order Eulipotyphla; family Soricidae; genus Sorex; species Sorex fumeus. Next base: position 57,470,150 of record NW_026606155.1, read on the forward strand.
TTAGGTACTCCTGTCCAGTTACAAAGTCAGGCACTTCTGACTCTGTAACCAAACTAGACAGGAGTTGTGGATACTCTGAATTCTCCTAAGGTGGAGTGGGAGCAGTCTTGTGGAATCTGATGCTACTTCCAGATAGAGTCAAAACTAAGTTAAACTGTAACACACAGAGATGATGTTTCAAAGAGTACTTGTTGTGGAGAAAAACCTCCACACATTTGTTGACCTTAAATTCAAGTGTGTTCTGTATGAGTAGTAAAGGAGATACACAAGAAAGCCACACTTTCCATTTTGAACATCCAGTTCAAAGCACAATAATATCTCTTAGGTAAATTATGTGTGTTTATAGTTAAATGTTACTATTACAATGTTATGATTAAACCTTATAGTCTCCATCATAACTGACAGCAGGATTTTAGTTATTGCCTTATGTAAGTACTTTTATCATTTGGTTTACAAGATACCATACACCTTTCCTCCTGGTTTTCTAGTGTATCGGTCTCGCTTCCTCAGTTTCTGGTGTTCGTACTACCTTTGTCTTTCTGCTTCTAAACAATACTGTGCTCCCAGTTTCTTAATCCTTACTTCTCCTCTTTTCAGATACACTCTTCCCCTTGGTTATCTTCCAGTTTCTGAATTATAAATCATGAATCAAAGGTGCTTTCCAATATTTCCAGTCCTGATCTGCTCTACCATGAGCTTTCAAATTAAAACTAACTGCCTATTGGACATTTCCTCTTGTAAGTATATTAGGCACCTCTAATTTAGCAAGTCAAAACTCATCTCCATACATGGATCACCCATGATTTTCACCATCTCAGAACATAAAACTATTTCAAGTTGGGAGATTTTGAAAATGCTGTCTCCTTTGTCCCATGTCACATAAAAAATTTCTTTTGATACCATATATAAATGAGTTACAGCTCAATTTTCTTTAAATTAACTTTTAAAAATCCTTAATTGATCTTAGTAGAAAGTCCTGATTCATAAAAGGTAAGGTTACTTTCCATGTTCTCTTATCATATACACAAAGACTAGTCTGCTATTATTTTTGTTAACATGTATTCTAGTGCCACCTGAATTCCTTTTTGGGGTTTTTTTCTTTTTTCTATTTCTGGTCCTTCTTCTCTATTACCTATTACAGGTGCTTATAATCCTATCTGATTATGCCGCTAATTTAAATATATCTCCAGGGGCCAGAGAGATAGTTCAGTGATTAAGTGTCTTGTATACGGTCACACTGGGTTCAATACCCATAACCTTGTATAATCCCCCAAGCCCCACCATGAGTGATCCCTAAGCACAGAGCCAGGAGGTAGCCCTGAGCACCGTTGATGAACAAAGCTCTCCTGCCCAACATTCTTTATCTTTCTCATACTGATATTTCCCATGTCACTTGCCTCCTGAGAATTACTGGTTTATTTATTTGCTCTCTCCACCTCCTCTCTCTAGAATACTATACCCTAAAAGGCAGGGAGTTCACTTGCTCATTGCTGTTTTCCCAATGTGTTGGAGAGTATTGGACATATGAGACATACACAACTTAAGAAGGCAGATGAATGTGAATGGCCAAAAAGTACTCTGGTGAGAATCTTAATTGAGCAGGTAGGACCCAGGATCTTAATTTCACAATTAAAATCCCACAGCTGTAATAGGAAATGGTTAGAATATTGCACTTTTGTTGAATATTTCATCTGGTAAAGTTTCACAATGGAAAAGTTTTGGAAAGCCTTGGTATTTCAGTTCAGCAAAGTCTTGAAATCACAGGAATTCACAACACTGATTAGGATGTAGAGAAACAAACTAATACTTGTGGTGATAATATATGTAGTTCAATTGTACTTGGAGGTATTATGGAGATATGTACTAAGAGTCTTTAGACTGAGTCTAAGACTGCATTAAAAAGCTATGACATGCTGAAAGTAGACTACAGACCAAACATGATTTCCACTCAATACCTCTTTTGCAAACCACAGCACCCAAAAGGAGAGAACAAAAGGGAATGTAGGATGGGGAAATGGGGAGTGGGAAGGATACTGGGATCAGTGGTGGTGGAAAATGGGCACTGGTGGAGGGATAGGTACTCAAACATTGTATAATTGAAACCCAAGCACAAAAATTTGTAAGCCTACAACTGTACCTCATGGTGTTTCACTAATAAATTTTTTTTAAAAGCTATGACAGTGATAATTTTAATGAATAAATAAATCACAAATCAAGTATTCCTACCATGCCATCAAACTGAAGCCCTTGGGTTGTCAACATTTTCTGTCATCCACAAATGTTCTTGTTACATTAGTTAACTCCTTAAAGCTAAAACATACATTATAGGGTGCTGGAGTGACAGCATAGTGGGTAGAGCATTTGCCTTGCACATGGTCAACCTGGGTTCACTCCCAGCATCCCATATGGTCCCCTGAGCACTGTAGGAGTAATTTCTGAGTGCAGAACTAGGAGTAACCTCTGAGCACTGCTGGGTATGACCCAAAATGCCAAAAGCCAATAAAATTATATCAGATACAAAATGTTTCTACTTTTGATACCTAATTTAATGCTAAACATTGTGAAGTACTCAATATTCTTATAGTAGATGAGGGAATAATTTTTAGTCACAAAAAGTCTCCACAGAAGGTAAATTACCCAGAGAGACTACACCCATAGCAATACCTTTTCTACCTCCTCTCATAGTAATAGAATGTAAACCTTGACACACAGCAGCCCAAATACCTAATTCACATGTGGTCATGTTGCTAAGTTCTGGAAAATGAAATATAAGCAGAGGTGGTAGATAACCTTGACACATACAGTTTTTAATGCTTTCCTGCTGGCTAGAATGCAGTTGAGATATTAGAAGCAGCCATGCTGGACCTTGAGATGACCTTAGGGATAAGGGTCGGAGTCAGTGAAGCAGTAGATGGCAGGAAACTGGATCCCTGATTCTGCTAAACACCTGTCAGTCCTGAATTACCTTTCACATGAGCTTCTTTGAAAAGAGAAATAAACTTCTATCTTGTCTAAGTCACTATTATTTTGAATTTTCTGATTATCTGCACCCATTAAGCTGTTCAGAACTAGTTCTATTAGGACTGCCACTTACTCTCATTTCCTTGTTACTTGATATTTGGCTAACCTGATTTGGCATTGTACTAGTGACAGCCTATATGAATTATGCATTCCATTTAGCATTTTCAAAGATTCCATTGTAAATGGATATTTAATAAGCTTTTTCACTTAACCCTAAAGAGCAGTAGTACAGAGTCATGCATAAAAAGCCATAATTCAGTGAACTGTTTAATAATCACTTTCCAGAGAAATAATTGATTGTCAAAGACTCCAGACATCGAGGCAGATCTCAACAGCATAACGAAATCAGAACAATGAAAAGTGTCTCAGCTGTCTCAATCTTTCATTCCTTCAGAACCCTATTTCCAATGATTAAGAGATGAAGGGCTTGAGAGTGGAGATGTTCTTGAGGTAAAATCTGGCTGAAATGATGAGGTCTGGCTTTATTATAATCTTCTGCTGTGTGCCTAATAAATTTGTAGTAAGCCAAGCAAAGGACAGGAATTTTATTTACTGCATTATCTGCAAGATTGAAAGAGAAGATAGACTTCAATTTTGACAATGGGGAAGAAGTGAATTTTACTCCTCAAAACGTGTCAAGTCTGATGGCCAGTATGCCAAGCAACAATTAAATGTGATCATGGCAATCCGAAGAATGCTTAGATAATATCTAAAGCACTGGTTCATCCTCCAGGCTTATGGGAATTTCTGGTAAGACTACCATTCCATTCTCTCAAGTTAAGGATTCTCAACAATACTACAACCCACTACAGATAATATTTCACATATGTCTGAAGTAGTTCGTTTCCTCCACAAGTATGAAGATTCATATCCTATGCCTACTGAACTATGAATGAAATTTAAGAAGAGAAGGTACTTAAAGGTTATTTATATCTTTGTTTTTAGAATAGCTCAAAATTTCAAAATAAAATAAAGCTAATAAAATCAAAGAGTACAGAAATTTGTTATTCTGTCCTTATTTGACGTAAGAGATGTCAGATAAAGAAAATATAATATTTCAACTATTTTAAAGGCAATCTAAGTTGGCAGAATTAACAGTACTTAACTAAAAGTAGCAAGTTAATGATCACAGGACAACCCACATTGCTACCCATTATCCCACTTATAGTTTTTCACTTTATAATACAATATAGTTTCTTATATTCCCAGCCCAAGTCCCAAACCCACCATTTCTCCCACTACCACTGGGCTCTATGAACAGCAAATCTTTTATTTCTTGCTGATCTTCCACAGGCCTACCTGTTCTAGGTTCACAAGTCAATAGCAAGGGGCTATGGGCATCTATCCCAAGACAGAGAAGTGTGATGGACCTGCCACTAAAACAGAGATCCAAGAGGGAAGAATTGATGGTTAAAAATAATTCTGTGGGGGTATGGTGCCACCAGCAGGTCCACCTGTACCTGCAGGGCAAATACATCAGCAGCCTGATGGTGCCTTCAGGCTTCCTGATACCCCCAAATTGCTTCTTCGCCTTTGACTGGACCCCAACAACTTGGGACCAAGTTTACCAAGAAATTAAATGGCCAAAAGTTAGTTATGTGGGAGTCATGCCCACAAACCATCTCTGACTCAGCTGTAGAAGCTCATTTATCAGCCTTATTTCAAGAGATCAAAAGCTGCAATTAATATCAGATCCATGTGTGGCTGAACAAAGTGAAGCAAGTCGGAGGGAGATGGGTCAGTCTGGAGCCTACTCAAGCAGAGTCCCCGGCAGCCACCTGCTTCCACAATCCAAAATCATCCCCATACACCCAGCCTGACTGCACTATCTCCAGACGGACCTCACCAAGATATAATCTGCTGAAAATTTGGGTATGCGGTTTTGTGACTGAAATCTCCAGGCTTTCTCAGGGTTAGGATGGACTTCCTCCCACCACTTCCCAATACTCCTGGAATAACTGGCAGTAACCCCCATGAACCAAATCCAGTGCCACCAGGTAAGCTCCCGGACGAGAACAGTGCAGTCTTCTGCCCCTGCGCCTGGCTGTTCCTCGCCTAGGCCCCTTGGAGGGGAGTGGGTTGAGCTTTCCTCCCCGGCCCGACCAGGGCTCCGGCAGCCGAAGACCTCCAGGACCAGCCACCACCATGCTGAGACCACTCTCCGCAAACATGAAGGTACTGGCAGAGGGACAAAGCCACGCGGGTTCCGGGGCCGAGATCTCCAAGCCTACTCAGACTGGAGTCGAGCATCTTCCACCCACACCCACCACCTGGCCCCCTGGCACCGTGTAATCCCATCAACGGCCAAGACTCGGAGACTATAAAATCCAGCTCCCGGAACCGCGCGGCCACATTTGCGGCCGCGCGACATCTTATCAGGACATCTTTTTATGACATCTTATTATCTCATTCCTACTTTGGACAAACTTTCAGGCTATCGAATGTAGCCTGCCCACAGGGCAGAGTCTGGCAAACTCCCCGTGGCGTACCAAATATGCCAAATACCAGTAACAATGATGGGTCTCATTCTCCTAAAGAGCCTTGAATATAATCTCAGGGCTAGGATGAAAGAGACGTTACTGGGGCCTGCTCAAGGCAATCGACGAATAACAGGATGATGAAATGAAATGAAATGAAATGATAACTGAAATCCAAGCACAAAAATTTGTAAGTCTACAACTGTACCTCATGGTGTTTCACTAATAAAAATTTGAAAAAAAGGAATGCAGGTTTGGGGGGCTGAAATCTCCAGGCTTTCTAAGGTTGAGATGGGCTACCTCCCCCCACCTCCTTGTACTCACAAAGCCTCAGCAGTTATATCCACACCCAAGTGCTGCCACCCAATGAAAAAGCTATGCAGTCTTACCATCCCAATGAAAATACTGAATGCCATGAACAAACACCATGACCTCTTAGCACCTGTATTGCAAACCATAATGAACAAAAGGAAAAGGAGAGAGAATGAAAGAGAGAGAGAGAGAGAGAGAGAGAGAGAGCAAGAAGGAAAGTGCCTCCCATAAAGGGAGGGTGAGGGTGGGGAATGGGGGGAGGGATGGATGCTGGATCATTGTATGACTTATCTAGCAAATTATGAACAGTTCCATTATGAACAGCTTTTTAATAGTCTATCGTGTGGATATTCTATTTAAATATTTTTTTTAAAAAAGTAATTTGGAGTTCATGCCAAATTCACTCAGCTTAATCAATGACTGAATAAACAACTGTACTTTTGCCTTGCAGGCAGCCAACATGGCCGACCCGAGTTGGATTCCTCCACCCCTCTCGGAAAGCCCGGCAAGCTACCAAGAGTATCTCACCCGGACGGCAGAGCCTGGCAAGCTCCCTGTGACCTATTCAATATGCCAAACACAGTAACAACAAGTCTCAAGATGGAGATGTTACTGAGCCCGCTTGAGCAAATCAATGAATAACGGGAGGACCGTGATCCGTGATCCACTCCTACATTTAAAAACAAATTCTGTGGGGGCTAGAGAGATAGCACAGCGGGTAGGGCGTTTGCCATGCACACGGCCGACCCGGGTTCTATTCCCAGCATCCCATATGATCCCCTGAGCACTGCCAGGAGTAACTCCTGAGTGCAGAACCAGGAGTAACCCCTGTGCATCACCGGGTGTGACCCAAAAAAGCAAAAAAAAAAAAATCTGGATAATTTGGATCCAGGTCTTAATATGGGGGGAGGGGGACATGAAGAATAATGAAGAACATTTTCTCATGTGCCTTTTAGCCATTCGGATTTCTTCTTTGTGAAAGTTTCTATTCATTTCATCTCCCCATTTTTTGATGGGGTTGAATGTTTTCTTTTTGTGGAGTTGAACCAGTACTTTGTTTGAAGTTAGGGAGGTTGATTCCTCCCATTTTCTTTTTCCCAAGAATTGCCTTAGCTATTCGTGGGGCCTTATTGTTCCATATAAATTTCAGGAGTGTTTGCTCCATTTCTTTGAAGAATGTCATGGGTATCCTTATAGGGATTGCATTGAATTTATACAATGCCTGATAGTTTTGACAATAAAATAAAAATATTCAGAGATGCTCAGCTACAATCATGTTAGGTATTCCTCATACCAAATGAAATATATTTGATAGAATGTATAGTATATCTAGTAGTGTTTATATTTGGGGAACATTCCTTTACAAGTACTTGATTTCCTTGATCTACTGCAAAGTACTCTGAGTTCATGTTCTTTTTTCTTTTGCTTTGGGGTCATAATACATGTATTTGGGGTCATAATACATAGTTCATGTTTTGTTTTGTTGTCTTAATATGCTGTGTTCACTGTTGGTGGGAATGCCAACTGGTTCAGCCCTTTTGGAAAACAGTATGGTAGATCCTCAAAAAATTAGAAATTGAGCTCCCATTTTATCCAGCAATACCACTCCTGGGAATATATCCCAGAGAGGCAAAAAAGTATAAAATCGAAGTGACATCTGCAATTGCTTGTTTATTGCAGCACTCTTTACAATAGCCAGAATCTGGAAAAAACCTGAGTGCCCGAGAACAGATGACTGGTTAAAGAAGCTTTGGTACATTTACACAATGGAGTACTATGTAGCTGTTAGAAAAGATGAAGTTATGAAATTTACATACAAGTGGTACTACATGGAAAGTATCATGTTAAGCGAAATGAGTCAGAAAGAGTGGGATAGACACAGAAAGATTGCATTCATCTGGGGAACATAAAGCAACAAAAAGGGAGACTAACACCCAGGAATGGCTGAGATTAGTACCAGGAATTTTGCTCCATGACTTGAAAGCCAGCCATATGTGCTAGGTGAAAAGAAAGCTCAGATAGAGAAGAGAGCACCAAATAAAGGGTGCTGTGAGGACCCTCCCAGGGTGGGAGAAGCATGCTAAAAGTAGTCTATAGACCAAACATGATTGCCACTCAATGCCTCTCTTGCAAAACACAGTACCCAAAAGAAAAGAGAGAGAACAAGGGGGAATGCCCTGCCACAGAGGTAGGGTGGGACGGGGGGATGGTGGGTTGGGGGGATGCTGGGACCCATGGTGGTGGAGGATGGGCACTGGTGGAGGGATGGGTACTTGATCATTGTATAACTGAAACCCAAGCACAAAAATTCATAAGTCTATAACTGTACCTCATGGTGTTTCACTAATAAAAAAATTTAAAAATAAATAAATGGTGATTTTAAAACTTCACATAAGGGCCAAAGTGATGACTCTGAGAGCTGGAATATATGCTTTGCATGTGGAAATCTTGGGTTCAATCCCCAGTACTCTATAGACACCTCCAAGACAGACCATTAATTACTGAGTTGGAAGCTGTCCCTCATTACTGACAGAAGTGATCCAAAAACAGACAAAAAATTCACAAGAAAAAAAACCTGTATACCAAGAAATTCCTTAATCATTACATCATTTGTACTAGTTTAAACTATTATACCTATGAGGACAACAAAGTACTGTGCAAATGGAATGTATAGGTTAAATGTGTAATAAATGAGTCTATCATTTTGAATAGAAAAGATCTGCCCAAACTAGTTCTTTCCAATTGTACTAGTGTCATTAAAAATAGATTGCCTTTCTCTGCCCAGATCCTACTAGGTTCCCTGACTGATATCACTGGGTGAGCAAAATTTGTTCCTCTGATAAGTATAAATGTGAAATGCAAAGTACCAAGAAAATGTTTAAATAGCATCAAATAATATGCAACTGTTGAAGGAGAATATAAGCTAATATATGTCCACTCATATGTGTCAAAACTATATTTCATAAATGTACAAATTTTTAGAAAAAAATAATATATACATGCATTTATGCAAATACATGTATGGTAAACAACTGAGATGTGAAGAAAAATAACCATTGTGGAGCTGAGAAGGGATTGTATTCTTGTTTCTTATATTTCATCATATAACTTGGAAAAAGAGATATAATTTTGTAATATGAGGCATAATTTCACTGAATATAGAATTTGGCAAAGATAGTTCTTTTAGTACTTAAGAAATGTTGCACCATTCCTTCTGACTTCTATGGCTTTTTATAAGAAATCCACTAACAAATTGTTTTTCTGTATAGGTGAGGATATTTTCTTTGTTTTCAAGACTTTTTTCCTTTCCATTTTTTTTCAGAAAAAATTGGCTATTGTGTGTTTTGTTGATTTTTTTTTGTTTTAATGGTGCATCAAATTCCAGGACATCATTTAACAAGGTTAGACCTTCTGTTAAAGTCTCACAGGTCCTGCAACTGTAATCTTATTTTTTATTAGTCTATATTTGTTCAGATTAAGTACACTGTATTGGTCAATCTTCTAATTCATTAATTTCATTCCTCTTCCTTCAGTTGTTGAGTTACCCACTGAGTTTTTATATAGGCTGTTAGATATATCTTTTAGTTCTAAAAATGTTTATTGGTTCCTCTTTACATTTTTTGATACTTTTCTGCTAAGATTTTCCATTTATTTTCTTTGTTTCAAATGTGCTCAACATTGCTCACTGAAGCATTTATTTTTTTAAGAAACCACTTTAAAACCTTTGTCAGATAATTCGAACCTCTCTGTCATCTCAGTGTTGGCATCTACTGGTTCTTTTTTTTTCCCCAAGTTGTTTCTGGTTCTTGTTATGACAAGTGATCTCCTATAGAAACATAGATGTTTGTACCATTATATGATGAACTGTTGGATCTTGATTACACTTTGTTTCCTCTGACACTTTTAACAGAGCAGTCAGGGGGAGGGTAGGAGCTTCATCAGTACTGCCAGCTAGGGGTAGCAGTTCAGGCTCCTAGCTTGGTCTTTGGTTGATACTAAGAGTGTTTTTGCTGAATGGCAGTAGGGAGAGCTTAACACAGACCTAGAAAAGAGAGATAAGTCTGCCCCATTCTTATTCTTCACATGACTTCCAGGGACAAACAAAAAGGGGGGTGGAGGGGGGGAATGAGAGCCTCTTTACTGCTGCAAAGTGTTTCGTATCTTGAATCTCTGCAGACACACCTCAGTGGAGAGAAGGCTGGAGTACCTTGTTACTGACTGCTGAGAGTGTAAGACCAAGATCTCCACTTTACCTGGGCCTGGTGGGATTGGGACATATGAGTTTCTTCAGTGTCTGGCTAGGACACTGAAAAATTTTGTCTTGCTTTTCTGTCCCTTCTTAATATTGTGGCTAATGAGAGAAGAATCACCATCTTGTCCATATCCTTGGCATTCCTGGACTATTCTTTATTTCCAAATCTGGGTGATATAACACATACAAGAAAATCATGACTTAACACTATGACATTCTTTGGATCACTATGTCTCTAATCATCTTTCTCTTCTATCCTCTGCATTTTAGAATCTTATTATTTGTACATAATGTCCATATTTTACTTAGTTGTACTTAGACAAAACAACAGAATAAAATATGTGTCTGAATGTGTATATCTGAAGTGAAATTAGGCTTATGTTTTATGATATGACATTTTCCTTGTGATCTACACACTATTTATAAGGTGTCTTGACAAATAAATTCCCTCTTACCTGGTCATCTCAAGCCATGTTTCCTTTGAGCTATCTGGAGGGCAGGGAGCCAGGAGAGGGGAGGACACATGACAGAAGCAAGATAGAACAGTTTCTTCCATCTTTTTTCCCGCTTCTTGGGTCACACCTGGCAATGCACGGGGTTACTCCTGGCTCTGCACTCAGGAATTATTACTGGTAGTGCTCAGGGGACCATATGGGATGCTGGGAATTGAACAAGGGTTGGTCGCATGCAAGGCAAACACCCTACCTGCTATGCTATTGCTCCAGACACATTCTTCAATCTTAATAGACTATAAACCCCAGACTCATGCAACTACAATATATTTTGTAAATAATAATGCTGAATTTCTCAGTAAAACAAACATAGGACCTTAAAGCATTTCTATGTCTTCTGCCATGGAGTATGCACACTCTTTAACCACAAATTTGAAATTCTGAACTTACAGAGGGGTTCAGGGAAGGGATGATTTCTGTTTAGGGGTTCATTTAGCAACATCTAAAGTACATTTAGATTACAAGGGGAAGGGAATAAATACGGAAGAGGATCACACTACAGGAATCTAGAGGACACAGACCAGGGATGCTTAAAATTTACAAGGTTAACACAAACACCCTCAATAAAAATATATCCAACCCAAAATGCCAAGAGTGCAAAAGCTGAGAGATACTAGTTTAGATGTTGACCTATTCTTAGAGAGTGAAGTTTAATCTCTAGCTTGTGCACCTTTTAACCAACACAACTGTTGGTAAAGCTCTGCAAATGCACTTTACCTGTTCAAGCACTCAAGGAGAGCAGAAGCACTATTAGAAGAGAAGGGAAAGATACTTTATAAGATCCAAACACACATGCACAAAGTTCATGTGAAATAAAACCATACCAGGGGAGAACCATAGGCACTACAGATCAGCGAACACACAGACACAGCAATTGGCACAATGAGATACAGAGAGCGTTAGGAATGCAGTTCTAGTGTTTGTGGAGCTCTGGATATTGAGTTTGGACTGGCCCTGCCCAGACTGAAACAGAGCTTACACATCCTGCCTTATCCTTCAGCTTTCCTCTAATAATTGCATATCATACATACCAAGATGGGCGAGACCAAGACCCCCTCATTCCCTGTTTATCCCAAAGATAAGTTTGCGTGGATACATTACAAATGTTTAAAACAGATGTTCTTATGCAAATCTTTTCTGTATGGGAAGAATGGCCATATCTGGCAGTGCTCAGAACGTACTCCTGGCTTGGTTTGGTGTTAAGGATTACAAAGCATGTACTCAGATCACTGAGCTATCTTTCTGGCCCTAGTCTTAAAAAGAAATTTTGTGTATGAAACCATATAACAATATAAAAATTACAATGTCTCAAATATACTTTTTAATTTCTAATTTGCGTATCACTTTTACACTCATCTTTTTTTGCTATATCTTGCCTACCCAGCAACAATCACTTCAATAAATTCTCCCATTACTTCCTTCTCACCTCAGCAAAACTACTGAAACCATTGGGGTTGTTTTCAAAGTAATGCAAAGTTTCATCTTCTGGAACTGTTGGGGCAAGAGGAGGCAAAATTTTAAAAGAAAAAAAAATGGGGGTATGGTGCTGCCAGCAGGTCAACCTATACCTGCAGGGTGAGTGCATCAGCAGTCTGATGGTGCCTTCAGGCTTTCTGATACCCCAAAATTACCGCTGTGCCTACAGCCAGACCCCAACAACTTGGGACAACGTTTACCAAGAAATAAATGGCCAAAAGTCAGGTATGTGGGAGTCACAACCACAAACCACCTCCAGCTCAGCTATACAAGCTCATTTATTGACCTTATTTCAGAGACCCACAGATAAATCTAGAAAGAGATCAAAAGCCACAGTTAATCTCGGACTTGCACATGGCTGAATAGACCGGGGTAAATCAGAGGGGGGCAGGTTGGCCTCATGTCCCACCCAAGCAGAGCTCCCAGCAGCTACTTGCTTCCAGAATCCAAAATTGCTGCCATATCCCAGGCCTGACTGCACCATCTCAGGACAGACCTCACCAAGATAAAATCTGCTGAAAATTCTGGTATGCGGGTTTTGTGCCTGAAATCTCCAGGCTTTCTCAGAGTTGAGGTGGGCTACCTCCCCCCACTTCCCAATACACATGAAATCACTGGCAGTCACCCACCATGATCCAACTCCAGCACCACCCTGTAAGCTCTACTGTTGGCCTTACTTCAGAAACCTCAGAGACCCCTAAAGAAATCTCGAAAGAGATCAAAAGCCACAGAAAAGCTCGGACCTGTGCATGACTTAAAAAACCAGGATAAACTGGAGAGGGGCGGGTTGGCCTGTGCCCATCCAAGCAGAGCCCCCAGCAGCCACTTTCTTCCACAATCCAAAATCGCCTCCATACCCCCAGCCTGACTCCACCATCTCAGGATGAACCTCACCAAGATATAATCTGCTGAAAATTCTGTAATGTGGATCTTAGCACACCAACAGCCCTGGCAGAGACACATCAGCGAGTCCTAGAAGACACCACAGTGACAGATCTCTGGGCCCCATACTGGGCCAATTTCACCAGGGCACCCCAAATGGAGCAGGTACAGTCTCCCTACCTACTCCAGATGGAATCCCGGTGACCAAGAGCTTCCACAATCAAGGCCCAGGTATGCAGGTTCCAGGACTGAATCTCCAGGCCACATGGCAGTAGAGGACCTGGGTGCAGGCTGTCCCTCCCCAGGTCCCCACTCGTCCAGCCGACTGGCTGCCATGCCCACAATTTGCCTCCGAGCGCCATCTTAGCACACCAACAGCCCTAGCCCAGGGACACAACAGCAAGTCCCAGAAGACACCACAGCTCTGGAGATCTCTCTGGGCCCCGTGCCGGGCCAATTTCACCAGGGCACCCCAGATGGAGCAGGCGCAGTCTCCCCGCCTACTCCAGATGGAATCCCAGCAACGAGAGTTTCCACAAACAACCCCCATCCCCACCCCAGTATGTGGGTTCCAGTACTGAATCTCCAGGCTGCATGGTGGCAGAGGGCCTGGGCTGCCCCTCCCCGGGTCCCCACCCACCCACCCACTAGACTGGCTGTCACACCCACAATTTGCCTCCACGTGCTATCTTAGCACACCAACATCCCTGACCCAGAGATTCCCAACTTAAGCCCAAAATGGATTAGTGCCATACAAAGATGTCTCTGGAACCCAACCATTTACAATCTAAAAATTTACATTTACAATCGCAGCCGTGGGAGCTCTAATGATATTCAAAATGAGCAATGAAAAATAAATTATCTAGTGTCTGCCCCTGGTAAGTAGGCTTGAATGGTGGTGGGAAATTTCAAGCAAAACATAATGCCCAAAACTAGAGAGAATTAGGTAAATTGTCTTCCATAGAGGCAGGATGAGGACTGAGATGTGGGTGGCACAAAATGTGCACTAGTGGAGAGATGGGTGTTCCATCATTGTATGGCTGAATCTCAAACATGAAAGTTTTGTAACTCTATCTCATGGTGATACAATTTTAAAAAAAATAAAGGTAATGTGGAGTTTATGCCCAATTCAGTCTTCTTAATCAATGGCTGAACAAGTAGCAGTACTCCTACATTATTAAAAAAAAGAAAAAGAACAAAGAAAAAATTAGACTGCACAAAAGTTAATATAGTGGAACTAGCTCTAGAGGCTAAGATGCCGATAGTGGCTCTTACAATAAGGGGCTAGTACTAGATCCTGATTGTAAGGCTCTGTGAAACAATTCATGTTTCAAGCACACACACACACTCAACAAAAAGAAATAAAATGCCACAGGAAACAAATGTACTCTTCCAGTGTTCACTCACCATTTGATGTTTTCCTTTCTTGCATGCTATTTGAACTCTTCGAGAGATATTCCCTCTAAAGTATAACTTTCCCCAATTGCCAATGACCTCTGAACCAGTTTCTAACACTGACCCCCCTCTTCATGACTAGTCCTTTGATTATGCCATAAAGATCCTTCTCAGGAGAACAGGCACCCAGACCTTTGTTCTCTCTATTAAGGCTTTCCACTGTGAATCCCAGATTTCCTTTTTTTCTATTAGACTCATAGGAAATCTAATTAGAAATATCCAAAAAGATCTTGTTTGGAAACTATGAGAAGGTATGTGTCTTAACTGAAAAAAAAAATGTTCCCTCTCTGCTGACAAACCTAGGTCAAAGACAACACTGGGGACGCTTGTCCTTACATGTTTTTGTTTCCCTAATGGGCTTTAAGATCACATTCCTTAAATCACAGCCAAGAGTGTATTAATCGGGGTTAAAACTATTTTAAAGACATAATGTGGTAGCAATATTCTGTGTACTAACAAGAGGCCAAGTGCAGCAGCCAAGAGCAGTAATAGAATCTTCTTTTTGTCAATTCTCATTGCCATTCTCAATTTTTAAAAAGTTCTCTCTCTCTCTCACTCTCTCTCTCTCTCGCTCTCTCTCTCTCTCTCTCCCTCCCTCATTTTTTCTGTGTGGGAGTGTGGGACTCAGATTATCTTATTTTACTTTGAATATTCCTACAAGATTAAGTCCACGTAATGAAAAAAAATGTCTTTAAATATGATCTGATCTAGCTTTGCTCCTTGCCAGAGACATAATACAAACAATAAATGAAAGGTCCTTGCCTGGTTCCAGTTCCTGAGGTTTGAACTGCTGAAGAGAATCCTAGCTCTGCCCTACATTGCTTGCAGAAGACTGAGTCCATTAGCCTCACTAAAGCTAGGAAGTCAACCTGAGTCAAATACTGATGGAGTATTGTAGAAACAAACAAACAAAAAAAAGTGTCCTATCCTAGGGCACACAAGAATCCCTTGTAATCTAACTGGCAACAGCTAGAAAGAACAGCTGAGTGACCCGAAGTGCAGTGTGGGGGGGGGGGGATAGGAGGGGGTGATGGGGGGAACATATGAGGTACCAGTGTATCAAAACAGGGTCCGGGCACATACAAGGCAATGCTTTATCCCTGTACTCCATCGGGCCCATCAACTTCTTAAAATATAGTGATCTCAGGATATTAAACTGAGAGTCAATAATGCCGAAGTAGAGCAGAAATAGAGTTTTCCACAAAACAAACAAAACAAAACAAAAATCCCCCTATTATTTCAATAGGGAGGAAAGGTTACCAGCAATGGATCGCTCAGGCCTACAGCTAATGTTCTTTGAACTCCCTTTAGGAAATCCCCGTTCTTGAGCTTTGAAAAAGAGGTTACATCCACTGCAACGGGGGAAAAAATTCACAACTTCAAACCCAAGGAACTCCAACAACGGCCGGGGGTTTCATCACGAGGCACAAGCACACACACCCAGCATCATTTCACGTCCGACACGAAAGGCGTACTGACCGGAGAGCACCAGTACTCCCCTGTCTCGTTCACCTACATCTACATCCGTGGCCAAGTCGTAGGTGGGGCCCAGGATGCTCCAAATGAGCTCCTTGAAGGTCCGGTCGGTAGCCAGCTGGGCCTCCGAGTGCAGTGAGGCTATGACCTCTTCCACCATCGTGGGCATCGTGTAGCCCGCCGGCCTGGCCGAGAGCTGCGGTTTCTGCGAGAGGCGCACGCGGGGCTCCTGGTCTGCCCGGGGGGAGACCTCGGCCACTTCCCCGCCGGGCTCCACCGAGGCGCTGGACGACTGGCGCCGGAAGTGGGGGTGAAAGCGCACGCGCCGCTGCAGCAGGGTGGCCGTCAGGTCGCTGTCGACGCTGGACACGGAGCTGCTGTGCCTCGTGCGACCCAGGCGGGGCTCCTGCAGCGGCAGCAGCTCGGGCTTCTTCGACGACTGCTGGAGCGGCGGCTCCTCTGCGGGCTTAAGGATGCTGGACTTCGAGCTCTTGGGCGCCACCGATGCGGTCCAGGACCTGTCCCGCCGCGCGGACGGCGCCGCCAGCATCACGGCCCGCGTCGTGCCGGCCTCGGGGGCGATGAGGGGTGGCAGCGGCTGCAGCTGGTAGCGGAGAAACGCCGAGCTGCTCATGTAGAAATCCCGCAGGCGGAAGGGCGCAACCTGCGGGCTCCGGGCCCAGGGGCGCCTGCCCCGCGGCCGCAGCGAGCGGACACTGGTGCGGGACGCTCGCGACGACCCCGACGGCGGCTTCTGCGGTGGATCACAGACATCGCTCTTCTCCTTGCTCTCCGGCGACACCTCATAGGGGCCCCGGAGGCCTCTGTCCACGGTTGGCCTGCGCTCCAGCTCCTGCTTGAGGCGGAGCGAGTGTTTTTTCGATGCCCGGCGAAGCTTCTCGTGCTCTCGGAAGATGTACTCCTCGTCCCTGTGTTTCAGACCGAAGTGCTTCCGAACTGAGTCCATCGTGGCGAATGCGTCCTGAAAAACGACCTGCTATTACTTAATCGATCACAGCGCTTGTCCCAACAGAATCCCAGCTTGGGAAAGTTCCTGGCCCACTGAGGATTCTCTGGTCCCTGAAGCACATCTAGGTAACTTTACATCTATCTAGTAGTTGGCCTTTACCATCAACCACCAGAAAGAAAGATGTTGGGGGGGAGAGGGGAGAGGAGGGAGAAAGGGAGGAAGGGAGGAAGGGAGGGAGGGAGGGAGGGAGGGAGGGAGGGAGGGAGGGAGGGAGGGAGGGAGGGAGGGAAAAAGAGACCTCTACTGAGGACACTTTTTTATTCAGAGTATTGGAAACCTGTTGGATTATATTGTCATGTAGTGATTGATGTTCAGCCCCAAGACAGGCTGCAGTTGGAGGATGAAACTCAAAGCCACTTTTTCTATGAGCGTCTGGAAACCTTTTAACAATTTCGTAGCATGAAAGTGACTTGAAACAGTCTACTGTTTGGAGAACATAAATATTGAGCTGGAGAAAGAATGAAGGGTGAAGGAGTGCAAATAAGAATCACTGCCCATCATGAGCCTTGTGCCAGAACTGGGAAACAGAGTAGAGTTAAAAAAAAAAAAAAAAGACACATGACAAGATAAATCTGACCACTGATTAGAAATAATTGGGAATAAAATTAGAACTGCGAATCGCTTGATAAAGTCTTAGAACCAAGAGCATTTTAGAAATCACTTACTGGTCTGTATCAAAGTGGATATTTGAGGACTCAAAAGCTCAATGAGCTAGAACATATTGCATGCAGACATGCAGGGCACCTGGGTTTGAGCTCCAACACAGCATAGTCCCCCAAGTACCTGTAGGAGTGTTGCGATAAAAAAAAAATGGATTTTGAGAGCCTGAGAACTCTAAAGTGATTACCAAAAGTCAGTTAACAAGAAAAATAAGTAGAGCCAATAAATTCCTCATCACTTTCCCCTGTGGGACAGAGGAAGTGAAAGAGTTAGAAGGGCTTATTTATTTTCATAAAACTCAAGATCAAGTTTCTCTGAAAATAAAAATAATAAAGCTAGACCAAAGAAATAGTACAGGAGGCAAGACACTTCCCTTACATGCAGCTGACCTCAAATCAAATCTCCAGTCCTACACATGGCCCTTTGAACACCACTGGAAGTGGCAAAAATAACAATAATAAAGTAAAAATGCTTATAAATTGATAGACATGGAGGGTATCATGCTGAATGAAATGAGTCAGTAGGAGAGGACAGACATAGAATGATTGCACTCATTTGTGGGACATAAAAAAATAGTTAAGAAGCTAATACCCAAGGATAGTAGAAACACAGACAAAGAGGACTGGTCCAGGTTGGAAGCCTGCCTCAGGTGCTAGGGGAGGAGATTAGAGAAGGATAGAGAAGAAACCACTATGGCAATGATAGTTGGAAATGACGACTCTGGATAAGAACTGCGTGCTGAAAGTAGGTAAAGGAATAAACATGATACCCTCTCAGTATCTGTATGATAAACCATAATACCCAAAAGGAGAGAGAGAGAGAGAGAGAGAGAGAGAGAGAGAGAGAGAGAAGAGAAGAGAGGAGAGACAAGAGAGAAGAAAAGTGCCTACCATAGAGCCAGAGAGAGAGAGAGAAGAGGAGAAGAGAGACAAGAGAGAGAAGAAAAGTGCCTACCATAGAGCCAGTAGGAGTGAAGGGAGGGAAGCTGGGGTCATTGGTGGTGGGAAATATACACTGGTGGAGGGATGGGTGTTGGAATATTGTGTTACTAGAACTCAAGAATGAACAACTTTGTAACTATATCTCACAGTGACTCGATTTAATAAATAAAAGTTTAAAACTAAAATAATAATAAAGCAAAAACACAACTGTGGAATATTATAATTATTGTAAAATATGCTTACCTGTCTAAAATAAGCACTAAACTATTTTGAATTAGAAGAGATTTTTTGTTTGTTTTTGGGTCACACCCAGCAATGCACAGGAATTACTCCTGGCTCATGCACTCAGGAATCACTCCTGGTGGTGCTTGGGGGACCAAAAGAGATATTTTTAAATGATCTACAAAAATAAAAATAGTTGGAAGTTATCTTATACAAAATAATATTTATATAAAAATAATACATTTAAAATATAGTGGCAACATCCCATTTATAATCTCTTAAATAAGCATCTAGAAATAAAATCAGCAATAAATGTCCTGAAACTACATGAATGAGTTTACACTAAAGACTAAATTTGTCTTAACTAGATAGACTATTAATATTCCTTAAAGGGAAGACCAAAATTTTTATTTACACTAGACTGTCAAAATATTTTTAGATGGCTAAAACAAACAAAAAGCAGGTAGGGCGTTTGTCTTTCATGCAGAGAACCCTATTTGGATCTCCTGCATCACACAAGTTTCTCCTGAGCCCCACCAGAATGACCCCTGATCTCAAAGTCAAGGGTAAGCCCTGAGCACAGAGAGATGTGGCCAAACACAAAACTTTATTGGTTTAAAAGCATCATACTCAAGACCTAAAACTTCTGTGTTTAACTTTGAAAAATAAATCTGAATCTGAAATGAAAATAGAATAGCAAACATTTTGGAAAAGAGAAATAATAAATCACAAGTTCGTCAAGGTAACTTAAACTTCTACAGATGTAGTAATTAAAACTGAAATACAACTAAGATCAATGTTGAGGGGACAAATTAATCAAGAACAATATAATATATAAAAACAGTAGTAACTTGGTGCTAAAAGAAATAAAATGTATTCAATAAACTGTGTTGAAGAAATTGATAACTATTTAGAAGAGGGTGGAGTATACTTTAGTGCATGAAAAAAAGCCCAGATCAAGATAGGGCTTAAATATAGGAATATTTCTTATTTTACTTTGCATTTCTTTACTATCATCTGAATTTCTTTCTTAGACTTAAATCAACTTATAAACGAATTAACTTCACAGTCTACTTCAATTATGAAGTTTGGCATGTAAAGAAAACATCCTATACAGTAGGGTTTTTGGTTTGGTTTTGGTTTTGGTTTTGGTTTTGGTTGGTGATTGGTTGGTTTGGGGGCATTACCTGACAGTACTCATGGCTTACTCCGAACTCTGCACTCAGGGATCACTCCTCGTGGGGCACTGCAGATTAAACCTGGGTGGGCCATGTATCCTACACATTGTACTATCTCTCCAGACCTTGGTTCTCTAAATATACCCATATTATTTTCTAAAATATCTTCTAGAACCAGGGAAGTGGCTCAAAAGGCTGGAGCCCATGCTTTGCTGTAAGACCGCAGATGGACCCCCAGCTTCTCATGGTCCCCCACAAGTATCTCCAGGTGTATCCACTATCCCCCCTCCCAAAAAAAATCTCCAAATGAAGACCCTTCTACATGCCAGAGCTCTCATAAGGAATGAATAGGTTTTATTTACCTAAGTCCAACATCGACTAGATCTGGACAATTCTCTTCTATCAACAAGAATTCATATAGAGTGAAAAATAATAATCTGTTGACTCTTCCAGTATATGAACACCATAAATGATTTCTAAAGTCCTCAAGGAAACTTCCTTATTTTAAAAAATGCTTTATAATCTTCCTCTTAGCATTTTGGCTGTTACTGTTTGCACAGGTGGTAGTATATTCTTACTAATACCATCCGCATTTCTTCCTACAAAAGATTGAAAGTTAGTAACTACCACAGACGAGAGGCACATTAATACGTGATGAGAATATGACATGACTCTCCCAACTGCACTTCCCTTTTGTTCCTTAGTTCCCATTTTGTAATTGCTTCCCAAATTCTCCCAGGACCTTTCTTTGCTAGTGAAGTTCAACAAGTATTCACGGTTTAATATTTCTTGAGATCTTTGTAGAAAAATTACTTTTTATATGTGAAAGTTAACAAATTGAACATATAAATTTAATAAAAATTTCCATTGCATTTTCAGGACAGGTAGTAATCCAGTACTAAATGGGCCAATTTACCAAAATTTAGTTTCTAGATTCCTACCATCCAATACAGAATTCACTGTCCACTGTCCTCTTTTTGTTCATCGATTTGCTTGAGTGGGTACCAGTAACATCTCCATTGTAAGACTTGTTACTGTTTTTGGCATATCAGATACGTCATGGGTTGCTTGCGAGGCTTTGCCGTGCGGGCGGAATACTCTCAGTAGCTTGCCGGACTCTCTGAGAGGGGTGGAAGAATAAAACCCAGGTCGGCCACATGCAAGGCAAATGCCCTACCCGCTATGCTATTGCTCCGGCCCACCCAATACATAATATATAAAATAATGATTTTCATGGCGAGAGGAGGTGGAGTGATGGTATAGTAGGTAGGACATTTGCCTTGTACGCGACCAACCTGAGTTCAATCAGCAGCATCTTAGATGGTCCCTAAGCCTGCCAGGAGTGGTCCCTGAGCACAGAGCCAGGAGTATCTTCTGATCAGTTTCAGGTAGGGTCCCCCCCAAAAAAAAACAAAATAAAAACAATTGTAGAGGGAACTTACAAGCAGTTCTCAGGAGAACAAAGAATCCACTCTCAGCTATGCTTAGCCTGGCACTGTTGGGCCACCTGAGTTACACCTGACATGGTGGTGGCGGAGTAGGAGAATGCTATGCCAGAGATCAAACTTGAATCCTTATGCATGCAAGGTATGCATTCCAACCCTTTGGACTATCTACCACATGAAAAATAATTTATAAACATTCAATCTCATGGGAAAATTAAATGTCCCAACTTTCTTAACAGCAATTTCCTTTTTAAAAATCTAGCTCTGGTTTGGGGATATACAAGAAAAAAGTTGTGTAGATGTCCAGAAGGAGAAAATATTCATTTACTGAAGGTACCAAGCCCTATGCTCAAATAACTTAGACTTTATTTTATAGAGGATGGGGCACATCCTGTGTTTTTCACAGGTTCTGCTCTAAGCAATGATCCCTGGTGGTGCTCAGGGAACCATATATGGTGCTGAGTCATGGTCCAGCAGCTACATGAAGGCAAGTGCTTTACCCCTTGCACTATCTCTCCAGTCCCTTAACTTATACGTTAAAATGGGATAAAATAGGATTCAAAGTTTTGTAACCCAAGTAGTACTTTTGCACTCCATTCTGTTACCAATTATTGGAAAGCTTATGCCTTTTTCTCCCTCCTCCACTTGTTTCTTTGGTTGGCTTTTGGGCCACATTCTGTAGTGCTGCTAACAACTCCAGGTATGATTCTCGGGGAACTATGGGTGCTGGGAATTAAACCCTGGACTCCTAAATGTAAGGCAAGCACCCCAGTCTTTCTGGCAATCTCCCCAACCATTCTTCGCCACATGTTAAATTTTCATGCTGTTTCATGTTGTTAATTTCAAAAGCATTATGACAGAGTTCCATATCTACATTTCACCGATGCCCCACATACACTCACACTAATAAGTTACAAACTCTAGATAAAAGAGGTTTTTTTATTATCTGAGAATTCTTTGCAGTGAACAAAATTAGGCAGGTTGTAAAGGTGAGCCAAAAGTTAAGTCATGGGGGGATGGTGCCGCCAGCAGGTCAATCTGTACCTGTGAGACGAGTGCATCAGCAGCCTGATGGCACCTTCAGACTTCCAGATACCCCAAAACTGCTGCTGTGCCTTTGGCCAGACCCCAAAAACTTGGGGCAAAGTTTACCAAGAAAGTAAATGGCCAAAAGTTAGGTATGTGGGAGACACACCCACAAACAACCTCCGGCTCAACTATATAATTGGAGGCATGGCCTCCCTGGTTCCTGATGGAACTGCTTAATGGCCATGATCCCAGAGACTCAGAAAAAAATCTCAAAACTCAACGGCTTTTGGCAGAAAAGCATCCAGTTCCTGCAGTAGGTTACCGGCACTGGGCCACCCCAGGTAGGAATAGGTTTCGTGCCTTGGCCTGTTTCCCTAGCAGCCTGGTGACCGCCATCCTCCAGAGGCCACTGAACAGTCAGGTTTAGGCCCACAGTGACGAGACATATGGGGCCTCACGGGATGGGGAGTGGATCCGGCCCTTTTCTCCCCACCCCAACAAGACCCCGAGTTGCCACCCACGAAAGGCCTCTATGGCTCCTGATCAAGCTGCTTAATGGCCATGATCCCAGAGACTCAGAAACAAATCTTGAAACCCAGTGGCTTTTGGCAGAAATGTATCCAGACCAGCAGTAGGTTACTGTCGCCAGGACCATCCCCGGGGGGAAAGGGTGCTGTCCCTCCGCCTGCTCCACCAGGTGGCTCCGTGGCTGCCATCCTCTAGAGGCCATTGGACAGTCAGGTTGGGCCCTCAGTGATGAGACACGTGGGGCCTCACGGGATGAGAATGGAGCTGGCCTTTACCTCCCCACCCCAATGAAACCCCGAGTCATCGCCCACAAATGGCCTCTCTGGCTCTTAATAAAGCCACTTAATGGCCATGATTCCAGAGACTCAGAAACAAATCTCGGAACCCAGAAGGTTTTGGCAGAAATGCGTCCAGTCCCTGCAGTAGGTTATTGGCACTGGGCCACCCCAGGTGGGAATAGGTTTCATGCCTTGGCCTGTTCCCCCTGGCGGCCCGGTGGCTGCCATCCTCCAGAGGCCACTGGACAGTCAGGTTTGGGCCTGCAGTGGCGAGACACGTGGGCCTCACAGGATGGGGGTGGAACCGGCCCTTTCCTCCCTGTCCCAACAAGACCCGGAGGCATCACCCACAATCTGTCTCTCTGGCCCCTGATCAAGCTGCTTAATGACCATGATCCCAGAGACTCGGAAACAATCTTGTTACCCAGTGGCTTTTGGCAGAAGTGTGTCCGGACCCCGAAGTATGTTACTGTCACCAGGGCAACCCAAGGGGGGAAAGGGTGCTGTCCCTCCGCCTGCTTCCCTTAGGCAGCTTGGTGGCCACGAACCGCCAGAGACCATTGAACAGTCAGGATTGGGCCCTCAGTGATGAGACACGCGGGGCATCATGGGATGGGGGTGGAGCTGGCTCTTTCCTCCCCATCCCAATGAGACCCCAAGCCGCCACCATGAATGGCCTTTCTGGCTCCTGATCAAACTGCTTAACGGCCATGATCCCTGAGACTCAGAAACAAATCTTAGAACCCAGCAGGTTTTGACAGAAATCCCTCCAGATTTAAGTGTTAAAATTTCAGAATTTCAAAATCGCATCACGACTACTGCAGCCACATGACATCATATATTATTCATAACCAGCAATAGAAAACAACTTGCCTACTGTTGCCTTTTCAGCAGATCTGAGTGTTGGGGTAAAATTCCAAATTATAATGGTGGGTCTGGTGTTGAAATATTGAATTTAATCAAAGTAGAGAGAGAGTAATGTGCAAATCATCTGCCCCACAGGTAGGGGGAGGGTGAGGGATGGGGGCATACTGGGGTTTTTGGTGGTGGAGAATGGGCACTGATGAAGGTACGGGTGTTTCATTGTATGACCAAGACTTAAACCCGAAAGCTCTGTAACTGCTCTCATGGTAATTCAATAAATAAAATTATAAAAAATAAAAATAAAAAGTAAGGTGGAGTTCATGCCCAATTCAATCAGCTAATCAGTGGCTGAATAAATAGCAGTACTCCTACATTAAAAAAAAGTTAAGTCAAAAGTTTACTTGTAGCTAAGTTTAATAATACAGGCTTATTGTGACTTTTGCTTAAATGCCATTCACAATGCAGAACAATATACAGCAAATGGCAGAAACTTATAGAAAGTCTTTAACGTACTGGGCAGAAAATCAGAGAAAACAACCCAGGCAACAACCATTATAGAGAAATGAAAGAGAAAAGTCTTTAGATATTGCCTGAGAAGGTACTACCCCAGTAATTCTGCTGCTTAAATTAATTTAAATTATTTTAAATTCATTTTGTTTAAACTCCACACAAAAGACTGAGATTTGAACTGGGCATTTGTGAGACAAACTAAATGCAACAAAGTAAAAGTTTAAAACACACAACTGAGATTTAACTGAACTTAACCTCCAACCACACAGAGAGTGAGATAACAGTCATAATAAGTCTAATTTGATGAATTTCCTGCTAAGTTTTTAATTGAAAAATAAATATTCCTCAATGAAGTATAAAAACCCATAATTTACGTGAAACATAATGTTCAGGATATAATTTTTAAATACGTAGCAAAAAAAAGATGAATGAAAGTGTAAGTTATTCTCCCAGACAAAGATAATTAACAGGTGCCAGGTCAGAGATGACCTGGATTTAGAAACTAGCAAGCACTTATAAAGTAGCAATATACTTTTTTTTTTTTTTTGCTTTTTGGGTCACATCTGGCGATGCACAGGGGTTTACTCCTGGCTCATGCACTCAGGAATTACTCCTGGTGGTGCTCAGGGGACCATATGGAATGCTGGCAATCAAACCCGGGTCAGCCATGTGCAAGGCAAATACCCTACCTGCTGTGCTATCGCTCCATACCCAAGCAATATACTTTTTCAATAAAACAAAATTAAATATGTTCAAGATGAATATTGGGGTTGGATTGGTTATGGTTATATGGTTTCTACATTTTTAGTTGAGTTCAATATTCTATGATAAACTAGAATATCTAAAATTGTAAATTTAAATTG
Organism: Sorex fumeus; assembly: GCF_029834395.1. Classification (NCBI taxonomy): domain Eukaryota; kingdom Metazoa; phylum Chordata; class Mammalia; order Eulipotyphla; family Soricidae; genus Sorex; species Sorex fumeus. Next base: position 57,495,561 of record NW_026606155.1, read on the forward strand.
TATATTGCATATTGTAAGTTGTATATTGTAATTGTATATTGTAAATTGTATCTTGTAATTGCTAGAGAAAAAATTTTAAGAAATACAAAAAGGTATACTTTATCTTTTTTCTTTTTCTTTCAAAATTTTATTTTATTAAAGCACCATGAATCGCAAAATTATTCATAGTTAGATTTTTGATATGTAATGTTCACCAATCCTGCCACCAGTGTCAACTTCCCTCCACCAGTGTTTCCAGGTTGTTTCTCCTATTCTACCCCCATCCTGCCATCTTGACAGGTACATTTTAAATCTTGCTATTAAAGTTTGAGTCTTGCAGTTTTGGTGCTGTTGATTCTGTGGTTTGGATATTTAACTCTGTTATTTCATAACACCACCAATGTATTTGAGTGCCCTTGATCCCTGCCCCCATTGCTTCTAATCTATCTTTTCTCATTTTCCCCTTCACTCTATTTCTTTCATTCTCCCAAAGAGGTGTACTTTAAAAGACAACAGAAAATAGAGTACAAAAGTACTACTCTTAGAAAATACTTTAAACTAATAATGCTTAAATGATTACATTTAAACTGTAAATTTAAATAGAAATTAAACTTACATTTACTATAGAAATTAAACTTACATTTACTTTCCTTTGTATTTACAGTTGATTTTCATTTAAATTTAGACCTAGGATAGTCTAAGAGCCATAATGATATGACAGCAGTTAAGGCAATTGCCTTGCATGCAATCTACCCAAATTCAATCCCTGACATCCCATATGATCCCCTGAACTTGCTGATCTGTTATTTCAAATTGCTGGAAGGGTTATTAAGAACAGGATGTTAGTTTTAATGAACTGATTCTGTCTAAGGTGACATAAAGTGCTTCTTCTGTGAATGTGAGAAAGTTCAGATCTCAAAAATAAAACTTGTACAGCTTCTAAATTGCTGGTTATTACTATTCACTGGATATTGACATTAGGCTGGTTTTGTTATTCTTGTTTCTTTAAGAAACTAAAATTTTGGGTCCGGAGATAAAACTCAAAGGCTGGAGCACATGCCTTGCATATTTTTCAGCTCTGGTTCTAGCCTGACTCTACATGGCACCCTGGGCACCAGCCCTAGTGGTCCCTGAGCATAGCTGGGCCCAAGCAGCCTGACATTGTAGGGCCTAAACATTGCGCTGTCAGGTCCACCCAAAAAAACCTAACAAAAGTTGAGGAGACAAGACAGACACTGCAACAAAGAGGATATATGAAGGACAATTTGCAAACTGTACTACAAAGCAGTAGTAATTAAAACAGCATGGTATCGGACTAGAAACAGACCCGAAGACTAATGAAACAGAATTGAATATTCTGTCACTGACTCTCAAATATATGATAAGTTAATCTTTGATAAAGGTGTAAGAAATGTGAAGTGAAACAAGGAAAGCCTCTTCAACAGATAGTGCTGGGAAAATTGGACAGCTACCTGCAAAAAAAATGAACTTTGACCCCCGTTTAAGCCAGGCTCAAAAGTAAGATCAAAGTGGATTAAAGACCTCAATATCAGACTTGAATCCATAAGGTACATGGAAGAAAATATAGGCCGAACCCCCCATGACACTAAAGCTAAAAGCATCTTTAAGGATGAAACACCACTGAACAAGCAAGTGAAAACAAACACAAACAAATGGGACTACATTAAACTAAGAAGCTTCTGCACCTGAAAAGAAACAGTGACCAAAATACAGAGAAAGCCCATGGAATGGGAGAGAATATTTACCCAATGCCCATTTGATAAGGGGTTAATATCCAGGATATACAAGACACTAGTAGAATTGTACAAGAAAAAAACCTCCAACCCCACCAAAAAATGGGGAGAAAAAATAAACAGAAGCTTACTCAAAAAAGAAATACAAGTGGACAAAAGGTACATGAAAAAAATGTTCTACATTGATTATCATCAGGGAGATGCAAATCAAAACAACAATGAGATATCATCTCACACGACAGAGACTGGAACACATCAAAAAGAACAACCAGTGCTGGCGTGGATATGGGGAGAAAGGGACTCTCTTTCATTGTTGGTGGGAATGCCAACTGGTTCAGCCCTTTTGGAAAACAATATGGGCATTCCTTTAAAAAAAAGAAAACTATAAATTGAGCTTCCATATGACCCAGTAATACCACTTCTGGGAATATATCTCAGAGGTGCAAAAAAAGCATAATATAAATGAAATCTGCACCTTATGTTCATTGCAGCACTGTTCACAATAACCAGAATCTGGAAACAACCCCAAGTGTCCAAGAACAGAAGACTTGTTAAAGAAACTTTGGTACATCTACACAATGGAATACTGTGCAGCTATTAGGAAAGATGAAGTCGTGAAATTTGCTTATAAGTGGATGGTCATGGAGAGTATCATGCTAAGTGAATTGAGTCAGAAAGAGAGGGACAGACATAGAATGACTGCACTCATTTGTGGAATATAAAATAACATAATATAAAACTGACACCCAGGACAGTAGACACAAGAACCAGCAATATTGCTCCATAATTGGAAAACTGACTCATGAGCTGGGGGAGAAGGCAGCTGGAATAGAGAAGGTATCACTAAGTCAATGATGATTGGAAGGATTGCTTGGGATGAGATATGTGCTGAAAGTAGATAGATAAAGGAGCGGACATGATAACCACTCAGTATCTATATTGTGCAAAGAATAATGCCCAAAAGTAGAGAGAGAGTATGTGGGAAATTATCTGCCATAGAAGCAGAGGTAGGGTGGAGATGCAGGGGGGGGAGGTGGGGGCGGGGGATACTGGGGACATTGGTGGTGGAAAATGTGCACTGGTGGAGGAATGGGTGTTCGACCAATGTATGACTGAAACTCAAACATGAAAGATTTGTAACTATCTCATGGTGACTCAATTTAAAAAAAAAGAGGCAGGTTCGTTGGGGAGCAGGGGAGTGTGTCCCTGTCCCATGTGTGGGCCCCTTTCCCCATGCTGCACCCCAACCACCAAGCAGCCAGAGAAGACTTTGGGGAACACCTGCCTGAGTTCCACTAGACCGCCTGCACACCTCATGCGGCGCTGCCCTCTGCAGTTTCCTAGGTCAGCATGTCCCTGGGACTGGTTGGGGGTGTGGCCTCCACTATAGGAGGCATGGCTTTCTCAAAAGTGGGCATGGCCTTCTGTGTGGCTGTTATATTTCACACTCCCAGCACTCTAGACACACATCCCAGCCTTTATCACCTAATTCTGTGGTTGGCCGCCTCAACCACAATACGACAATAGTCCACTGGTCTACTCCAATTCCAACAAAGACAAGTACGCAAAGAAGCTGTACAAGCCGAATAAAAGAGCACCTCCTGCAAAGCTTCACTAGATGCCTGTCATAAGCCACAGAATAATGCCTGAGAGGAAGGACATATTCTAGAAGGGAGAAGGGTGACCACCATCCATCGACCTTATTCAGAATCTTTCCCTCAACAAGAGGGAACAGTGCTAGTGAATTTCAAGGATTTACCTCTACACAACCAAAACAACATGGGGAAAGAGCACAAATCTCCACTACGAGGAGAGGACAAGGAAAGCATCCTCAATTCTCAACAGGGGTTACCCACAAATATGTTCTCTCCAATAAAGAATTCTGAGATGAAATGCTAAGGATGTTCAAGGAACTACTCAAAGAATCAATGGAGCAAACATCCAGAAAATTAAAGGAAGAAATGAAAGAAACAGTGGAACGGATAGTCGAGAAAATACAGGAAGAAATGAGAGCAGAAATTTAAAAAGCTACAAAAAGAAGTGTCACAAATAAAGGATTTGGTAGATGAAATTAAAAACTCAATGGGTGCCCTCAGCAGTAAAATGACTACAGCCGAAGACAGGATCAGTGAGCTTGAAGATGAGCAATGGAAATTGTACAAGGAACAGCAAACAATGGGAAAATACCTCAAAATAGCTCTAAGAAGAATCAAGACCTAGGGGATGACGCCAAGAGGAACAACATTAGAATCATTGGAATACCAGAAGGACAGGGAGGCAACCCCAATGAAAAGGCCACAGTGAAAAAATTATTGCTAAAAAGTTCCCAGAGCTAAAGAATGCAGACATCCAGATTCAAGGAGCCAGAAGGGTGCCAGCTAAAAGAGAAACTAATAAAAACACTCCAAGGCATATCATAGTCAAAATGATGGATGCCGTGGATAGAGACACAATAATGCAAGCAGCAAGGTCAAAGAAGGATATCACATACAAAGGAGCACCTGTAGATTTACAGCAGACCTATCAGAGGAAACCCTCCAAGCCCAAAACAATGGTGGGATATAGTGAAAAAACTCAATGAAATGAACACCTCACCAAGAATACTTTATCTAGCTAAACTCTCACTCAAACTTGATGGAATGATACACCATTTTATAGATAAACAACAGCTCAGGAACTTCATAGAGTCAAAACCAAACCTAAAAGAAGGATTAAAGGGACTCCTGTAAGATAAGAAGGAAAACACTTATAAGCACAACCAACCTCTACAGAAAGATAGCACAAAACCCCATGACAACAATCTCTCTCAATGTCAATGGTCTAAATGCACCAATCAAGAGACACAGAGTGGCAAAATGGATCCAAAAACTGAAATCAACATTCTGCTGTCTACAAGAAACTCATGTGAACAGTCAGAGCAAACACAGACTCAAAGTTAAAGGATGGAAAACAATCCTGCCAGCAAACAGCTCACTCAAAAAGGCTGGGGTGGCCATACTAGTATCTGACGACATAAATTTCAGGTTGAAAAAGATTAGAAAGGACAGCAAAAACCATTTTCTATTTATCAAGGGATACAACAGAAAGAAATCACACTCTTAAATGTATACGCACCTAACGAGGGATCAGCTAAATACTTAAAACAACTGCTAACAGATTTTAAGGAGGACATTGCTAGCAACACAATAGTAGTCGGAGACTTCACATAGCCTTATTACTTCTGGATAGATCAACAAGAACAAAACTCAGCAAGGAAACATTGGCTTTGAAGGAAGAAATAGAAGAGAGAGGACTAATAGACCTATACAGGGCTTTACACCCCGAAAAGAAAGAATACACATTCTTCAGCCCTTCTGGAAAACAGTATGGACGATTCTCAAAAAATTAGAAATTGAGCTCCCATTTGACCCAGCAATACCACTCCTAGGAATATATCCCAGAGAGGCAAGAAAACTACAGTCGAAATGACATCTGCACTTCTATGTTCATTGCGGCACAGTTCACAATAGCCAAAAAGTGGAAAAAATCTGAGTGCCTAAGAACAGATGACTGGTTAAAGAAACTTGGTACATGTACACAATGAAGTACTATGCAGCTATTACAAAAGATGAAGTCATGAAATTTACATACAAGTGGTACTACATAGAAAGTATCATGCTAAGTGAAATGAGTCAGAAAGAGAGGGACAGACATAGAAAGATTGCATTCATCTGTGGAATATAAGGTAACAAAATAGGAGATTAACATCCAAGAAAAGTTGAGATAAGTACCAGGATGTTTACTCCATGGTTTGGAGGCCAGCCACACACACTAGGGGAAAAGGCAGCTCAGATAGAGAAGGGAGCACCAAATGAAGGGTGTTGAGAGGATCCTCCCAGGATGGGAGATGCATGCAGAAAGTAGACTATAGACCGAACATGATTGCCACTCAGTGCCTCTTTTGCAAACCACAGCACCCAAAAGGAGAGAGAGAACAAAAGGGAATGCCCTGCCACAGAGGTGGGGTGGAATGGGGGGGGAAGGGGGGGTGGGAGGGATACTGGGATCATTGGTGGTGAAGAATGGGCACTGGTGGAGTGTATAACTGAATCATTGTATAACTGAAACTCAAGCATAAAAATTTCTAAGTCTACAACTGTACCTCATGGTATCTCACTAATAAAAATGTTTTAAAAATAAATAAAAGAAAAGAAATTGTGATATATATATATAAATACACAATGGAATCTACTCTGATGTAAAAAGGTAAAGAAATATTGCAGTTCCCTGCCACTTAGGTGGAACTGGAGAGCATCATATTAATCAAAATAAGTCTGAGGAAAAAGGCTAAGTATTAAATGATCTCTCTCATCTGTGGAATACAGAGAGACAAAATAAGGGAATAGACAATATCAAAAGATGAGAAACACTAAGACATGGATGAAAAATTAAGATTGCCAAGCACTGGAATGAGTGTGTAAGGGTGAAGGAAGAGGTCAACTGGTATTTTATAACCCAGGAGATCAGTAGTTGTTTGAAAGGAGAGGTAGGGAGGGTAGCAGAAAGGGCAGAAGAACTAAAGGGTTCAAAAGGGTTTGCTATCTTGATTACAGAAAGTGTTTCAAACATGTGCACACACATCTGCCCAAACTCATAGTTTGCCAGCATGTTACACAAACCATATATTCTATGAAGTTTACTGAATATGGAATTAGGTCTGTTTGAGATTATAACTAGAAGAAAATTACGTTAAACTTTTGTATGTTCCTGTGTTAAGAAAGAAAGAAAACAGAAAGAAGAAAAGGAAGGAGGAAGGAAGGAAGGGAGGGAGGGAGGGAGGGAGGGAAAGAAAGAAAGAGAATGAAAGAAAGAAAGAAAGAGAGAAAGAAAGGAAAAGAAAAGAAAAGAAAAGAAAAGAAAAGAAAGAAACTGGAGAGATGGTACAGGGGTGAAGACGCTTACATCCCAGAAACTGCCAGGAGTGACACCTAAGTACTGTCGGATATCACTGTCACTGTCACTGTCCTCCCATTCCTCGATTTTTCTCCAGCGGGCCCAGTAGCCTCTCCATTGTAAGACTTGTTGTTACTACTGTGTTTTGGCACATTGAATACATCACGGGTAGCTTGCCAGGCTTTGCCATGCGAGCAAGCCACTCTCGGTATCTTGCTGGGCTCTCCAAGACGGGTGGAGGAATTGAACCTGGGTCGGCCCGCTGGGCAAGGCAAACGCCCTACCCGCTGTCGAATATGACCCAAATAATTTGAGAAAAAAAAAAAAAAGCAGACAATGAGCTTCTTTCAAATTCCTGTAGTGGCAGTCTTCAGTAGCCTCGTTGTTCATCTGTAAACTTTAGCTCCAAACAATCCTTATGTGTTCCACTGAGCCCCCGAGTCCTGTGTGTTTTAGGCACCGAACTGCAACTCAGACTCGGTACCGGAGATGTCCCTTCCTGCCCACCAACCCACTGACTCCTCCCTCTTTCGCCTTCCTAAGCCCCTCTTTGGTCGCCAGGCGGCTTGGCGACCCAACCCCCTTACCTTTGCTTTGCAACAGGTTTCACCCCTCCTAACCGCTCTATCAGTCATCGAAACAGCCCTATGTGACCCTAGCCCCACTCCCGTCTCTAAAAACTGTCCTCTCTCCGCCTCATTTCCGCGGAGATTGGGACAAATTCGGGAGGCGTGACCGATTAGGATAAGGCAGCCTCTCCTTATCACGGGCACCCCAGACGCTATTCTAGTCTCACCTAGCTCCGAGAACGCCGCTGTCACTTTCAGGTAACTGTGGGGAGGGAGCGGGCACCCGGGATCCAACCGGCCTTTCCCAGGAGAGCTGAGCGGTGGGCTCGGACCACTCTACCCCAGGAAGGGCGTGCGTCGTTGCCCAGCAACAAGCCTCGCTCCTCTCGCTGCACTCGTCCTTGTCTTCAGCCAGCGGTTCCCAGACTGCCAGCGCTCATGGAGTGCTTTTTTGCTTCCTCAGTCATTTGCAGATCTGGAGTTGTGAGTCCAAAGCCAGGCTCAGCACTCCATTCTCTAAGGATAGTCAAAACGCTGATCCGGACAAGCTTCCTGAATTGGAGAGTCAGACTGATCCTTTTACCCAGTTTATCCAACTGCATCCTTGGCATTCTTGTTTCTATATTTAAATGAAAAATTCTGGGTCATCAAACTTCTTGAGCCTTTTCTTCCGCCCAGTATGCTTCAAAACTACATGCTAGTTAATGTGAGTTTCAAAGGGTGTTTTCTATGCCCTTTACTTAATAACTTATAAAAAGAAACTTGAAATCAAAGACTTCTGGAAAGGAATAACCTTAATTTAGTATGAGCCAGAATCTGGCCGTATTCAGTTTCTGATGCTCCAGAAAAGAAAAAAATATAAGAAACAATAATTGTCATTTGCTATGAAAATTGACTACACACATACTCTAATAGACCATTTTCACTACCAATAGAAAAGCATACACATGTGCAACAGGAAACATGTTTACTAAGATTTAAAGCATTTCATAGTATCTTAAGAATTGATAGCCAAAATGCTCATCCTAAAATAGGATGCATACACTAATTGTTCTGTATCAATTAAATTCATTATTATACATGAATGATATAAGTAAACTTCAGCTTTGGAAAACAACATAAATGAATCTCTCACAAAAGCTGAGCTAACACCCAGACACAAACAAGTACATACTAAATCATTCTGTTCACATAATGTTTAAAACCCTATCCAGCAAAAATTCATAGTACTTTTGACATAAGCTCAATTGTGCATTATAAAGAAATGCAAGAAAATGATGATGCTCCCAAGAATAGCTGAGATAAGTACCAGGAGGCTTACTCCATGGCTTGGAGGCTAGCCGCACACACTAGGGGAAAAGGCAGCTCAGATAGAGAAGGGAGCACCAAATAAAGGGTGTTGAGAGGATCCTCCCAGGATGGGAGATGCATGCAGAAAGTAGACTATAGACCGAACATGATTGCCACTCAATGCCTCTTTTGAAAACCTCAGCACCCAAAAGGAGAGAGAGAACAAAAGGGAATGCCCTGCCACAGAATCAGGGTGGAATGGGGGGGGGAAGGGGTGGTGGGAGGGATACTGGGATCATTGGTGGTGAAGAATGGGCACTGGTGGAGGGATGGGTATTCGATCATTGTATAACTGAAACCCAAGCACAAAAACTTGTAAGTCTACAATTGTACCTCATGGTGTTTCACTAATAAATTTTTTTTAAATGATGATGTAAGCATCAAGACAGCACTCTTCTTAGGAAAGAGAAAGATTATGGTTAGCATGGTGGACAAGACAAAGAGGAAAGCTGTGGTGCCAGCAATATTCCACTTATTAATCTTTATTTTTTTCCACTTGTTAATCTTTAAACAACTGCTTAAGTTTCTCTTTGTGATAAACTTTTTCTGTATGAAAATACATAATATCTCACCATTCTATAGGAGTCCTCTTATGATTTGGTTTGGAAGATTTCCATTGGTTTACCCCAGACCAAGTAAAGGAAAACCAAATGTAACCGAATCCCTACCTCCAAATGATCTTCACAGAGAAAATTCCAAAATCCTTCAAAAGGAATTCAAGATTTATCACAGACAGGGCCTGCCCAATGGTCTAATTGGAAAAGTATTCGGAGAAGTTATATCTTTACTTCTTATGTACTTCATATTATGTACCCAATCCCAACTGGGAAAAAGATTTGTTAAGAAGCAGGCATAGATAACATCTGCTGTATTGAACCACAGAAGCAGAAAAAAACTATAAATAAAAATATTGATTATGAGGTCAAAGAGATAGTATAAGGGCTACGGTATTTATTTGCCTTGCATACAACTGACTCTGGTTCCATCCTTTACATTACAAATATTGTCCTGAGCACCACCAAAAGCAGTTCCTACAAACCGCTGAGCATACCCCAAGATCCAAAAAGTATATATGAATATATTTAAAGCTTTTAGGCATTTAAAAATAAAGTTGTAATACTAATGAAAGGCTGGTGTCAATCTTGAAATAAAGTATTTCAAATGATATAAGTATTTTTAATACTCCACAAGGGGCTGGAGCAATAGCACAGCGGGTAGGGCATTTGCCTTGCACGAGACCAACCTGGGTTCGATTCCCAGCATCCCATATAGTCCCCTGAGCACTGTCAGGGGTAATTCCTGAGCACAGAGCCAGGAGTAGCCCCTGTGCATAGCTGGGTGTGACCCAAAAAGCAAAATAAATAAATAAATAAATAAAAACTCCACAAAAAGAATTAGAGAGTCAAAGAGATAATAGGGCTCTTGCCTTAGTCTAGACCAGTTGGATTCATTCCTTGAACCCAATTCCTAAGCACCACCAGGAGTGATCCTTGAGCACCACTGGATGTGGACTAAGAAAACAAAGAGAGAAAGAGACATATACACCAAGGTGAATAGCAAGGTAATTCTAAAAAAAATAAATTAATTAAATGTAGGCATTATGTTAACTGACTTCAAATTATACCACAAAGTGACAGTATTTAAAATATTGGAGTATTGGAGTAAAAGTAGATGTGTAGATCAATGAAATAAAATTAACATCCCAGAAATAAACCTACACATAATAATAATGTATGACAAAGAGTCTGGGAAAACTAGACAACTACATGGAGAACAATAAAAGTAGATCACTCTTTTATTCCATACAAAAAAATTAATTCAAGGGGCCAGAGAGATAATACAAGGTTTACCTCAGTTTGATTCCCAGCACCACGTATGGTCATTTGAGCCCTTCCAGGAGTAATACCTGAGAACAGAGCCAGAAGTAAACCCTGAGCACCTCCAGGGATGGCCCCAAAGCCAAAAATAAATAAGTACATAAATATGAAAAGAAAACTGAAAAAGCAATACTTATGACAGTCATCAGATCAATATTCTAAAAATGAGACAAGAACAAATACACAAAATCTTCAAAAGAAGTATAACCAACAGTTCCCAGAAGAAACATTTATAACCAACAGAAATGTTAAAATGTACAGCTTCATAATGTCTCATAAATGCAAATTAAATTGATGATTTGCCAAACTAACAAATCACAACAAAACAATTACTAGGGACCCAGGGAATTGGCTCAGTGGCAAAAGCACAAGCCTTGCATGCATAAGGCCGAGAGCCCAAATGTGCCTTTCAAGGTCTAGTCCACGATGCTGCCTGATGCCCCTGGGCAATGATCACCACAACCAAACATGGATGTGTGATCCCTAGTCATAACCAACACCACCACGGCCACAAGAAAGGATAGGGAATGGGGGTGGAGAAACACAAATGAAAAAAATTCTTTTCTGCTAAAAATTTATAGTTACCAGAAAGGACAGGGAAAGAAAAGGGAAGGGAAGTAGAGGAAGCCAATGTGAATGATACTAAAACTAAGTCAGTGAGGTTTATATACATCTAGAAATATGAGGCTGAATTCTGGACATTTATAGCGTTGTAACCCAATGATAAAACCAATGGTATTTTAATGAAAGTAATAAAACAATGGCCTGCAATTTTCACTAAGCAAATTATATGGTTAGTCATCCTAGAGACAGCTGAACCTACTCTTTGCATATGGGATCCTTAGATCCAATCCTCAGTACCACATGATCCCCTGAGCACTGTCAGGAGCAACTCCCCAGCACCACTAGTTTTGGCCAAAACCCCAAACAAATAAACAAAAGTCCCCCAAATGATAAGGTTAGCAATAAAGTATGTACATAGGAGTGAGACAATAGTATCACTCATAGACTTTTGTTGCCATTTTGCTGGAAGTCATGTAATAAAATATCTCAAAGGTCTTAAAAGCTTGAATGTGTTTGTATTAAAATTACATTGCTATTATTTTTTCCTAATCATAGGGAACTTCAAATCTTAGCAACAATTAGAGTGCTCTACTGTTTCAACCATCAGAAGACTGGAATTTTCTTCAATTTACTAGTCAATTTTCTACAATTTACTAGTCTAGGAGGCATCACAGTGGCTAATACTGAGCACTCTTTCAGGGGCACTCTTTAGTAAGTTCACTGATTTGGCATATATTAGTCAAATTCTGAGTTCCAGAAATTAGAAGCATACCCATGAACTTTTCCTAGGATCTCTTTAGCTGATGGGTCTACTTCAGTGTCTGGTTAAATTAATATAATTTACCACTAAGCAGAAAGTCCTTGGTTTTATCACAAAGTTCAATTCACTGAAGAAAAAAAACAGAACACAGCAAAACAAACAGACAAAACCCTTGGTTTATTTCCATATTTGGTTCTATTAACTAGTTTTAAAGTGATACTCAAGGCAAATTAGGAAATTAGAGTGATGACTATAAGATAAATACATTTGAAATTTCCTTCTCTGCTAGGTCCAAAGGCAGTCTTGCCTGGAGAAAGAAGCCAACAAAGAAATCTTGGAGAACTGTTTCACTCCAAGATGGTGAACACTGGAGGGTTTTGATGAGTTATGGTATGAGAGTGATGTTGGGAAGAATTCAGGATAAAATATTTCACTGCTATGAATCTTCAGGCCTTTTTTTTTATCAAACTAGTCAAACCAGAAAACAGGCTGCATGTTCAAAAGGACTTGGTAGGGGGTTGGAAGGTGGCCAGCAGAGAGACAACCAGGGGACTATTTTATAGGACCATGGGTGGCATTAATGGGAACTTACTCTCAAGGCCAGCAAAGAGGGCTTACCATCTTTGAGCTGAAATGGCAGGGAGGAGAAAGAAGGTTTTAGCAGAGTCTATTGGGAGCCAAAGCCGTGGAGGAGTGGCTGCCCAATGAGAGCTGTGGACATAGAAAGGCATTAAAGGCCAACATCACTGTGACTTGGAGAGAAAGCAGGAGGAATAGGAAGGCCTAATGGTCAGTTCCTTCCTACATCATTGCTCCCACTTGGCAAAACCCCTTGGATGTCCAAAACCAATGAAAATTGGGTAACAGTATCCCATATACATGAGCCCTTCTGTGGGACAAATCAGGGCCAAGGAAAAAGCTAGGGAGAATCTCAGAGGACAGTCAGCAAAATTCATACCAGACATTTATCCTGTTTTAAAACAGAGAAGTTGCTGTATTAAGATAGGTTCTCCTGCTCCAGAGTCCTCCCCTTTTGGGAGCATCCTGCTAGTTCTGCCTTCTTCATGATGAGCTAATTGACATTTGTGAGCTTCCCTAAACTCTGATGTGACTATAACATCTGAGCCTATGGCATTCGGGCCAGCGAAGCCAGCCTGCACTCTTTCCTGAGGTGTCTCAGAAATCTGGCGCCTAACCTGATCTCAGGGTTTTTAAGGTAAGATAAAAATAGCAAGCATTGAACAGAAAGAAAACTATGTCAGTAAAACTATCCATTTGCAAAGAAAAGGTAAAAATAACACCAATAAGCCTGGTCCAAAGCAGGTGTACCTGGCTGAGAATTAAGGATTTATTTTTCTTGGAGGTAGTAACTGGTGTTTAGCATTCCAGTTCCACTTTGCACTTCCAAAGGGCTTTGCTTAGGTGCTCCCCAAGTATGGTAATGCACTACAGATTTTTCTGAGTTTGAGGTCAAAGCCATCCCTTTTATAAAAGTAGGTATTTAAGACTGTTGAATGTACTTTGTAGCCTAAACATTGAGCTTAGAGAACCAATGCCTGGTTTATGCTTAGAAAAACTAACAGCTCTCCCTAAGTAAGCTGTAAAAACAGAAGCTGCATTTAGCAAAAGCTCACCGCCAGAGACTTCTGTGTACCAGTCCACTGCCCCACAAAAGCACCTCTTCCAATACCAACCCAAGTAAAATTAATCAGTTTTGAAGATTGTTCTCTTGTGAAGGAAATGTTTCATTTTATACACCTGTTTTTGATTACTAGGTAAAGCAAAATTCAAAAATTTACTAGAGTCTATACACAGACTCTTCTTAACCCATCCAAGACCTATCTGAACCATGTTGGTCCTTGTTCTTGTGCGTCTCAGGGAATCATCTCCAGTTCCAGATCTTCCAAGTCTATTGGCAGGAGGTCTTAATCAACTCATGAATCTTCCTTTGAGAAGATGGACCCAGGTCTGACAAAACTCTTCTATCATGTGATCTTTGCATATACTACAGTTTATTGCTATCGCTCCAGCTATCGATAGCACAGCGGGTAGGGCGTTCACCTGACAAGCGGCCAACATGGCCGACCCGAGTTCGATTCCTCCGCCCCTCTCGGAGAGCCCGGCAAGCTACTGAGAGTATTCAGTATGCCAGACACAGTAACAACAAAGTCTCCAATGGAGACGTTACTGGGCCCGCTCGAGCAAATCGACGATCAACGGGAGGGCCTTTTACAGTTTATTATTATTGAATATTAAAAATTACTAAAATTTATTGCATGTGTAATTTTTATCAGAAAGTCACCACCAAAGCTTCCTGAAGGTTTCACAGATCTTAGGTTTTAAAGATTTTAGAAAATGTTCTAAGTTTCCAATGAGTCATAAGTGACTTCTTGTCATTGTTCTTATTGTTGTTGTTGTTCTTTGGGCCACAGTCAGTAACTCCTGGCGATGCTCAGGAGTTACTCCTGGCTTTGCACTCAAGCCTTACTCATGGTAGTGCTCAGAAGACCTTATGGAAATGCCAGAGAACAAACTGTGGTCAACTTCATGCAAGGCAAACACCCTATTTGCTGTACTGTACTATCTCTCCAGTCCTAAGTCATAAGTGATTTCTAACTCTGTGCCTGAGAGAGAAGTTGGGAACCAGGTCTAAAGGAAAAAGGTGGGGTCTGGAACAATAGCACAGCAGTTAGGACCTTTGCCTCACACAAGGTTGACCCGGGTTCAATTCCCAGCATCCCATATGCTTCCCCCCCCCCCCCCCCCAGCAGAGAACCAGCATGATTAATTCCTGAGTGCAGAGCCAGGAGTAACCCCTGTGTATCACTGGGTGTGACCCAAAAAAGCAAAAATAAATAAATAAATAAATGAAAATAAAAAATAAATAAAGGTGAAAGATGTGTTTGAATGAATCAAGAGTCCCAAATTCAGATGCTTAATGAAGAACGGATTCCCAGAGGCCCAGGTTGGGCTTTCTTTTCCTCCTGTGTGCCTAGGCTCTAAACCAGAATCATTTGAGACCACCAGAACCAAGGTGAGGGACACACCCATCCTGCATGTCTGCACCTAGTGGAAGAACGGGGTGGAAATACACACCTGCCACCCCTCCCTCTGCACATTAGGGGCATTTTTTTGAGGAAGGGGGAAAGGGTGAGGATAATTCTAAGTATGTGATTTCTCTTGAGTCTCCCCTTCCTCCAAAGTCCTTAATATGCTGATTCTGAATGCTTTCAGAAAGTAGGTTCTAGACAGGTATCTATGGGCTGGAGAGAGGGACACAGAACTCCCAATTCTGTCTCCTCACTCCTGAGCTCACTTCTTTATAAAGTGACTATGACACTCTGAAATAAAGCTGACCATATGCATAAAATTTCAAAGGCGGGGGGTACCCAAAAGCAGGTCTTTACCATCTGCAACTCTGGGTTCTAGTATCCAATGCTGCCAAGGCTGCAAGATCTCAAAGAATCCTCTTTTCACATGCATTTAGTGAACTTACTCTGCACTGCTTGTTGTGAGGTGGGTTCTAGTATGTCCATTACACAGTTGAGAAAATGGAGGCTCAGAGAAAGCTCATGTCTGCACGAGTTCTGGCTGGAGTCCTAAGCCTTTCCACTGCTGTGTTCTTTCACATGCATTCTTAACTGGCCTTGTCTTTGGCGTGAACAAACATGCCAGATTGGAGCTTGTCTGATGGCAGAGCCTACCTTTCAGAGATCTCTATCCTCAGACACCACCCCTACCCAGTTGCCCCACTATGGGAGCTTTGCTGTACTTTGACACCGGGGAAAATGCAGCAGATTTCTTTATCCCACTTCTTGCTGTCTTTGGAGACGTGGGGAGTGAAAATATAAAAGGGCTTTTTTTTAAAGAAAATGTGGCATGAAACTAGAATACAAAACCAGATGTAGAGCAAAAGAGAGGGAACTCTTCTGCATGATGATGCCCATTTCCCCAGAGTACTAGGGTGCTTGTGGACAGAATCTGCCACTCTGAGCTGAGCCAGTAGTTCAACACTATAAGAGTTTCCACCCTAAGTTCACAGAGTCTGAACAAGTCCCACCCTGTACTTCTCAGTGGGACTTGTTCAGACTGTGGTCACCCACTCCAGGCTCTGTTCCGACAACTGAGGACTGCCAAGCATTTCGGATTCAAGTTCAGATTCAAGTCCAAGTTCCTCTTTTGGAAAAAGAAGAGACCAAAGAAGTGATGTCCATCCAGACTCCTCAGCAGCAAGGAACCAAAGCTTGGTTTTTCCTCATCCAGGACCTGCAGAAGCCTAGAACCTCCTTCAACCTGACTTTTGTGCTTTATTTATTAAAACCACTTCTCTTGGAGGGAATCTGATGGGAGGGTCGTGGGGAAACCAGCAATTGACAATTAAAGGTATTTTGAGGCATGGAGGGGGAAGGATTGGGGTGAGGAGTTACCATATTGCCCTATTTTCACCCCCAACTGCACTATGTAAAGCATGTGAAGAAAACAAACCTACATCAGATCTATTAGAACCCTAAGGCTCTAAGGCAGGTTCAAGGACCCTGAAGTACTGGGAGCAGGGAGTCCTGGTGGCCTCTGACATAGAAAGACTGAATGCAGGAAGAGAGCAGGTCTGAACACAGGGACTTGCAGCTCCATGCCAGCCATGAATGACCTCCCAATGCAAGACACAAGTCTAGGATGGGTACTATGTGGGGGACCTAGATGCCTCTAGGGTATCATGTTGTCTGGTGAGTTCTACAGCACAAGCAGCTCAAAAGAGGAAGGAGTGGGGCTTCCTCTCTGGGACTCAAAGGCATCCTTTCATGACAATAAAATCAAAAGGGGAAGAAGTTGACACAGGGGCCTCCAGCTAATACCTTGCAACAAGGCAGATTCTCAGGTTCTTGGTGATCCTTTAAGAACACCATTACATCTCATAGAGAAGGCGCGTGGACCATACCGTGAGAATCATATACGTTGAGTTTTCAAGACAGGAAGATCATCGTCTGATCATTTCCAGAGAGCTGACCCTTGGCCCAAAGAGCCAACATTCCCGCCCCCCAGAGAACATTCGCGAAGGGGGGTGGGGGGGTGGGGGTTCCGGCTGCGCAATTCCCCACCCAGCCAGCGCCCGGCTTGCAGGCGCCCCCCAGCGCCAGGGCGGGAGCATCACTCGCTGAGCACTGGAATCCCCGGCGCGCGTCAGCCCCGACCGAGTCCCGCGCCAAGGCATCTCTTCCCCCTGCGCGGGCTCGGCTTCATTTGTTTGCCAACTTAAACATATTATTTAAACATGGTCGTTTCCTTTGCCGCTCGGCGTGAAACATTTCGCTTGATGCAAAGCTAATGGGGATTCTTTAACTTTTAATCAATAGCTGCTATTGAAAGACACCACTGCTGCCTTTCGTGGAGCGAGAAAATGTGAATAATTTGCCTTGGGTTACAAACTGACCGCCCTAGAAGGGCAAGCTCAGCCGCGGATTCTGCTCAAGTTCAGGTATGTGGGATAGAGGCATTTCCGATTTGATCGTGTTACCTGAGCAGTTTAGAGTAAAATCGAGCATTGATGCCCAATGAATATAGAAGTCCAGGATTCCGCCGCTGCTACACATTTTTGCATTCATTCGTTTGTCTGTCTGTCTATACCTTCATTCCACAAACTCCTTATTCTTCAATGCACCCAGCTGAGTTGCATTTTGTGGTACTCTCAGGAGTTGAAAGATATATTTCTAGACCTCAACATTATTTCCTTCCTGACTCTAGTATGTTCATATTCCAGATTGGAGCAGTTAGTTTATTGATTGAATCAACAAGCATTTATTGAAAATCTATTATACTCTCTAGACTGCGTTTTGGCTGTAGGGGCTATACTGATGTGTTCTCTGCTCTCAGAGAGTTTCCACTTGGGTAGTGAAGACTGAAAAATGTAAAAGACACAATAAAAATTGGTTTCTGGGAGAATCCTGGCAGGAATCTAGAGCAAGTTATACCTACAGAGGGCAGAGTAGGTTGGGGAGGTCTGCAAAGTCTTAGGTTACCCAGGAGGTTACACTGGACTTGTCACCCTAAAGTTCATAGCTAGCAGCTAGCTGCTCAGCCTCACTTTTATCCAGGACGGCAAGATTCAGAAAGTGGCCAAAGTTCCTTCAAATTGTACAAGTGTCCAAATGAAAAGAATACAAGAAGAGGGCCTCTTACTAGCATTTCTGTTAAGAAGCAACTTCCCTACAATGTGAGGGAAGTATTCTTTTTTGCTCCATGGCCCTTAAGAGAAGGAAATCAAATAATCTCAAACAAATGCAGTATTTTTAAAACAATACTTTGATGCTGGGTCTCAACCAGCAGCTGGAAGTCCTGGAAGTAACCATCCAACAGAGTAGTCTGATAAAATTTAATTGTAAGTAATGAATGAAACCTCCAGTCTACAGCACAACTTTAAAAAGGAAAGAGAAATTAGGAAGCCAATGCCATGAAAAAAGTAGAATGCATTTTCCCATCATGTGTAGGGTATGATTTATATGATTGTTACAAAAGCATCTTTTAAATAAAACTATGTAAATCTGAGGATAATCACATTTGAATAACCAAAGTTAAACCACAGGGCCATTGAAGGGATCCTGGGAAAGTGTGTGTGTGTGTGTGTGTGTGTGTGTGTGTGTGTGTTTGTGTGTGCTGGGAGTGGGAAGAACTCACACAAAGATTTCAGGGATAGGGGCATCTGGCGACTAAAAAGCTAAAAGCTCCACTACTGTTCAGGAATGATTTAGGTTTAACCTGGAAGAGATGACATTCATTCAGCTTTTGTGAGGGCCTCAGTTTCCCTCACTGCTTCTCATTAGCTCCAGTTTCTGCCAGCATGCAGCAACAACAGGAAGGGGCAATCAGGGATCTCAAAGCAGCCCCCTACCCCCCAGGCTCAGGGCACACACGAGGGCCCCATACTCTAATTTCTTTTTCGTCTCAGACCTGGAATTTGTCCCAGTCCTATGCATTTTCAGGACCTCCTAGGAGTTCAATTCCAGTAGCCAGAGGAACTGGGAGCACCAGGAGAAGAGCTGGCCCTCCAGTGGGCCTGCAGGTGGGGTGAGGAAAGACTTTCTGGGACCAACTGTGTAGAATGACCAGTCCTAATTTGGCGAAGACGAATTGCCTGTTAGGGATGCCCAGCAGGTGTCTGTAGGTTTGGGGTGCCCAGGCCTGGGAAGGGACATCCTGTCCACTAACTAGCCTTGAAGCGAGGCCCGATCTCATTTTATGAGAGTCCGCGGGACACTAACTCCTTCCCTCCCGGGCTTGCGAAGGCCCAGAAAGGCACGGCTCCTTTCCCAATCCTTCTCATTTGAATACATGAAAATGCGAGTTGATTTTGGCTCGTCGAGCCTCGCTGGCGGCCAGAGGAACAGTTTTGTCGCCCGCGGGCGAGGCCGGGTGGGGAGTAGCTCCGGCTCCGACATCCGGCTGCGAGCGAGCTGGGCCCGGCAGAAAGCCGGCGTCGGCTCTAGCGGCAGGGGCAGGGGCAACTCCAGGGCCCGGAATAAAGGACCGGGATTAAAACGTTACAGGTATTCAAATGAGAAAAAATCCATGAATAAACGTTAGTGTACTCAAATGAGAAAAATCCTTTCTGGAAAGTAACAGCCCCCGGACGTGTGTGTGTTGATGCACGCACAAATACCGGCCTGGGGCGCGGCCGCGAGCCTCCGACTCCTCTGCACCAAAGCAAGTGCGGGACCAGGCCCGTGAGGTGGCCCCACATGCCCCTCCCTAGCGCACGCTGGGCGCCTTCGGACTTGGGAACTGATTTCTCAACGAATGACTTGATGGTAGAAGTTAAGGGCCGTGGAAACAGGAATAAGGCTAGTAAAATGGGTTGAAAGAGCTGCAACACAGAGAAAGGTCTCTTTCCCCGGCCTCTGAAACCCCGAGGGTTAGGCCAGCGGTGGGCCCCCAGGGGTCACCGCAGCTCCAGCACCGCCTCTGGGACGCTAAAGGCAGCCGCGGGGATTCCCGCTCCAAAGCCCGCACGCACCTCGGTCGGGCACGCGCTGGAGGGCACAGCCTGGTCCCCGAAAGACTTCTGTCCTGAACTGACCGGGTTCCTTCCAGGGTCTCCGTTAAGCCATGTGAAAAGCCACAGCCCTTAGACTTTGTCTCGTCCAAATCGAATCTCCCTCCGCAGATGGAATTGCAGTTTAGCAGGGTGGGGGTCAGGTGGGGGCCCGCAGAGAGCTGGCCACTGCAACTGGTATGCTGCCCACTGAGACGGGCTGCTGGCTACCGCCTTTGGAGGAGGGTGTCAGCGCCAAAAGAGGGGAAAATAAAGGAAAAAAGCTAAGAGAAAAGACATCGGTGGGACCCTGAGGGTACCGAGAAGCTATCCAGTACCTACAGAGGCAGTCGGCAGAGCTCCTCTCTCTGTCCTCACCCTCCAACCCTTTGCTCTGCAAAGGTGTGCAAAAAAGAGCTGAGAATCAAAGACGAAGATGAAGAACATGAAGAGGAGCTGGTGAGTTTGGCCTGCAGACATCATGTTCCCAGTCCCTACTCAGCGGTAGCCCCCAAGGGCTTAGGAGAAGCTTCTAGCTAGGAAAGGTGGAGTGGCATCTCCCTCCTCTTCTACCAGGGGTCCCACGCACCCCACTGACCCAACTACAAGCTCCCCCAGCCCAAGGAACCTGCTCATTCTGCCTCCAGATTCTTGCATATGCATCCCCAATGAAGGTGACCCTGAGTTGAGTGCAGGGTGCCCCCAGAGCCACCACATGACTCCCCTTGGGGATTCTCCATCTTCAGTGCGCCTGAGATCCCCTTATGTTTAAAACAGGTCTGGTTCCCCTGGAAAGAGAAGTCCTTTACTATGGGCAAATATGGGGCCTGTTGGGAGAGGAGGCTGGAAACACAGGAGGCAGCAGCCAGGCCTGTCACCTGACCGCCCAGCTAGTGGCCAGTAACCGGAAAACAGTGCCTTTGTTAGTTTGTTGTTTGTTTTCTGAATCAAAAACCCAGCAGGAGCTTGATGGTTCGCTCTTGACACCCTGGGGAAACTAGCCAGCACCTGAGTGACAACCTAGACGGTCTCCTCCTGGGTTTGTCAGGTGGCTGGGAATGCCACCACTGAGACTGAAAGAGGCTGGCCTCCAGCAGTCAACTCCAAGAACCAAATTCTCTGGCTTCAGGAGGTGCTTGGGCTGTGGATCAGCCAGGCTGGGGCTCCCTAGGGGGCCCGCAAATTCAGCATTCCCACCCTACAACAGGAGGCCCTGTGCAGGAGGTAACAGCTGCCTGGGCGGCCCAAGACTCCAAAGCTTCCAGAGTCCTCTTTTCACCACCGCTATAAACAAAGGACCACTTCCTCCCACCCACCCAGTTGGCTTTTACCAAAAAAAAAAAAAATTAAGGATGAGGCCTTACTTTAGGAAGAATATTTGCTGTTTTAATTGGCTCCCTTTGATGTGCCAGCCCTCCACACCCCTCCTTAAAACACCGGGTTTTTGTGCACCATAAAAGCTATTACTAAGTTGTTACTGCCCATAGAAAACACCCCAATCACCATCAGTGCAAGTCTAGAATCAACTCGGGAAGGAACAAGGAAGCTGATTAGCACTGAAAGTTCCTTACCCCCAACCCCCTTCAGCCAAGCATTTGTGTACTCTGCAAATGGAATTAGGGTCCTGCTGATGATGGAACTTTGGACAAAAGAATTAGTATCTGGTTCATCATCCTGAGAAGTATGTGCAGACCCCCCACATTTGTGCACATGCGTGCGTGCGCGCGCACACACACACACACACACACATTGCCATCTGACTTGCAATCACAGGGACAAACTGAAGTTGGGGAGGGCTACTGCCCAGGCAGGGCTCCAGGTGGATTTAATTTCATTCTCACTCCTTCCTTACACAGTGACGTGTCTGACGCACACCTTTTTTTTTTATGTCGCAAAAACAAGAGAGAATCATAATCCAATGCTTTTTTCTTTTTTATTTCCTTAACTGAACATCTTCACCCTCTCTTGCTCCCCTGCTAATTTTAAGTGATTTGTTTGGCTCAAGGATTTAACATGATTCTGTTGCCAGATTTCAAGGAAGAAGGATTGAAAAGAACAAAGCACAGAGGGGAAAGAGGCATGTTTGGAAGACATGTTAAAACACATTTCTTAAAATGAGATTAATAACATTTTAAAAACTTTGCCAAACAAAAATGTGTTTGGACTCTTGGTCATTTTTAAAAAAATTATTGCTACTTAGTACAATCTCATGGATTCTATAGAGAAAATCAGGACACAGGATACAGCGTGTGTCATACACAATCAGGACAAGAGACAGCCCAAGGGTTTGAGCAGGAGACTAGGGGTTCAAACCCCAACACCACATGGTCCCCTAGCACAGAGCTGGGAGTAGCCTCCAAGTCTCTAAGTGCCACAGGGTGTGACCCAAAAGCAAAAAAAAAAAAAAAGCAATACATGTGATCACATTCAGAAACTCACCTACATTTAAGAAACACACACCCCAAATGCACACAAACAGGGTCCCACCCTATCGCCAACTCAGAGTCTATCTCTGAGTTGGTCTGGTCCTTATCCCTAGGACCTGTGGGAGATCCACTACCTAGGACCTCATAAGTGCCACGAGACTTTGCTTGAGTGATAACTCCCCGCCAATGTCCAGCGGGCTGATTAGGAATCAAGGAAGCGCCTGGCCCTTCCAGGCTGGAGACAAACGGTTTCCACCGCCCACCCCCGCGGCCCGCGGCCTGGCACCTCTTCCGCGGCGCAGATGCCGGCCCGCGCCCGCACCCTGACTCACGCGCGTTTTTTAGGGAGATGTCCCCTCCCCCTGACCTTTCCCTATCAGAAACCAGACGGTCGCCTGCCTCCAGCTCAGTCCCCGAGGCTGCGCAAGGGGGGCAGGAGGAGGAGCTGGGCAGGGGAGGACGGCCCGACTCGGGCTGCCTGTCCTATCACACAGACATCTGCTCTCCGTTTCTTCCGCTTTATGATCGCTCCAGATGACAAGAGGAGTGGAGCGGGATTGAGGCCGGGGGGTGAAAAAGTTATGTCATAAAGATATAAAACGGTGCTGTGACTCACCTGCCCTTAGCCGCAGGTACGGGTTTCATGGCAGCGTCTCCACTCGGCTAGCCAGGAGCCCAGATCAGCCTTAACGTCACCCGGCACGGCTGACTCAGACGGCCGAGTTTCTAGTGACCTGGCAAAAAGTGGGGTTCTTTCCTCTTTCCAGCCCGGAGCCCGGAAGGGGGGCGGGGAGTGCGTATTCTCCCATCTCTCTCGGGGTTGAACTTGGGGTCAGGAATCAGGAGGGTGGGGGCTGGAAGCAGCACCAGAGCCCGCTGGGAGCGAGCCCGGCCGCAGCCACGTTCTGTCGAGGGTTATGGTCTCCGTGGGGGAGGACTCTGGGGTCACTTAGTCCGCACTGCCCCTCCAGCCCCGCTGCAAAGCTAGCGCCCCCAGCCCTTCTCAGCCTGCGCAGATCCCCTTCCAAGAACCCTGACCAGCCAGTCCGGCCCCGCCTATTTTCCTTCTTTCCCCTTCTAAAGGGGGTTGCACCCACTCCCCCCAGTACCCCCTTTCCCCAGCCTCCCGTCTTAAACCAATTACGCAGCTTGGCAAACAAAGTGAGGGCTCGGGTGGGGGAGGGGTGCGGGGGAGGGGGGCGCGCGCAGCGGCGGCGCGGCGGGGCGGGAGGCGCGGCAGCGGCACAGGCGGGCGGCCGCCTCGCAGGTGCACCTCGGGCTTTGTAGGTGCGAGCGTCTTTGTGCCGCGGACAAATGGGGAGAGGACGAGGAGGTGGGCACTCGGGCGACGTAAGATCCACATCAGCTCAACGGCACTCGGCTCGCACAGGCCGCCCGCTCACTTCCCGCGGAGGCGCTCCCGGGCGCCGCGCTCCGCGGCCGCCGCCTGCCCCCGCCCGCCGCGCCGCCGTCGCCGCCGCGCACGCCGCGCCCCGCAGCGCCCGGCTTCCTCCTCGCTCGGGTGGCGTGGAGCCGGCGTGGCGGCTGGGGTGACTGCCGCCGTTCGGTTCCCCGCCCCCCCCACCCCCCGCTTCTCCGCCTCGCGCCGGCCCGCGCCCCAGGTCCCCCCACCGCGCGGCCGCCCGTCGCTTCGCCCAGGGCTGAATGGTTGCAACGGGCAGGGTGGCTCCAGGATGTTAGGGGCTGTGAAGATGGAAGGGCATGAAAGCAGCGACTGGAACAGCTACTATGCGGACACACAGGAGGTGAGAGGGGTCCGTGCCGGGGACGCCGGGCGAGGCGGGCGGCAGGCAGAGCGGGCGGCCGGCGGGCCCCGGGGAGCGCCTCCGTGCCA
The DNA here is from genome assembly GCF_029834395.1 of Sorex fumeus. Lineage (NCBI taxonomy): Eukaryota > Metazoa > Chordata > Mammalia > Eulipotyphla > Soricidae > Sorex > Sorex fumeus. The sequence goes on from NW_026606155.1 coordinate 57,519,650, forward strand.
CCTCCTCCGTGCACGCTCGGGGGGTTCCAGTTCCGCCTCGAAGTCCAACTGGCGGTCCCGCCGCGGAGATGAGGTCCCCGGCGCACCGAGCGGGAGGAAGGGTCCTCCCCCCTTTCTCTTTTTTATTTTTTTATTTTTCGGAAACTCGAGGCTTTGAAAAGAACCAGCTCGGGAAAGCACTTTCCTCTTCCCCGCCGGGCCGGGGCGCCGCAGGTTGGCGGGCTGGCGCCGGCAAGAGTTGCAAGCAACTGCGCGGAGGCTAGAGCTCGCTCTTGGGATGGCCTCTTCCACTGGTGGTTGAACTCGCAGATGCCTTCTGATAAAAGCGCGCAGCCATTAAGTTCATCGTCTCCATAAAGGAACGATTCCGAAATTTTATTAAACTTCCAAAGCTCTGTTTGCGAAGTGTGCTCATTCCACTGTACAGCCGCTGGGTGGCGCTGGTGGGAGCTGACTTTCCCCCCGGCACTCGGGGTAGAGAACCTGTTTCTCTTCATTGTCCCCATGGTGGCACGTTCATTTGGTTTATTTTTACACTGTGCACAAAGGGATTGCGGGGAGAACCAGGTACAGTCAGGTCGACCACCTAAAAGTACTTCTCTGGAAACAACTGGCAATGATTTCTCCACACACACCCGGAGTTTGCCATAGGATAACTGCCTTGGAAAATCTCAAGGAAAGTGGGGAAAAATACACCAAAAGTAAAAACTGCTTTAAGATACCTTCAGGACCGAAAAATATAGAATCAGGGAATACTTTCATGTTTATTAACTTATTTAAATATATATGTTTATATATTCGCAAACTTTGCTATTTGCATACCATAACAGTGTGTTTAACCTAGATCTGTGTTTAACTTTTATATTTTCAAATGAAGTTATATTTGTTAAAGAGATCCTTCTAAAATTAAATTATCAGAGAAGTCATTTTTCTATTACCAGACTCGGATTCTCAGATTCTCACTCTGTTGTCTGTGTTTGTCTCTCTGTCTGTCTGTCTCTGTCTCTGTCTCTGTCTCTCTCTCTCTCTCTCCCTCTCTCTCTCTCTCTCTCACACACACACACACACACACACACACACACCATACACACAGAGTCTGTCATTCAGAAATGCTGGTGATTGAACCCAGGGCCTGGTGTAGGACTCTATATTTTTCTGATATCAAGTGCAGTCCCAAATTGTTGTTGATAAGAGTTTTCTTGTACTATTTTAAATGGAGGTTTGATTCAGATGCAGCCATCTGCATCCATTAGTTAAGTCCCTCATGGAAAGAGCTTCCATATAGGTTAACACTAGGAACTGGGAAGTGAAATAACATTCAGAGAAAACAGAATTCTTTGACTTTGAAATCTAAGTATTTGAAAGTATTCACATAGTTATTAGTACATTGAAAGGACACAGGCGGCATGAAGATGCTTTATACCATTGATAATTGTTTTGACAAGTTGTGTCAACTAAATTTCCAAACTTTGAGGGTCAGAAATAATGTAGCAAACAGTACTATTCTAAGTTTATGAGTTGCTTAGAGAAGTGTCTGTGGAAGTTTGCTTTAGATGTATGCTGTGCATTCAGATTTGTATGCACCCCTCAGCCCTTTCTTGTAGCCCCCCATAATTTATTATTTTCGCCATTTGATTATTATACCCTTGCCTCAAGCAGGTGAAAACACTTCAAAACGCAACAAACAGCAAAAAGTCGCCCTTTGACAGAAACTGCTAAGACAGTAATGCCAGTAGTTGGGAAGTAGTCCTGGAGGCACTGCTGATTTGCTCTATCAGGGAGTTAGTTTCATTCACAGTCAGGAGCACTACTGAGGCAGCTATGGCTGTGTGTGTGTATGTGGAAATGGGGGTGGGGGCCGGTGCGGATGTGGGATGCTCCGGAACTCCTTTCACCCTTATGGTAGACCACCCTTGGTCCATTTGGTAGAGTGGACCAAAATGAGAAATCGACTCCGATTTTGGCGTTTTAAACATGATTTGCGCAAAGGGCCACTTTGCCAAAGCCTGTCTGGGTGGAGTCTGGTACCCCACCTGGCGAGGATGGAGGAGGCGGCGGTGGAGGGGCCTTCGAATTTGGCTCGGGAGCCAGGCGTGTAAGGCGATTACATATCTTCCTGGGGACATATTTTCTGCGAGTGCCTGTCTTTCATGCCTGCTGCGCTCGGATTTCCTCCCCCGCGGTGCAACACGTCTCTCAGTGCGTTCTGGCGAGGGCGCCCGAGGGTTTGGCCCGGTGGGTGGGAGTGGGGTTGTGGGGGGTGGTCCGGGCTTTGCAGAGCTGCTGCGGTGCGGACCCCGCCAGGCCCCCGGGTGGGTCGGCCGGCCTCCCGCGCGCCCACCACTAATCCCGCGCCCTCCGGGGCCTCTCCCCGCTGTCTCCGCTCCAGGCCTACTCCTCGGTCCCCGTCAGCAACATGAACTCGGGCCTGGGCTCCATGAACTCCATGAACACCTACATGACCATGAACACCATGACCACCAGCGGCAACATGACCCCGGCCTCGTTCAACATGTCTTACGCCAACCCGGGCCTGGGCGCCGGCCTGAGCCCCGGCGCGGTGGCGGGCATGCCGGGCGGCTCGGCGGGCGCCATGAACAGCATGACGGCGGCGGGCGTGACGGCCATGGGGACGACGCTGAGCCCGGGCGGCATGGGCGCCATGGGGGCTCAGCCGGCGGCCTCCATGAACGGCCTGAGCCCCTACGCGGCCGCCGCCATGAACCCGTGCATGAGCCCCATGGCGTACGCGCCGTCCAACCTGGGCCGCAGCCGGGCCGGGGGCGGCGGCGACGCCAAGACGTTCAAGCGCAGCTACCCGCACGCCAAGCCGCCCTACTCGTACATCTCGCTCATCACCATGGCCATCCAGCAGGCGCCCAGCAAGATGCTGACGCTGAGCGAGATCTACCAGTGGATCATGGACCTCTTCCCCTACTACCGGCAGAACCAGCAGCGCTGGCAGAACTCCATCCGCCACTCGCTCTCCTTCAACGACTGCTTCGTCAAGGTGGCGCGCTCCCCGGACAAGCCGGGCAAGGGCTCCTACTGGACGCTGCACCCGGACTCGGGCAACATGTTCGAGAACGGCTGCTACCTGCGGCGCCAGAAGCGCTTCAAGTGCGAGAAGCAGCCGGGGGCCGGGGGAGGGAGCGGGGCCGCGGGCGGCGGCGGCGGCGGCGGCGGCGGCGCCAAGGGTGGCCCCGAGAGCCGCAAGGACCCCTCGAGCGCCAACCCCAGTGCCGACTCGCCCCTGCATCGGAGCGTGCACGGGAAGGCCGGCCAGCTAGAGGGCGCGCCGGCCCCCGGGCCCGCCGCCAGCCCCCAGACTCTGGACCACAGCGGGGCGGCGGCGACAGGGGGCGCCTCGGAGTTGAAGACGCCCGCCTCCACGGCAGCACCCCCGATCAGTTCCGGCCCGGGGGCGCTGGTGTCGGTGCCCCCCCTCGCACCCGGCGCACGGCCTGGCGCCCCACGAGTCCCAGCTGCACCTGAAAGGGGATCCCCACTATTCCTTCAACCACCCGTTCTCCATCAACAACCTCATGTCCTCCTCGGAGCAGCAGCACAAGCTGGACTTCAAGGCCTACGAGCAGGCGCTCCAGTACTCGCCCTACGGCGCCGCGTTGCCCGCCAGCCTGCCGCTCGGCAGCGCGTCGGTGGCCACCAGGAGCCCCATCGAGCCCTCAGCCCTGGAGCCGGCCTACTACCAAGGTGTGTATTCCAGACCCGTTCTAAACACTTCATAGCTCCCCGCTGCAGGGGGTGTCGGGCATGGCCGTGGTAGCAGAAGAGAAACAAACAAAAAACAAAATCGACAGAACCGCACACACCAAGCCAACAAATAATTCAATCCCAATTCCAGCTATTTTTATTTCTTTTTCTTTTCTTTCCTTTTTCCTTCCTTTGCTTTCTTTTTACATTTTCTTTCTTTCTCTCTTTTTGGTGCACATCTTTTCCTCCAGTGCAAAGGACTGTTACTTCGTTATTGTATTCAAAATTGCCTTGTGTATATTATTACCAAGAAAAACAACCCCCAACCAAAATTTCCCCTGCAAAGTTCAATATTCCACAGTGTATATAAAACCCTACTTCCTTGTCCCTCCCTTTTCCTTCCCTCTTTCCCCTCCAGACACATTATATTCTGAGCAGGGTTTATTTAAGAAAGAAAGAAAGAAAGAAAGAAAGAAAGAAAGAAAGAAAGAAAGAAAGAAAGATGGTCAAGCTTGTAAAGTATTTGTCTGTGCTTTTTTCCCTTTTTCTCACCTGATCCCTCACAAGTTTACAGGTCTTGCGTATGGCAATACTCTTAACCCTACTGAATCGAAAGGTGAAGAAACAAGTAGACACGAGGGACTGCTAAAAGTGTTGAAGGGCAATACTGCTGTTTATGCAGCAAACCATAAACAGATTATAGACAAAAACATCAGAGCCATTTAATTTTCAGCTTATGTTTCAGATACTTTCAGAGTAGAGGTTAAACTGATATATATATACATATATATGCATATGTATGTATATATATCATGTCCATCATCTTTATACAGATGCTCAAATATGTAGGCATCCTTCATGTATGCATAAAAGAGAGGTAATAGGTAAGTAGTAAAAATGCCACATTTCTAAGGTTGCCTGGCCAAGACGTTACAAAGACACCCACCCTCCTTTGTCTTCTCCTCAGTATAGTTCTAGGAAGCAATTCTTCAAAAATCACTCTCTTCATTAACTCTGCTCCTTGCTTTGCAGAGTGCCATGGTCATGTCATTCTAAGGTCACTTAACATGTATAAAATTAACTTCTATGTACCTATTCCATTTAAAGAATATTTTTTTCCAGAAAAAGAATATTACAATGTTAGAGGAAAGGTAAATTGCAGGGAGGTGTAATTGAAATTTTGGACCAAGATTTCAATATCCAGTTGATTGTGGCCATTTTAATTATTGCCATCCTGTGCTTGTTTCATTCAGTGTTAAATGCACTTTTCACAGTTAGAAATGGTGTTAGTATAGACAGTTTCATTATTATTCCTCTTTGCTTTCTTGATGTTAATTTATTGCATGGTTTTTTCCTTTACAGCTGAAATTGCTTTAAATGATGGTTAAATTACAAATTAAAATGTTAATTTTATCAATGTGATTGTAATTAAATATTTTGATTTAAATAACACAATGATAAAAAAATTTAAGCTGTGGAATATGTTCTTGATCACTTGCAGTTAAGGACTTTAAATAAATCAAATGTTAACAAAAATGATTTTGGTATTTTCCTTAATTAAATCTAAAATACTCAATATATTTTTGCAATACAAGCACTGAACTTAAAGGACAAAAGGAAAAGAACTAAAACAGTTGTTTTTTTAAATGTGTTTATTACATGAAAATGGGGCAAGCAGAAGCATTTAATGACATTTAATAAAAGTGGTTAATTTTTTAATTTATGATGACAAGATGAGATTTTTTAAATTATTTATTCCTAATAATGTTTACTTTAACTTTTAACATAGGCTTAAATCTCTGCTGTTTCCTTTGAGCCATTCCACAACGAAATCTAATAGTAATAATTTAACAACCCTTTCCCAATATATAGTTTTTGTTTCTCTGACATGTGTCTGAGTGAGGATCAAATGTCTGATGTGGCTGATAAAATTAAGTTGTAGCTACAACAAAGAATCCTGAACTTCTTTTCATTAAAAGAGAAACAAAACTTAGACACGGTAGTAGCCGGAGCCGCAGAGAGAGGGAGAGGAAGCTGGTCAATTCACTCCTGCAAGAGAAGCTTTCTGCCACCAGCACATTTCATGGTAGTTGTTATTTTGCAATTTTTAAAAGATTTATTTTAAATATTATTTCTTAAAATACTGTTGCAGAGCCATTAAAGCCGATGATTTTGTTTGCCTTCTAAGAAGCTTTTAAAGGCAACTCCACACCCCTACCGTTGCCTGAGATCACAAAATCATTAATCTCCTTTGATAGTAGGCTCACTTTCCAGTCCACCTATTTCTTTGTAAGTCTCATTGCGATTGACATCAACAATAACAACAGCAGCCCAAGGCGAGGCCGGCCTGCCTGAGCCCTTGTGTATGAACTCCATCCTCGCCAGCGCTTGAACTTGGACAGCTTTAATTCTGATCTCCCCACTCCACACCCCAGACAAGACGGGTGTGTGTGTTGGGGGGGGAAGCCCTCTGGGTCCCTTAATTATCGCGTAATTGCCTTGGTAGATGAGGGAAGGGGTGTCTCGTGGCATTTCAGGGGAAAAAAAAAAAAGAAATCCCACCCCCTCTCCTCAATCTAAGTAAAGAAAGGAGAGGGAAACGGCTGGTCTGAGTCATCTCAAAACCTAAGTCCTCGGTCTTAAGACCGAACGGCGTTAAAAATGCCGAACAGGGAAAGCTTTTCAATCCCGATAATTGTTAATGTATTTTTCTGTAGCTACTGTATGTATTTCTATAGCGGGCAAGCAAATTTCAGGCAAATGCGAACTCCAAATGATAGGTAAAGAGGTGCAACCGGGGCTCGGAATTTCACCAGGCCCACGGCATCTAAATCGTTCAACTTTCTGGCGGTCCCCTGGGTGGTGTCCCTGTCCCCGTCTTCAATTATATTAGCAATGTCGCTGCCTTGCCTTCCCCCAGGAGACTGAAGTCGGAGTCGGCCTTCGCTGGCGCACTCTTCTCGGAGACTTTTTCCGGGTTTGCGAGGGCCGGGGCTCCGCTGGCAAAGCCGAGGCGGCTCGGTTAACCTGCTGGGAAGATCGCGGAGAGCAGCTGTGCCCCGAGAGGGCGGTGAGCGACCCCCCTGAGTCGCCGGCTGCGCGCCCGGCCCGCTCGGGGCGGTGCGGTCAGTGGCCCGCGTGCTGGGACGCGCGCTGGGCGGCCCGGGCAGCCGGTGGCCGCCGAACAGCCCCGCGAGCTGTCTCGAGGTGACAAGTGCAGTTGGTTCTCCATTGTTGGGGCATTTTCCCCTCCTAACGCATAAATCTTCTGTTGAGCCCGAGCCCTAAAAAGTCAACAAAGAAGGCCGGGCGCTTCGTTACAGCTGTGCGGCCCCAACGCCCGCGTTGCCTCGGAGGCCCCCGCTGCGTAATCCCTTCCTCGGAAACCCCGACACACAAACGCCGGAACGCCCGGTGCTGGGGCGCCGCGCCGGGGCCAGGAGGAAAACATCTGTGCTTCGGAGGGAGCGCTGGGGCGGTCCTCGAGCGCGCCGCCTTCCCGCGACCCCCACCCCGCCCGCCCCCTCGATGCCGCCCTAGATTCCTCGCGGACTGGCAAGGGGGAAGCAGCCAACTCCGCAGCGCTCTGCTGGGCGTGCAACTTCGGGAATCTGCCCCGCTGGGGGGAGGGGGCTACGGGGAAAGGGGTGGGGGGAGGCGCTGGGAAACCTTCCTGCAGGACCCCGGGGCAGAGCTTCCAGGGCCTGCGGGCTGCCGACTGCAAGCCCATCAAACACTGAGAATACAAGAAAATGTTTGGAGGAAGAGGATAGAGTTGAGGTGGAGAACTCCACACAGTTCACATTTCTTGCACCTTGTTTCAGGTCTGAAATTAAAAAAAAAAAATTAAAATGATGTGCTTGTGAGAGACAGAGATAGAGATGGGGTGGGGTGGGGGTGGGGTGGGGTAAACAAACATAGCGAAGAGGAAAAGCTCACCAGTTCTGTTCAGCAGAAACGAAAAAACTGCACGATTTAGAAGTGTTCCGAAAATAAAAGTCGACTTGGGAAACGGGGTCTGTTCACCACATGATGGGAACTTAATGCAGCATTTAATTCCAAGATGAAATTTAATTTCCATGTTCTCTTCGTGATTCTCTCAAAACAGAATAAAGTAGTAAGATTGTGTAGGAAGGATTAAACAAACAAATCGTATTAAAGTTTTTAACTTCTGTTTTCGTTTTCTGAAGGCTATATACCCGACTGATTTCACTGGAAGTGTACAAAACGTTATTTTTCTCAGGAGTCTAACAAATTCGGATATATCATAAAATAAAGAAATCCTGGGGTAATCAAAAACTAAAGCCTCATTGTTATGGCTCTTTAACTGGATTCAGTTCCCCGAAAATGCTTATTAATTTTCTTTGCAAAAAACTTATGGGATCAATACAAATTCCTTTCAATGCAGAACAAAGTAGGAGACCTGTAGCCCAAATTAATTAACCTTTCCTCGAGATCAATTGGTTTTCTGTTGATTTAGTAGTAATATTGTAGAACATTTAGCTATAATGTATTTTAATGTGATACCTCAATATGTCAGGAAGAAAAATCTCATTGAAGGGATAAAATTGATTAATCCATTTAATTGCTATTTTAAAAATTTGTAAAAATTTACTTTCAAAATAAGAGACAATTTCATATTTGTACTGTAGTGAATTGTATTTTTTTGAATTATGTGGAGCTAAAATAATCCCAGTTACATTAGGATATACAAGGTGATTATTTGTAAACTACCATAGGTTAAATAGGTAATAAATTATGCTGAAATTTTGAAATAAGCTTTCCCCATACTGAAAGAATCATTAGCATCAAGAGTAAAGAAACTCAGGAGAGTAAGAATATGTCAAAGCAACTTGGAAAATTTTATAATCTTACTATTTAGAAACAGGATACATTTGGGGAGATACAATTTTTTGGAAAGTAATCATTCAAATTTTGTTTTCCACTGATGACCGTATTTGGTGTATACCTTAGTAACATTTTATAGCAGATTAATTTGAATGTTCTGATTCTTCCAAATAGAGAAGCTTGAGGCCATGGTGGTTTTGCTGGCGTTTCTCTTTATTGCTGCCGGCCAGTTGAACTTTGGACATCTCAGAGTGCAGCCCTCACTTTTTCCCTCTCTGGCCATCGTTCTAGCGATCAATATGAGACTGGAAAATACCCATGCGGTTCTGTGTTAACTTGTAATATGAATGCATTTCTCTACCCTATTATCCACATTAAAAAAAAAGATCTGACAAAGAGGAAATACTTTCTACCTTTCTTTTTCTAACTTCCTGATTTCTCTAAGTATGTGAGCTGTGACTACAGTGTCAGAGAAAAATCTCATGCCTGTTAGGAGAGATCCCTCTTTGGTCTCAGAAATTGAGGAACTACGTCCATGTCATTTGACTATATTCTGGAGTTCTCTATGTTCCTGTTACCTTGGAGTACAAAGACACAATATTCTCCTCAAAATCTAGGACGGACTGAACTGGAATAAGTGCTTGAAATCCTTAGAATACCAGTGGCATGCTGGTCAAATCACATGGAGCTCAAGTTCAGAACCCCACCGGTGCCCCTGTCCGGCCTGGCAGTCCTAAATGTGAGATTGTCTTGAGCTGACTTTGTACTCCTCAATTCCTTTTCGAAGTACACATCTTTAAAAAAAAAGTCCCAAAACAAATAGTAAAACAACAATCTGGAAATACCCCTCAAATTATTGCTTGGAAATAGGGAACAATATATTCTAAGGGAAACCTCCTTCATTTCATTCCACGCTTTCCCATGAAATTTCAGTTATCCCCAGATTAGTTTATCTCTGTGTGTCACTGTCTCTTTCTGGCTCTCTGTCTCTGCCTATCTCTGTCGTCTCTCGCTGTCTCTCTCTAACACACACACATCCAATAAGTTGATCTTTTAAAACACTAGCCACTTAATAGCACACATTAAAAGAGGGCTCTTGGTTATTTTTCCTTCATATGTTTAATTGGAAGAGCGCACTGAATACGAGTGAGGAACTAGGCATCAACCTCGTGCTGATTTGCTTTGTGGGACTTAAGCGAAGAGGCTGGTTTTGAAACGTGCCCCCTAGCTCTCTGGGCGCCACCTAGGAGCGTGGACTTCACTCTGGCAACCCAGCCACGAACGCCTAAGTCAACAGCTGCTCAAACTCCTGCCGCTCCCCCCACCCCCCACCCCCCTTTCTCCTAGGTGGAGGCCGATTTCGCGAGCTCAGACTGCAATGATCCGTGCTGCAGCGCGGGGCCCCGTCCAGGTTTCTTTGCTTCTCGCTGGAGTCACACACTGCCTTCTGCCGACACGCGCTTCCTTTGTGTTATGCCTGGCTAATATATTAATGGGGCGGATAACCCCGATCCTTCGAGGAGGGGCGAAGGGGGCTTGGAAACCGGCAAGGGAGTAAAGGAAACCGAGGAGCTCTCTGGCTGACCCTTGTGGGCCAGGAGAGTTCAGAGGCGGGTGGGGTTGAACATCGAGGTGGGGAAGGTTCAGGTGGACGGCGCTGAAAGCAAACTCAAGTGGCTGCAACAAGTTTTTAGAAGGAGTGAGGTGATGCGCGTGTGCTGTCCTGGATTCAGCAGTGAGGGGCCCGGCGGCCGTGGGTACTCGAGAAAAAGTCGGTTGCCCGATGAGGGGGGGAGAGGGGGTGTGTGCGTCCTTCCCTCCACCCCCCCCCCCAAGTTGGGCTGCGCAAGGCAGTGTCGTCGGGTCACAGGTGAACCGGCCTCTGTGTGCAGTTGGTTGTTTCCAGCGAGCATCTTCGGAGTAGGTGCCTGCGATGCTGGGGACCCAGTCACACTTAAAGACTCCAGACTTCTCCTGGCTCTCTGTGTAAACGAGCTGCTCCCCTCCCGCCTCGCTGTCCCTCCCGCACGTCCACTTCGTCGTAGACCCATCAGCCACAGAGCCCCCTGCGCACTGCACCATAAAGGGGGGCTGGAGGCCTGGAGGCCTGGGGATCCCCCCCCCCCCATGGGCACCTTACAGACCTGGCGTCCAGCAACAACCTCGCAGGGCCCTACGCGGTCGAGCCCCCTCCTTGGCCTGCCTGTGGCCCCACCCGCCAGCCCGTACCCGGGCGCCTCGACATATGCTGCCCGCAGGCCGCGCGACCCGACGTGGCGCTCATTGCCGAGGCGGTTCTCAGCCCATCAAAAGGCCAGGCTTTCTTCAGCCTTATGGGCCGCGAGGTGAACAACAATGCCCGCGCTCCTTCACTTCAAAGCGGCGATCAGGAGAAAGTCTCCCCCAGAGAATTTTTTTTTTCCTGCTCAGCCTTTCATTCTTGGCAAAAAAAAAAAAAAAAAAAAAAGGCATCAGCAACTCTAGGGCCGGGGCGAGCCTAATGCCCTTTGATGGGGATTGAATTCATTATCTCCAATAACACAATTGTGCTTGGCCAACGAAAAGAGCAAAGCGGGGCTCTCTCCCGCCCGAGGGGCCCGCCGGGCGGGGCGGCGGGCGAGGCGCGCTCCCGGGACGCGCTGGGAGGCGCAGTCTGCACCGACCCGGCCCCGCAGAGGCGCCTCCTGGGCACGGGGGCACCGGGCCGCCCCCAGAATGCGGGGCTGGGGAGCGAGAGCAGGCGGGCGACTCTGCAATGTGCTGGATCTAGCGCCTCTCCCTTTGCCACGGTTTCCGAGGGCGGCCCCTCCAGGGGGTGGTTTACTCTCGTCCCCCGCAGCCCCCAGTGGCGAACGGAAACTGGAGTCCTAGGAACTCAGACAATCAGGCCACCCAGCATCTCCTGGCCGAGGGCGAGGAGCTCTTGACGTTACTGCCGCGCGTCCCAACCCTGTCGCTCTCGGCGCCCAGCCAGCTTGACTTCAGCCCAGCACCGATAAACGGAGCTGTCGCTCGCCCTGGCACCAACGCTCCCACGCCCCGGGCTCCGGCTCTTCCCTCTGGCTTTCGCGCCAGCCAGAGACACTGCGCGCGGGACGCCCCGTCCGGGACCCGGCACGCGGCGCCACCTCCTGTGCTCGTGGCCCTGCGGACGCTGCCCGACCCGGGACGCCCCTTGGACAAGAGCGTCTCCGCTCAGGTTCCACTGCCGTGCTGGCCCTCGTGGACACGTCCAAGCCCCTGCTGTTCTGCTCCCCAGAGTGTAAGGAAACAGACTGAAAGGTGTATTATCACGTGTCTAGGAGAGAGAGAGAGCGAGAGAGAGCGAGAGCGAGAGAGAGAAGAGAGAGAGAGAGAGAGAAGAGAGACAGAAACGAGAATAAAATCCACCTCCCTACCCCAGCCCCCCCCCCCCCCCCAAGCAAAATCAGACATCTCTGTTATTTGGTGTCTGAAATGTGAGTGTAAATTTAAATCATTTCATTACTGGGCAGACTTTCCCCCCAGCACAATCCTATTACCTCCCCCCTCCGTTCCCCTCCCCCCCATTTCTGGGGAAAGTATGCATCGTAGCTTTACTTCAGCAAGAGCAGAATAATCAAACAAATTTAAAGCCAAAGGCTCCCTCCCACTCTCATGCCTCCCCCCCCTCTTCTCCCGGCAAGAACATTTATAAAATGTTCTCTGGTAGTAACCTTGGATTAGGATTAGTCTTTCAGCACCAATTAGTCATGACTATCCAAGCCTTCAAGGGATCGACTCTTCTTCACCTTTCTCTTCAGAGAATTAGAGTCAGCACAGACATCCAATTGAACATCCTAGTACCAGTGATCTACAGTATAATTAGATATGCGGATTTAGAGGAGCATCAAGAGCCCTTCCCTTCCACAAGCCTGTCCCTAAAGCATGAAAGAAATAAATCAAGTGATCCGCTGCTTTGGGATAAAATAAGAAAACCATTACAGCTAGGCATTATTCTTACCAGAGGATATAGGAACTTATTTAATTTTCTTCAGCTGTAGAGTAACCTTTATACATTTAGCCCAGTGAACTCTTTATACATTTAGACCACTCCCTTCAACTTTGAGGGCTGGACACTGGGAAGAAGGAAGGGGTTGGGGGCAGCCCCATTATGATGAAATAAGATTCAAGAGATTCAAATTCACCTCTTCTTTCCTTTCCCTTTCTTTTTGCCTTACAGAACAGCATGGGGAATGTAACTTACATGTTTTCAGTTTCAGGGAGTCCTCCTCATGGCCTTCATTTACATTATAAAGGATGTAAAAAACATTTCCCTTGCAGATATTCTGAGTCTCTAATAAAAAAAAGTCTATGGATAATTCTATTCTTTAGGTGAGTTATTAAACTTCAAATACTACAAGTTATCAAAGAATGACTGGCTTTGCTTTTGGGCTCTTACCCCACTTTTTATTAACTTATTAAAAAATAGGTTTCAGTCTTAGTGTCTGGTATATTTTTGGTGTGATGTTACTTCTGTTACCTTATATAAAATCTCTTTCAACATCAAGTGGAGGCTTAATCTTTGCTTTCATTCATGACTCATTATCCCACACCTGCTGAACTGCTGGCCTCTTTTACCCATTTATTATCACAAATTTTAGAAATGCCTGCAAGACAAAGGCATTTACACAGGGTTATGATGTCAGTGCTTTAGATTATATAGATTAACAATTTAAATATGTGTTTAACATACCATATATGACCAGAATAAGTTATATATATTAGAATAGTTACTTGCAAATTAATTTTAATATTTTTTGAGGGCTGCTGAGGAACCATATAGTAAACTTAGTGTAAAAACATTTCTGTGCATTGCAATATACTTAAACTACCACCACACTCTCTCTCTCACACACACACACACACACACACACACATACGCACAGCACTTCAGTTTTGACATATATCTGCTATATACAACTGAACCTTCAGGATAGTACTGTAGTTTGTCACATAAACAGTTGGTCTAATTCCAGAGCACACATAAAGGATTACATAACTTCAGATGAGCAGGGCACACCATAGTATGGATAAATTACTGAGCTACCAAATTTTTCATGAATTTGTGAAAAATCTGTACACATGTACTTTAGTTTATGCTCACTTAAAATTGATCCAAATAAAATGTAGCATATGGGAAAGCACCTTTAACATGAATAACCATTTGGCTTTCTTCTCCTAATCTGAAGAAGAAAAGAATAGAGCTAAACCTCAATAATTTCTTTAAATAATACCAGCATTCTAAACAGAAGACATGGTCCATTTGTGGGATATCACTCAAATACTATACAGTCTCTTCACCTTTTAATCAAACTTATTCAGTTTTTTATATGGCAGTAAATTCTTAAACATAGAACCTAAAATTAAAATAGTGGACTGATACATTTGGAAGAAAATTGTTCCTCATATTAGGGTATTTGTTAGCTTTGGCCCCAAAATTTATATGTAGTTTATCAGGAACATATTTTCAAAGTTTCATATTGTAAAGAGACTGAAGAAGTTCATTACATTACAAAACTTCTAAATAAAAGTTATATATTATTTTTATTTATTTTTGTGTGTGTGTGTGTGTTTTGGGACACACTGGTGATGCTCAGGGCTTACTCCTGGTTCTACACTTAGGAATCACTCCTGGCAGTGCTTAGGGGGAACCTGTGGGATGCCAGAAATCGAACCCAGATTGGCAGCAGACCAGGCAAGGGCCCAACCCATTGTGCTATCTCTCCAGCCCTCGGAAAAGTTAAACTTTGAATTCCAGAAATGCAGAAGCTGGAGCTAGACAGATGCTCTATTATTTGAGTTACTCCAACAATTGGACTCAGTTCCCAAGGTACTGAATAATTCACCCACTTTTAGTACAGTGACCAATGACACAGTATACTGAAGAGGATTACTCTTCAAGGCTAAACTCATCTTTTAAGTTACAACATCTCTACTGAGTCAGGCAATTCAAAAGGAAGTGGTTATTAGATCTGACAAATAATTCACTTTGGAAGTGTAATCATAATAAGAAAGATTGTAAGTTGTAAGAACAAATGAGAAATAAGAAATGATCTCCACTGCATTCCACTCACCTATTTCATCTCACAAAATAGAATAGGTGAAAGGGAAAATTGGAATTGTAATCAAAATGAAAGGTTGTAAGGCCTCTAGTGATTCAAAGAGTTACATTAAGAAGTTGTACAATAATATTAGAGTTTATAGAAATCCATTGAACATAAGATTACAAAGATAACAGTTTTTTCCCTAGCTGGCTGCCGGGTTCTGAGATGGGCAGATTTTACCTAATTCTTAACTCATATGATATAAGTGATAGTGTTGTTATTTAAGCCTTTGTATAAATAAAATCCAAATTTTAAAATATTCTTAGAAGTCTTTTTGTGTTCACATTTCCCCCAGGATTTGACTTAAGTACATTTTAAAAGTCTTGTATCTACTTATAATTGTTATCAGATGATAGCTTGTGGAAGCATCCACTATTTTAATAAGCACAAATTAATTTGGAGTGACACACAGTCATTTTATTTAAGCTTCAGCAACAGAAATAGTGGTTGTAGTAGCCTGTGGACAACCTGAAAAAAAATGTAGAACATAGTGAGTTTCTTCTCAGCTACACCCAGGGCCCCGAAAATAGTTTTTTTTTAAATGAGGGATAATAAACAATAATTCTATGTTGTGATTAAAAGCACATTTTTAAAAAAGTGTTTTCAAGTTAGGGGGTAAACTTTTTCAAAAGAGAAACACAAGATTGACTCGAAGTGCAAGGGCTGAAGAAAGAAGGAAAGGAAAAAGCAGAAAAATAAAGTATTGGGTTCTGCACAGATTCACAGACCAGGGGATTGAGGGAGTGAGGGATGGGACGGAGGTAAATTAATGGCTGGAGATCTAGACTGAGAGTAAGGAGGAAGGGCTAGGCGTGAAAAGATT
The DNA here is from genome assembly GCF_029834395.1 of Sorex fumeus. Classification (NCBI taxonomy): domain Eukaryota; kingdom Metazoa; phylum Chordata; class Mammalia; order Eulipotyphla; family Soricidae; genus Sorex; species Sorex fumeus. The sequence continues at coordinate 57,535,160 of NW_026606155.1, forward strand.
TGGTGTCGTCATAGCAACGGGCTCAGTCCTGCTCCCCCTGAAGCCCATTCAATTCTGAGCTGCCGGAACACGTTTTTAATTAAAGCGTATAAAAGTTGTTTTGTAAGGACTTCTCCTCATCCGATAGATTTCAAAATGGTTAATCAGGCTTCATCTCCTTTTGATGCTCACAAGAGCATGGCCACTGCGTGCATAGAAACTGCCGCCTCTGCCGGCCGGCGCTGACTGAGTTATCTCTCAATCACACCTAATACCAGGAATGAGTAAGGCATCTAGTTATTCAGATACAGATAAGCAGAAAATTCAAGTGGGAGTGGGGAGTCCTATGTCTGTGAGTGGAAGCATTAATATTTCTTTTCTCTTTGACACAATGGAATTAGTCCTTCTGGTAGTTATTGTCCCTGTTGATGGTCTACTTAGCCATTGAAAACAGCAAGGTTTTCTTTTCTCCACTGGGAGATACAGAGCAAAAAACAAAACAAGTCACACAAAGTATATGTCTCAATATTTAATCTAGCATGGGAAATCTGAGAAATAGGCTTGTTTGTATCACTCATATAAAAAAGACAACAACCTGTTTATTTTTGAGCAAATAAAAGGATCTCCTAAATCCTCCATGAATTCATGATACACAGTAACAATTGTTTTTCCTTCTAACAAAATAGATGACAACAGAAAAACAGCAAGCACAGTTTTATTCTTTCACTAAACTGCTTTGTAGATAACTCAAACCTTCTGCAGGCATTAAAAAAAAATTAATCTCCCTTTATCAGAGGTCTTGTTTGTAACCACTCATTTCTAAAGAGAGAGAGAGTGTGTGTGAGAGAGAGAGACAGAAGACAGAGAGACAGAGAATGGGCTTCTCTGTTAGCCACATCTTCATCTACTCTGCATTCCAATCAACATTTGACTTTTGTATCGATACAGAAGTATTAGAAGCTTGTCTGGGAGTTCTGACTCCTCTCCAAGATGCTTATGTCTACCCAATTTCTTAGTCCCAAAAAGACTAAGGACATAGCTAGTTCCTTCGTTTATTTTGTTCTAATTAAAAGTAGATATTTGACAAAGACAGCCTACAGAATGGGAAAGAATATTCACCAAATACACATCCGACAAGGGGTTGATTTCAAGGATATACAAGGTACTGGTTAAACTACACAAGAAGAAATCACCCAACCCCATCAAAAAATGGGGCGAGGAAATGAACAGAAACTTTCGCAAAGAAGAAATCCGAATGGCAAAAAGGCACATGAGAAAATGCTCTACATCACTAATCATCAGAGAGATGCAGATCAAAACAACAATGAGATATCATTTCACACCACAGAGACTGGCCCACATCCACAGGAACAAAAGCAACAGGTGCTGGCGCGGATGTGGCGAGAAAGGGACCCTCCTTCACTGCTGGTGGGAATGTAGGCTGGTCCAACCCTTTTGGAAAACAGTATGGACGATTCTCAAAAAATTAGAATTCGATCTCCCATTTGACCCAGCTATAGCACTCCTGGGAATATATCCCAGAGAGGCAAAAATGTATAGTCGAAGTGACATCTGCAATTGTTTGTTCATTGCAGCACTCTTTACAATAGCCAAAATCTGGAAAAAACCTGAGTGCCCGAGAACAGATGACTGGTTAAAGAAGCTTTGGTACATTTACACAATGGAGTACTATGTAGCTGTTAGAAAAGATGAAGTTATGAAATTTACATACAAGTGGTACTACATGGAAAGTATCATGTTAAGCGAAATGAGTCAGAAAGAGCGGGATAGACACAGAAAGATTGCATTCATCTGGGGAACATAAAGCAACAAAACGGGAGACTAACACCCAGGAAGGGCTCAGATTAGTACCAGGAATTTTGCTCCATGACTTGAAGGCCAGCCACATGTGCTAGGTGAGAAGGAAGCTCAGATAGAGAAGAGAGCACCAAATAAAGGGTGTTGTGAAGACCCTCCCAGGGTGGGAGAGACATGCTAAAAGTGGTCTATAGACCAAACATGACTGCCACTCAATGCCTCTCTGGCAAAACACAGTACCCAAAAGAAGAGAGAGAGAACAGGGAGGAATGCCCTGCCACAGCGGCAGGGTGGGACGGGGGGGGGGGGAGGATGGGGGGTCGGAGGGATGCTAGGACCCGTGGTGGGGGAGGATGGGCACTGGTGGAGGGATGGGTACTTGATCATTGTATAACTGAAACCCAAGCACAAAAATTTGTGAGTCTATAAGTGTACTTCATGGTGTTTCACTAATAAAAAAAAATGATAAAAAAAAATAAAAATAAAAGTAGATATTTGTTTTCTAACAAAAATTCTCACCTTTTTTCTATAGTTGTCTATAAAGCATTACCATGATTAATCGATACATTTAAATTATAACAACCACATGTCTATCAGTAGCAAGGAATGACTCCTGAGTAGCCTACTGGTTATGGAAGTAGACTTCAAACTCCTAAGTAAATTCACAATTACTTGGTTGAAGTTTCGAGGCTGCTTCCACAGCTAGCAGACTACAAAGTGTTTGACCTTTTGTACATAAAGAAATGAAAAGTTGGAGCTATGGGGTATTGATAAGACTTATTTATTAGTTGGAGACATGTGGACAATGAAAGAGATAAGTCTAGAGCCAGAGAGATAGGTAAGGTGCTTGCTTGCCTTGGCATGCAGCCAACCTGGGTTCAATATGCAGCCAACCTGGGTTCAATATGGTCTACCACGTATGCGCATATGGTCCTCTGAGTCCTGCCAGTAGTGCTGCTTAAGCACAGAGCCAGGAGGAAGACCAGAGCACCACTGGGTGTGGCCCAAATACCAAAAGAGAAAAAGTGTAAGTCACTGATAACTATGACTTTTCAAACCTGAGTGAGTATGCAAATGAGGAAGACAATATGCTACTCAGGAGTTAATCCTTGCCTAATCAATTCTCTTTTAGATTTTATTTTTCAGTGGAGTTCTGTTATGGTAGTCTCCCCTGGTCCCTCTGACAGACATTTAACTCAAGGTTTTTTATTTATTGGTTTTCTTTTTTTTTTGGCTAAACCCAGTTGTGCTCTGGGCGTACTCCTGACTTTGTGTTCAGAGATTCCTCTTTGTGTTACTCAGGGATCTCTATATGTTGCTGGGGACTGAATTGGGGTTGGCCCCTGCAAGGAAAGCACTTTAATCCTTGTAATTTCTCCACTGCTACAGGTTGTTGATTTTTTTCCAGGATACTGTTTCATTTTATGCTATTTGATTTTAAATGTCAGTCTTACTGTTACTATTTTGAAAGACATGTACCACTCCAAGACAGTGAAACTGAGAAGTAATGCTGCATTCTTGCAAATAAATGATAGGAGGAACCTGTATTGGAGAAAAACTAAAACACACAAGAGCTGTTTCTGTACAGCTGAATTTTAGGGGATGAATCTCTGAGATTAACTTATTAACTCAATTAACACAGTTTAAAGTTTTATGTGTATAGCATTTTAATAATTAAATATTAGATGATTTTTGATCTCTGGGAATGTATAATTTGATAAAAGGAATAACATTTTTTTAAAAAGTTTATTCACCAGTGAGGGAAAAAATTAGATGAGAATATTAGTTCCTGTCAAATGGTAGGTATTTAATAAAAGTTGAATGAATGAGCAAAAAGAACAGAGGGACACCCATAAAAAAATGAAGAGTTGAAAAGAAAAAGTTATTCATGTGTGGGAAGATCAAGAGAGACTTTTACAAGTATGACAACTGAGCAAGATCATAAATGTCAGATAAGATTTAGATATGAGATTGTAGGGAATGGGTAATTCCAGGTGGAGGTAACAGAGCAGGTAATGGAAGTCAGGGTGCACACAGGGCAAGGTGAAGGTTCAATAAAACATGAAAGATAAGGCTACAGGAAGAAGTTGAGAAAGCATATAGAACAAAAGTTTGGTGGGCCTTTAATAATCAAAGAAATTTGGAGGCTATTTAGTAAGTAATATTTAGGAACAGAAAGATAATGTACCGATAACAAACAACATTTGAACCAGCTGAGTTAAGCATAATGAGAATTTGAGAGGAAGATGAAAGAAGAGGAAAGAGAACATTTTATCCATCAGGTATATAAGTATACATGACGTTTGAAATGATAAAGTTCTAGTGCAAAAAGAAGGAATAGAACAACTGAGGATCAAAGATATTCATATTGCAAAGGAGAGAGAGTTATATTTCTTCTTCAACTGCCAAAGCTATATTGAGCTGGAATGCAATCTGTTCACTAACACTAAGCAAAATACATTCTTTCATTACTGTAATTAACATTTAATTGTTCTATGCAATGCAAAATTTCTTATTAAATCTTTCAGAAGCAGCAAGTAATAGAAGGCAATTTCCTGGGGAAAGAAGTCTATTTTCACTGCCTCTATGGCCACATTTTTTGTTCACTTTCTATAATTCACAGCAATCTGGGTATGTCCACACTACAGTAGGAAATGCTCTCATTAAAGTTGATATAGGCTCTTTAATTGCCAATCCAGATGGTGTTTAGCTCAACACCATCTCCTCTGGGAAGCTTTCTGTAATCTCAGAGACAGGGAAAAGATGCCTTTCACCTGTTCTGCCAAAGCATCCTGTGCCTCTCTCTATTACCTATCAAACTGCATTATAATTATTTGCAGCTACATCATTCTCTCTGGTCTGATTTCTATGAGGGCAGAGACTGTCTTATTCAAATCTGTAATTTTTTTAAGTTTTGGGAAGGAGTACTGAGCAGTTATTAGGGAGTCTGTGAGTCACTTCCCACAACACTTAATCCTTGGCCGAGAGGTGTGCTGTGGCCACCATGATCCATGTGGAGCCATCAGCTGAATTTCGGGATGCACTCCAGCCCTTGAGTTACCTCCCTAGTTCCTCATTCAACTATGTATATTGAACACACATACACATTCCACTGGTATAATGGCATCTAAATTATAGATATGTACAAACAATAAAACACCTTTTACTATTTTTAATCTGCTCATCAAGATAGTTTTAGAAAAGTGCCAAACAAGGTCAAATATAATTAGCATAGAATCTGACCTTGGACTTAATGCAAAGCAAGCACTTTACCCACTGTATTATCTTTGTGGCTCCAAGCATGGATATTTTACAGTTGATTCTCTTGTCCTCTAGCCATATCTCTTGTACAGTTTCTTATCTATACTTTTCTGAGTAACTATCATATTGTGACTTCACTGGATAAGGACTATTTTAATTTAGCTAGATATTTGTGTCTCCTATGCTCAGAATGTTATATAGTTAGGGTTGGATATTCTGATTATTTCTAAATGTTATCTAATGTGATTCTGTCTAATAATATACCTGTGGTCAATAAAGATACTCCGCACTTTATTATTCTGATTTGCCTCATCCTTATATCTTTGACTTTAAATGCATGAAGACTATCATTGTGTACATTTTTATAAGCATACATACAACCTCTTTCATTCAATTTTGCAAATACTTTGGGATTTACCAACTTCAAGTGATCATTTGAAATGGACTTTGGTTGTTCTCTCCCCTTTGTTCCTTTTATTTCAGTTTGTCAAACTTTAGCCCCTCAATAGTTCACAATTTTCATTAATTTTCTTAGTATTTAACACTTGCCTTTTCAATTTTTTTCTTTTTGGGTCACACTGGGCATTGGTTACTCCTGGCTCATGCACTCAGGAATTATTCCTGGCAGGGTGCTCAGGGGACCATATGGGATGCTGGGAATCAAACCCGTGTAGGCTGTGTGGAAGGCAAACGCCCTACCTGCTGTGCTATCGCTTCAGCCTTCCTTTTCAATCTTATGTTTAAGCATTATCATTTGTCTGACGATCATATTCACTCTTTTTTTATCATTTTACTCCAATAAAAGGTAAAGTAAGTCATTTTACTCCAATAGCTTCTTATACGGGGACCAAAATGAATGATATGGGCAACTAGATATGTGATGATAGTTATACAAATGGTTCATTTTTTTTTTGAGACAACATATAGTGAGATGTAAGGCTATAATCTTTTTTTCCTTGCTTTTTGGGCCACACCTAGAAAGGCTCAAGGCTTGCTCTCAGCTCTGTGCTTAGGCATCACTCCTGGTGAGGCTCAGGGGACCTTATGTGGTTCTAGGGACTGAATCTGGACTGGCCACATGCAAGGCAAGTGACTTATCTGCTCTACTAACATTCCGGCCTTCATTTTATTGATTCTTATCTTTGAATATCCAATCCTGACTATAACAGGCTGAGCTTAAGAGACACAAATATCTAGCTAACTCAAAATAGTACTTATCCACTGAGATCTTTGTAGTTAATGAAATTAACATTAATAAAATCACCTGGTTCTAGGCTTTTGTTTGGGTGGATATTTTTTTATTACTGTTTTGATTTAATTGCTTTTTGTCTAATCAAAAAAAATTTTTTATGTCCCTTGACTCAATCTTGGGAGGCTATAACTTTCAAAGAACTTGCCCATTTTTTCTAGATCTCAAACTTAGTGGTACAGACTTGTTTATAGTAATCACCTATAAACTATTTGGTATCATGGTACTATTTGTAACTTCTTTTCATTTCTGATCTTAATAGGAATTTCTTTTGATCTTAGCAAGCTTCTCTAAGAGTTTTTCAGTTTGCTTTATCCTTCAAAGCACCAGATCTCTAATTTATTGATCTTTTGTATTTTATCTTCTATTAATTTCAGTTCTAATTTTTACTATTTCCTTCTTTTTACTGATAGGTTTTATCTGGGTAACTCCTGGCTCTGCATTCAGGAATTACTCCTAGCGGTGCTCAGGGGACTATTGGGATGCTGGGAATCAAGACCCGGTTGGCCTCGTGCAAGGCAAATGCCCTACCTGCTGTGCTATCACTCCAGGCCCCTTGTCCTAGTCTTTTGGTGTGATGTTATTGTTTGAGTTTTCTTGTTTTCTGATGTAACATCCCGTTACAAAATCTTTCATTGTTATCAAAGCATCATGGTTTAGTGTAATGTTAGTATGGATTTCCTTTTTTTTTTTTCAGTCATACCTGGCGATGCACAGGGGTTACTCCTGGCTCATGCACTCAGGAATTACTCCTGGCGGTGCTTGGGGGACCATATTGGATGCTGGGAATCGAACCTGGGTTGGCTGCGTGCAAGGCAAATGCCCTACCTGCTGTGCTATCACTCTAGCCCCGAATTTCCTTCTTAATACTGCTTCTACTGTGTTCCGTGTTTTAATAGTTCTTTTCTTCATCTGTTTGCAGAATTTTTAAATTTTTCTTTTATTTTCTCAACGGGCTGGAGTGATAGCACAGCGGTAGGGCATTTGCCTTGCACGCAGCCAACATGGCCAACCTGAGTTCGATTTCTCCACCCCTCTCGGAGAGCCCGGCAAGCTACCCGTGATGTATTTGATATGCCAAACACAGTAACAACAAAGTCTCCAATGGAGACGTTACTGGGCCTGCTCGAGCAAATCGAGCAATTTTCTCAATGATCCAATATTCTTGATTGGCAGCATATTGTTTAGGGCACACATATTTGATATTTTTCCAACTTTCTTTTAAAAAAATATTTAAATTTTATTTTCATAAGATTGTTCTCATTAACTGATTACACTCAATATTTCAACACCAATCCCATCACCATTACACCTTCCCACCACCATTATTTTGGATTTTCCCACTACCAAGCCTGCTTGCCACAGGCAGATGCTAGATAATTTATTTTCTATTGCTTATTATAAATATAATGAGCTGTCATGTGGCTGCGAAAGCAAGCTGCTCACTCCTGGGATTCTAAAATTATAAATGACTGGGGTCCAGAGACATCTCTGCAGAGAGCAAATCTATTCCGAGATTTGTTTGTGAGTCTCTGGATCAAGACCATTAATGCACTTAAATGGCACCTGGAGGTAGTTCGTGGGTGCTACATTCAGGAGCTTGGGGGGGTGGGGTGGCAGGAAGGATCAGCCTGTCCCCACTGCAATGTGGCCTGGAGTCTTCAGTCCCTGGTCCCGAGTACCTGGGTTTTTCTTCTGGAAGTTTGTGGCCACCGGGGTTCATTTGGAATAGGCGGAGAGAAAACGTTAGCTCCATCTGAGGTGTCCTGGTAAAACTGGCTCGGTACAGGGTCCAGTGAAATCTCCGGTGAGCTGCTGTCTTCCGGGATTTATTGCCGAGTCTCTGGATCAAGGATGTTAATGCACTTAAAATACCCAGTTTTCTTCTTGTGGATGATTTCTAGTTTTATACAATCTGAAAAATACTTGATATGGTTTTATTCTTCATTATATTTTTAATTGAGAATTTTTTTGTGTCCCAATATATGGTCTATCCTAAAGAGTGTTCTCTGTGCACTTTAGAAGAAGAAGATTCAGTTTTTGTTGGTGAACAGCCCTGTCAATATCGATTAAGCTCATCTGATCAATCCTTCCTTGGCTTTCTGATTGATGCTGTTAGTGACTGTTAGTGGCTACTGTTGAGTTACTGTTGCTGTCTTTCTTCAGGTTTACTAATAGTTGTATCATATATATTTTAATGCTTCTTTGGTGCATATGTTAAGTATTTATTGTAGACTGATTCCATAGTCATTGTATAATACATGCCACATGCCCACTCCCACATTTGCCATTTGTTTAGCTTGGAGTCTATTTAATCTAATGTAAATATGGGTGTGTTTGTCTTTTTTTAAAAATGCTATCATTTATTTGTATAATTTCCCCCAATCTTTTACTTTGAACATATATTTATCATTGGGAGCTGTAGTGGTATTTTTGGAGATGCAGATGATCAAATTTTGTTTTGTGATCCATCCTACCCACCTTTATGACCTCTGTTGAGTCAGGACCGGTCCACCCCCATACCGTGAAGTCCAAAATGTCATGACCATTAAGCAGCTTGATCAGGAGCCAGAGAGACTGTTTGTGGGCGATGACTTGAGGTCTCGTTGGGGTCGGGAGGACAGGACCGGCTCCACCCCCATACTGTGAAGTCCAAAATGTCTTGTCACTGCGGGCCCAAATCTGACTGTCCAGTGGCCTCTGGAGGATGATAGCCACCGAGCTGCCAAGGGGGAGCAGGCAGAGTGACAACACCCTTTCCTCCCTGGGGTGGCCCGGCCACAGTAACATACTGTGGGGTCCAGACGCATTTCTGCCAAAAGCCGCTGGGTTTCGAGATTTGTTTCTGAGTCTCTGGAATCAAGGCCATTAAGCAGCTTGATCAGGAGCCAGAGAGGCTGTTTGTGGGCGATGACTTGGGGTCTTGTTGGGGGTGGGGAGGACAGGACCGGTTCCCCCCCATCCCGTGAGGCCCAACAAGATTCATCACTGCAGGCCCAAGCCTGACTGTCCAATGGCCTCTGGAGGATGACGGCCACTGAGCTGCCAAGGGGGAGCAGGCGGAGTGACAACACCCTTTCCTCCCTGGGTTGGCCCGGCCACAGTAACGTACTGTGGGGTCTGGACGCATTTCTGCCAAAAGCCACTGGGTTTCAAGATTTGTTTCTGAGTCTCTGGGATCATGGCCGTTAAGCAGCTTGATCAGGAGTCAGAGAGGCCGTTCGTGGGCGATGACTTGGGGTCTCGTTGGGGTGGGGAGGACAGGACCAGCTCCACCCCCATCCCATGAGGCCCTGCGTGTCTCGTCACTGGGGGCCCAAACTTGACTGTCCAGTGGCCTCTGAAGGATGGCAGCTACTGGGCCGCCAGGGGGAACAGGCCAAGGCATGAAACCTATTCCCACCTGGGTTGGCCCAGCACTGGTAACCTACTGTAGGGACTGGATGCATTTCTGCCAAAAGCTGCTGGCTTTCGAGATTTGTTTCTGAGTCTCTGGGATCATGGCCATTAAGCAGTTCGATCAGGAACCAGAGAGGCCATGCTTCCAATTATATAGCTGGGCCGGAGGTGGTTTGTGGGTGTGTCTCCCACATACCTAAACTTTTGGCCGTTTACTTTCTTGGTAAACTTTGTCCCAAGTTTTTTGGGTCTGGCCAAAGTCACAGCAGCAATTTTGGGGCATCTGGAAGTCTGAAGGAGCCAACAGGCTGCTGATGCACTCGCCTCACAGGTACAGATTGACCTGCTGGCAGCACCATACACCCCAATTATACTTTTTGACATGTGGAGTTTCTGTTGAGCAACCTAATAATATCATGAGGTTTGTGATTCTTTCTGCCTGCTTTTAACATTCTCCGATTTTTTTTTTGTCATTTAAATTATAACATGTTTTGGTGTGCATGTGTTTGAGTTTTATTTGTTTGTAATTCTTTGAACTTCCTGGATCTGGTATTTTCTCCTTTTCTATTTCTGGGAATTTCTAGGCTATGATTTCTTAAATCATTTTTTTAACTCATCTGTCTCAATTTCCTCTGGAAATCCCTATAATGCAAGTTAAAATCTTGTAGATGTTGAACTAGAAATCTCTTACTTTCATTATTTTTTTACTGGGGCTAAAGAGTTAATATAGCATATAGGGTGCTTGCCTTGCAAGCAGCTGACCCAGGTTTGGTCTCTAGGACTCCATATGGCCCCCTGAGCACAGCAAGGAGTAATTCCTGAGTGCAGAGTCAGTAGTAAGCCTTCAGCATCACCAGATATGGCCCCCAAACCCCGCCCCTTCAATTTGCTTTTCTTTTTGTAGTATATATACTCATTCAACACAAATAGTATATATATATAAAATTTCAATATTCTGAAGATGTAGAAGTGTTGAGTGTATGTTCATTTAAAAACTTTTTTTTTAAAGAATAAATGGCTCTCTAAGCTTTTATTCAAATCTGGCTAAATATTTTTCCTTTAATATAAAATGAAAGTCAGTATGAAAAAATTTCAGCACTTTAGAGTTCATGGTATGACAACTTTTGAAGAGGTGTAGAAAAAGTACTTCTGAAACATAAAATGATGCTGACCAATGTTACTCAAATTAAAAAACAAAAGAAAAAGAATTTGGATAATGATGAATGCTAATTGGCAAATGAAACTTTATGTCAGTATTTTAAAAACTTTCCACTTAAAATTTGTTTTGAGGAGCTGGGAGATAGTACAGTATGCTTGGCCTGAATCTTGGTGCCATTCAGTCTCAGAACTGGGTGGAGCCAGGGCAGTACACTTGCACTGCAGGGAGTGACCCAAGTATTCGCAGTACCAGGAGGCCCAAGCAGCACTGCAACTTTAGGCCTTAGCACTGAACCAGGCCTAGCTGGTCATGAACTGCCATGTTTTAAAATACTTTCCTTTATGTTGATAAATAACTGATCTAATTTGGTGGGACAGTAGTGGAGAGTTAGCTTTTGCTTTTCAAAAGGAGAGTTTGGTGTTGGAGTAGCTACGGAATTAGATACATGAAAACCATTACAAAGAGTTTGCAAATAAATTTAAGGAAAAAAGAAGTTGAAAACTGGTCTTTCAAATATATGTAATCAGAGTCTGGAGCGATAGCACAGCGGGTAGGGCATTTGCCTTGCACGCGGCCGACCAGGGTTCAATTCTAGCATCCCATGTGGTCCCCTAAGCACCACCAGGAGTAATTCGTGAGTGAAGAGCCAGGAGTAACCCCTGTGCATCGCCGGGTGTGACCCCCCCAAAAGCAAATATACCTAATCATCATTCCTAATGCAAATATTTCTTATAATTACTCTTCTTAGTTTAAAGTGTAAACTGTCTACATAATAATGTTAGTAAGAGAATCTTAAAGATTTTCAGGAATAAAAATACATTTTACATCTATTATTTGTTAAAACAATATAGTGAACAATTATGTAAGGACAAACTGTCACTTAATTTCAGAGATATAAGAAATTTAATGTAAACCATTCATTCTTAAAAGCAAAGCATAATCTTATCTAATAAAGAGAAGTCACTTATTTGATATACTTCTTTCCCCCTCTCCCCTATGTAATATACTTCTAAGTTAAGTTTTAAACTCAGGAAAGCAACGTTTGGAATGCTAAGAGTTAAAAAACAAGAAGCAACAGTAACCCCATTTAGATAAGGGGATAGAGGGGTGGAGCAAGGAACAATACACTAAAGTGCTTTTCTTTCACAGATCTTGGTTCAAATTAAGGTTAAATTCCAAAGGAGGATGTGTTTCCCCATATGGAGTCTTAGAGGACATGCCTTTGTTTCCAACTTCCCAGAGAAGATATATGTTACCACAAACAAAGCATTTCATAATAAATTTAACTTTTATAGAGTGACTAATGCCCTGTGGAGATAAGGTAGACTCTCAGTCACCTGTGTTTAATCCAGGCTGAAGAAATTATGCCAAGAGCATACTGACTAAACTTTATTCCTTTGGAGAGGATGGCATTTACTTGGTAGGAAGCAGAAAGGGTCTTGGTTTTAAAGGTCTCGTTGGAATGACTCTCCCTTCCTCACTGTGAACACAGTTTAACATTTATGTACTTTGGAAGGACAAAGAGGTGAGGTAAGCCTGCCAAAATGTGAACCTGTATTTCTGGGAACCTGTTTGTAGGTCAACTGTTACAAATGTAAGAGAAACTGCAAAGGAGCAGTGCATACTAAAAATTTGGGAAAGGGTCTGTAAGTGGCTTTATGGAAGTTTATTATCTGTTTCTTCTTCTAGATCTCAAGTGAGGTGACATGATGTTTAATTCGATGAAGACTGCCTTTGGTGGGAAGAAAGCACAGCACAGAAAGAGACAACTTTTTTTTTTCTCCCTGCTAAATATATATGTGCAAATTTAATATTTTAGCCTGGGGATAGACCCAGGATCTCACACAGGTGAGGCATGTCCTTTACCACTGAGTCATTTCTCTGGGCTCATAAGTTGACAGGCGAAAAATGCTATCCAAAATTTTTTACTTGGGGTCTTGTTGACAGTAATAATTCATTAAAATGATCTTTTCCTTAGAATAAAGACAAATAAGTTATTTATAGAAATGCATTTTTTCCAGTTTTATTTTCTTTCCCTTTAAAATAGCATTCCCTATTACCAAGGGCCTGCATTTTATGTATTTATTCATACAAGAGATCTCTGAATTTGTAAGATAATTCACTCATCAAATATATACTTCCTATTTTCAAGTGAAAATTCTATTCAATTTAAATGAAGAAGTAAAAATTAGTCCTGTGCCAGGGGGAAAGGAATACCCATTTCAGAGAAGGAAACTAAAGTCTATTTGTGTTAATCATATCAGGCATCTTTCTATATGATATAAAATATTTTATATATACTTCTGAACTCATTCTTGATATACAACTTAGGAAATCAATTTAAAATTTAAATAGATGCGTATTCTTTCTTCCTCTATTTACTAAAATAGGAGACACTGATACAGAAGAAACTTAATTTTAAGTTGCTTTATGAGAAATTTTGAAACCTCCTTATCAGTGTTCATGTCTCTGATAATGATTCTAGATAAAATTAAGTATATCACAATATACCAGCTATTGATTTGTTAATAGTGTTCAATCATTTTTTATTTTCAATTAAATATCAAAACAAAAAGAACTCCCTCTTTCAATTAGTGATATGAGAAGAAAGCTTTTCTAACTCTATGTTAACTGAGGTTTCTCTTTCCAGACTATATAATAACAAATTCAAATTTCAGAAATCAATTAACTATTCAGAGAAGAACACCACAAGGGGGCAGGTGAATCCAGGAAGATCCTAGGTGGGAGGGTCTCAGTATTGGTAATTACTGGTTAAAGGAGGGGAAAGATAAAATGGAAATTAGAAACAATTGTAAATATTTCTTAATAAACATAGGCATTATTCTGGATCATCCAAGTTAAATTTGTCTAGAATATATCCAAAGACATTAATTATAATACATCAAAAATAAATAAAAGAAACAGAACGTAGTCACACATTGAAAGATCTTAAGGTCAACAGTATTTTTTTTTTTAACCAAGAAAAGAAAGTGTGTACTTAAAAAATCCAATGTTTATTACAGAGCAATTAGGATGTACTGCGAGATACATTATAACTGATAGGCAAGGAACCAAATAATTAGATACATATGAGAAGATACTTTTACTTCAAAGTAATCTTAATAAATAATTTGTTATAATAGAAGAATAAATTGAATAGCAGAGCTGTAACAGTTTTCCCCCAAACATAAAAAATTTAATTTCAGAATTTCAGAAAAGATGACGATTGATTAAAAGTTTATTTTAAAAAGTCTACTTTGATTTTCCTTAGAAATTAAACACCCCATAAATTTGAGGCAAAATTAACATTTAAAATATTTAAAACTTAGTTCCTTTAAAAAATACTTAAAATTGAAGTCAGACACCCTCTGTGACAACGCCAATAATCTCTCCAATGGCCAACATACATGCATAACTTTCAAGCAAAATAGCCAGGATCCATTCTACTTAGCATAACTGGAAATTATCACTAACTTTCCTTTTACTCTTCACTGTAGAAGTCCATTTAGTTATTTACTATAAGTGAGCATATTATTTTTTACTTTTCATATAATAATGAAGTGCACATGATGTCATAGAATACAGAATAAAAGACAGAATAAAATGTAAAAGTATTAAGTTTTGTTTGTTGTAGTGTTTAGTTTCTAATAATAATTAGAACTTTAAAATGAGTTTTAAAATAACTTATTTATAATAAAATTTATTTAGGGTTCTATAATAATTCTATGTAGTAACAATGTAGAAGCCATTTCTATTACACATCTATTGATGAGGTCATCTCATAATAGACTTTAGGGCAAGCTAAGTTTGAGAACTTCCAATGCCAAGTTGAGTAATTGTTCTGCTCTACTAGATATATTTTGGTTTTGTGATGCCATAGGACTTAACAGTAGCTAAACTATCAAGCCGCTTTATAAAGCAAACTCTGAACCTGAATGAGAATGTCCATTCACAAGTTCCTTAGAAAAAGCTATTTTATCAAATTTATTCACTATGTGTATTTAAATATACATGTATGCATAATATAGAACCATACCCCTAAAACTCATACATACAAGACACAATTAGCTGATGTTATTTTATGTTTCTCTTTTACCTCTTTTTACATTTTTCAATTAATGTTCTCTTTCTGTCTCTTAATCCCCCCAAAAGCTTAGGGTCTTAATTACGTTCTTACCTTAAGGACATAGAACCAGCTTCTGCAGTGCTTGGAATAATAATGCTTTGATTTGTTAAGTGAAGAGTTGGATGGCTTTTAAAAGCTGACCAGTCCAGGGCTATTTGCACATAGTAGACATTCAATAAATATTTGTTGATTTGATTTATTCTAGGGTAAAGAACTAGGTAACAATTCTTTTTTTCTTCATTGATGTCCTATGGTTGAGCCTGTGTACAATGCATTTATGAGTAAATATTAATGGTCATGGTCACTGAATATGTTTTAGAGAGGAAAGAACTCTAGATGTAGATTGTTATGAATAGCAATGATTGGAAGTATGCTTAATAAAGTACTCTATGTAAGTATAAAATAAATGATAGACATCATAAAATAAGATGGAACTAAGGAGCATTCTGATAATCTATTTGGAAACACAGTGGATACTTCATTTTTGAATCAATCATATCTGAAGGCTTACATTTTTGACTCACTTTAGGTAAAGAATCTGTTCATTTAAAAATATTAGGGCTGGGCTGCAGCGACAGTATAGCGGTAGGGCCTTTGCCTTGCATGCAGCCGACCTGGGTTCGATCCCCAGCATCCCATATGGTCCCCCGAGCACCGCCAGGAGTGATTCCTGAGTGCAGAGCCAGGAGTATCTCCTGTGCATCGATGGGTGTGACCCAAAAAAGCAAAAACTAAATAAAAAATAAAGAATTAGGGCTAATATTTTGACTATAAAACTTGGTGATCATACATAAGCCATATAATTTTTTTGAGATAGTCACGAAATGAATTAATTTTTCTTTTTGAGGGGTCAGTTTGGGCCAAACCTGGTGTTTGGGGTTTACCCCAAACTTTATCTGGGGTTTACTCTGGACTTTGTATTAATGAATCATTCTTAGCGGTGTTTGGGTGAGTGTATATGCTGTTGGGAATTAAACCTGTATCAGTCACATGCCAGGCAAGTGAACATCCATCCAACTCTATAGTTTTCTTGTCACTTGAGTGGCTGAAATACACAAAATGAGAAAATTTCCTGAATTTGAAGTAAACTTTCAATTTTTTCCCATCCTCCACTGGTGTTTGGCGGTGTGAGAGTGTTGTTACCAGTGGTGGTCATGGACCCTGCAGTGCTCAGGAGACCATTATGGTGCTGGGAACTGGGGTCAGCTGCATGCAAGGCAAAGACCTTAACCCCATATTATCTCTTGGGGCACCTTTTCAAGATTTAAACTCTACTATCATTTAAAAAGACATTATTGAGTTACTTCCCTTTCTGACTACCAGCATTAAAAAATGTTTCTGAGATTTTATGTTAAATTTTGGCTCAAGGCAAATTTATAATACAAGGCTTATAAAAAAAATCTGTGAAAACATTAAGCTTGATGGCACAAATTTCAGCACCTAACAGAAACAGAGAAGGAAACATGAAGTTATGAATGAGCACACATTTGTATGTCTAGCTTTGAAAGTGTCTGTTTTGTCATATTGTTTTTATTCTGTCCTTATTTTACTCAATTATGACAATGTGTTTTAATTTACTGATTTCAAAAATCTGGAAGATTTTAGGATTAAAGATATGATATTCCAAGTAAAAACTACTTGCTAGTTTAGATTTTCCCTACAAAAGCTTGTAGCATAGAAAATTCTTCTGTATATTCAATTTCAAGAAAAAATGTCAATACAAGTAGTATCTTAACCTTTTTTTGGCTACTTTAAGAAAAAAAAAAGGATTCCTTTGGCTGTGCCCCAAGTATTTGAGCCCAATTCATTAAAATGATTTAAAGTGTTTTTCATTTTGTTTTTGGGTCAAACCTGGATGTGCCAGGGATTGATCCTGGCCTAGTGCCCATTCCTAGTGGGGCTCAGGGGACCATCAGGCAACCATATGTGTTGCTGGAAATTAAACCAAGTTGGCTACAGGTAAGGCAAGAATCCTACCTGCTGTATTCTCTCTGTGGTCTGTGATTTAAAATTTTCAACACCATAAAAGCAATTTTTTTTTGCTTTACTGTTCTTGAATAAAGAAGCTATATTAGCAAATTATAAAAATCTGTTACTTAAATCACTACAGTTACAATGAAGATAATTAGCTTTGTGTGTGAGGTACATATTAGAGACAATTTTAGAAAAGAACTATTTGAAAACATAATTTGATTAGACACAGCCAGGATAGATTTGAGAAGACAAAATACTTATTTTTAAAAAAGAAACTTAAAGGTCTTCAGTGCATTTGCTATGGTGTTACAAGTAAAATGCAGTGGTTGTTCTATGCTTGAGTGTTTAGAAAACTTTGTAATAACTGACTTGTTTTTTAAAGAATGAAGCCTTCTTAAAGTTCTTTTTCATTTTAATTTTTTTGGGGGGGCCATGTTCATCAGTGTTCAGGGCTTACTCCTGGCTCTGTGCTCCTGGATCATTCCTGGTGGGGTTTGTGGGACCACATAAGGTGTCAGGGATTGAACCCAGGTCAGCCAGATGGAAAGCAAGCACCCTGTCCACTGTACTATCTCTCTAGCCTTCTCTCTCTCTTTTTTTTTTATTTTGAGTCATACCCGGCAATGCACAGGTGTTAATCCTGGCTTTCCACTCAGGAATTACTCCTGGCAGTGCTCGGGGGACCATATGGGATGCTGGGAAGTGAACCCAGGTCACCTGCATGCAAGGCAAACGCCCGACTCACTGTACAATCTCTCCAGCCTCTCCCTAGCTTTCTTAAGGTTTCTTAAGAACAAATTACATGACAGAAGTGGGTGGAAATTGAAATTATAAATATCATTAGTGATTAAACATTAATTTCTAAAACAGTAGCTTGATGTATAATATTCAAGTGCAATTATTTTTTGCTTATAAATATTTAGAATATAGTTTAGCTATTGAATGAATACACAACCAGATAAATTCTCAAGAAATATTCAAAATAGGAGCTGGAGCAATAGCACAGCGGGTAGGGCGTTTGCACGTGGCCGACCTGGGTTCGATTCCCAGCATCCCATATGGTCCCCTGAGCACCGCCAGGGGTAATTCCTGAGCACAGAGCCAGGAGTAACCCCTGTGCATCACTGGGTGTGACCCAAAAAGAAAAAAAAATACTCAAAATAGTTAACGTTTAGAAAACTGATTACTTTTAGAAAACGAAGAATTTCTGAACTAGAAATCATCATTTAGAGTAGACTGCAGCAGTATCAGAAGGCATCTGACTGCCATATTGGTTTATACATGTGTCTTCTACTTGGGTGTTTGAATTTTGAAACTCTGGGTTCCAGAAAGCTATCAGTTATTACTGTTGTTCAGTGAATATTTAAATAGCTTTTTCTGGGGTAGTCTGTTTTTGTTTTTTCTTTTAGGGAGAGAGCACACCCAGCAGTGCTTAGTGGCCATACCTGGCTTGTGCTTAGGGGTCATTTTTGGCTCTGTACTTAGGGATCACTACTGATGGTATTCAGGGGACCATATGTGGTGCCAGGAGTGGAATGGCATCAGTTGCATGCAAAGCAAGCATTTTAATTCCTGTACTATCTCTCTGACCCAGGATGGAATTTTTACATGAAGTTCTCAAACTTTCTAAGATCATAAAACCATTTTTAACTTTATCGTAAGAGCAAAATTTCAAACTTGGTACTATATCAAACCAAAATTTAACTCTTACATAAGAAAATGACTTTAGGGGGCTGGGGAGATAATATAGCAGGTAAGGTTTGATTTCCAGCCCCATTTATGGTTCCCCAAGTTCTTGAGGAATGACCTCTGAGTGAAGGATAAAGAGTAAGCCCTGAGCACATCTGGTGTGGCCGAAAAACTTCAAAACAAAAAAGAAAATCTAGTGAAATGGACTAAAAAAGTAACAAAAAAACCCTCCTTAAAATTATGTTTAAAAGTTAACATATTAATATTTCACCTGGCAATTTGCCAGGTGCAAGATAATTTGTCATAATGGTGTATTCTAATGCTTTGTTTTTGTAGAATGACAGATCACACATTATTTATAAAAAAAAGTTTGAAAATTCAGGTTTTAATCATTAAACAAGAATCTCTATTCATCAAGTATTTACCTGTGTGAAGGAATATAAACAAGACTGAATCTATGATCTCCAGAAGCTGCATGAAATGGGATATATTATAGGAATATCCAAACAAGAGGAAGCCTAATAAATATCCTCATGGAGATGAAGGCAGGGTTACCGTGCATACAGAAGAGAGATTACTGTGACTGGGTGGTGGGGTAGGGAATTAGGGAAATGTAGTGGTGGAATATAAGTGTTCTTGAAGGATAAATTGGATTTAAACACATGAAGATGGATTTGACTGAGTAGAGGATTAAAAATGGCAAATGAATTAAACAATGAAAAGACAGGGTAGATATTGAAATGAAGAGTATGTTTGAAGTACAGAATCAAAATCTATCCTTAGCAAGTGTGTGCATAGTTTTTTTTGTTGTAATATGAATGAAAATTTTCTTATAATGTGAATGAAAATTTTCTTGCCACCTATATAAGCAAAAATTTCATTGATTTTCTTGCCATCTATTTGAAAGCAAAATAATGTGTCAGGACTTTGATGTATGATTTGGGAAACTGACTGACTCCTTAATAAATCTAACATTGTCCCAGAAAATACACTGACATCATTTTGACCCAATAAATGATAGAGCCACTATTTATCTTACTGCAAGTTAAGCAATAATAGCTATTATATTTAGTTTTAAATGCATAATGAACCAATTCTCTTAAAAAATTGTTGCAATTCTTACCTATAAAATCAGAAATAAAATGATCAGTTTTATATGACTGAGATTTTAATTATAGAAAACTTAATTTTTGAAGTTTCTCATTTCTAGTTGACAAACAAGATTATATATACACATTTCTCTGTCACCTAAAGTACACAACTGTTCTTTATAATATGACCAAAGTGTAAAAAAGTAAGATACAAAAAGCAAACTTAATTTTGCAAAGTGACGAGACTGTGATGTAAGATAATATCAGAGAATAAATTCAAGTAAAGAATAAATCTTCAGAGCAACACTGAGGCCTGTCAGTCTTATTATTACATAAACTACATTATAAACTATAATTGAATTTTCTTCACCAAAATTGCCTTTAGAATTCGTTTATGAGTTTGAGGAGAAATTCAGTCCCCTCTTTTATGTTTATATATTTTTGGTTTTAAGGTCACATGCAGCTATACTCAGGGCTTATTCCTGGCTCGACACTCCAGGATCACTCCTGGTGGACTTGGGCCACATGGGATGCTGGGAACTGAACATGGGAATTGAACATGTGTGCAAGGCAAACACCCTCCCTCCCGGCTGTGCTATCGCCCCAGCCCTTCAGTTCCCTCTCTTTTAGTCATGTAGCTTTAGTTTCAAAAGAGTATGCCTAGCCGCAAAAATGAAGCTTAGAGATTTCGAACCAAAATATATCTTTAGCAAGTATATGCATAGTTTCTTGTAGCTGTTTCTACTGTTTTGGGACCACATCTGGTGGTATTCAGGGTTTATGCTGGCTCTGTCCTCAGTGTTCACTTTTGGTGGGGCTAGGAGGACCATATGGGATGCTAAATATTGAACCAGGGTAGGCTGCATGCAAGGCAAGTGCCCTGCCTGCTGTACTGTTGTCAGACCAATGTGTCCATAATTCATATGATTCTGTCTGACATTATAAGGAGGGTCTCCCTAAGCAACAAAAAGTTGTTGGCATGGAAGGGTTAGATGAGACAAAGTATATCTGCCTGGTATATTTGGCAGCTCTCACCTTTTCAAATATTACGTAATTTTGATTCCTCTACTTCAGGCAAAGTCCCTGAGTTTTAATGCAGGAGGCATTTTGAAGTCTCTGCTATGGTAGATGTGATTTTGAAATAAAAGTTATGTATTAATTTAATTTTTCTGAGGTGCAACTTGGGTTATTATTTAGTTTAACACGCATATTGTGAAGACTACTTTGAGGAAACAGCTGAAGTGAACAGGTGAGAGCACTTTCCTTGTTCAAAGGCAAACAAATCATATATTTTAAATTGTGAAGCCAGAAATGTTGATTGCTGCTTTCTGTCTTGCCTCACGTGGAGACTGTGCGGAAAGTTCGTTAGCTATAGCTTAACAACACAATGGCCAAAGGAATGGAACTAACCACACAAGTGTTTAAATTCCACGCCAGATCCCTAGCTACAACAGAGAAGAAAGTTCAAACAACAAAAAGAGTTGCAAGGTCTGAACTTGTGTGTCACGGATACCTCTTACTCATCACCAGGCAGTTCTTATTCAGGGCAACAGGACCCTCCCAAGCAACATGGTTAATTGAATGGTTCTGAATCTTTTGGCTGCAGATAAACCAGAATGACACATGGCTCATAAGTCAAACATTTCATTTTAGACAGCTGTTGGTTTTCTTGCCCAGTCTAATTGGGATTATTCAATCATTTTCTTTGAATGAAAACTGTTTGTAGTTACGGTAGAGACAAAGAATTGCAATTATAGATCTTGGAAGGTTAATTCATTATCTACTAAATTGAATCATGTATATAAGTGAGACTGTCCATAGAGTATTTTATTAGCAGTATAGTTATACATTTACATATTTATGTATGGCAGTGTGTGTGTAAAAGGGCAATAACATTTTATCCTAACTATTGTCTATTGTTTTCTGCTATGATAGACATGAAACCTCATATAGTAAGCAACTAACAATCTGGCTAGAAAATGACAACTCTCTCTCTCTCTCTCTCCCTTAAACACACACACACACACACACACAGACACACACACACACATCCCTAATGGTGGTCAAGAGACCATGTAGTGTCAGGGATCAAACCTGATGCTCAGGCATGTAAAGCTTGAGCTCAGTTCTTTAAGACATCTCCAGAGACTGTGGTAATATGTTGGAAAGTTGACAAGGAATATGTAGAGGTCCAAACCCGGGTAAAACTGGAAACTTTGAATGATAAGCATGAAAGACCTTGAAACATTTGCTTGATGATATGGGTGAAGGTGAAATTTGGTTTCATTGCCCTTTCCTGGAATATGGATGGGACACGGGCATGAGACAAAGTACAGGGCCCATCCAGGAGAGAATTTTTTACTCTAGTTCTAAATGAGGATACAAAAAAGAATTTCTCCTTTGACTCCTTTAACCACAGTCTATCCCTCCTTTGGCTTTTCAACTCATTTAAATGGCCCAATAATATTCAATTAAAGATTTAAACTGCTCTAAGTTTACCCTGTTTGATATCCAGGACCACATAGCACCTCCAGCACTGTCAGGTGTGGCTCTGGAGTCCCTCAAGCAGTGCCAACTATGGCCTGGGTACACCAACATGGCAGGGTTGGAGCAACACTGTACCTCAGGTCCCTGCATTGAACCACTGGCATACTATGTATAACTTAGTAGTGCTAGGATTGTTTCTGGACCCTCTAAAAACAAGTGGGAGACTTTCTCTGAAAAGAAATAAGGAAAATTAAATGTATCAGCAGAAATAACAACAAAATATTTGATAATAAAATTATCAGAAGAGTGTGTAGATTTAAAATGTACAAGAAAATAGAAAAGGTATTGAAGATTGAGGTATAAACAAGAGATTATCAAAAGAACCAAATGGATTTGGGAATGATCAGAATATAATAATAAGAAATTTAAAAAAATTATCAGTACAAATGCAAACCTCACAAATTTGGATAAGTATTTGTTTAGAAGTCTCAGGGAAGGGTTGAAACAGACAAGTAGAGGACAAAGATTCCAGGACAGAGAACAGAGAGGTTAACTGATGATTCAGAACTTCAGATCATCTCCTATCTTGGAGGCATTTGCTAGTTTTGGGTAAAGTGAGACCTGGGCTATTTTTGTTTGCAGAAGACAAACCATTTGAGCTTCGGGCAATCTTGCAGCAGTTCAATGGCAGAGATTCAAAGGCTTGAAAAACATGCTGGTTTCCTCTTTAAAAAACTAGACACAGGGGGTATGGTGCCGCCAGCAGGTCAATCTGTGCCTGTGAGGCGAGTGCATCAGCAACCTGATGGCATCTTCAGATTTCCAGATACCCCAAAATTGCTGCTGTGCCTTTGGCCAGACCCCAAAAACTTAGGGCAAAGTTTACCAATAAAGTAAACGGCCAAAAGTTAGGTATGTGGGAAACACACCCACAAACCTCCTCCAGCTCAGCTATATAATTGGAGGAATGGCCTCTCTGGCTCCTGATCAAGCTGCTTAACGGTCATGATCCCAGAGACTCAGAAACAAATCTCGAAACCCAGTGGCTTTTGGCAGAAATGCGTCCGGAACCCACAGCAGGTTACTGTCACCGGTCCACCCCGGGGGGGGGGGAAAGGGTGCTGTCCCTCCGCCTGCTCCCCCTTGGTGGCTTGGTGGCCACCATCTTCCAGAAGCCATTGGACAGTCAGGCTTGGGCCCACAGTGACGAAACTTGTTGGGCCTCATGGGATGGGGGTAGAGCCGGTCCTGTCCTCCCCACCCCAAGGAGACCTCAAGTCATCGCCCACGAACGGTCTCTCTGGCTCCTGATCAAGCTGCTTAACAGCCATGATCCCAGAGACTCAGGAGCAAATCTCAGAACCCAGCAGGTTTTGGCAGAAATCCCTCCAGATTTAAGTGTTAAAATTTTGGAATTTCAAAATAGTGCGGCCACTACTGCTGCCATGAGACATCCTATGTTATTCATAAACCAGCAATAGAAAACAAATAGTCTACTGTTGCCTTTTCAGCAGATCTGAGTGTTGGGGTAAAGTAAAAGTAAAGTAAAGGCCCTCCCGTTGATCATCGATTTGCTCAAGCGGGCCCAGTAACGTCTCCATTGGAGACTTTGTTGTTACTGTGTCTGGCATATCGAATACGTCACGGGGAGCTTGCCAGGCTCTGCCGTACAGGCGAGATACTCTCGGTAGCTTGCCAGGCACTCCGAGAGGGGCAGAGGAATCGAACTCGGGTCGGCCATATTGGCTGCGTGCAAGGCAAACACCCTATGGTGGGTCTGGTGTCAAATTATTGAATGTGATCAGAATAGAGAGACAGAATTGTGGAAATTATCTGCCCCACAGGTAGGGGGAGGATGTGGATGGGGGTATGCTGGGGTTGTTGAGGGTGGAGAATGGGCACTGGTGAAGGTACAGGTGTTTCATCATATGACTGAGACTTAGACCTGAAAGCTTTGTAACTGCTCTCACGGTGATTCAAGAAATAAAATTATAAAAAATGAAAAAAAAGTAAGTGGAGTTCATGCACAATTCAATCAGCTAATCAGTGGCTGAATAAATGACAGTACTCCTACATAAAAAAGAAAAAAAAACTAGACAAGAGGCTGGAGAGATAGTACAGTGGGCAGGGCGTTTACCTTGTATACGGGTGACCTAGTTTCAATCCCTAGCATCCCATATGGCCCCCTGAGCATTGCCAGGATTAATTCTTGAGTGCAGAGCCAGGAATACCTCTTGCGTTAACTTGGTGTGGCCCCCCTCCCAAAAAACAAAAGCTTGACAAATTAAGAACCGTCCTGAGTGAGAAGTTAAAAGAGTTTCCATGAGGGCCAAGAGATTCTTGAGTTCCAACCTCATGGATTCCCAAGCACTTCTGAGTGTAGTCCAAATGACTCAGTCATAACAGCATCTCTTTGCTAAAATCTTAGGCCAGCACAGCTGGGCTAAGTATCACCAAGAATGGCCTTTAGAATTTACTTAGCACACCGGGCGAGTCCCTTAACCCCCCTCCCCCCCCAAAAAAAGCTTTAAGAATACCTAAAAGGGCCTTACTGTAGGTCTCAATCTCACTCCTGAGGGTTTTAGGGAGCTATGTCATAGGAGAGGTATATAGAGAAAACTGTGTTTTACTAAATCTGCATCCCGGATTCAATTCAGCACAGTTCTTGATGATTAAGGGAATTACTTTACACTCAATCTTCCCAGGAAATGCTAAACCCTCTCTTGAGGAAAACAAAGTCATCTGGAAGTTCAGGATATCTTCCATTCAATCAGTAACTAGCAGGAATGCCAAGAGAGATGACCACCCATCTAAAAACCACTGAACAAATTAGACAACATGAAAAGATATTCAGCTATTCCAATGTCAGAGTTATTAGATCTGGTCTTAAAGTAACTATCACTAGTATGTTCAAGAAAACAGAGGCAAAGGCAGACAATGAGTATTTCACCAGATAATTGGAGTTTAGCTAAACAAACCAATAAACAAGCAAGAGGAAATGGTAGAATACAGAAACAGAAATTAAAGAGTGAAAGATGGCTTTAATAGCAAAAGTAGAATCAGTGAAAGGTAATTAAAAGCATTAAAATCTAACACATAGAAAAAGTATGAGGAATGCAGAAAAGGATAAAGGAGCTATATAGGAACATAGTTAAAAGATTAACATATAACTAGAGTCTCAGAAGGAGGGGTAATAGGGTATTTCTCAAGGTTCTTTTTCTCAAATATTTCCTAAAATTGACAGACGATATCAAGAAAGAGTTTCAATAAATTTTATGAACTTATTATACTACAAAGACCAGAAAAAATCCTAGAGTAATTAGAGAAAATAGAGACTTTATTTTCAGAAGAACAATAAGACAATTTCAGAAGACAACTGATTTCTCATTTGGGAAGAAGGGAGCTAGACACATTATGCATGTTACAGGAAGGTTAACACATTTGGCCATGCCAATGTAATGGCACACATTTATCGCAAACTCTCCTTGCCACCCTCCACCATAAAAATCCCCACGAAACCCCCCAAACAAAACAGTATAAAAAGTGGCAGTGAAAATATATGGGTCAATGGTTTTTTAGACTTTGAACAGGTAATACCGGGCAGGATTCCTGAGGAAACGGGAAAGGAATAGGAGAGCCCAGTGGAGGGAGCAAGAACAAAAACAGTTTCACAGTCTCCCTGAGTTACAATGACACAGTCACTGAGAATGTGGAGGCGGAAAGTTCACTGGATTTGCAAGTCAGAGAACTGTATTCTTTGTGGTTTGAAAAGCAAGGGAATGAGAGGGTTCTAGAGAACTGTTCTAGAGTTTTCCTCAGACTTTCTTTGAGTACTATGATGCACATTTCTATGAGCAAACTACCCAAGCCAGGATAGTAGTTACTAAACTATGACCAAAACATCTAAATAGAGTTACTTTATACTACACTGGACATCAGCTAGAAGTAGATTTTTCAAATTTATGCAAAAATTGGTGCTGAACTAGAGGCACTAGGGTCTCTGAAAGCTTAAAACAGCCTTATATGAATCAAAATGAATGAAATGATATAACTCTACCCTCCTACAAAGGGCTGGAGCGATAGCACAGTGGTAGGGCATTTGCCTTGCACGCAGCCAACACGGCCGACCCGAGTTCGATTCCTCCACCCCTCTCGGAGAGCCCGGCAAGCTACCGAGAGTATCTCGCCTGCACGGCAGAGCCTGGCAAGCTCCCTGTGACGTATTCGATATGCCAAACACAGTAACAACAAAGTCTCCAATGGAGACGTTATTGGGCCCGCTCGAGCAAATCGATGATCAACGGGAGGACCTTTACTTTACTTGACTCCTACAAAGCACAAAATATTTTGATGAATAATAAAACTAACCAATAAAATAAAGTGTATCTATGTATTTTATGATTGCATCCATAAAAATTATCAGGTATGCAAAGCAGGAGAATACAATGTATGATAAGAAAAAGAAAACCATTAGAAAAACACACCTGGATATTAGAATAAATAAGAACATTAGTATAATTTTTATTACATATATTTTAATATTCCAGAGAGAACGTAAAGCATGAGAAAATTAAGAATATATATCTCGCCCGCACGGCCTGGCAAGCTACCCGTGACGTACTTGATATGCCAAACACAGTAACAAGTCTCATGATGGAGACGTTACTGGGCCCGCTCGAGCAAATTGATGAACAACGGGAGGACCGTGATCGTGACCATGATGAAAGCAATGAAAATGAGACCCATCATTGTTACTGGTATTTGGCATATTGGATATGCCACGGGGAGTTTGCCAGACTCTGCCATGTGGGCAGGTTACATTCGGTAGCCTGCCAGTTTGTCCAAAGTAGGAATGAGATAATAAGATGTCGCGCAGCTGCCAATGCAGCCACGCGCTTCCGGGAGCTGGGTTTTATAGTCTCTGAGTCTTGGCCGTTGATGGGAAAAAGCCTTGAATAAGGCACTTTTTAAAAAAATCTCAGGGCTAGGACGAAGGAGACATTACTGGGGCCTGTTCGAGGCAATCGACGAATAACAGGATGGTTGTGATCGTGATCGTGATGAAAGCAATGAAAAAGAATCCAACTTCATATAAAGTAACAGAATGGGAGATGAACACCCAAGAATAGTTGTGATAAGTACCAAGAGGTCTGCTCCCTGCAGCACATGCTGGAGGAAAATGCAGCTCAGATAGAGAAGGGAACACCAAGTAAAGGGTGTTTGGCAGACTCACTCGGGATGCGAGATGCGCGCTGAAACTAGACTATAGAACAAACACGATGGTCACTCAATACCTCTATTGCAAACCACAACACCTTAAAGGAAAGAGAGCAAAAGGGAATACCCTGCCATAGAGGTGGGGTGGGGGGGGGCCGGGGAGGGGTGGGAGGGCTACTGGGTGGAGAATAGGCACTGGTGGAGGGATGGGTACTTGATCATTGTTAACTGAAACCCAAACACAAAAATATGTAAGTCTACAACTGTACCTCATGGTGTTTACTAATAAAAAAAAAGGAAAAAGAAAAAGAAAAAAAGAAAAAGAATCCAACTTCAACCTTTAGAAATGGAAAATATATCTTCAAAGAAAAATACTCTGGATAGGACTATGTGCACATTAGATTCTGCAAAAGAAGAAATTAGTAAATTTGAAGACAAAACAACAGAAATATCCAAAATGAAACAGAGGAAAAATATACTGGAGAAAATAGACTATGTATGAATGAGCATAGGACAATTTCAAGCACACAAATACATATTGAATAGTAGATCTAGAGGGAGATAAACAGGGTTGGGGAATAAAAAATACTGGGGAAAATGACTGAAATGTAGAAACATTCAACAGATTTTAAAACCCAGTTCACCAAGTTAAAAAAAAAACACAAGCACAGACACATGCAGAAATCTAACCCATATTACATCATAATCAACATGGTTAAGACTAACAACAAAGGGAAATCTTTAGAGCAGTCAGAGGTAGTGTATTGAGAACTACCGTGAAAATGACGGCAAGAAAAAAGTAAGTCAAAGTCAGCTGAGTAGAATCTTGAAAATACTTAAAAATAAAAGCAAAAAACTGTTATACTAAAATTCTACCGAAGGCAAAAAATCTTTCAAACCTATAAAAGCTTAATTTATCACTCACAGTCTCAATTACCATAAGTCACAAATTTGTTCTTGCAAAAGGAAAATGTTATATACATGGCAAATGTGATGCACTTATGTAATAAATCTGCTTGAAAATAGTTACCTACTTAAGCAAAAATTCTATTACCATGTACACACAGGGGACTAAAATGCATGATTTTAATATTACAAAGCTCCAAATAATATTTTTCTTTTTTTTTTTTTTTAATAATTTATTTATTTATTGAATCACTGTGGGAAAAGTTACAGAGCTTTCGGGTTTAGGTCTCAGTCATGTAGATACCGAACACATTTCCCTTTACCAGTACTCATTTTTAACCCCGAACCCCAATAGACCCCCACCTCCCACCCCTCCCAATTCTTTGTGAGGCAGATGAGTTCTAGTTAATACTCTATCTACTTTGACTAGATAGATTATTTCGATAGAAGATGCACAATTATTGTTTAGAGTTTACGACCCCCCCAATCAGACATGCTGAAACAGCGTTGTGAAATGATTTGCTTTCTACAACTTGGTTTAAGAATAAAATGATGTCGCGCGGCCGCGATAGCGGCCGCGCGGTTTTGAATTTCTGCTATTTTACTTATTGACCCAAATAATATTTTTCATCAAGTAATGTGACAGGTTAGCAATGACCAGTTTTTGAATCTTACCCCCCCAAACAGCTACTCTCACCCTGAACTTGTTTTAGTCATGTATGTTAAGCTTTCAATTCTAAGTTCATTATAGGTACACAGTCTGTTTGTATTTATACTTTCATGAGTAGATAATCAAACACAACAGAAGCAGTGTTTTTAGATTCCAGCTATTGGTCACAGCAACATTCTCTTACACAGATATATAGTAGAAGAGGTTCGTCAAGTAGTAATTCTGAATCAATCTATTACTTATTTGTAATTATTTCTTGGGTTTGGAACCACAACTGGCTGTGCTTGAGCTTACTCCCAATGGTATTTGTGGGATCTGGCCATTCCAGGGTCAAACTTAAGTTTTCTGTAGGTAAATCATATTCTCTGAAACTATTAGTTAGGTATCCAGCCTAAAACTATTATGTTTTAATTAAGATACTCTGATCTTAGGTTCTCTTCTCTCTTTGAGGTCTTCCTTGATCGCATCTCTGCACTGCTTTGCGAGCTCGGACTTAGCTTGCGATTGCCTGAGGCATGCGCCAAACCACGCTGGTGAATAAGCTCAAGAGTTTTTGAAGACAGTCTTTTTTTGTGGCTATCTCTCTCTTGGCGTTCCTCGCACATTCATGGAGGTGCTGTACCAGTCAATCGTATTCCTCATCAATGTTGTCAACACTGGCATCTTCCCATGTTGCCGCAATAGTGCCAAAGAGCTCCCAGTTGGTGGTCGTTCTGGGAGTTCTCTTTTTAAACTTTGCAGCCCTTTCTCCCCGCTGTGTGAAGTAGAATTTTGCACGAATGAGACGGTGGTCCGATCCCGAAGAAGAGCAGAAGTGCTGGTAGATGCGGCAGAAGCTGGGAAAAGTATTCGTAACGCCCGTCTGTCCTTGCCAACTACAAGACCAAGATGACTGCCCTCCGACGTCCTGATGAATCCATCACATCCTCCAGAACGGCAATGGAAAAGATTATCCATGACTTCTACTCAAATCTCTCTTTGATAGCCATGTCCACTTGCTGACATACCAAATTCCACAGGATGGATATGTCGTTCCCAATGTTCTCTCTTCCGAAATCCGACACGCCATTTCGTCGGTAAAGAAATGAACAGCTCCCGGCCCAGACAAGGTCAGACCTGAACACCTGAAGAACCTGCCGTCAGTACTCATCAATACACTGGCTCGGCTCTTCACTCGCTACCTGTCTGAATGCAAGGTTCCGTCCCAATGGAAAACCAGCAGGACTGTACTACTGTTCAAAAAGGGAGACATCCATGACATTGGCAACTATCGCCCGATCTGCCTATTGTCTGTCATCTACAAGTTGTTCACTCGAGTCATCCTAAATAGGATTGGCAGAACACTAGATGAAGGACAACAATGTGAGCAAGCCGGGTTCTGCAAAGGATTCAGCACCATCGACCATATCCACACGATAACCAAGCTCATTGAGGTTTCTCGGGAGTTCAAGATGACGCTCTGTTTAACGTTCATTGATTTAAAGAAGGCCTTTGATTCTGTTGAGACGGAAGCGGTCATTGAAGCCATAGCCAATCAGGGCATTCAAGCCCAATACATCAAGATCCTCTGTGAGCTGTATTGCAGATTCACTACCAGGATCTCACCATTCTACAAAGAAGTAATCATTGATGTCAAGAGAGGGGTTCGGCAGGGTGATACCATTTCACCGAAACTCTTCAGTGCCACCCTCGAGAACATCATGCGACGACTGGAATGGGAAGGACTGGGAGTGAAGATAGATGGTCGGCAACTACACCACCTCCGCTTTGCTGATGACATTGTTTTAATAACACCAAACATCAGCCAAGCGGCACAAATGCTGGCCGACTTTGACCGTGAGTGTGGAAAGGTAGGACTACAGCTGAATCTTACTAAGACAATGTTCATGAGAAACAGCCTCGTTCCTGACACCCCATTTGCTCTCAAGGGAACGACCATCTCCGAATGCAACAGCTAAGTGTACCTAGGTCGAGAAGTCAACATGACAAATGACCTGGCACCCGAGCTGCGCAGGAGGAAGAGAGCGGCTTGGAACGCCTTCAAGAACATCGAAAAAATAGCTAAGAGGATGAAGAACCTCCGGCTCCGGGCACATCTCTTTGATTCCACTGTTCTTCCTGCATTAACATATGCCTCAGAGACCTGGGCCCTACGCAAACAGGATGAGAACGCCATTCAGGTCTCCCAAAGAAGAATTGAAAGAGCTATGCTTGGAATATCACGTTTCACTCAAATGAGAGAAAGAATCCGGAGTTCTGACATCCGTCAACGATCAAGAATCAGGAACACTGTCTCATTTGCCAAGGTGTCGAAAATCAGATGGGCTGGTCACGTAATGAGATTTAAAGATGACTGCTGGACTAGAGCTGTTAGCGACTGGATTCCACTGGATGTCAAAAGACCGCGTGGCCGCCCACCTACCAGATGGTCAGACTTCTTCATCAAGATCATGAATGATCGGTTTGAGGCTCTTCATGTTCCCAGAGCGAACAGATGCCATTGGGCTACACTAGCACGCGACAGGGACAAATGGAGACGTTACTGGCGCCCGCTTGAGCAAATCGACGACTAATGGGAAGTTAAGTGATTAAGTGATCTTAGGTTCTAAACATATTAATAATAAACATCAGTTTATTATTTAATATTTCATCACTATTTTATTTAATATTCACATAGTTTCGAATATAACAGACCTCTTTTGAAAGGCTTATGTGTGTGTGTTTTTTTTTTAAATTTTTATTAGTGAAACACCATGAGGTACAGTTGTAGACTTACAAATTTTTGTGCTTGGGTTTCAGTTATACAATGATCCAGTACCCATCTCTCCACCAGTGCCCATTTTATGTGGTTTTTAGGTCACATTCAGTGGTGCTGAGGGGACTATTCGGTACCACAGAATTGAATAGGGTCTCTCTAAGGCAGGTATTTTGTCCCAAGAACATATAATTATAAATTTAAGATCAATGTGTAAGAACTGAATTGGAATGTGTAGAATATGAATTCAGAGATTTTATGTGAGTAAAATAGTAAACATATATTTGGGGACTGGGGCAGAATATAGCCACTAGGGCACGTGTCTTGCACATGGTCCAGCTGGTTCAATTTCATGATTCCTGAGCACAGAACCAGGAGCCAGCCCTGAGTACCGCCAAAGTATGGCCAAATACCCCTCTCCTACTCCGCCTCCCCTCCCCCTGAAAAAAGATAAATACATATTTTGGGAAGTAAGTCTGTGCTTTAAAATATACCATATTTTGGGAAGTAAGTCTGTGCTTTAAAATGTACCTATGTTGGGGTTGGAGCAATAGCACAGCAGGTAGGGTGTTTGCCTTGCACGCAGCCAACATGGCCAACACAGGTTCGATTCCCAGCATCCCATATAGTCCCCTGAGCACCGCCAGGAGCAATTCCTGAGTGCATGAGCCAGGAGTAACCCCTGAGCATCACCGGGTGTGACCCAAAAAGCAAAAAAAAAAAAAAAAAAAAAAAAATTTAAAATGTACCTATGTTAATACTGAGATAATCAAGAAACTGGTTGTTTACAAAAATATTCTCACACCCCATAATTCTATATTTAGAAAATAGTAAAATGTAAAATGTATTGATTCTATAAGGAAATATCAATATATACAGTATATTAGTGATTCTCAGAGGTATGTATTTAATGCAGTCCTATTCTACCTAAAAGTCCTTTATTAAAAAAAAGTCAACTTTTATAAGTTCAACTTAAGGTACATAATATAAAAAGAAAATAAAGCTTTTTCAAAAATAGTTATTCTAGTAAAAGGATTACAAAAGGTTTGGTAACTTGAGATACTATTCTGGAACGTATGCCTCTAGTTCAAATGTGCAAGCTCTAACTTAACAAATGTTTAAAATATTTGAGTTTTTAAAACAGTGCCAAAATAAACCACATCTTTTCTAGAGATGACATATTTAGCTAAGCACAAGCAACATAAATCTTTCAACCATTCCATGTATTTGTTTAAAAGCCTCAGAAAACCATGTGCATTTCTAATATAACATGAACAAAATACTGAAATCACTAGAGCCTAACAGTTGACTTATAAATCAATTTTTAAAAAGGCAAATGTATTTGTCTGTGTAGATATATATTTGTATACATAAATATATTTATAAAGAGCTGAGTTGCAAATAACAGTTATCAACAGCAAATTATGTCATAAAATTTTGAGTATATTATTATTATAAGGTTGTTGATAAGAGTAGATTAAAAATACAGGAGAGAAAAGACTGAAAACAATCAAGGGCTGTGCAAATTTGTTTTATGTTTTCTCTCCTTTGAACTATCCAGTTTATTAGGAAAAGTATATTATGTTACTGTAAAACTCAAACTTGAGATTAAAGCAAACTCGAGGCAACATCTCTGAAAATTGGAATACCTCTCAAGGTACATTATTAATGATTATATGTATAAGGAACTGATCTTTACTGAGGAAAGCTATTCAACACCAAAGAAAAAGATTTGAAACATTGTTGGTAGACACACTTAAGTGTAAGAAATAAAATAGTAATAGCTGATATATTTAATTCTAGTATATAGCATTTGTAACTTTTTAAGATGTCTGTCTCATTTCAAGAGGATGTAATAATTTGGGGAAGATGACCTATACTGAATAATAGATGTTAGAATTGTTCTATAAATTTCAATTTGTAATATTAAATTCAATGAACGTTGTATATATGAATTACAAGCAACTGGTTCCTCTAATTTTTTAGGCATAGGAAGAGATGTTTGGAAACTGCAAGTGCTTCTGTGTTATATTTTGTGTTTTATAAAACTCCAAACAAAATAGCTCGAGAAAGTTTTGTCTGTCCTTTAGAGTAATAGGAACTGTATTGCTCCACTTACCCACATGATTTGAAAAGTGCTGTTCTTTCATCTACAGACCGGTCAAGGGCCTTAATTAGAGCCCAGAATGGCTTCCATAAATGATCGAATTAATTCAGATTTCTATGTTTTCATAGTCACTGGCCTAAGAGAGGCTGCAATTTTCCTTTTTCCTGAGAAAATCCAATTATTTTGTAAATTCCTTATTACTATTATATTTTCTATTACTGATAGTTAAAAAAAATCATTGTAGCCAGAGATGTAGCTTATTGGTAGAGGACATGGGAGCCTGGGTCTGATTTCAAGCATCTTTTTCCTCAAGATTTCATAAAAATGATTAAAAGCAGGCAGTACAAGTATGTTCTAGATTTGAATTCAGTGGGCTGATTCCAATTTCTGGTAATTTAATGTATTAAAAAAGGCAAAAATGCTTTGTTAAGCATTCCAATTATTCTGTCACCATATGATAAAGCCCTAACATTTTCCTGCAGAATAAATACAACGGAATTTCTAATGTAGTAAGAAATAATGGCACAACAAATTATTATACGATAGTCCTGAAAATAGGCAACGGCAGGTAATTTAAATATTAAAGATGGACTAAAACAATCATATGTACTTAGAAACTTTCCACTTGCCCACAACATTTTTATTAACTTGATTGTTCCTTGTCTATTTCACCCTGTTCCAGGAACAATAATTTCTACTGGCCTTTCACCTATTCAATCTAAAAAGATAATGATCACTTCCTAGGCCAAACTGATAAGTCATTAGTTTTTCTCATAATTGTGTATACTTGGATATAGTAGTAGTTATACCACTATAACTTTAAAATATAATCTCTCAAGGAAAAATGTATTACAGGTTTAATTTTCATAAGTCCTTAAATATTATTATATATATTATGCACTGGATTACTTTTTTTCACAACAAAACCTCAAATTTAAATATAGAGAATCAAAATAAATGCTTAACATGTTGCATGAGTTCTTGTCTAGTAGGAGAGACATAAGTTAATTTCCAAGTCAAAAGTGCTTCAGCCTATAAGACAAATTTGGCAATTTCAACAGCTTAAATAGGAGTTTAGATGCTTATTCAAATCCCCAAATAAAAAATACTGACAATATAAATTTAGGAGTATATATTATCAATATCCTCTTTTTATTGAAAAGTTTGAATTATCTGATTTGTAATAAACAAAAATTATGCACTGATTAACGTTATTTTAATGAACCAAAATCTTGTTAAAGCAAATTGTACATTTAATTATTAGCAGCTATACTTAATATTTGTTAATACTAACAAGGATTATATGTATGCATTGGAGGAAAACTATTATGTCTGATCTCTCTTATTAATTAACAGACAATATTGAAAAAATGCATGTATTTGAAGTTTTGACCTAAAATAGTGGCTTACGGTTTAGATAGTATTTACTTTGCTGCATTTTGATTCAGAAAGGGCCATATGTGAGATATGATCCTGAACAACTTTCCTGTCATTTTGTAATACTCTTTCAGGAAAAAGATTTATATTAAATACATTGAGATAAAATAGTTACCAAAAGTTGCAACTTTCTAGCTACCCAATTGGTAAGACTGTGGTTAATACATTTGGATAAATAACTCAAGTCAGCAGCAAAGTAGTTAAACATTTGTGATTTGATTTTATCTCAGTTTGGAATGTGGTTGAAGTGTCCCACTTCTAACAACTGTTTGCTAAGTTAAGGCTTTAGTGTTTACACAGTGTTGAATGAAGCAGCCTGGTCACCAGATGTGATCGCTTCCCCAGACTGCCGTTTTTTTCAGTCAGATCACTGTCCTCATGGTCCCGGCTCCAACCTTCTTCCTCAGGACGTCCACCAGCCTTTCCAGCCTAAGTTGGGGGAAGGGAGGTGGGAGGAAAAAAAGAATAGCAAAGTGTAAGCACTGTCAGGAATGTCTGGCTGAAAAAGTAGAGTATTTGCCTGTGACCAGGCAGCCCTGGTTGTCATGTTAAGAAACAAAGCATTACTGAAAGCAACAGACAGTGTTAGAGTGCCAAGTATTTGAGGTTAAAAAACAGCAACAACACAAACTTTAACCCAGATATTCAGATTATGTCATCAATAGATGATAAATGCAATCAATAATAATTATTTTAATATGTACCTACTTGAATTAAGGTTGTGCATGAATCATTTACTGCAATCATTTACTATGCAATTTACTACACAATCAATTGTATACTCGTTACTCAACTAAAACAGTGACATCCTGGCATACTCTACAACCTGTAGGTTTAATCTCCCTCCGCTCCAACTTGCTGCCCCAATCAAGTCAGCTGATGAAAATAAAGAAATTAGATATGATAAGGTAGAAAAAGTTATTATTTCAGTGGTATTAAAATAATTTAAGCATAAAATTATTTGACACTAATAAAAGCAGACTTTCTGTACTACATTTAAAAGTTACTATTTCTAAGTATTAGCAAGTGAGAAATTTTATTATATATATATTGGTTAAACCAACATGATTTTAGAAATCCATTTCTCAGTGTTCTTAGAATACTCTGGGAGGAATATCACAATGATGTTCATCACTGAGCTTTTGCTTGATCAAAAACGAGGTAATCAGACCACTGATGATTTTTTACCTTTATTTTACTTAGTGAAAGCATACAATCACAATCCAAATTTTGCTTGATGCTATACAGAAAGAAATCTTTCTTATAGGTACACATTATGTCCAGCAGTTTTCAAATATACAATCTTCCTTCCTCAAAGTCTGGTGAGCGACAGTCTAGTCTGCTCCAGTTTGCCTCATTTATATGGATCCATGCATGAGGGTTCTTCAAAAATAAACACTGCACAGAGCAAGATGCTAAAGGAATAAGGGTACTCTTAGGGTCATATACACTGGTTGAGATAGAATAATCCATTGCAATCCTACGTTGAAGATTAGCTCTAGTTAACTGGAAGATTTTGCATACGTTAATAGTTCTGTTAACATAAAATGGGTATATAAAACAAAATAATTCAGTGCTTTTAGAAATGTAATGATGTTCAGTGTAAAGAGGTAACTTTTTTAAGTTATAAATTTATTACATATAAATTATACTAAAACAGCTTTATACTAGTATTGATTCACTAATCAACTGTATTCAGAGATGAATCTGTATCAGATTTTTCTTAGTAATAAATACTAGTACTGTTTATATATTTTGAATATCATGATTCATAGTATTACACAAATCCTTTAAGGCAAAGTTTCACTAACTTGAATTGTGAAGGACAGCAAAAAGGTCAGTGTGGTATTCTTAAGTGTATTGTTAAAATATGATAATAACTTGGAATTAACTGCAACAAGTTGAGTCAATACCAACAAGAAATTGACAGTATTTTTCTAAATATACTGTAAAAATTAGAAAGTACTACTTTCAAATCAGTTAATTATTTCCCCTTCTCACTAAACACTGTTAATTAATAACAATTCTCATGATGTTAAAATAAGCCTTCCTCTGCAGTCTTATTATCTTTACAAGTTTTGAATCAGTGGAATCCCAAATTACTGCGATGAATCTGTGTTTTATTTCTATTTTTTACCATAGGCTCTTCTTGTTTTTGCTTCACTTTTAGACATTAGGGCATCCTTCCATTTAGAACTCAGATCGTGCAAAGGTAAGAGGTTAGGAGGAAATACTTAAATACTATGTTTTGCAATGTCTCTTCTATATTTAAACAATTACTAGATTAACTACATTCTCAGTTTATCCAAGTTGAATGATTTATGAAAATTTGATCTCAAAAATGAGAAAAATGTCAATTACTTAATTTTGCAAAAGCCTACTGACTCCTGAAACACAATGAAGAACCTATTTCTTCCTGTAAGGAACGGTTTACACCTGCCAAGAACGGATTCTGCCAACAGGAAGGTAGGCTTGTGTCTGCTGAGCACCTTGCAGGATTTGCCTGTAGGCTATTCTTTACTGTCTAAATCAATAACCTGCCTTAAAACATTATGTAGTTCACTAAATGGGCTTCAACTGTCTTACACATTATTCAACAATAGCTCCCCAGGATTTCATGAAATAGGAAAAGGGTTAGAATCTTTAAATAGGAGTAAACTGAGCACAGATAGACTTTTATACAAAGTTCTGAGGCAAACAGACAAATCTGGATGTGATTTTCTTGTTCTTCGTTCAAAGTTACTTCCACTAGGGTGTGAAGTAACAGAAGGCTACTGATTTCAGATTATTGGTTTATGTTTTAATTATTTCATTAAATTCTTTTCCTTATGTTCTTACTCAAGTTGAACTGAAAAAGTGTTAGCTAGTGTAGTTCGTCTGTGATTTTAATTACACATTAGAAGAAAGTAAATTGATGACATTGCACATAGCACAGTAGCACTACTGTTCATCGATTTGCTTGAGCGGGCTCAGTAACGTCTCCATTGTGAGACTTCTTGTTATTGCGTTTGGCATAATAATATGTCACAGGTAGCTTGCCAGGCTTTGCCGTGCGGGCGAAATACTCTCAGAGGCTTCCGGGCTCTCCGAGAGGGGCAGAGGAATCGAACCCTGGTCGGCAGGGCCGGCCACGTGCAAGGCAAATGCTCTACCACTGTGCCATCGCCCATACAACCCTGAACGCGCCTGATCTCGGCTAATCTAGGAAGCTAAGCAGGGTCGGGCCTGGTTAGTACTTGGATGGGAGACACTGCACATAACTAGGGAATAATAATTTCAAGCTATTATTTGCTGTGGTGTTTCCATATAAACTTGAAAAATGCCATTATATTTTAGACAGAAATTTTATTTTCAACTGTTTTTCAGCATTCAGAATATCTACATAATATCTGCTTACTAAAATGGAATATATAGCTTTCCATCAAGTATATGAACCACACTTTATATTTTCTTAGTTTTTACTTTTAATGAATTAATTCTGCTATATATTTTGAAAGTAATGAATATTATGTGCTAGGGAACTTGAGGAAGAACTTATAAATTAATTTTTAACTCCATGGAGGAGAGATTATTTGTTGACAAAACCAAATAATTTTGATCACAGCCAAACTGCTAGTGAATTACAGAGCTGAGAGGCAATCCTAGGTTTAATTATCATGTCCTTCATAGATCCAATGTGTTACATTGCTTCCAAAAGTATGGGAACTTTTAAGGCTTATCTCTGAATTCTTGTGGAATTGAAATACTCTTATTGATAAGATAATAGTTTTTTAAAGTGACAAGGAGGGATAGAAGCAGGGAAAGACATTCATTCTCATCAATTGAATTATACCGAAATAAAAAATCATTGTAGATTCCATTTTTGAAAGCAATTTTTACATTTGCTATTTTGAGAGTAGAATTATTCTTGGCTACACATTTTTTTTAAAAAAGAAAATTATTAGTGAAACACCAAGAGGTACAGTTGTAGAGTGACAATTTTTTGTGCTTGGGTTTCAGTTATACAATGATCGAGTACCCATTCCTCCACCAGTGTCCATTTTCCACCACCACTGATCCCAGTATCCCTCCCACCCCCATCCCTCCATCCCACCCTGCCTCTGTGGCAGGGCATTCCCTTTTGTTCTCTCTCTCCTTTTGGGTGCTGTGGCTTGCAAAAGAGGCATTGAGTGGCAATCATGTTCGGTCTATAGCCTACTTTCAGCATGCATCTCCCATCCTGGGAGGATCCTCCCAACACCCTTTATTTGGTGCTCCCTTCTGTATCTGCGCTGCCTTTTCCCCTAGTGTGTGCGGCTGGCCTCCAAACCATGGAGTGAACCTCCTGGTACTTATCTCGGCTATTCTTGGGTGTTAGTCTCCTATTTTGTTACTTTATGTTCTCCAGATGAATGCAATCTTTCTATGTCTGTCCCTTTCTTTCTGACTCATTTCTCTTAGCATGATACTTTCCTTGTATTACCACTTGTACGTAAACCTCATGACTTCATCTTTTCTAACAGCTACATAGTACTCCATTGTGTAGATGTACCAAAGGCACATGAGAAAATGCTCTACATCATTAATCATCAGGGAGATGCAGATCAAAACAACAATGAGATATTATTTCACCCCACAGAGACTGGCCCACATCCAAAAGAACAAAAGCAACCGGTGTTAAGGCGGATGTGGTGAGAAAGGGACCCTCCTTCATTGCTGGTAGGAATGTCGAATGGTTCAGCTCTTTTGGAAAACAGTATGGATGATTCTCAAAAAATTAGAAATCGAGCTCCCATTTGATCCAGCATTACCACTCCTGGAAATATATCCCAGAAAGGCAAAAAAGTATAGTCAAAGTGGCATCTGCACTTGTTCGTTCATTGCAGCACTGTTTACAATAGCTAGAATCTGGAAAAACCCTGAGTGCCCTAGAACAGATGACTGGTTACACATATTTTTTTTTCCAGAAAAAGCATTCCAACTATTTAGGCAATGAGGAAGCCCCATCAAACATATCTATTTAAAATATTTTAAAAGGAGAAAATAATAATAAAAGAAATTCAAAAGCATTAGGTCACAATTATTCCCACAGCAGAGAAGATAGAAAATAGCCTTTAAAATGTTGCACTATTGGTAGAACTCTATAAGAAAGAAAGAAAAAACCCAAACAAATAACTCCATCAAAAAATGGGGGAAATGGGCTGGAGCAATAGCACAGCAGGTAGGGCTTGTGCCTTGCATGCAGCCAATATGGCCGATCTGAGTTCGATTCCTCCACCCCTCGAGAGAGCCCAGCAAGCTACCAAGAGTATCTCGCCTGCATGGCAAAGCCTGGCAAGCTACCCGTGACGTATTCAATGTGCCAAACAGTAACAAGTCTCACGATGGAGACATTACTGGGCCCACTCAAGCAAATCGATGAACAACGGGAGGACCATGACTGCCTGTAATTGCACCTTGGTTGCCTGCATCCCTGTATCATTATGGCCCATGGAGGATGAGGTAAATATACAAAAAACAAAAAAGGGGGAAATGATGAGAAGAAGACATATAGATGGTCAAAAGACAGATAAAAAATGCTTTAGGGAAATGCAAATCCAAACAATGAGATATCATTTTATACTACTGAGACTGGAACATATTACAAAGAACAAAGCAACCAGGATTGGAATGGATATGAGGAAAAAAGAACCCTAATTCATTGCTGGGGCAAATACAGCCTGGTCCAATATTTTGGGAAACAATATGGACACAGCTTCATAAAACTAGAAATTGAGCTTTTATATAATCCAGCTATTCCAAGGGCCCCACAACTCTTCAGAAAAGGTATTTGTGCTTCTATATTCACTGCAGTGGATATAGTGCTATATTTACAGCACTATTAACCCCAACCCGGTAATACTGGAAGTATCCAACTTCAGATGAATGATTAAAGAAATTTTGATATATACATGCAACAGAACACCACTCAGCTACAAGAAAATATGAAACCTAACAATTTATACCTACGGGAATG
This sequence comes from Sorex fumeus, assembly GCF_029834395.1. Lineage (NCBI taxonomy): Eukaryota > Metazoa > Chordata > Mammalia > Eulipotyphla > Soricidae > Sorex > Sorex fumeus. The sequence continues at coordinate 57,576,479 of NW_026606155.1, forward strand.
GATCCAGAGAGTATCATGCCGAGTGAAGTTAGAACAAAAGGAATAAAATAAAATATGATGTCTCTAATATCTGGGACATAAAAAAACACAGTAAAGGAATAACAAATACTCAAAGGTAACAGAAGCTTAGAACAGGTTTTTAGTAGGAAGCTGACCATGGGGGTGAAGGAGGGTAAGTAGAGGGGTATGAGGAGAGGGCACTGGGAAGTGGTGGAGGGAAGAGGGTGTGGTACAGGAATGACTCACACAAAAATGCTACCTTTAAGGGTATTGTAAACCACAATACCTAACATTAAAAAAACATTAAAAAATTTAAATGTTGCACAAATGACTATAAAGAGAGTTGGGGTCAGAGATGTAACTAGGTTCTCATATTTGAGGGAGTACGTGGTTAAGATGGGTAGGGTGCAGGGAGGTACAAAAAATATCCTTTGGGTACTCTTTCCCTGCTCTCTGGTCTTGCAAGAAAATTATCAGACCAATAAACACCCTTTAAAAGGCACTATTTAAATTTTCTAAAGGGCACTCTGTTTTTTAGAATGTATTTGCCCCCGCTCCAATATTAAAGAAAACAAATTGTAACAGAAAACTCACGGTAAAGTAAATGACAGTGATTGCAAAATGAAAGGGATGGGGGCGTTTGCCATTAGTATTAAAGACATTATCCTCAGGGCTGGAAAGCTAGTAGAGTGGACAGGGCACTTGCCTCGAACATGGCCGAGCCAGTTTGAAACCCAGCATCCCGTAGGATCTCCTGAACCCCAGAAGAGTGATCCCTGAACTCAGAGTCAGGAGTAAGCCCCAAGGACAGTGAGGTGTGACCCCCCAAACAACAGTAAAAACACAAAAGAGTGTTACCGCTTTAAGCCTCGCAACAGAGGAGATTTAATATTTTTAAATTTAATTTATTTATTTTTGCTTTTTGGGTCACACCCGGCGATGCACAGAGGTTACTCCTGGCTCTGCACTCAGGAATTATGCCTGGCAGTACTCAGGGGACCATAAGGGATGCTGGGAATCAAACCCAGGTTGGCTGCATGCAAGGCAAATGCCCTACCCGCTGTGCTATCTCTCCAGCCCTGGAGATTTAATATTTTTATTAAAATACTCTGATGTTTGCAAAAGAGGAATTGAGTGGCAATAATGTTCGCAAACCATAGCATCCAAAAGGAGAGAGAGAGCAAAAGGGAATGCCCTGACACAGAGGCAGGATGGGATGGGGGGAGATGGAGGGGTAGGAGGGATATTGGGATTAGTGGTGGTGGAGAATGGGCACTGGTGGAGGGATGGGCATTTGATCACTGTATAACTGAAACCCAAGCACAAAAATTTATAAGTCTACAACTGTACCTCATAGTGTTTCACTAGTAAAAATTAAAAAAAAAAGATACTCTGATGTTGAGCCACACCTGGCAATACTCAGAACCTACTCCTAGCTCTATGCTCAGGGCATGAGCCAGCAAGTTCTCTACTCACTGTATCTCTGGTACCCAGCAACAGAGAAGACTTTACGCAGTTCCATTTAATTTACTCTTGTACCTATTTTTATCTGCCAATATTTTAATTATTTTTTTATACCTTCCCCCTGGGCTGGAGTGATAGCACAGCGGGTAGACTGGTCATAATCAAGAAAAATCCTAGTAGTATTTGAAGGCCTAGGGATGCAGTAGTGCACATACAAAGAAGGAATGGATTAAGGATAATCTAATACATGGCCTTGAACGGGGCCGACATGGTCGACATGGCCGACTGGAGTTTGATCCCTCTGCCCCTCTTGGAGAGCCTGGCAAGCTACTGAGAGTATCTCGCCTGCAGGGCAAAGCCTGGCAAGCTACCCATGACGTATTAGATATGCCAAACACAGTAACAAGTTTCACAATGTTACTGGGTCCGCTCGAGCAAATGGATGAACAACGGGAGACAGTGACAGTGATAGTGATACCTTCCCCCACTATATTAAAGAAATCTTATTTGCTCCTTGAATTCAATTTTAACCCCCAAATATGGACTTCTATTTAAAACTCCGTTTCAGACTCACATATCCACCTGCATCCACAAGTACTCTTCTTGCTTAGTCCTTAGGTATGATACTCAGCCTATCTAATAAACCTTATTTTATTCCCTATCGTTCAATGCTTCTTATCTAGCATACGGTTGCCATTTACGACTCCAGAAGAGCTTTACATACAAGTGGTTCTACATGAAAAGTATCATGCCAAGTGAAGTGAGCTGGAAAGAGAGGAACAAAGAAAGACTGCACTCATCTGGGGAATATAAAGTAACAGAATGGGAGACGGACACCCAATAATAGTTGAAATAAGTACCAGAAGGTCTGCTCCACAGCCTGGAAGCCAGCAGCCAACATGCTGGGTGTGTGTGTGTGGGGGGAAGGCAGCTCAGATAGAGAAAGGAACACCAAGTAAAGGGTGTTTGGAGGATTCGCTTGGGATGTGAGATGCGTGCTGAAAGTAGACTATAGACCGAACAGGATGGCCACTCAATACCTCTATGTCAAACCACAACACCCTAAAGGAAAGAGAGAGCAAAAGGGAATGCCCTGCCACAAAGGTGGGGTGGGGTGGGGGTAGGAGGGTGGGAGGGCTACTGGGATCATTGGTGGTGGAGATTGGGCATTGGTGGAGGGATGGTACCCGATCATTGTATAATTGAGACCCAAGCACGAAAGTTTGTAAGTCTACAAGTGTATCTCATGGTGTTCCGCTAATAAAATAAATAAATAAATAAAAAGCTGAAACAAATGGGTGTGGAGTGATAGCACAGTGGGTAGGGCATTTGTTTTGCACATGGCTGGCCTGGGTTGATTCCCAGCATCCCATATGGTCCCCTGAACACCACCAGGAGTAACTCTTGTACATCACCAGGTATGACCCAAAAAGCAAAAAAAATAAAAGTTGAAAAAATTTAGAAGATTTAGTGTTCTTTGTTTTATTTCTCACTCCAGCTGAAATTTATAAAAACTCTGCTTTTAACTTGCTATTGTAGATAGCAGCAAACAATGAAGGCTTTTCTAGTAACACCTGAATGATTTTAAGATCTTATAAGTAATATAGAGATGAAAAGAAGGCAAATGAGTCTATAAGTAGACTCAATAACCTTTTATTAAAATATCTTGGTGAATACAACAATGTTAATGTACTTACAGCTATAAAACTGTACATTCAAAATAGTTAAAAGGAGTATTTTGGTATAGACTGGTCATAATCAAGAAAAATCATAGTAGGATCTGAAGGCCAGAACTAGGGATGCAGTAGTGCACAAAGAAGGAATGGATTAAGGATAATCTAATACATGGAATCAAAAGAACTTTGTGATTTTTGAGAGCACGATGGAAAAAAAGGCTATATCCCCGTTATTTGGTTTTTGTGAGGAGTTATGAAACTGATACTGCGACCTAGATAGTGGAAGGGAAGAGCAATAGGTTTGATTAGGGAGTGTGTGTACTTGAAGACAAATTTGTTTTGGTATAAAATCAGATACTGGTGGAACACATCACTTAATCACTTAACTTCCCGTTAGTCGTCGATTTGCTCGAGTGGGCACCAGTAACGTCTCCATTTGTCCCTGCCGCGTGCTAATGTAGCCCAATGGCATCTGTTCGCTCCGGGAACATGAAGGGCCTCAAACCGATCGTTCATGATCTTGACGAAGAAGTCTGACCATCTGGTAGCTAGGCGGCCACGCGGTCTTTTGACATCCCGTGGAATCCAGTCAGTAACAGCTCTAGTCCAACGGTCGTCTTTAAATCTCATTACGTGACCAGCCCATCTGATTTTCGACACCTTGGCAAATGAGACAGCGTCCCTGATCCTTGATCGTCAACGGATGTCAGAACTCTGGATTCTTTCTCTTATTTGCGTGAAACATGATATTCCAAGCATAGCTCTTTCTATTCTTCTTTGGGAGATCTGAATAGCGTTCTCATCTTGTTTGCGTAGGGCCCAGGTCTCTGAGGCATATGTTAATGCAGGAAGAACAGTGGAATCAAAGAGATGTGCCCGGAGCCGGAGGTTCTTCGTCCTCTTAGCTATTCCTTCGACGTTCTTGAAGGCGTTCCAAGCTGCTCTCTTCCTCCTGTGCAGCTCGGGTGCCAGGTCATTTGTCATGTTGACCTCTCGACCTAGGTACACATAGCTGTTGCATTCGGAGATGTTCGTTCCATTGAGAGCGAATGGGGCGTCAGGAACAAGGCTGTTTCTCATAAACATTGTCTTAGTAAGATTCAGCTGTAGTCCTACCTTTCCACACTCACGGTCAAAGTCGGCCAGCATTTGTGCCGCTTGGCTGATGTTTGGTGTTATTAAAACAATGTCATCAGCAAAGCGGAGGTGGTGTAGTTGCCGACCATCTATCTTCACTGCCATTCCTTCCCATTCCAGTCGTCGCATGATGTTCTTGAGGGTGGCACTGAAGAGTTTCGGTGAAATGGTATCACCCTGCCGCACCCCTCTCTTGACATCAACGATCACTTCTTTGTAGAATGGTGAGATCCTGGTAGTGAATCTGCAATACAGCTCACGGAGGATCCTGATGTATTGGGCTTGAATGCCCTGATTGGCTAGGGCTTTAATGACCGCTTCCGTATCAACAGAATCAAAGGCCTTCTTTAAATCAATGAACGTTAAACAGAGCGGCATCTTGAACTCCCGAGAAACCTCAATGAGCTTGGTTATCATGTGGATATGGTCGATGGTGCTGAATCCTTTGCGGAACCCTGCTTGCTCGCATGGTTGTCCTTCATCTAGTGTTCTGCCAATCCTATTTAGGATGACTCGAGTGAACAACTTGTAGATGACAGACAATAGGCAGATCGGGCGATAGTTGCCAATGTCATGGATGTCTCCCTTCTTGAACAGTAGTATGGTCCTGCTGGTTTTCCACTGGGACGGAACCTTGCATTCAGATAGGTAGCGAGTGAAGAGCCGAGCCAGTGTATTGATGAGTACTGACGGCAGGTTCTTCAGGTGTTCAGGTCTGACCTTGTCTGGGCCGGGTGCTGTTCGTTTCTTTACCGACGATATGGCGTGTCGGATTTCGGAAGGGAGAACATTGGGAACGACATATCCATCCTGTGGAATTTGGTATGTCGGCAAGTAGACATGGCTATCGAAGAGATTTGATTAGAAGTCATGGATAATCTTCTCCATTGCCTTTCTGGAGGATGTGATGGATCCATCAGGACGTCGGAGGGCAGTCATCTTGGTCTTATAGTTGGCGAAGGACAGGCGGGCGTTATGAATACTTTTCCCGGCTTCTGCCGCATCTACCAGTACTTCTCCTATTCTCTCTTTGAGGTCTTCCTTGATCGCATCTCTGCACTGCTTTGCGAGCTCGGACGTTAGCTTGCGGTTGCCTGAGGCATGCGCCAAACTACGCTGGCGAATTAGCTCAAGAGTTTTCGAAGATAGGCGATTTTTTTGTGGCTATCTCTCTCTTGGCGTTCCTCGCACATTCATGGAGGTGCTGAACCAGTCGATCATATTCCTCGTCAATGTTGTCAACAATGGCATCTTCCCATGTTGCCGCAATAGTACCAAAGAGTTCCCAGTTGGTGGTCATTCTGGGAGTTCTCTTTTTGAACTTTGCAGCCCTTTCTCCCTGCTCTGTGAAGTAGAATTTTGCACGAAGGAGACGGTGGTCCGATCCTGTTCGAAATTTTGGGACAACAGCGACATCGGTCAGGCAAAACTGTTGATTGAATATGATGTGGTCTATTTCGTTGTGGAATCATCCACCGGGAGACTCCCATGTCCATCGTTTAGATTCTGCCTTCTGGAACTGTGAGTTACCATGAATGGTCTTGATCGACATGATGAACTCAGTCTCTCACCCTGTTCGTTCCATTCTAGGCCATGGGTCCCGATGTGAAGTTCTTCAGCTGATCTTCTCGGTCCTATCTTGGCATTAAAATCACTGACAATGATCTTGTAGAAGGTGTGGTCTTCTTTTTAGAACTTCTCTAGCTCCATGTAGAACTTCTCGATTTCTCTTTCATCATAATGAGATGTTGGTGCGTAGACAACGAAGATAGAAACTGCAGGCAGTGAGCCACATCTATTCAAATGTAAACGTCTGATTCGGGTTGTTAGGCATTTGAATGAATCAATGCTCTTGGCCAAGTTTGTGTTGACAAGGACACCAACGCCTCCAACACCTCTTTTATCGCATGTTCCGAGGAACAATTCTTCTCCAGTGTCGAAAATGGCATGGTGAGATTCGTGCCTTCTAGTCTCGGTCAGACCAATGATGTCGTACTTGATCATTCGCGCTTGTACCATCAGGTCCCTCGATGGATGCATCTGATGCTAGCCTACGTGCATTGAAAGTACAGATGATCATTTTTGTCTTCCTTCGTTGTGGCAGCCTAGTTCGGCCTTGAGATTTTGTCGGCCTCTCCTCACATACGTGAAAATATTTAGTAGGCCCTTCTGTTAAATGGACAACCGATATTCTCACATACGTGAGAATATTAAGTAGGCCTTTCTGTTAAATGGACAACCGATTTCAATTCAACTAGTAATCATAAATCTAGGAATTTTCTTGTACCACGCAATTTTTAGACATTGGTAATCAACAAAAAGCACATGGTTTCTGCTCATGAAAAGTAATAAGGTAGCAAAACTGACCTTTACAGGGGCTCCTAGAGTAAGTTATTGGTAAGTGCTGTAATCAATAAAAGGATAAAGACAGATTAAATCGAACCTAATTTGGGAAGGAAAGGTAAGGGGTCAGTTCAGTCTTCCTGATGATACTTGTCTTAAGACAAGTATTCAATGACAAGAAGCAAACAAGTTACTTGAAAGGAGGGGGATAGAGCAGAAGCTGAATGGGCATCACAGATACAGGAAGCAGCAAATGTGAGGATATAGAGACATAATAGCAACATGTGTGTTAAACTCTACCAGTGCCATGTTTTCTTGGAATTTCAAAATAGGTGAAGGATGGCAGAAAATGAGGCTAGAGAATTTAGTTATGACTGAATTTTTCTAGTCATGTGCTTGGTGGAGGATAGACATGTTTTATATATATATATATATATATATATATATATAGAGAGAGAGAGAGAGAGAGAGAGAGAGAGAGAAATAAAAAAGAAAAAAATGTGGGCACTTAAGAAAATAGTTCTGCCAAGAACAGATGACTGGTTAAAGAAACTTTGGTACATCTACACAATGGAGTACTATGTAGCTGTTAGAAAAGATGAAGTCATGAAATTTACATACAAGTGGTACAATATGGAAAGTATCATGCTAAGCGAAATGAGTCAGAAAGAGAGGGATAGACATAGAAAGATTGCATTCATCTGGGGGATATAAAGTAACAAAGTATGAGATTAATACCCAAGAATAGCTGAGATCAGCACCAGGAGGATTACTCCATAACTTAGAGGCCAGCCGGGTATCCTAGAGGAAAGGGCAGTTCAGATAGAGAAGGGAGCACCAAATAAAGGATGTTTGGAGGATCCTCCCAGGAGGGGAGATGCATGTCGAAAGTAGAGTATGGACTGAACAGGTTTGCCACTCAATGCCTCTTTTGCAGACCACAACACCCAAAAGGAGAGAGAGAACACAGGGGATTGCCCTGCCACAGAGACAGGGGGGGTGGGGGGATGGGGGTGGGAGGGATATTATCCATGGTGGTGGAAAATGGGCACTGGTGGAGGGATGGGTATCTGATCATTGTATAATTGAAACCAAAGCACAAAAAATTGTAAATCTACAACTGTAAAAAAAATAAAATAAAATAAAGGGGGAAAAAAAAGAGAAAAGAAAATAGTTCTGATAAACTGGCAAAGAGTTTGAGAAAAAAAGAGAAGCAAAGGATGAACCAAAAGTAGGTGTAGTCGGAGAAAAGAATTTTAAAAAGGGATGATTGGAAGGTTCATGTTAAGATCAAAGTGAGTAGGGTCCACCTGAAAAGGAAGTACAATTTCTTCCAATGTAAGCTTTTATGTTTGTTTTGGGGCCACATCTGGTGGTGTTCAGGGCTTACTCCTGGCACTGTGCTCAGGAATCACTCCTGACCAGGTTTGGGGTACTGGAGTTTAAATCTGATCAACCATGTGCAAGGAAAGTACCTTTCTGTACTACTTCCCCACCACCCATTTTCAATTTAGGTTTAATAACAGGCTGAACATACAATGAAGCCTAAAATGGAATGTGAAAAAGACTCAGTATAGCTTGTTTCATAAAAATGAGGCTAGACAGTAAACAGAATTATAGTTATATGGGGTTAATTATTTGGATTGGGGTACTGAGAATCAAACTCACAGTCTAATACATACATAGTATGTGCTTTACCATGGATCCAAATCCTGAGCCTTCTCTTACTTATCAACACTATATAGTTTGGGGTTGGGGGATTTACGCTCATTTGGGGAGAGAAAATTATGGAAATAATTGATCTTAAAATATAGGGCAAGAGTAAGGAAAATGACAAAGGCATGAGAATAAATTTCCTGTGATTAAACCCAGAATCCAGATTAGGTAAAGAAGGCCAGGTCTATGAGGAATGTGAGTTTAGGGGAAAATATAACGAACCAAGGGCATAGATAATGTTGATTTTTTATGCTGGAAGGAAAGAACAGTGTAATAAGGCCGTGGTTACTATAAGAGAGGCAACTTAAATCTTAGGATTTCAAGATGTAGATCTTAGATGTAGCAAAGTCCTGAGTTAAGACAACACCCAGTGTAGCTGAAGAAGAGAAGAGGTAAAGTTCACTAGCCTCCAGGAAGCAAAAAAATAGTAAAGACTGTTGACACAGACTTCTTAGCATGAATGTAGAAGCTGAGGTAGAGAATATAGTGAGTCAGGAGCTTTAAATGCACCTTAAAGGAATAGTACTAGTCAGAAGATCTGTAGCACTGTAGCATTCTCCTCCCGTTGTTCATCAATTTGCTCCAGCAGGCAACAGTAACGTCTCCATCGTGAGACTTGTCACTGTTTTTGGCATATCAAATACACCACAGGGAGCTTGCCAGGCTCTGCTTCGCAGAGAGGGGTGGAGGAATCGAACCCGGGTTGGCTGTGTGCAAGTCAAAGCCCAACCTGCTGTGCCATCGTTCCAGCCCAGTCAGAAGATCATTAGATAGCAATGTTGAAGAGGGAGAGAGTGATAAAATTATTTCATATTTCTGCTTGTTCTGGGACCACAGCAGGATATGCTCAGGGCTTGCTCTGGGCTCTATGCTAAGAGATCAGTTTTGGCAGTGTTCAGGGAGCAAGGTCTGGTGCTGGTGATCGAACCTGGGTTGATCATGTGCAAGACAAATGCTTTACCCTAATGTACTTTCTCTCTGTCCTCTGGACAGTATACACTAATAGAGGAAGGGTTTTAACATGGATTCAGAGGTGGAGCTGCAGAAAAGTGAAACTAGGATGTCTCTTCTCCCTTGCATTTAAGGTATAGGGAAAAGGAAAGTTTCCAATAGGCTGCTAAAGTATCTTTGGTAAATTTCAGGTAGATGAGTGCATGTGATATAGTTGATGCAGAAATTAAAGAAAGATGCAAACAATGAAGACAAGGACGACTGGCAAGAACTGAGATCAGAGGAGTAAAGAAAAGGAGGGCAAGATGGAAAAGGAAGCACAGAACTGTATGGGAGAGGCTAAAAGATGAGATGACAGACATAGAAAGACTACATTCATCTGGGTAACATAAAGTAACAAAATAAGAGACTAACACCCAAGAACAGCTGTGATAAATACCAGGTTGTTCACTCCATGGTTTAGAGGCCAGCCACACACTCTAGGGGTAAAGGCAGCTCAGATAGAGAAGGGAGCACCAAATAAAGGGTGCTGGGAAGATCTGCAAAAGATGGGAGATGCCTGCTGAAAGTAGTCTATGGACCAAACATGATTGCCACCCAATGTCTCTTCTGCAGACCACAGCACCCAAAAGGAGAGATAGAACAAAAGGGAGTGCCCTGCCACAAAGGCAGGGTGGGATGGGGGATGGGGGGTGGGAGGGATACTGGGATTGGTGGGGGTGGAGAATGAGCACTGGTGGTGGGATGGGTACTTGATCATTGTATAACTAAAACCCAAGCACAACAACTTATAAGTCTACAACTGTACCTCACGGTGTTTCACTAATAAAAAAAAAAAAACTGCTAGAGTAAATAAGTAAAAAGAATGCCAAATTTGGGAGATATTTATCAAAGTTTTAAAATTCAACTGTACTTAATTGTATTAAGAAATAAAAATTAAATGAATTAAATGAAAATATTATCAAGAATAAAATATTATCAAGTATTACTGTAAAAAAGATGAGATGTTATTTACTCTCCCTTGCATATATTATAACCAATAAAAAGTTCTTACTCAGTTTTATGCACAGCGTAACTGAAAGTTACAGGCTGAGATATATATATATAATTGCATATACAATGTCCATATTTTGAAAATATATAGGAATGAGCATATAAATACAAACACTCACATTTTTATAAAAGTACGTATTAGGTAATATGGGAGTATCTGTAAGGAAATGATTGAATTCACAAGAGAAAATAACAAAGTCTGAAGAGACTTAAACTGACTAGAGTTTGTAAGTGAGGTAAAAGCAGAAGTAGATGGAAGAGAGGGTGTTAGAGTCTTGATGAACAAAGTGGAAAAAACAACAGGTAGAAAGTAGCTAGCATGGGGAATAACAGTCAAAAGCCCATATTACTTGTGAGTTTTGGGGTCACAACTAGTTGCACTCAGAGGCTAGTCCTGGTTCTGTGCTTTGGAGTGACCCCTGGTTGAGCGCAGAGAGTGCAGGAGATTGGAACCCTGGTTGGCAGGGTGCAAGGCCTTACCTACTACACTTTCTCTCTGGCCCTCAAAATCTAATTAACAGGACATCGTCCTTCTTGGATCTCTTTCTTTCCCATTGAATCACTGTGAGATAGTTACAAGCTTTCATGTTTGAGTTTCAGTCATACAATGATCAAGCACACATCCCTCTACCAGTGCACATTCCCCACCACCAATGTCCCCGGTATATCATCCCCCCTCACTTCTCACCCTGCCTCTATGGCAAACAATTTCCCTCTTATTCTCTCTCCTTTTTGGAATTATGGTTTGCAATACAGATACTGAGAGGCCATCATGTTTGGTCCTTTATCTTCTTTCAGCACACATCTCCCATTTCGAGCGATCCTTCCAACCATCATTGACTTAGTGATTCCTTCTCTATTCCAGCTGCCTTCTCCCCTAGCTCATGAGGCAGGCTTCCAAGCATGGAGCAATCTTTCTGGCCCTTCTGTCTACTGTCCTTGGGTGTTAGTCTCATATTATGTTATTTTATATTACACAAATGAGTGCAGTCATTGTATGTTTATCCCTCTCTTTCTAACTCATTTCACTTAGCATGTACTCTCCATGACCATCCACTTATAAGCAAATATCATGACTTCATCTTTCCTAACAGCTGCATAGCTGCATCTACATTGTGTAGATGTACCAAAGTTTCTTTAACCACTCATCTTTTTTCAGGCACTCGGGTTGTCTTCAAATTCTGGCTATTGTGAACAGTGCTGCAATGAACACACAGGTGCAGATTTCATTTATACTATGCTTTTTTTTTTGCACCCCTGGGATCTATTCCCTGAAGTGGTATTACTGGATCATATGGAAGCTCAATTTCTCATTTTTTAAGGAATGTCTATATAGTTTTCTAGAAAGGCTGGACCAATTGGCATTCCCACTTCTTGGATCTCCTATTCTAGACCTACCTTTAACTCATTGCCATGTTTTCCACATGTTAGGAGAGCTGTCACGTCTTCACAATGTTTTTTCCTCTCCAGGTAAACACTTTCAGCCTTGAACATTAAAAACTTAACAGACTCATCCAGTAATGAGTCTTTCCTTTCACATATTCTTTAACATGCCTACTGTCTTTAAAATTACATACCCCTGAATAAATAATCCATTTTTGACAAAACATTAAAAAGTAGAATCAGTATCCTCTTGATATATAACTTTTATTAGGCCCACTTGAGCAAATCAGTGAACAATGGGAGGACAATGACAGTGACAGTGACTTCTAGTTTAATGCTGTCATGTTTCAGTATGGGTTTACATTGAGCTCTGGGGAAAATTACCTAATAATATTCTTTCCTACTTTGTCTATACCGTACAACCAAGTATCTCCAATTTCACAAACATACAATTGATATTTCTTTGTTACTTATGCTACATACATATAACTCTTACTAGGTCCACTCGAGCAAATCAATGAACAACGGGAGGACATCGACAGTGACAGTGACTTCTAGTTTAATGCTGCCATGTTTCAGTATGGGTTTACATTGAGCTCTGGGGAAAATTACCTAATAATATTCTTTCCTACTTTGTCTATACCGTACAACCAAGTATCTCCAATTTCATACACGTACAATTGATATTTCTGTGTTACTTATGCTACATAATAAACCATTCCAAATTTAGTGGATTAAAGCACTAGATATTTATCAGGTCAATGTAGAGTGTTCTAGCAAGGAAGTTCTGCTGGTTTTTCTTAGAATCACTTATAAAGATAGTCAAGGTTTGGTAGTCAAATACCTAAATAGTTGGTGCTTTATGTGGTTCCTCTGTAGGTGATTTCTCAATATCAAGTAGAGCAGACCAGACTTATTTAAATGCTTAACTCACATCAGCATGAGGCTTAAGAAACTGTGAAACATTTCATTTATTTTATTGGTCAAGGAAGTTAGAGGCTAATGCAGATTAGAGAAGGGGGAAGGGTAAGGAAAGAGATTCTCTTATTTTAATTATGGGGGGGGGGCTTTGGAGCCACACTCAGCTGTGCTCAGGGCTTATTCCTGGCTCTGTGCTCAGGGAAAACTCCTGGAAGGCTTAGGGTACCACCTGCAGTTCAGAAGATAAAACCTAGGTCAGTCACATGTAAGGCAAGTGTTCACCTGTTATACTATCCATCCAGCCCAAGAGATTCTCTTTTAAAGGAGAAGGTGCACTAAAAATCTGTGACCATTTTTAACTACAAAAAATTGATTCTATGTGCAGTATTTTTAACCAGACAAGATGTTGATGAAATTTAGCTTGTTTTCCCAGTAATTAATATCTTTTGACATCCTAAGTTTGTCTATCATTACTTGTATTTATGGAAAAAAAAAGAATCTTTTTAAGTTCCTTTTTTACTTATATGATGAAAAGTGCTAAACAGAGAACCAAGGGTCAAGTACTGAGACAAAACACTTGGAGAGAATCCCACACAGTCATAGTACATGTTCCGATTAAGTCAACTTTGAATTCTCTGCGTTGTGCAATCATTTCTTGATTGTATTCACTGTCAAGTGACTGCTAAAATCAAGATATATTAGAGTTCTTCCTCCTTACCACCTGCCAAAGAGATTAATTTCTGAGATGTAGCTATACCTGTAAGGTCTTACATATGGTAACTAGGATCAGTTTGACAGCTGGAGCACACTAAATCTTTCACAGGTAGACCAGCGAGTGATGAGGTGGACCCAACTAAAGTACTGGACTGACTGCAGGTACTATCCAAAGCTCCATTAACCATTTAAATCAGTGCTAACAGGGTTTAATTTGGGCTTCTGCAGCTACCCAAAAAGATCTACTATGATGATACAGAAACAGACTGTGTTAGCATCAGTCCTACTTAAAATAACATTGACAAGCCTACGTGACTGTATTATAAATTAGAATTAGCATATGTTCCCTTCTTTGTCTTTATATCAATATTTCTGAAATTATGCAGGAATCAAATTTCAAAAGGACCTATTTCTGCTTACTTGATACTCTGTTTAGATCTTTTCAGTACCTATGACTATCTTCATTTCTAACTAAAATGGTGGTAAACTTACAGTCTGTGCAGGGAATATGCTTAAGTTTGTTTAAATATTTTTAGTGAAAATCCTTGCAGCAAAGTGTTGCATTTACTGCTTTAAAAATGATTTTTAAATCAACATTATAACTTACTGTAAAACATATTTTTTTAAGATCTCCATTGTTCCAAATATGAGATGATATTCAGGAAATAAAACTTTCAAAAATTATTATAGTTGGTGAGGTTTTTGAGTCATGGTTTTTGAGTCAATGAAATGGTTCCAGTTACATTAGTTTTGTTTGAACCAGTAAATGAGGCAAAAGTGCAGAAGTGGAATAGTTTGTCTTTATTTCTTAAAAATCCATGCCTAAAATAATGATAAGTGTTAAAATAGAGTTCAAACAATGGGAGAGAGAGAGAGAAAGTGAGAGAGAGAGAGAGAGAGAGAGAGAGAGAGAGCATGTAGGAGCACGAGAGAGAGCAAGTGTGGCTAAACCAAAATCCAAAACCCAAAGCTGATCAGAAACTAACCCAGTGGAATTTCTCTTAATTCCCATCAAGAACCTAGTCAGTCCCCTTGGGGATGTCAGGATATGGCTCAGGGCCTAAAGCAACAGCCTTCTAAGCAGGAAGCCATGAGTTTTAACCTTGGGGATGCTAGCATGTTCCCGGCAAGCTCTATTATCCTATGCGGCAAGACTTTTGGAAGCACTGCAGATATTTGTGTGCAAGAGCTGCAACAAGAGGGTGTGAGTCTGGTGATGTGCCAGGGGTGTGATTCCAGCGAGTACCATAACTGAGTGGGGAAGCACAGCCTAATGTACACCCTTAGTGAGCATCACACCCAAATGTGGATGTCTTACTCCTGCTTACTGCTATATCAACAGATTTAAGAGAAGGTGGAAAAATAATCTAGTTTCCTCAAAACCTCCTCTCTGTGACTCTTGATGTAATTTTTGAAGGTAACAAATTCCATATGATTTAAAAATATATTCGTATTTTATAATACAATAAAGCTTCAACCTTACACTGTGACTCTCATAAAGGAATTCCCAGTACCAACTGATACATATTAACATAGATATATCTTGGGAGTTACATTATCTTTTAAATGATGTGGCTATCATCACTGTTTATTTTTAACTAACACTGTAGTGAATTGAGTCTTTTTTTGAGAGAGCTATATATAAAATAATACCCTAAAAGTTGGCTGTAGTCAACAATATTCAGTCTTAAAGCACCTTTGAATCAGTTACTAGTTTATTATTTATTTTACCATATTTTAATACAGTATAATTAAACCCTTTACTACAAAATCAATTTGCAGTGTTAGAAGAAAAATCCTGTGTTGTTAGAACAAGCAACATAAAGGAATAATACGGACACATTAATTTAGTTCCTCAGATAAGTTTTATATAAACCATAATCAAAACATTCAGAAATAAAACAATAAACCTGAACTTATCTTTGAAGTAATTTAGAACATAAAAGTATGCCTATGTATATTCAACTCTGCATACAGTATATACTTGACATCCCTAATTCAGTAAATAAGGCACAAAACAATTACATATAATCTAAAAATTAACACTTAAAATTTTCTATGTAACTGACAAATCAGGCTCACCAATTATACTAGTAATATAAATTTATATTACTGATAACAAGCAATAATCATAAAAGTTAGATATAAAAAAAGAAAGTGTAAAATTTTGAATTTACTTTTGTTTTCACCTCATTTAAAAATCAGAACACGGAAAAAGAGTAAGTACTGTATTTCTCTCAATGTAGTATATATACTATCTAAGATAAATTCATTTCAAGTTTTGAATTTCAAATAGTAGCATGATTTACACAGGATTTTATTAAGACATTGTTAGTAAATCAGATATACAGATAATAGTCTGCTTCATTTTTTGACTTCCAGTGCTTTATACAATGTCTCTTGTTAATGTAATTTCAATTATTTAATATCCATCTACTTCAAGGTTAAGGCTCTTCAAGCATCATAGGAGGCTTGAAATTAAATCATATGAATCTTTCTTTTCTGTGTTGCAGTATCAGTATTAAGAATTAATAGATTAATAGATTTTATTTTTTGTATCTAGCCTGATAATTCAATGGTAGCAAGTCAGTGAGTTGGGACACACTAAATCTTTCAAACTGACAGGATACTATTCTGTGAAATGCCCCAGGGACTTAATTTTAATGATATTAAATATGAATTATACCTATGTTTATACTTACAATAATTGTTTATAGTGTATAATGTTTATAAAGTATAATGTTTATACTTATAATAAAACTGAAAAGTCCTGAAAATTTGAAGTGTCTAGTATGATATATGAAAATTACAAATGATTATAATTTTTCCTTATATTAGATTTGGGCAGTATCATAGCACTTACAGCTTTGATAAATTTTTTGACTGATTCAGTAGAAAAACTTTTTTGACTAAACATATAGACGATACTGAGAATAGTTGCCATAAATCTTTGCAGACAGTCCAGTTTTCATAATATGCCTTTCCTTTTTTCCTTTTGCTTTTTGAGTCACACCCAGCAATGCTTAGGAGTTACTCATGGCTCTGCACTCAGGAATTTCTCCTGGAGGTGCTTGGGGGATCACATGGAATGCTGGGGATTGAATTCAGGTTGACTGCGTGCAAGGCAAATGCTCTACCTGCTGTATTATCACTGTGGCCCCATAATATGCCTTTTCAAGTTAAGTAATTATAATGGATGGCTCAGATTTGTTCACCCACTTGCCTGGTTCAGATCATTCTTCCCAATCTGAATGATAGCACCAGAGGAAATGATCTGTTTGCCCAGTATAGTTACATAATGCCTTTTGAAGAATGACAACTCAAACCACATACTTGACATTTGGCCTACTTTTGAGTGGCTTGAAGCACAGTTTTTAATAATATTTATTATTCAGAATAACTTGGACACTTTGATTTTTATCACTGAAGTCCATGGAGTTTAATTATGTGAGAAGTAGGGTTGCATAACCCAGACTGCTATCATTCCAAATAAATTCTCATGGTAATTTTTACTATTTCCAGAGAAGAATTCCTACAAGCCCTTCCCTTCTTCTGCTCTTCAGTTGCTAGAAGCCAGTTTTGATGAGTTTTATATCTACTATCAGACAGTACTGTTCTCATATTCAACTTAATATTTTTTATGACCTTGTACAAAGTGTTACATTAAAACAAAATGAAATTAGTTATTAGTACTAAATGAAAAAAATAAAGAGAATCCATTAATAGCACCAACTGTTTCCACCACTGTATCAGGATTGCTTCTGGCTATGACTCTGACACTAACAACAATTTGCTTCAATTAGTCTAAAATCCATTATACAATTGTCTTATAGGTGAGATTATAAATTATAGCAGTAGTCTACAGATATCCACAGAGATATGTCCCATTACCTCCAATGCATATCCTAAATAAGCTCTATATTTTTACCATAGAGATCCATATCTATGATAAAGATTAATTTGCATATTAGGCACAAGAAATTAATAGCAATCAATAATAATGAAACAGAACTAGTCTCTCTCAAAATATCTTCTATTATATCTGTGAATACTTGAAATGGGAAATGTGGATAATTACAAGAGAAAGTTATTCATAATATATTCCCCTTTCTCTTCCCATGCTCACATAGTCTGCAAAATTTTCCCACAGTATAGAGGATCATCTGTGGTTGACAGAGAGCATGAAACTAAGTTATGTGTGCTGACTATGAGGTACTTACAGTCAGTATATTTATTATGCAGATTTTATCACTTTATTTTTCTTTTTTGGGTGACTGAAACTACCCCCAGCTCTGTACTCTGGGAGAACTAGTGGCAGTGCTGAGGGGATTACGTAGTGCTAGGGACCTCTGAGGACTACTGAGTCTGTGGCCTTCATGACTCCAGCACTGCCATGGCCAAGCACCCTCAGGTCTGTTAGCAAAAGCATGGATAGAACTTGAGGTGGAGGTGGTCATGCTAAGTGAACTATGTCAGAAAGTGAAAGACAACTAGTAGGTGGTTTCACTCATATATATATATAGGCTATGGAGAGCAAAATGCAAACACACTGGCAAGACACATCAAATAATTTTTGACTCTGAAAAATGGTGGTTATTAGAGGATAAGAGGCATTGGGGGAGGAGGAAGAGGCAAAGATAGCATTTTAATAGGATGATGGGTAATGAAGCTTTGGTAATTATAAGGTTATGTTCATAATTACAATGATTTATGGATATAATTTTGTCAATAAGTTGAGGTTAATAGTTGTATTAATCAATTACAAATACAAACAACTTTCATGATAGTCGAAGCACTACTTCTGAAGTCTGTGTGTGCACGTATGTGTGTGTTGGGGTAGCAAAGGGCTATTTCTGAAACTGACATTTATCAGAAAAAAAATCAAATCTAGATTTATTTTTATGGAAGTATAGTCTCAATAAAAAATAGGTAATTGTAAGGGTGAGATATTTAAGAACTGGTCAAATTTAATGAGTCCTGAAATACTGCATTGTGCAAGAATTATTTATGAAATGAGCAAGATTAGATAGAGACCAAAGCCATTGTATACCAGGTAGTGTGTTTGCTTTGCACGTGGTTGACCCTGATTTGATTCTGGGCATCCCATATAGTTCCCTGAGCACTGCCAGGAGTAATTCTTAAGTACTGAGAGGTGTGGCCCCAAAACCAAAAAAAAAAAAAAACCAAAAACCAAAAACCAACCCCCCCAAAAAAAACAAAAAGAGCAAAATGATATATACTGATATATTCACCTTCTTTCTAACATTATTTACTTAGTCAATGTAAAGCCTACTGTGTTCATATTCTTATTTAAATGACAAACATTTTTTAATGCATTTTTGTTGTCTATCATAAAACGATACAGAAAATGTATGTACCCAATATAAAATTCAATTACTAAGATAAAAATTTTATTAACATGTCTCAGTTTCACTCTCTACACAAGAAATAAGATTCATATCAACTTGTTCAAAGATACCACTAACATGCAGCATTACAGAATTAGTTAAAATGTATTCCTAGAATATAAACATTTTTATTGTTTTTACTATCCACGCAGTTTATTATTCATATAATTACAAGCAATATTAAAACCAGTTTATGCCACACGATAAATGATGTATTCTATGGAAGTCAAGTGTTTTCAGAGTCAATATAATCACAACATACCTTTCTTTAAAATTCATGGGTTTGCTTATAAGTTTGCTTATAACTGCTTCATAGACAGGAGTTTGTACATTACAAAAGGTTTTATTGATTTATTAGCTACAGAATACACTAAGTATATAAAGCAAACTGGAAAAGCTAGCTATGGAAATAATATACTATAACTGCAAGTTATAGAATACTTCAGAGTAAAATCAGAGTGTTGGCAAGGAAAAGATAAATGGCATAATCCAGACTAGCAAAGACTAATATTTAGTAAGTCTACTAACACAAACAAATCATGTCTTAGAGTGGTGTAACTTTTCCACAATGGGGAAATATTTATTCAGTATGTTAAATCATAGTCAATGTTCTGTATTAAACTGTTATTTCTTTGAAAAATATTCTTTTACTTAAAGACAAAGAACTCATTAACATTCATTTAAGATATAAAAACATATATTTTTGGTAAAGTAAATTATTTCTTTTAATAGCATTCTAATTTAACTAATGATTTCTTTCAGCAGCATCCTAACTTAATTTAGTAATTTAACTAATTACTAAGATAATTGTTGTATTCAATTAAATAAATACATTTAGTATGCATTGGGTGGTGGTTAATAATGAGTATTTAACACTTTTCTGAATTCCTGACATCTACCCTAAGAATACAAAGAAGTTAATTGCAAAAGATATTTGTAGTCCTATGCTTACTGCAGAACTACTTACAATAATCAAGATTTAGAAATAACCCAGTTGTCTACCAAGAGATGAATAGACAAATAAACTGCAGTACACACACACACATAAATACACACAATAGAATATTACTCAGCTACAAGAAAAGATAAATTTCCTTTTCCTAAGTTTGCTACTACTTGGAGGGAACTGGAGATATCATGCTGAGTGAAGTGAGTCAGACAGAGAAAGACAAATGCCAACTGATCTTACTCATATGTGGAGAAGAGAGAAACATAGTAAGATTTTTTTTTGCTCGAGCGGGCCCAGTAACGTCTCCATTGGAGACTTTGTTGTTACTGTGTCTGGCATATCGAATACTCTCGGTAGCTTGCCGGGCTCTCCGAGAGGGGCGGAGGAATCGAACTCGGGTCGGCCATGTTGGCCGCGTGTAAGGCAAACGCCCTACCCACTGTGCTATCGCTCCAGCCACGCCCAATGATCATAGGAAAATGCAAGGAAATGTTTTTATTTTAAATTTTAAAATTAATTTTTGTTTCTTCCTCTTTTTACTGATTTATTAGTTTGAAGTATAGCATTTCAGGGGGGCATAGCTTGACACTTTTGTGTGTGCACCTTCCACCAAAGCTCAGTACCATTCCATAACCAAAAGTACCCTTCTTCCTATTTTCTCCATGCTCTTCCTTCCAGTAACCATCATGGTTTTCAAGATTCAGAGTGAATTTTGTTGTTTTCCGTCAGTTCTTTTGCTTTAGTAACTTATATTCCACAAATGAAACCATCTGATAACTATCTTTCACTTCCTTACCTATTTCACTTAGTATAGTAACTTCAAGTTAACATCTGTTTTATCCCAAGGCATAACTTTATCTTTTTTTATTTTTTTCTTTTTAAATTTTTATTAGTGAGACACCATGAGGTACAGTTATAGACTTACAAATTTTTGTGCTTGAATTTCAATTATACAATGATCAAATACCCATCCCTCCACCAGTGCCCATTTCCCACCACCACGGATCCCAGTATCCCTCCCACCCCCCAACCCCCATTCCACCCTGCCTCTGTGGCAGGGTATTCCCTTTTGTTCTCTCTCTCCTTTTGGGTGTTTGGGTTTGCAAAAGAGGCAATGACTGGCAATCATGTTTGATCTATAGTCTACTTTCAGCATGCTTCTCCCATCCTGGGAGGATCCTCCCAACACCCTTTATTTGGTGCTCCCTTCCTTCATAACTTTATCTTTTTAATACATGTTTTATTCCCAAAGGCACAAGTTTACCTTTCTAATGGAAGACCAGTGTTTCTCTGAGTACATAAACCACGCTGCTTGATTCAGTCATATGGTAATGGTCATCTAAGTTGATTCCATGTTTTGGCTATTACTCAAATATCTTTGGACTCGTGCTACTGAATGCCTGGGAGTAAGAATACTATATCATTTGGCATTCCCACTGTTTTAAAGGAATCTCCACACCATTTTTCCAAAGAAACTGCACCAAGTTACAATCCCAATAGTGTAACAGGGTTCATTTTTCTTTATATGTTGGTCAATCTTTGCTTTGGGGATTTAAACAAATATATAAAAACAGGCTAATATTTGACAAAAAAGTAAAATAAAAAGGTATGAAAACAATTTCTGAAAGCATCATTTCTATTTTATAATTTAATTATTCACAGGTTATGATATACCCAAAGTGAGAGAATATTGATGGTTCTGTTATATTTTTGGAGATGAAGAATGAAATTATTATTAAATATTTTTGGCTTGTTTTTAATTATTTTTTCTTCTTTTATGTAGGAGTACTGCTATTTATTCAGCCACTGATTAGCTGATTAAATTGTGCATGAACTCCACCTTAATTTTTTTATAATTTTATTTATTGAATCACCGTGAGAGCAGTAACAAAACTTTCGGGTCTAAGTCTTGATCATACGATGAAACACCCGTACCTTCACCAGTGACCATTTTCCACCCCCAACAACCCCAGTATACCCCCATCTCACACCTTACCCCTACCTGTGGGGCAGATGATTTCCACATTACTCTCTCTCTCCTTTGATCACATTCAATATTTTGACACCAGACCCACCATTATTATTTGAGCCCAACACTCAGATCTGCTGAAAAGGCAACAGTAGACAATTTGTCTTCTACTGCTGGTTATGAATAACATATGATGTCATTCATGGCTGCAGTTGTGGCCATGCGATTTTAAAATTCCAAAATTTTAAACACTTAAATCTGGAAGGATTTCTGCCAAAACTTGCTGGGTTCTGAGATTTACTCCTGAGTCTCTGGGATCATGAGCATTAAGCAGCTTGATCAGGAGCCAAAAAGGCCGTTTGTGGGCGATGACTTGGGGTCTCGCTGGGGTGGGAAGGACAGAACCGGCTCTACCCCCAATCAGGAATGAGATGAGGCAATGCCTCCAATTATATAGCTGAGCCGGAGGTGGTCTGTGGGTATGTTTCCCACATAGCTAACTTTTGGCCATTTACTTTCTTGGTAAACTCTGCCCCACATTTTTGGGGTCTGGCCAAAGGCACAGCAGCAATTTTGGGGTTTCTGGAAGTCTGAAGGCGCCATCAAGCTGCTGATGCACTCGCCTCACAGGTACAGATTGACCTGCTGGCGGCACTATACCCCCCTGTTTTTAATTTTTTTTATTGAGTCACTGTGAGATACACAGTTACAAAGCTGTTAATGATCAGGTTTCAGTCATACAACATTCCAACACTAATTCCTCCACCAGTGTATATTTCCCACCACCAATGACCACTTTCCCTGCCACCACCCCCCAAACCCCAGCCTGCCTCTATGACAAGTACCCCTCTCTCTCTCTCTCTCTCTCTCTCTCTCTCTCCCTCTCCTTTTGGGCATTATGGTTTACAACACAGATACAACACAGGGGTTATCATATTTGTTCCTTTACTTCTTTCTACTGTTCTTGGGTATTAGTTTCATATTATGTTTTTACTCCTTCATTGTTGGTGGAGATACCAACCGGTCCAGCCTTTTAGGAGAACAATATGGGCATTCTTCAGAAAGCTAGAAGCTGATATTCCATATGATCCAGCAATACCACTTCTGGGAATATACTCCAGGATACCAAAACTACACAGCAGAAATGCCATATGTACATCTATGTTTTTGCAGTACTATTCACAATAGGCAGAATCTGGAAACAACCCAAGTTCCAAAGAGCAGAGGACTGGTTAAAAAAACTATGGAACATCCACAGAAGGGAATACTATGCAGCTGTTAGAAAAAAAAAGTCATAAAATTCACATAAATGAATGGACATGCAGAGTATCATATTGAGTGAAATGAATCAGAAGGAGAGGGACTATAGACGTAGAATGACTGCACTTATTTGTGGGATGTTTTTAATTTCTTTAGTCTTTAAAATGGATAAACTGGAGGACTTGGGCACACAAAATGAATAGAGCAGAGGGGATCGGTATAGCATGCTCATGACTCATTCCTTTGGCTGATTTCTCTCTCAAAGAGAGGAGAGAGGAATATAACATGAACACAGCAGATCAAAATGCTGTTTTGGAGCTTTTTTTTTCTTTACAAGTTGTAAACTGTTTTATTAAAAATTCCCTACAGATCACTGAATATACAGAGGAAGAAGAATGTGTATTTGATACTGAAATACACATAATGGTCATAAAATAAATCTTCAAATTCACCTTGTGATTTTCTTGACCAGATCCCTAATCAATAATCTTTTTTTATGTTTTGGGTTTTGAATCATACCTGGCAGCAGTTAGAAATCACTCCTGGCTTTTTGCTCAGGGATCAATCCTGGCAGTACACAGGGATAAGAGCAGTGGAGGGGATCAAACCAAACAATGCTTAGCCACGTTCAAGGAGTTTTATCCTCTCTCTGTACTATCTTTCTGGCCTATTGTGAGCATGTGTATGCATGTATGTGTGTGTGTGTGTGTGTGTGTGTGTGTGTGTGTGTGTGTGTGAATGCGCACATGCACTCTGGAATGGAACCCGGGTGCTCTGCATGCAAGGTTTGCACTTACTACTGAGTCACATCCCTGGTCCCCTATTTCTAAATTATTTAGTTACCTGTTTTTTGGGCCACACCAGTGATGTTTAGGGCTTACTCCTAGCTCTGCATTCACTGATCACTCCCAACAGACTGGGAGGAACAAATGGTGGCTGGGGATTGAACCAGGCTGGCCATGTGCAAAAAAACAAGTGTCATACCTGCTGCACTATCTCTCTGGATCCCAAATCTGTTTATTTTTTCAGCTTTTTATTATTATTAATGCCGTTAGTGTTCATTACAGATACGTTCCATTGTTCTACTTTAAAGTAAAATATTGGGGACAAACAGACTATCTCAGTGATTTGGAGCATATGCTTTGTATGCAGAAAGACTGAAGTTAATCCCAGTTACTGTACGGTGCTTTAAATAATGCCAGGAGTGATCCCTGAGCACTGAGCTTTGGAGTAGCCTTTGAAAACTGTAGGAGATAGCACAAACCTAACCAAAAAAAAAAAGTACAATTCTGAGAATTCCAAATATCACCTTACAACAATATACAGTCTTAATGGGTTACTGTAATGCAACATTTTATGAATATTACAGACTGTATTTAAAGTAAAATCATTAAAACAATCAATGTAAATTAAGTTCTTTATCTAATAACAGTGCAATAAATATGCTTAAAAGTACCCAGGGAATTAATGTTTTACTACTGAAGGAATTCAAGATTCAAGAAAGGTTGGGAACATTGCTGAAATATTGCTTAGGTTTTTGATCATTTTAAACCCAGAAAAGTTTCAATTACTGATAGAGAAAGTGAGTCACTGCTTTTTCTACTGCCAACTGAAATGCAGCAAGCTAGAATAACTGGTTAGTTTTATTAAGGCATCTTATTAAGATGGCTTAATAAGCTACTCACTGTTGTTTTCCTAGGGCTTTAGGCAGATACTAAACTTTAAAATGTAGGATTCTTTCCTTCCTAACTTTCATAAAAGTCATATATAATTAGCAGTGAATAAAATTTTCTAATGTCAACATTTCAAATTTTGATTAACAGAGAATACAAATCAATCTTATTCAAGTTTAATTCAAAAGACTGGCAACATCCTTTTGGGAGACTAGTAGAGATAACAGAGGAATACACCTTCAAATTTCAGACTAAGCCAGGGGCCTAAAAAGTAAAAGTAATATTCAACTTATTAAGCAGTCATTCTCATATTAATTTTCTCTACCTGATTTATCTTTCATACATAAAATCCACGTACTGTCAAACTGCAGTCAACATACGGTGTTAACAATGTAATCGGGATGCTACCACTGATGACTGACCTACACAGATGAGTGAAAGCAAGACAAAATAACAGCCGACAAAATAGTATATGGAATGATCATGAAATTAAGGAAAAGAAATTCAAAGAGTGGTAGGTTTTTAGGATAATATATAATTAAAATCCTGATTGAAGGCTGAAGAGAAAGCACAGAGGTAAGGTGCTTATGTGCAACCCCGTTTGATTCTCAGCATCTTATATAGTCCCTTGAGCGTCACCAGGAGAATCCCTGAGCACAGAGCCTGGAGTGAGTCCTGACCATAAGCAAGTGTGAACTCAAAACCCAACCAAACAAAAAGGGAAAGAAATAAAACCAACCCCCTCCCCCCGCCTCCAAACTTGGCTAGATTCCATAGGGTGAGAAGAACTAGAGCTGTTCATCTCAATTACATCTCTACTATTTCTAAGCATGACACAACATACAGTAGAAATCTTTCTAGGGCACAATTAATAGAATTTTAGTAATTTATTAATTTTTGAATGAAAGCAATATAATTGGTGTGTCTTCTATGCCCTCACTCCCACTCCCAGCAGTATCTTTTCCCTCTGTTCCTGAGTGTTCACGGTGAGAAACAGAATAAGCTGAACGCAGTACTTAATTATTTTATTTATTTAATTTTTGGTTTTGGGGCCATAACTAGTGTTGGTCAAGAGCAATGATTGGCTTTGTGCTCAGGTGACAATTCTGACAATGCTTAGGGGCCATGCGCAGTGTGAGGGATTAAACTGGGATTGCCTGCATGCAAAGCAATTTACCTTAACCCCTATACTCTCTCTCTAGTCCACTAGACACTCAACTAAAGTAAAATATTGAAAGGGGGTATAAAAATATTCCTCCATAATCAAGGTAAATATTTTAATGCAATATTATGGAAATAAAAAACATCATGATAAATAAAACATCAAAATTTAAATAAAGAATTGGTACCTAGTGTAACACTGATAAAGACTCTAAGGCAAAACTTCCTTACATTATGGTATCTTTAAAAGATAATTTTGAGAAAAGGTTGAATGGTTGAGCTCTCTTATCATTTACATAAGCACAGAATATTTGAGTAAGAGGAATTTCTAAAGGAACTTTTAATAATAACCTCCCATTTATGGTGTTTGAAGGCACCAACAACATAAATCCCCCTATCTAAGTCCTCTTTGATTTAACTTCTAAACTACATGATATATGCAAAGCAAGCCTTCTTAAACTAAACCGACTGATTCCAGTGCTAAAGGATTCTCCTTCAACACATTCTATGACTGGTTGGTGGTCTTTGCTTGAATTAATCATATTGGGGTTTATAAAATAGTGATCTTATTTAAAAAATTATTATAGTTTAGGCTATGTATTTATAATACTGCTAACATTATCATCTTGGTCTGCAACAGTTACCTCATATCAACACCAACAGAATGCCCATAACTATTGTGCTTCTAAGTTATTGTCTATTACCTCCATCCCACCCTAGTACTATTTAAAGTTAATTTTTGACAAAGGAGCCGGATGCAAAAAGTGAGTAAAGGGAAGCATCTTCAACCACTGGTGCTGGGAAAAATGGATAACAAAAATGCATAAAAAAATACCTGAATATGAGTCACACTATAAACAAAAGTTAGTTTGAAATGGATTAAAGACTTCAAGATCAAACCAGAATCCATAAAATTACTGAGAAAAATATAGGGAGAACTCTTGGACTGAAAAATGTTACCGTGCTCAATTTGCACACAATACATCAGATAAAGAACTAATTTCCAAAGTATATAAAGCTCTCACAGAACTCAGTAACAAAGAAATCAATGACCCCATCAAGAAATGCCTAGAGGAAATGAACAGACATGGCCAGGAAGAGGACACAAGATGGTCAATAAGTATATGAAAAATTGTTCCTCATCATTTATGGGCTGGAGCGATAGCACAGCAGGTAGGGCATTTGCCTTGCACGTGGCCGACCCAGGTTTGATTCCTCTGTCCCTCTCAGAGAGCCCGGCAAGCTACCGAGAGTATCCCACCTGCACAGCAGAGCCTGGCAAGCTTCCTGTGGCATATTTGATATGCCAAAAACAGTAACAATAAGTCTCACAATGGAGAGATTATTGGTGCCCACTTGAGCAAATCAATGAACAATGGGAGGACAGTGCTACAGTGCTACATCATTTATCAGAGAAATACAAATGAAAACAATGAGGTATCATCTCATACTAGTGATCATATATCAAAAATACTGAAAACAACCAGTGTTGGCTGGGATGTGGAAAAAAGGAACTCTCATTTAATTTTAATCATAATTAAAACATTATGGGGATTTCTCAGAAAAACACTAAGACTACTGGACACTGGTGAGAGGCTATTTTTAACTTTGTAACTCATGGTAAATCAATAAAAAAAAAACACTCAAACAAACCCCAAACCCAGAAAACTAAGACTAGAACTCCCGTAGGACCCAGCTATTCCTGTATTTTAGTCATCTACTCCTGAAATACAGAAGCACTAATCAGAGCCAATATGCACACCTATGTTGATTACTTAGTACAAGGTGACATTTTAATTCTTTCATTCAATCTACATTTTGTAACTTATTCATGTACATAAGATTTCTTCCTTTTGACATCGCACATTTGGTTTTGTATATATTCTTTGATGTAAAAACTAAATATTTTATAACAAAATACAGCTATTTACTTACATAATATAGCATATATGGCCCCAAATTGGTCAATAGGAAGTATTTCAAGCTAGTTCCTGTCTGCTTTTGACATGACTCAACTCCCAATTTCTCTTTCTCCTTTCCTTCCCTTTTGTTGTTGCAATGACTGAGGTGCACTCTTGGCTATGGTGCTTGTTGGGAGGGTCACAGTTTTAGCTGTGGTGTTTGCACACCACTGTCTGTGGTATGCCAGAGTCTACACACTTTTATTTTGGTAGCCGGGGTCACAAATACCATTAGAATTGCCTGCCAGGCAGGCATTTTATCACTGAGCCACATTTCCAGACCTTCCCAATTAATCACTGAGTACTTTATTGCTTTCTGGCATAAAAGGATACTCTAGACTAAGTACGTTTACTTTGAATCTAGACCTTGGAGTTTTGGAACCTTTTAATGAAAAAATATACACAGAAACCAAAATCCCGTGTTAGGTATGTCCACTAATTCTATGATATTTTTTCATTCGGTAGAAGGAAAAAGTTAAACTATAAATTTATACTGATAGACATTTTTTCAATTATGTTTTTGTTTGGGGACCACACCTGGTGGTACTCAGGGGTTACCCCTGGCTCTGCACCTCAAGAATTATTCCTGGTGGGTTTGGTGAATGGGATTCCAGGGATTGAACCCAGGTTGGTCATTTGTTATTCATAGTTGGATTTTTGACAAATAATATTCTATCACCGATCCTACCACGAGTGTCCATTTCCCTCTACCAGTAATTTTCTAGATTGCCCCTCCTACCACATTTAGAGTAACTGGATGAGGAAATTCAATGGCTTAAAGGGGAATGCCAAGAATATCGATGGCCCCAGAGTATCAGGGAGAAGGAAAGAAATAGAGTGAAGGGGAAGCAGAGAAGAGATATATGAGAAACAAAAGGGACATGGGTTAAGGGGATTCATGTATATCGACGGTGTTAAGAACTGATAGAGCTAAATAGCCAACCCTCTAAGTAAGCTTTTATATAATGTTTTGAAGCAGACAGAGAAGTATATAACCCCAATCTTTCAGATGAGGAAACTGAGAATAATCACAATTTAATGACATGTACACATTCAAAGAATGACAGAGGTATTGGTAGTTTACTCGTATTTTTACTAGAAACTAATCTCTCTTAAATTAACTAATCTCCAGAATTGTAATTTATGTCTTAGATTCGCTTACTAGATAAAATTACAAGAAGCACATATTTAGAAATCATATTTAGTTTATAAATAATAGAAATATAAAGTTTTGAGTCATTTTAAGTTCACACATTGACATTTGAATAATATAGCTTAATTTAGGGATTTTAGCCAAATGTTTTAAAATAGATTTTAAAGTACTAACAAAGTCCAAAAAGTTTATTCTGGAAAAATATATTTTAATATAAAGTCAAAGTCCTATAAGTTAAATGAAGAATTACTGTGATTTATCTTTTAATAAAGAAAAAATTTTAAACTCGTAGAAAATTTGCATTTGCAAAGTAGCAGAAATGAAATTTCAAGACTGCAGTGAAGTTCAAAGGCCTGTTCTGGATGTCTTTTTGCAATCTCAGAAATGATAAAAAATCTCTATTCCAAGTATAAAATATCACGTGCTCAATTATTAGATTAATACACTCTTGAAAATGAAAACATCAGCAAACATTATAAACCGAGAGTCTTCAAACAGAATCAACAAATCTAGTGAATCAAAACTATAAACCCTGATTCTGTTGTCTTTTCCATAATGAAAACTTTTTCATAAAACACTATCTTTAAGTTAAAGATGTCATTTATTTTGGAAGTTGAAAAATAACAAAAGACCTTAGACCCACATATCAAAGGTACTCTTTTTATCCTTTTCTGAGACACTGACCTGTGTACTCATTTAAAAATGAACACCACATCTTTATGTTATTAAATCTTTGTTTTGATCTATTAGTATTCACCAAAGTGCCATTTTATAAAACCGCCCACTGAATAGACAAGGCTGGAGGTGACCATCTGCAGCTTTAGAGTCTGAATTGATGAAAAGAGCTTTGTGTTTTCATTGCCAAGTTTGATTCTTCCAGTCATTAGGCATTCCCCTCAGATCGCATCAATGAAGCTGTACTCTCTTACACCCATGTGTTAAATTCTCTTCTCCTCATGGTTTCCTTTGCCGCTCTACTCAAGAATGACTATTGGGTCTTAGCCACATTCTTCTCACAGCTGTGTTAAAAAAGAGCATCAGAAAGTCTTCCTAAAACCCATATGTGTATCTAGTCAGTTCTCTGTCTTAGGGTCACCTCACATTGTGGTGTGATTATACAGAGATTCATTCTTGTTCTTGAACTGTGCTACTCCCTTCATTCTGGGAAAGATTAGGCCCTCCAGCAAGTTGAAGAGAACCTCTTGGAAGAGTAGGTGAAATACAGAAAGCTTAGATGGAAGATTAATGTAAAAAAAGAATATAATTTATTAAATGCATCTATGTTTTTAAAACATCATTTTATAGGATGTCTAACAAAGAGATACATTATTTTAGGATGCTGTTATATAGGGAAAGAAAAAGGAAAATGATTATAAGATACCAGGAATTGTAATTTTGAAAGGTACAAATGCTAAAGCAATTAAAATTAGTAAGTTGATTGGGTTAAAAAATACTGCTTACTATGCAATTTTCTAAGTATTGTATTTCACTTTTAGACAGCATTGTCACAACTGATGAAGTAAATGTAGACTAGGCTTGTAACATTTAAAAATTTATATTTTAGAATTTAAAAATAGGTTTCCTTTGAGTTATTCCAGAATATTTTATAATACAGAGAAGAAAGGAGATATACTTCTGCTAATTGTTCAACATATATTCTTGTCATAAAGTGATATTTTTCTCCTTAAGTGTAAATGATCAAGAATGAGGTTTAGGTAAAAACAGTGTTTATGATCTTATCAGAGAATAAAATAAGCAAAAGATTTTCTCATTTTATATTCATGAAGGGTCAAATGCACACATGTGCAAAGTCCAAATCTAGTGAGAGAAATAATCAAACACAGAATCTTAGCAACCAAGTGATAGTTGCATTCTGCTCGCTCAGGTTCAATTTAACTTTTGACAATTATACATTAAGAACAAAATCTTGCCAAGTAAGGAAGTGTAAATCAGATTTGAGATGTAAAAGGAAGATTCTGGCTTATATAAGAATGTAGGTATTTTCTATATTAATAGGTAGATACATTATATACAATCTATGTACATAAGAATAGAGAAATTAAAGGAGGAGGCTCTGAATGAGTAATCAAGTATAATGAAGTGAGACTGAGAAACATTCAAGCAAAAACTTTAAAATTATGATTCAGATAATAGCTTACTTCCCCCTCTTCTATTATTAAAAGCATTTTAGTGTTGTTACCTTTTCCTGAAAAATTCAAATACTTTTACATATATTCTATTTCTGTCAATTCTAACAATTCTTTTCAGGTAAGATGGATAACTTTTCCTAAGAGCTATATTGCGTTGTCAAGTAAGAAGGTTTTTAACTGTAGCTAAGAAGAAACTATCCAAATGAAATAACTTAATTAGATCTTTTAGCCACTCTAAGAGACTTACATATCATATATAAGTACCTATGAGAAAATTCCATTAGATATAAAATAAATGTATCATGTCTGCCAAGGGGGCAGACTTGGGGCTGGGAGAGAACGTGGGGATGTTGGTGGAAGGAAGGGGACACTGGTGGTGTGATAGTATTAGAACATTTTATGCCTGAAACAAGTCTATCATGAATCACGATATCTTAATAAAAATAAATTAGAAAAAATAAAACTAAAAAAAGAAAATCACCTTAGAATTTTTTGAAGTGTAAGAATGGATCCATTATTTTTTAGATTGTCAAGTTCTAGTTAAAATGTAAATACTCACTAGTAGGCACATCCTATAACTTCCCGAAAACCACAGAAACTCTACTCATTATTGTAACAGTGGACTGAAGAAAAGCAACAGAACTTGCTAAGTGTTGCTGAGCTTCTAAACTGAAACAGAACGCTTTCATATTTTAAGCAACACAACTTGCTAAGTGTTGCTAAGCTTCTAAACTGAAACAGAAGCTTTCATTTGAACTCTGTGGTTCTTTTTCTCTCATTTCTCTTCATTGTGTTGGTCTGAAATATATCTAGTAGGTAGAGATGTACCAGACCAACCCTAGATGAACTCATGAAAGATCAGTTCTGAAAAAAGTAGATCAAATTCAAATAGCTATGTTGCAATTTTTTTTCTGTTTTTAAGTCCTATATTCATGTTCTCGATTACTCATTCATTAAAATTCAGTATAAAAGGGAACTTATGCAGGACAGTGCATATTTTTAAGTTGCAAAATTCTTTTGTCTTAATTAGCCTGAATTCTTCATTTCTACTTAATATAGTTTCTATGAGTTTCTCAATTTGTGTTAGGTCCTACTGGTAAAATCTTACATTAACCATTCCCTAGTAGAAGAGAATGAGCTAGACAATTAAAACTTTCATTTTCTTGACAAAATGAGACATTTCCTAAGTATCAAGGTGAAAGCTCAAATTCTTTAGTTTTTATAAAGAAGTGAACATAATTAGGCATCTACATACATAGTACTCTGTACATAAAGTAGCTTAAATAGTTCTTTATGTACTTAATGGATTATGTACCCAAATTGTTCAAGGCATTGTGTATAACTATACAGAGGTAACCATTATATATGATCAAATTAAAATTTTAATAAAATAAATTCCATAATTAAATATGCATTTAACTTTTAAAATGTTCCATCATTTGTGAATCTGGAATATTCTTAAAGAACAGATTGTATGTTCAAAAATAAAAATTAATCATGTTGCACTGATTGATTAGGAGTCATCTGTATCCACTTTCCACACATAAATGATAATAAAGTATATTTAATTAGATCTAGACTAACAAAGTGTTTTCCTAAGCTGACTAAAGAGTTCTAGAGTACATAAACTATCACAAATAACTGAACTCTTAAACTTATCTGCTGAGACAAGTTTCATATTTCACAGATCTTTTAAATCCCAAATACAAAAGCAGTTGAAGAACAATTTTAAGAAAAGTTAAAAATTATTCATTAATAATACTAATAAATCAAAGTGATGAACTTTAAACATCAAATATTGATTTATAGCTTACTATGAATTTTGCATTTATGAAACTTACTTTTTGATTCAATCAGTAAGTGTTTATAAAGTGTAAAGACATATTTATTTGTGTCTTACTACTTGTAGAACAACCAAAAGTTTATGGGAAAAATATCACAAATAAATTTTGCATGCAGCAGAATAATTTTAATGAAAAGACAACACAATTATAAATGTTCACTAATTCCTTTTATATTAAACTGCATATTAGTTTTAACAATGATTAAGTCAGAGTCTGGTGCCAACAGCACAACTTGGAAATTTAGTGCAATCTTTCAATGATGACTGTAGAGTTATTTTACACCCCCCAGTATGAATAACAGGTCTATTATTTATTTTTTAAATCAAGTAACTGTGGTAATACTCTGTTCCCCTTCTCAGCATCCAGAGTCATCTAACTCTGTTTTATAATTCAACCTGCAAACAGATTAAGCAGCTGAGTTTGTGGAAAGTATGTTTGTTCTACGCTAAGAACCCTTGTGTGACACTATGGAGCCTCCCTTGACACTTCGAAGAGAACTATGGACAGTTTTTACTCATCAGCAGGGAAACCAGACTGAGAATTCACAATTTCTTTGTAACTTCAACTTCTTCATAGAAATCAGTATTTGGCCAAGAGGCAGGAAAGAGTTTTTGTTAGCTTTACATGTTCTGTTCTTTTATTTCCATCAATACCACTCAAAACACACAGGATGCTCTATATTTTAAAGGGAAATGATAGGCTGATCTTTAGATTATGCAATAAATTAGAACTCACAAGTTTTAGGTAACCTTCAAAAGAAAAGTATGGAAAGAAAGTTTTATACTTTTTTCCTTGAAACAATGTTTAAAAGTTTACAACTTTATCTTATATATATTTTCTTATATTTGATGAATATGACCTATTCATCATATAGTTACAGTTTATGAAGGAATTTCTACCTAGTGTTGCAAATTTGTCCCATAGTAAAGATGATATGGAGCA
The DNA here is from genome assembly GCF_029834395.1 of Sorex fumeus. NCBI lineage: Eukaryota > Metazoa > Chordata > Mammalia > Eulipotyphla > Soricidae > Sorex > Sorex fumeus. Next base: position 57,610,307 of record NW_026606155.1, read on the forward strand.
AATGATATTATATTATAAAATATTTATATTTGAGAGGATTTTTTAATTGAAAATCCTGGTTACAAATACCTTCATTTTAAGTATGTAGCAATTACGCATGCTAAATAGATTTAAATATATACATTTTTAAAAACAATGCTATAAGAAGTATTCTATTGATGAAAAGGCAAGGAATCCAAATAAAGAACTATATAGAATTTTATTAAAAAAAACTATAGAATTTTAAATCTCTCATGCTGATAGAAACTTAACAAATAGGCAGGTATCTCTTTTCTAATATATTCTAAGAAATTATGGTTAGTCCTTCATAAAATTATTCAGGGAGGGTTTACTTATAAAGCTTCTGTCCTCAAAAGCAAGTTTCTAAAACTAAGTGTATTCACTTTCAAAAATAGAGCAATATAAAAGCTAAATTACATTGTGCTCACTACCCACAAACATACACATTTTTAAAGATAAGTCTATACAAAGATTAATGTTTACTTCAAGGGAATATATTTATACTGGTAAAACCATCAGCTTTACGACACCTGGGGTAAGGAGCAATTTTTGTAATGAAGCTGGCATTCATTACATTTTGCTTTGTAAATGACATCTGCCTGTAAATACAGGCTAGCTTATAGATGGCCACTGTATAAAATTTTTCTTTTCAGAAATATCGTACAAAAAGGGTATTTTTACATAAGATTAAAAAGTTTATGAACCAATTTTAACTGAAAGATAATAACCTATAAATGAAAAATTCTACAATTCTCAGAAAGAGTATATGATGCCTTTCCACTATGGAAGAAGATTCCAGAAATTAAAATACAGCTAAACTTGACAGGAATTGGAGGTGACAACAGGATTAAAAGCTGATTACTGGGAAGAAAGCTCTCCCAAATATGAGTGGAGTAATGAGCAGGCAGTACTAATCATAAAAGTCCTTTCCTTTGAAACTGGTAAGCTCTGGGTACACCTAGAAATAAAAATGCTTCATCTAGGGGCGAAAGCATATCAAAATACATGTAAAATGTAGATCTCTGACCTGACCCACTTTTACTTTACTATGTTATCCAATAATAAAATGGTTCTACTCCACTTGTTCATGGGGCATGTTTATATTGCATAGAAGCCATTTATGGGATTATTTGGAAGACTTAGGGATACAAAGAGGAATAGAACATTGCTAACAACTTGGGAGAGATCAGGGATGGGCAATTTTTCAGGAAACAGATTAGGGAGGAAACACACTCAAAATAATCACAACACCTAGATAATCAAGACTGCTAAGGAAGGAATGGACTAAACATAAAAAATAAAAAATAAGAAATAATTTAAGCCTTATTGTAGGGATAAGATTTAGACTTTCCTTTAAGAGGAAACAAAAATTCAACCATGTACTAAAATGGGAGACTATGTTCTAAGAAGAAATAGCATTCAAAGAGATACTGTGGCAGAAGCTGAAGAAGGATTAAAAACAACGGGATCACTGATACATCTCAGGGGTTATGTTAAATTGCTTATGTTTTAATGTGTAAGGGATGAAGGCCTGTGGAATATTTTTGTAAATAATGAATGGTGAAGTAATACAACCAAATGTACAATTTATAAAAATCAATTGCTGGCAGTGAGGAAGACTTGAGAAAGTGAGAGGCAGGTAAACTAGTTTATTTATTATTATACTAGTACAGATAAGGAATGATGAGAGCCCAGATAAATGCAATTAATAAATAGGAAATGGGATGGAGGAAATGGGAGAAAAGCAGTTACAAAACCTGGTGGCAAAGTAACTGAGAGAGGTAAGAAAGAGTGAGGGTAAAAGACTGTTGAAATTGAACTCAATACAGGAGAATGCAGAGTTTTATTTTTAGGGAACTCCTTTCAAAACAAAAACAGACAACACACAGAAGCCTTTTCTATAAGGCTTGTCTAACTTTCTACAAAAGTTAGACAGCCATTATAGAAAAGAATGCAACTGAACTAGTCTTCCTATTTTGAAGACTATGATCATACCAATAATTTATAATTTGGTTATAATAAGAAGCTGGAACAAAACTGGCATATTACATGCCCTTTCTTCAATTTATTACTCATATGAGCCCTACATGTGATGTTAGTATTAATTACCATTGGCATGTTTAAACTGAGAAACTCCTGTTACCAGTTGAGTAAGTAATTTGCTCCAGACTTCAAGGGTAATGCATAAGGAAAAATGGATCCAAACATATAGGTCTGTCTGAAAGTCAGCTACTGAAAAGAATAAAACACATTTAGTCCCAAAAGAAAGAGCTTCTTTAAGACTGAGAGAGAACAATGTGGATGAGTTGACAGAAGGAGTTTTCTCAAGTTTAAAAAAAAATTACATTCATTGACTCATTTAGTTTTTACATTTGAGTTAGGAATATTATTATTCACATCATATCGTTTACACCTGCACAGCTTTAAAATGAGATGTCCTAATTCATGCCCTATACATTATTAATCTAGCGTCTGAGTTTTTAAACCATTATGCTATTAGCTATATTAGAACCTTTTCAGTTGCGATGCTATTTTTGTTTTATAATCAAAATGTGCTGAGAATGAAATACTATATTTAATATTTGGGAAATTAGAAGTCATCTTAAGAAAAACTTCAGTGTATGAAATAGGAGTTAATGAGAAGTTCCTCAAGAAATCTGTTTGTAAAGGGAAAAGGGGGTAAAAGTTGAACTTTAAAAAAAGTGTTCTGATTTTTAACTATTACCTGGAATACCTACATATTTACTAGTGACCTTTAAATTATTTGCCAAAATTTTTACCCACAGATAACATGGAGCAAACTAATAGCATCTAATAAAGTCTTTTTTTGCTAGTTTCCTAAAAAGTTATCATCTTAAAGCTAGCAAAATGATTTGATGTTTACCTTCACTGCAATGATTATATGCTGTCCAACTGAGAGTAACTAAAAGAGAAATGCAGGGAACTGAATATAAAAAGGAAAACTTGATAATGTTTTGTAGGGGTCTTCTTACTGGAAAGCAAAAGAAAATATTTAACATTAAAGTTGAAATTTAATATTTAACTCTTGTAAGTGACTTAATTGTTACATGTAAACAGTTCACAGATTGGTGACATTCCATTTAAAAGTTCTGATCTGTCTGTGGGTAAATAAAAAATGAGCAATATGGTGAGTTTGTTAAAGGCAAAACATGTTCAGTTAAAATATTTGAGGGACCAGAGAAATAGTATGACAGGTAGGGCATTTATTTGCCTTGCAGGTGGACAACCTGAGTTCAATCCCTGGTATCCCATATGGTCCCCTGAACACCACCACAAGTAATTCCTGAGTGCAGAGCCAGGAGTAATCCCTGAGCATTGCTGGCTATGCCCTGCCCCCCCACCCCCAAATGAGATGTTACTTTTATATTTTGTGTGCAAGGTAATTTCTTTTATAAAATAGAAATCCTAAGCGATAAGGTTAAAATTGAAAAAGGTTGACAGTATTTTCAAAAATTTTTATAAACTGTCTTGATCTTTGGAAAACATAATCAAGGAGGATTTGCTCATGATAGAAACTAAAGGCTAAGAGGCAAAGAAAATAGGGAAATTTGTTTTAATTAATAGACTTCTAGGCAAATTAAACTAAATCAGATAATGACTGTGAACAGTTACTAATTTGCAACCTATAATAAAATGAGATCTATGTATACACGTTAATGTTCTTCAACTACCAATGTACAACTGAGAATATTTGAAAAAAGTCTATCACTGATTATAATACAAATCTTTAACATACAAGAAATATAATGCTTATTATAAATCACAAGATTCAAGATATAATGGTAATAAAAATTAACTTTTACAATTGTAAACTGCTTTAAAATGAACTTGGTAATATTTTATACCTAAATTATTAACCAACATATAGTTTTAGGGGTATTAGAGAAAATAGCAGAGATGATTTAGTTTTGAATGAAATGTATTGAGAACTAAGAAAACTTTAACTTTATTTCATACTGTGAAACTGATAAAAATTGTTACAAAAAAAGAAGTATCTTAGGAATTAAAAGCAATAATATATATATAAATTACATCATACTACTATTAATAAGGAGGTCATCAGTTAAGTACACATTTTATATTAAAGGTACCTTAGAAAACTCTGCTAAAATATTCAAGTCCCATGAAATCAAAACTGACTCCTTGATAAAAGTCATTTTTAACTTTTTATGAACTGTTCTAAGACTGACTGATTATGCAGCTTTATTCGAATTTTAATAAAAATTCAAAGATCATGAAAAATAAACAAACGTAATTATGCACTGTTAAAAAGCTAGCCTGAAAACCAGAAACACAACATGCAAAAATCAATTTCACTGTGCTGGATTCTAAGTTCTAGAAATCTCAGTATGCAAGATCACAGATGATCTCAACTCAAGCAGGATTACTGAGTAGCTAAATGAGTAAAATCAGTAACTTCATGACTGCATCTTCCCCCTGTGAATAATTTTACCTATTTCCTATGAAATGACCTTAAGTGTACTTCCTACTTGAACTGATGGTGATTGATGATTAATTGAAAAAGGTCTGTCTTAAATAATAATCATGATTCACAAGAAAATGGTATTTGACTCCCAATATGGATATGATAAGCAATCAAAAAAGTTGATTTGGCTCAACCTAATTTTGCTTTAAACTCTCAAGGGCATGACAGTATAACATGATGTTATTTAATTAGATAACATTGTTATTTAATTGCCAAAAATGTTTTCAGTTTTGCGTTGTTCCACGCTTCTGAAATAATGCAAGATTATTTTACTTACTGCTGAACTTTGTCATTGGCTGCTTGCGAGGCCTCTAAAGCACGCTGAAGCTCTGATTCCATGTTTGCTCGATCTGTTAGAGCTTGCTGCAGTTGAGTGGCCAGTTCCTCATTTTGTTGCTGAGTAATAGAAACAATGTTCTCTCTATTTTTTAAAGCTTCTTCGTAGGTGCTGAGAGTATGGTTAAACTGATCCTTTAGATTTTCTTCTTGTGATAAAGATTTGTGTAAGCTGAGAAAAATGGAAAAATAAACAATATAAATACAGACTAACTGGCTGAAAAGGTGTTAAAATTTTCTAATTAGAAGTAGCCATTTCTAAAAATAAAAGTACATGGGTAGAAAAATAAATTTTATATCACAACAATAGACTTGGCAATTACCTGATTCGAGACTAAAAGCTACCCAGACAAATGATTATCTATGCAACCAAAGCATTCTAAAAGACATTGCAAGGATGTTAATTTAATTATATCAGTGTAAATATTACATTCAATTTTCTTTAAAATAAATAATGGAGAACTGAAAAATAAATTGTCTCTAGGTAAATAAAAGAATATAATAAGCTGTTTGCAAAGAAGTGAGAAGTAAGAGAATGGGTATCAGTTTAGGAGATCCACTGTCTATTTAGCTGACTACCTAATGAGAATGAATAAGGTTCCTACAAATACTGAACAGTTTTATATGCAGCATTTTCTGTGTCAGAGTTGAGATCCAAATGAAGTTAAAAATCACTATTCTGACTGCACAAAAATAATATGTACTCAGATATATTTTCTTTTTGTTAATGAATCTCATGCCAATACATCTACTCATTAAGTCATATAGAGTAATAGCATATAAATTAAGACTAAATGAATGCAGAAGACGACGCAGACAAATAGAATCCTAAAATGCTAAAGGTCAAATCTTTGATATATCATTACACCTACCACCTGAGGTTATTTTGAAATGGCACCAGCCACCTCATTCAATTAAATAAAGACATTTTGAAAATATAAATATTTAATAAGGGAAATTTAAAATCTACAAAGGAGATGTTCTTTTATTATTAAATAAAATCATTTCAGTATGTGCATACTAAAGAAATGTCGATGGGAAACTTGAAGTAAAGCAAACTAAATATATAATATAGATTGATAATGGGATGAAAGTAATAGAATTATTTTATTATTATTACTAGTTTTGGGGCCTCACCTGGCTATGCTGAGTTTATTCCTGGCTCTCTGCTCAGGGATCATTCCTGGTGAGCCTCAGGGACCATACAGGGTGCTGAGGATTAAGCCCTAGTCATTTGCATGCAGGGCAAGTGCCCTACCCACTGTACTAAGAAAGTAATATAACTCTTACAGCTGTGAAAAAATAGTCCAGGAATTTTAACATTGACCTAACACCTAATTTGATACTTAAATAAACTATTCAAAATAATTACAAATTTCTTTTTTTTTGTGTAAGTAACAAATCATCCTCTCTGGTTATGTTCACCTTAGAGGCACCACACACACACACACACACACACACACACACACACACACATACACAGACACGTATATACACAGACATACACACATACATGTCATCAATGAAAGAATAAACAACAGGATCAATATATACTAGAAGATTTCTGACAAGATTCAATACTAATTTATGATTTAAAGTCAAAAAATTGTGAAAAAAAGAAATACACACCAGTACATAATGGTGTTATGTATGATGAACCAATAGCTAACATTTCACTTAACATTTTACACCTGGTCATTTTTTAACAGCTATCGTGTGTGTGTGCTTGGCCAATGCTAAACTGAAAGCTTTCTCCCTCAGGTCTAGAACCAGATGAGACTATTCACTCTATAAAAATTTTAAAACAGTAATTATTTGAAGCACCATGATTTATACTGCTTTAATATAAACAACGAATTAGAGAATTCATTACCTGGGAGTAAGCCTAAGAAGGTTTAGCTCACTAAAGGTCATAACATTGAAAAATTTAAATTAGTTATTACTATAATAAGTAGAGGAAAAAGAAATGGACTTTTATGCTCATGAATTGGAAACATATTATTAAAACAGCCATGTTAACCTAAAGCAATGTATAGATTCAACACAATATCTAAATACCACTGACATTTCTTTTTCTTTTTTTCTCTCCCCTCTCTTCCTATGGGCGACACCCAGCAGTGTTCTGGGCTTACTCATGGCTCTGCATGCAGAGATCATTCTTGGCAGGGCTTGGAGAATAATATGTGTTACAGGATCAAACCTGGGTAGACTGAGTGCAAGGGAAATACCTTATTTGTTGAACTATCTCTTTGGCCATCAATAGCATTTTTCAGGGAAAAAGAACAATTATAAATTTTGTATGGAATTCAAAAGACTTTGAATAGCCATAGCAATTCTGAGAGAAAAGTAAAACAAAAGCACCACGGCCGCCGACTTCTAACTGTATAATAGAACAATTAAAGCTGCATGATATTGGAATAGGAACAGCACGCAGATCAAGAGAATAGAATAGAAAGTCCGAAAGTGAATACACACATAAATGGATGCTTAATTTACAACAAAGGAGCTGAGGCTATCAACGGAGAAACTAAAGCCTCTTTAACAAATAGTGCTGGAAAACTGGAGAGTTATATTACCTACAGAAAATGCAGAGAAGAAACGAAGGTGATAAAATATAAGATCTCAACATCAGTGATATATTTGGAGACTCTAACACTGTTTCAAGGGGAACTAAACTAGGAATAAACAAATGGAACTTCAATGAATCAAAAAGATTTTATACAAATGAAAGAAATTATCACAAAATGTAACCTAGTGAAATGGAAAATATATTGGCCTATTAAACATCAAACAAGGTTAATAACCAAAATATATGAAGAACTCATAAAATTTAATCACAAAATAAGCAACACAATAAAAAATATGGGTAAAAATATTGAGTGAGCTCAATATTTAAAGACACAAGAAGAATGTTTTGACACATTTATTAGGGAAATGCTATAAAAAGTAAGAGAAAACCTCACATACCTGTAAGAATGAACTATATAATAAAGAATGAAAATAAGAAGTGAAATGCGAGCATGGATGTAGAGAAAAAAGGAACTCTGCTATACTGCTGGTGGGAAGTATGCCGGTGGGAAAAATGGCATGTCTATGGAAAATGGAGTGAAAATTCCTGAGCGGAGGTAAAGGGTGTGGGGGGGAGATACTCTATTATCTAGCAATACCATTCCAATGGATGATTTATCCTTAGATATAAAAGAGATAATTATACTGCACACTCAAAGTTGCATTCTTACAGTACTAAAACTTGGGACCAATCTAAACGTCCATCAAAGAAACTGTGGTATGCATACTTAATGGAATACTACTCTGCTATTAATGGTAAAATCTTTGGGGACAAAATGCATGATACCTAAGGCAATTCTGTTCAGCATGATGTTGGTATTATAACTTTAATGGCACATAATAACATTGTACGGGAAAACATAATTGTGGGGGAGGAGAGAAGTGGTTGAGATCACATCAGTGGTGCTCAAGGCTCACTCCTGGTTTTGTGCCCAGGATCATTCTAGGTGGGGCTCAGGGAAATGTATGTGGTGCCAGGGATCAAACCTGGGTTAACTGCAGGCAAGGCAAGCGCTTGCCCTCTGTACTATCTTTCCAGGCCTGCGTATGGGAAACAGTGTAAATTATAAAAAGATGAAATGAAAAGAACACAAAAAAGCAGTATAAGAGCCATTAAAGAACTCTTGGAAGCTCTAAAATATGTAACCAAAAGCAATTACCATGAAGGTAATGAGGTGACATTAAAGTTTTATTTAAAGTTTATATTGAAAATTATGCAATTTCCCACTTTTGTTCCATTATTTACAGTAACTGCTCAATCATGCACTCTATATATAAAGCTGATCATTTTAATTATATGTATGTAAATATTTGGATTAGCAATTTACAGATGTTGGGACTAGAATGGAGACCAATTGTTATTAAAAATAATTTGGTCTCTGGAGCCAGAGTGATAGAATAGAGGGCAGGGTATCTGCTTTGCCTGTGGCACTCCATATAGTCCCCCAACCACTGCCAGGAGAGATTCCTCAGCAGAGAGCCAGGAATTACCCCTGAGCATCACTGGGTGGGGCCAAAAAACCCAAAATTAATTTGATCTTTCAGAGGATATTTTGCAATGTCTGGAGACACTTTTGGTTCTCACGCTGTGAAGGACAGGGAACACTATCAAAGAGATGGTTGACCCAAAGATATTGCTAAACATCCTACACTGTAGAGGACAGACTCCTATAAAGCTATCAAAGACGTCATGCTTAGATTTTGAGAATATAGATTAAATTTCAGTCTTGTTCTTCACGCCGTATGGTTTTGGGAAAAATAAGCCTCAGTTCACCTCCTCAACTCCAAATCACTAAGAAAAATCTTAGAGAATTCATTTAAGAACCAAATGAGTTCATCTATCTGTGTGAAAACATCTAGCATAATATCTGGCCAAGAACAGGTATTTAAGCATGGACAGGTTTTAAAAGAAATTATTTATTTTAATTAATGTATGAATATTACACAATACTCAGACATTTTAGAAATGGTTTGATGGAAATATTACACAATACTTAGACCTTTATAAATACCCTGATGAAGACAATTGCCTGTTTCTACAGGTTATTCATCAATCAGAAGAAGTAAGCTAGTTTCTCGAAACTTTATCACTGATAACAAACAAATCAATCTTAAAAGAATAAGAAGTGGGCTTGGTATGTTTTACTGAAATGAAATAAATAAAGGTGCTTCGAATTTCTGTGCTCTATGTCTTCTCCAACTTAGCTTCTATACTGCTCACCATGCTGAGTCCAGTGGCTGACCATGGGAGGAAATGTCCTTCCTGCCACAGTATCACATATTGAGTGACTGGTAATAGATTTCCTTTCTGAAGTGCTTTCTACTTTTTTATTCTAGAAAAGTAAAAATTTAAGTTCTATGCAAAGGCCTAGCTTTCCACAGCAGATTATGGTTCACACTGTTCCTCCACTTGTAATGTTGTTTTCCTCTCTCTCCATGCACACTATCATTACACTTCAGGATCTACAGGATTGCTATACTTTGTACCCTGACCAAGATAAACAATTCTTTCCTTCTATGTTCTTAGACCCTCTCATATTCCTTATATTCATCACTTTCTTCTATCCTTAATATATACTGTAGCACTTGTATCACTTGTCATCCTGTTGATCACGATTTGCTCAAGTGGGCGCCAGTAACATCTCCATTCGTCCCTTTCATGTGCTAGTGCAGCCCAATGGCATCTGCTTGCTCCAGGAACATGAAGAGCCTCAAACCGTTTGTTCAGGATTTTGACGAAGAATTCTGACAATCTTGCAGGTGGGCAGCCACGCATCCTTTTGACGTCCTGTGGAATCCAGCCAGTAACAGCGCTAGTCCAGTGGTCGTGTCCAAATCGCATTACGTGTCCAGCCCATCTGATTTTCGATGCCTTTGCAAACGAGACAGCATCCTTGATTCTTGATCGTTGATGAAGGTCGGAACTCCGGATTCCTTCTCTCACTTGAGTGAAATATAATATTCCAAGCACAGCTCTTTTGATTCCTCTTCGGGATACCCAAATAGTGTTCTGGTCCTGTTTTCGTAGGGCCCAGGTCTCTGAAGAATATGTTAGTGCAGGAAAAACTGTGGAGTCGAAAAGATGTGTCCAGAACTGGAGGTTCTTTGTCCTCTTAACAACTTCTTTAATGCTCTTAAAGGCATTCCATGCTGTTCCTCCTGTGCAGCTCTGGTGCCAATTCCTTCCTCGTGTTGAATTCTCTAATCAGGTACACATAGCTGCTGCATTCGGAGATGTTTGTTCCATTGAGAGCAAATGGAACATCAGGGACTATTTTGTTTTTCATGAACATTGTCTTGGTGAGACTCAGCTACAGTCCGACCTTTCCATGCTCATGGTCAAAGTTGGCCAGCATTTGTGCTGCTTGGCCAATGTTTGGCTAATATATACTATATACTTGTTTTGTTTTTCCTAGTGCAAAGTGAAACAGCTTGGAGAAAAGAGTGTAAGAAAAACTTGATGTGGGGCTGGAGTGAGTAGGGCATTTTGCTTGAGTGGGCACAGTGGGTAGGGTGTTTGCCTTGCATGTGGTCAACCAGGGTTCAATTCCCAGCATCGCATAAGGTCCCCTGAGCCCTGCCAGGAGTAATTCCTGAGTGCAGAGGCAGAAGTAGCCCCTGTGCATCACCGGGTGTGACCCAAAAAGGAAAAAAAAAACTTATTTTGATCTTGGGTTTGGTAATGGGTTTTTATATGTAAAATAAAAATTCGTCGATTGCCTCGAGCAGGCCCCAGTAACGTCTCTTTCATCCTAGCCCTGAGATTATATTCAAGGCTCTTTAGGAGAATGAGACCCATCATTGTTACTGGTATTTGGCATATTTGGTGCGCCACGGGGAGTTTGCCAGACTCTGCCCTGTGGGCAGGCTACATTCCCGATAGCCTGCAAGTTTGTCCAAAGTAGGAATGAGATAATAAGATGTCATAAAAAGATGTCCTGATAAGATGTCGCATTCGCGGCCGCGTGGTTCCGGGAGCTAGATTTTATAGTCTCTGAGTCTTGGCCATTGATGGGATTACACGGCGCCAGGGGGCCAGGTGGTGGGTGTGACCCCTGCCTACTGGAATTTGGAGGATCTGGGTGGAAGATGCTTGACTCCAATCCGAGTAGGCTTGGAGATCTCGGCCCCGGAACCCGCATGGCTTTGTCCCTCTGCCAGTACCTTCATGTGTGCGGAGAGTGGTCTCAGCATGGTGGTGGCTGGTCCTGGAGGTCTTCGGCTGCCAGAGCCCTGGTTGGGGCGGGGAGGAAAGCTCAACCCGCTCCCCTCCAAGGGGCTCTGGCGAGGAACAGCCAGGCGTGGGGGCAAAAGACTGCACTGTTCTCATCCGGGAGCTGGATTTTATAGTCTCTGAGTCTTGGCCGTTGATGGGATTACACGGCGCCAGGGGGCCAGGTGGTGGGTGTGACCCCCGCCTACTGGAATTTGGAGGATCTGGGTGGAAGATGCTCGACTCCAATCTGAGTAGGCTTGGAGATCTCGGCCCCGGATGAGAAGAGTGCAGTCTTCTGCCCCCGCGCCTGGCTGTTCCTCGCCGGGGCCCCTTGGAGGGGAGCGGGTTGAGCTTTCCTCCCCGCCCCGACCAGGGCTCCGGCAGCCGAAGACCTCCAGGACCAGCCACCACCATGCTGAGACCACTCTCCGCACACATGAAGGTACTGGCAGAGGGACAAAACCATGCGGGTTCTGGGGCCGAGATCTCCAAGCCTACTCGGATTGGAGTCAAGCATCTTCCACCCAGATCCTCCAAATTCCAGTAGGCAGGGGTCACACCCACCACCTGGCCCCCTGGCGCCGTGTAATCCCATCAATGGCCAAGACTCAGAGACTATAAAAATAAAAATACACACCAAAAAAACATTTAAAAATGGTAAAGGGAATTTCTGGGGTTTCTTCCCTGAAAGTAAAGGTTGCTGTTGGATCTTGAAAACCATAAATAAAGAGCTGAAGATATATTGTGGTTGTGTGTAATTCTTACTCATCATCTCCCAAGCATCCAAGAGATGGCCATTTGCAGTATAAGTATTTGGCAACATGAAATGACTGCCAAAAGTTCTAAGTTGAGCCAGAAGAAACTATAGTAGGTGTCAGAATAACCACACCCAGGAAAAGTCTCAAAGTTGAAGCAGCAGCAACAGTAGCCAAGTAGCAGCTTGGCTGTGACTTCCTGTAGTAAGACTGGTCAAGGCTTTCTTAAATTCAAAGGAGGATGCTTTCTTTGCATGAGTACTGGAGTGAAAGCAGTAAAAATGGCAGATAGGAAGAAAGTCTCTATAGGTCTCAAGGAACAATTGTAACAAGATAAATGATTAACATCTGAAAGTACATAAAGGACACAGAAGTCTGAAACCCATATAAAAACAAACCTATGCTAGAATCAAGAAAGCTGAAAAAATAAAAAACACCAAAACTCACGAATGAATATTTGAAAACTCAGAACAAGTCTGACAGTGGCTACTAAAATGGAAAATTTACAATAGAAAAACCTCTGCTCTTAAAACTCATTCATGCACGTCTAGGTTGATGAAATTTGTAGAAGATCTAATGCTCATAAATAATCTGCTATGAGAATTGTAAAAAGTGATTTAAAAATTGTAGCACTGTCTATAGCACTCTTGAAAACCAATGTTCACCCTCCCATTGTTCATTGATTTGCTTGAGCGGGCACCAGTAACCTCTCCATTGTGAGACTTGTTGTTACTGTTTTTGGCATACTGAATACGCCATGGTAGTTTGCCAGGCTCTGCCGTGTGCGAGATACTCTTGGTAGCTTGCTGGGCTCTCCAAGAGGGACAGAGGAATGAACCGGGGTCGGCCACATGCAAGAAAAACACCCTATCACTGTTCTCTAGCTCCAGCCCTTAAAAATTGTATCTTTCTAAATTATTAACATATACAGTTGTGCTATACTCATTATTATATTCTAAACTTACAATGGAGACATTAACTTTATTACTGATGTCAATACCTTAGGAGTCAAAAGGATTTATGTGTATAATATTCTTTAAATTAAAAAAAAGGGTAACAGGCACTACCAAAATAAAAATAAATAACGCACTGCAAGACATACTATGAGAATAATAAAAATATGATACAGATAGGAAGAAAATATATTCAAAAGTTTGAAAAAATACAAATAACCCTTAAGCCTCAATAATATAAAATTTACCATCCAGTTGAAAAACTGACAAAAGATCTGACCGTATATCTCATCTAACAAGATATTGAGAGAGTAAGGGAAAAAAATGAAAAGATTCTAAATATGTGTCATCAGGTAACTGCAAATTAAAATTATGAGACAAACTCAGGAGTGTGGGTTTTGTGACTGAAATCTCCAGTATCTCATGAAGTCAGGACTGGACGACCTCCTCCCATCTCCCTCTTCTTCTGGGAGCCTGGCCGTCATGCCCACAAACTGCTTCTGGAGCTATAGAAGCTCATTAACGACCACGATTCATAGACTCACGAATAAATCTTGGAAGAGAGCAAAATGGTGCAGAGATGTCTCCTGACCCCAAAGTCACCATCCAGTTAAAAATTTAACTCCAGCTCTTTAAAATTTTAGAATTCCTAGAGTGTGCAGTGGCATGACATCTCATACTCTATACCACTGATGTTCCAAAAGAATTACACCACATCTGATGGGGGTATAAAGTAAAAGGCAACTGATCTCATCTAAATGAAAAAAATATTAGCACACGAGGCTCAACCTGTAAAACACGTTAGCAATCTCTTATACAAGGGCTTACTTGCTCCAGGATGAGATACAACAATCTTTACATATTTTCTTCTAAAGAAACTTTTTTGGGATCATTTTTAGCAGATTATTTATAACAAGCAATACAAAATGTATTATTTAGGACCTGCTTTTGGGGCCTGGGTGATGGTGGGAAAATTCGAAATAATGGTGGTGGAAGGTGTTATGGTGGTGGAACTGGTATTGGAATATTCAATGTAATAAGTTACTGTGAACAACTTTATAAAAATAAAATAAATTTAAAATTATGAGACAAAACTATGATATAATGGAATGGTTAAATTCAAATTCTAGTGAGGATGTGGAATAAAAGGAAGTCTCAGTTTTGGGGTGGGAATCTAAATCCACACAACTACCTTGAGAGAGAAACTGACAGTCTCCTAAAAAGCTAAACATGGGGGCTGGAGAGATAGCACAGCGGGTAGGGTGTTTGCCTTGCATGCTATCGACCCAGGTTCGATTCCCAGCATCCCATATGGTCCCCTGAGCACCGCCAGGAGTAACTCCTGAGTGCAGGGCCAGGAGTAACTCCCGTGCATCGCCAGATGTGACCCCAAAACAAAACAAAACAAAAAGCTAAACATAATATCATTATATAGTTCAGTGCCCATTCCAAAGTATTTACTAAATAGTGATGAAAAACTGTTTCTGAAAAAAAATCCCCCTACATTTATAAAAGTTTTATTCACATTGTCTCCGAACTGGACTCAACCCATGTTTTTCAATAAGTTAACATATAAATAAAATACAACACATTCATAGATGAGTTACTGAATCATGAAAATACATGGAGGAAACAGACAGATATTAGTGAAAGAATTCAGCATAAAATATTACATACTGTATGATTAAATTAAATGATACTATGGAAAAGTATGAAAAACTGAACAGATCCATAGTTTGCATTAATTAGGATAAGGGAAAAGAGAGAAATAGACTATATTAAAAAAACAGAATCTGGAGAAATACTATACTACGTAGGCTATAAAAAACAACCAGGACCTGGAGAAACACTATACTATGTAGTGTACACATCCAACTCTAGTTGCATGCATCCAACCCTGGTTGGGTCTCTGGTACCACATGGTCCCTGAGGCATCACTGGGGATGCTCTGAAGCACCACCAGTTGTAGTAATGGAGGCTCCTCAGCACCACAGAGGTGATCCGTGTAATCCCTGGTACCACAGGATCTCTGAGCATCACTATTCCCCCAGGTCCACAAATTGAACCCTGGCCTGCCAGGTTGGCCAAGAATTTCTAGGGAGTCCTGGGCCATCTGAGGCTTGGGAATCCAAAAGAAATAAAACAACAGCCTAAAGGCATGTAGGGGGAAAAGTGTCAAACTCATGTGTTTCACACTGAATGGGTGAATACATATTGCATTTTTAAAATCAACAGAACTGCACAATACAAAAGTGAACCTTAAATATAAACTATGCCCTTTAGGTAATTTTTGCATTAACAAGGTTTCATTAATTGTAAAAAGCATCTCATACTAATACAAGATGCTAATAATAATAGGAGAAACCGTGTGTATGTATGTGAACAGGAGATATATGGGAAGGCTGTATTATGTGTTCAATTTTATAAACCTGAACTGTTTCAATGATTAAGGTTGATTAATTAATCCCTTTCTTTATATAAATATAGAGGGCACCTTGGCTAATTTTAGACTTAGTGGGAATAAAAAGAAGCACAGACACAAAGAAAAAAGGCAAGCACAGATAACACTAGTATAATGTCGAAATCAGACTGAACCACACCTCACTAGTTATATCTGCTATAATTTCTACATGATACACTTAAGCACTTTCATAGGAGAGTGCAATTAGGTAAAGTAAAACCCAACCTATGATCAGGTATCATTGTTATATAGCCCTTAGATAACCTGTGTGTTACTTAACGGTGCAGAAGAAATTCCGTCACAACATTGAAGGTTGGTTTACCTACAGATATAATCTTATAAACTGAGGTCTGGTTAAATACTAAATACCAAATTTTGTCATCAGAATTCTACGTAGGGGGTCACCACATCTAAGAATAGACAACGGAAGAGTGATATTTGTCTAAGGGTAAGTTCTAGATAAAAAAATTTTTTTAGATGCTCAGTACAAACACACTCTAGCCAGTTTGTTAGCAAATGGTTGATCAATTTTCTCAACCACTAAAATTTATGCCTCATACCATCTACATGAGTAACTGGTAATACAAAGTATGTAAAAATAGCACATGACCAATCCCATTCTTTTAAGGGGTAGTTTTCAATCTTAAGATCCTGATTAACTCACTCAGCCAAAGTAAATCAAGCCCTAATAAAAACATTGTTTTATTTCACATTCTATATATAGCTCAAGGATAAGCACTAATGCCGACCTCAGATATTTTTATAAACTAAGTTCACTCAAATAAATTTATTTTATAAGATCATTATAGTGCACAGTGAGATACATATGTTGCTGAGTAGCTATTCAGTCAACTAAATCATTGAATATAGGGTTCAACTGGTCCAAGCAGTTCTTGGATTGGATGGCTACACGGGGACACCCCAGTCTCTGCGCTCCTTTCTCACAGAGCACTGTATTCAGAGCACTTATCTAAGGTACTTAGCAAAGGCACTCTGCTTAGGCACTTTGCTTAAGGGGTCATGCACCTTGCTATGGTGGCCAGACATCTAGGTCACAGTGCATGATGAGGGCTGCACATTACAGTTGTGCTCACACACACCTGGCCACACACCAGAGACCATGTACCAGGTTGCAGCTCTGAGGTCACAGAAAGCAGCTGTGCTTGGCGCAAACAGAATACGCTGGGGAGCCAACTCATGGCCTCACTCCTGCAAGGCAGGTACCTTTTGCCAGTGAATCATCCTCCGAACTCTCAATATCTGTCATTGAAAAAACCTGCTCTGGCGAGAAGGTGTTTTGTGTGACTTAATTATCGGATAAGATACATAGTCTTTAACTGGAAAGACTCACCTTTTCCTTCCTGAGCCTGGATAGCTCTACAGTTTCAAGAGAACAAGAAATAATGCTGAGCCTCAAATCCAGTACTATAATGAAGCTGTAGAATATGTCTTTTAGTTACTTTAGCACTAGTTAAGACGATTTAAAAAATAACTATTTTGGATACCGTGGTATATAAACTGTTAACAGTAGGGTTTTATATACGAAGCATTCCAGTTCCTTGCCCTCCACTAGTGTTGGCTTCCCTCTCTCATTGTCTCAGCTTTCCTCCTTCAACTGCCCTCCCCTTGGTAATCTTCCTACTGAAGATCAATTCTGAGTCTGTTTTCTTCGGAAATTTATTACTCTATTCTCTTTCTTAATATCTCGCATAATGAGAGAGATCATTCTGTGTCTGGCCCTGCCCTTTTGACTAACTTTGATACTCTCCAGTTCCATCCATGTAGCAGAAAATTTTATTTTTTTCCCTTATAGCCAAGTCATATTCCCTGTTCATTACGTGCCACAGATTTTTTTAAAATCCAATGATCCGTCTTGGACGCATGGATTGTTTCTATATCTTTGCTTCTGTGAGCAGTGCTGTAATAAACACAAAAATGTCTTTTCTAAATTGAGTTTTCTGGCCTTTGGAGTAGATGCCCAGAAGTCATGCACCTTGCTGTGGTGGCCAGACATCCAGGTCACAGTGCTGGGTAATATGGAAGCCTAATTCCTAGTCTTCTGAGACGTGTTCATATTGTTTTCCACAAAGGTTGTAGCAGTGGACATTCCAACCAGCAGTGAATGAGGGTCCTTCCCTCCTCACTCCACATCAATACCGGTTTTTTTTTTTTTAAGTATGCCAGTCTCACAGATGTGTGAAGGTATCTTATTGTTGTTTTTGCATTTCCCTGAAGATAAGAGATGCAAAGCATTTCTCTGTGTAACTTAGCCATCTGCATGTTTTATTAGAGCAGGTTCTGTTTATCTCTATGTACAATTTTTTTTGATGGGGTGGTTCCCTTTTTTGTAGAGTTCTACTAATGCTTTACATATATTGGATATCAACTTAATTGGGTATCAATCCAATGAGTGGTGGGCAAATACCCTCTCCCAGCCTGTGCAGTGTCTTTTTTTTTTTATTAGTGAAACACCATGAGGTACAGTTGTAGATTTACAATTTTTTTGTGCTTGGGTTTCGATTATACAATGATCAGATACCCATCCCTCCACCAGTGCCCATTTTTCACCACCATGGATAATATATCCTCCCCACCCCCATCCCCCCATCCCCCCCTGCCTCTGTGGCAGGGCAATCCCCTGTGTTCTCTCTCTCCTTTTGGGTGTTGTGGTCGTGCAGTGTCTTTTTATCCTGGTCGCCATTTCCTTTGTGGTGCAGGAGCTTCTTCATTTGACATAGTCCCGTTTTTTTTAACGTCTTAAAAAATTTGCTTAGCCAATGGTTTTGAATTATTGAATTCAAAATTTTGAATTTCTAACTTCAATGTCACGAAATGGTCTACCTATGTTTTCCTTGATGTAATTTATGGATTCAGGCTGGACATCGAGGCCTTTCATTCATCTTGAACTGAATTCTGTGCAAGGTGTTAGGAATTTGAGGGCTTGTTTTGGTTTTTATTTATTTATTTATTTATTTTTTGCATGTGACTGACCATTTTCCTAGCACCATTTGTTGAAGATGCTTTTCTTGTTCTACTATACAGCTTTTGCTTCTTTATTGAGTATTAATTATCAATACATCTTAGAATCTGTCTCTCTTCCAGTGGTCTGAGATTCTGTCCTCAGTCCAGTACCATACTGTTTTGATTACTACAGCTCTACAGTATAATTCGAAGTTGGGGAGAGAAAAACTTCACATCTTCTTTGTTCCTCGTATTGGTCTGGCTATTTAGGTATAGTTTTATATAAATTTTAAGAGTATTGATCTATGTCTTTAAAAAATCCCACAGGTATTTTATAGGGACTGCACTATATATCTGTATATTGTTGTGAACAAGACTGACATTTTGAAAATATTAACCGATCCAACTGATGAGCAGAAGTACTGCCATTTATTTGTATCCTCTTTTTTTCTTTTACTTTTATTAAGCTGTTCACAATAACTTACATTCAGTATTTCAACACCAATCCCACCACCATTACACCTTCCCACCACCCAAGCCTGCCCCAAAGGCAAATGTTTAATAATTTATTTTGTATTGGTTGTTATGAATAATTGACTAAAAGTGATCCAAAAAGCTTTCTTAAAGGAAAGTGTGAAAATTGTTGTATCTCACCTTGGAGCCATTAAGCTCCTGTATAAGAGATCACTAACATGTTCTTACAGGCTGTGCTTTGTATGCTAATAAATATACATCATATATATATATATATATATATATATATATATATATATCTCAACACTGACACTGTCCTCCTGTTGTTCATTGATTTGCTTGAGCGGGCCCAGTAACATCTCCATTGTGACAACTGTTACTTTGTTTGGCATGTCGAATACGTCACGGGTAGCTTGCCAGGCTTTGCTGTGTGGGCGAGATACTCTCGGTAGCTTGCTGGAATCTCTGAGAGGGGCGGAGGAATTGAACTCGGGTCGGCCATGTTGGCCACTTGCAAGGTAAACGTCTTACCCGCTGTACTATCGCTCCAGCCCATGATACATATATGTAACATATATTTTGATCAGGATCAGTTGCCTACTACCTTACACCCTATCAAATGTGGTGTGCTACTCTTGGTATATCAGTAGCATAAAGTATGTGATGTCTAGGAATTCTAAAATTTTTATTAGAGTTCTACACTGTAGCACTGTCCTTCTGTTGTTCATTGATTTGCTTGAGCGGGCCCAGTAACATCTCCATTGTGAGACTTGTTGTTACTGTGATTGGCATATCAAATACGTCATGAGTAGCTTGCCAGGCTTTGCTGTGTGGGTGAAATACTCTCAGTAGCTTGCCAGGCTCTCCGAGAGGGGCAGAGAAATCGAACCCGGCTCGGTTGGGCCAGCTGTGTGCAAGGCAAACACGCTACCACTGTGTTATCACTCCAGTCAGAGTTCTACAGCTGGAGTTAAATTTTTGACTGGATGGTGATTTGGAGCTCGGGAGGTATATCTGCAGCTTTTTGTTCTCTTCTGAGATTTATTTGTGAGTCTCTAGATAACAGCCATTAATGAGCTTATATGGCATCAGTAGCAGTTTGTGGGCATGACTGCCAGGGACCCGAAGAACAGGCAGACGGGGCTGGGGAGGAGGGAGGTTGCCCACCTTTGAGTCCGTGACAGCCTGGAGATTTCAGTCACAAGTCCCGCATACCTGGGTTTTTCAGCAGATTCATTCTCATGCTTGGGCAAGGGGTTCGGGGGGTGGGGGCTCGGGATGAGCCTATAAAGGTTGGCTGTGAGCATGGTGTTGATTGGGTTCTGGAGATTTGCAGCCATTGGGGTTCTATTGGGGCAGGTGGAGGGACACATTTGCCTCACTTCTAGGTAGCCTGGTGAAGTCATCCTGGTGCGGGGTGAGGAGACATCTCTATCCTTTTATTTCTTTCAGTAATATTTTATTGTTTTATTTGTACAAATCTTTAATCTTTTTTGTTAATCTGATTCCCAGGTACTTGATTTTCTTAGAATAATTGTAAATGGTACTAATTTTTAATTTTCTCTCTCTTTTGTTGCCTTATTTTCCTATAGGAAAGCCATGGATTTTTGTGTGATTTGTAGCCTGCCACTTTACTGTACAAGTCTATTGCCTCTAAGAACTTTTTTTGTGGAATCTTTGGGGTTTTCTAAGTATTTTATTTTGTTTTGTTTTCTAGTCAGTTCAAATTATTCCAGTTTTGCCCAAAGAGCTAAAGTTTCCTTAAACTTTATGATCATCTCATTCAGAATAAAATGTCCGTCTTTATTTTTCAGTTTCCATTCACTGCTCTGTAATGTGCTATGTCCAAAACTGCTCTGATGATTTTGCTGCTTTATATGACAGATGCATCTTGATCTTTATGCTCTTTGACTTAAAGTCAATTTTTCCTTACTTTCCATGAAAATACACTTGGTTTTTATGCTTCATCAAAATTATGCCTCGGTGCTTTTTGACCTATTATCGAAGGTTTCCTTTCTTTTTGTAATACCTTGACTATTATCTCTTCCCTTCTACTCTCTTGATTTTAATGACATCCATGGATCCCTTGACTGTCTCTATTAATGACCTCAACTCACATTTCTGGGTGAAACATCAGCTCTATATAATAACCCACTAGATATCTCCACTTGACCATCACGCAAATATACAAAACTCATTATATGTCTACATATGTCTATACATTAGCTATAAATAATGATAAAGTCTTGACATTTACAACATGGGTTTTATGTCGAATAAGTCAAAGTGATAAGTATGACCCAATTTCACTCGGATATGGAATGCAAAGAAACAAAACAAATTTAGATATAGAAAAAAATATAGAATGTTACCAGAGGTTACAGGAGTTAGGAACTGTGAGTAAAAGCACAAAGAGGATCAACTGCATGGGGATGAATGGAAATGAGACATGTGGAATTTGCCATGATGTGGATTAGATGTAAAATTATAAAGCTGAAATACAATTATAAACCAAGTTACCTTGATTAAAAAATTAGTCTAAAAAATTGGACTCAAAATCTCATTTTATACCCCTCTTCAAATTCACTTTCTCTGATTCTACAGTCATTTTCTATTTGGTTCACACTTAAAATCTAAGTATGATCTTTCTTCCTTCACACTACTTTATTTTACTGCTGTTGTAACAGTGACTTGGTTTTATTTCGTGCACACTCAGAACAACACATATATGTTGTGGTGTTCCACACACTTGCTTTTCTCTGAGATCATACACTGAGTATGTGCTCAACATTCCAGATAGCAGAGTCACTGGGACTGTGCTCAATGTATGTTGGTGGCACCAGGGGTTAAACTCAGGGTCTCATGATTGTAAGGCAGGCACTTTTCTCTTCAGAGTCATCCTGTGGGATCCTTGCTCTGTATTTAGGAACTACTCCTAGCAATGCTTGGGGGACTATATAGGATGCTGTGGACCAAACGCAGGTTGGCTGAGTGCAAGGTGTGCACCCTATCCACTTGGCATCTTTCATGATCATAATCTGTTCTTCGCTTTAAATTTGATTCACCCTTGCCTCTTCTTATCAGCCCCATTACCATTATCTTAAACAACAAAAATTTTCTAAGTAGATGGTCTTGTTCATTACCTGGAGGTAAATATTTTAAAGCAAAACACTTAAATGTATCCCTATCTGGATTCAACTCTTCAACTATTCATCGATTCTCCTAGGATAAAGTTTGAATCTCTAAATACCCTTTACAAAACTTTTAGTGTCTCTCATACGATATCATTTCTCATTATTCACTTATTTGCTTACATATTCCAGTTAGAACAATTTATATCTCCTAGAACACTGACCCTAACTTTTTGTAGCACTGTCCTCCCTTTGTTCATTGATTTGCTCAAGTGGGCACGAGTAACGTCTCCATTGTGAGACTTGTTGTTGCTGTGTTTGGAATATCGAACACGTCACAGTGAGCTTGCTAGGCTCGGCCGTGAGGGTTGGATACTCTCAGTAGCTTGCTGGGGTCTCTGAGAGAGACGGTGGATTCGAATCTGGGTCGACTGCATGCAAGGTCAACGTCCTACCTGCTGTGCTATTGCTCTAGCCCAAACATGATAATACAGATGTTATTTATATATTCCAGGATAACACTGTAATTTTACAAAAATTACAGATGTTCTCTATGTTTTTTATTGAAAAGGAAATTAAACATAAAAGAGACCGATATCAGGTTAAGGGATTTGTTTTGTACACATCCGACCTGGTTTAATCCCTGGCACTGCATAGATCCCCTGAGCCCTCTCTGAAATGATCTGAGCACACAGCCAGGAGTGTGGCCAGAGCAGTCATGTATAACTCAAAAACAAACAAAAAAAGGAAATAAATTTTTATTTTGTTATATTTTGGGTAGTTTCTTTAGCAAGTAAAAATAGAAGACTTAAATAAAAAAAAATCAACCCAAGCTTCTAGCAGACACATTATCTAACATGTGCTAAGAATTATAAAGATAAAAAGAAGGTATTGTTTCTTTGAGAGCCAAACTACTCATTCACAGCTTCTTCAAAAGGGCATACTTAGTTTATCAGTAGCCTGATAACACTAAAACATGCTTATATCACATTTATAGGCATTAGAATTCTTTCCAAAAAGTGTAGTTAATAATCAGAATGGATGTCATTTACTTTGTTTTGGTCTCTAGGGAATACTGTTTACTTTGCTTTAAATTTATGTAAGTAATTTTAGTTATATACCATTTTTAATTAGCTCGAAGGAAGCAATCACTGGGGAGAAAGCGGAAATCAATTCTGATCCAATATTGATAGCTACTGTGCTGTAAACTGTCTGTCCTTTCTAATTAAATGTAAACATGTTCAGTTCTAAAGTCCAACAGCAATGACAACAGTCACTAAGAAAGATTGCCTAAGTTCTGCTAAACCGATTTGCCTGGTCTTTATTTTTCTTATAGCTGTGCTTGTGCAATCATTTCTAGGGTGAATGCTGGTTGTAACTGATTTTTTGTAGGTCATCTTCAGAGAAAAGATTTGACGAGACTGTAGAGTGCCCTGTAATACCTAAAGTTACTTATTAACTATGTCCTTCTGATAGCTAATCAATGGCATTGCATAGAGTTAGATTTGTTGCACTAAACTGCCCCCCTGTCCTTAGCCAAGTCTTAGTAAATATTTGATGGCAGTAAAGGTGTTTTGCTAGTTATCAAACTGATACGTTAAAGGACTCTTAAAAGCAACTTTATCTTGCCTTTCTTTCTATAAATAATTTGCTCAACTATATATGTACATATGTACAAGCATTTGGGGTTTATTTTATTGTCTTGCCCAGAAAAAAATAAGAGAATTAATAATAAAAATACACAATTTCATCAGTATTAAATAAATTCAGCATAAGAGGGGCAAACAAACCACACTCAAACTTCTTTCCTTGGTAAAGTGCCAATTCAAAGACTAAACCCAGCCCATTTCACTTTACTGCACACCACTTCAGACTTGTCCAAAACCCGTTGTACAGCTGCTGTCACAAAGAAATATTATAAAGATTCTGTTGCTATAGAGTTACCACAAGTTTTATAAAATAAGAAGACATTTGGACTTTTGGTTTTTATTCAACACAGTAAAGGCTGGACATTTTTATCTCTTAAGCCACCTATAGAGTTTCAGGCCCTGATGTTTTACTTAAACTAATGGCTAGACAGAAAAAAAAAAAGAGACAGCATCAATAAACAAATTTCTTCGGACTTAAATTACAATACTTGATAATTGCATAAGTTTTCTAGAACTGATTGATTTATTAAAATTCACACTTTTTTCTTGCTTTCAGAATTTAAGGGGAATTGATATGTTTTTATTTGGGCAGGAGAAATACTTTCTGTGTATTTCAACTGAAAATATTAACGTTAAATTTAGTACTACTATTGATTGACTTATAAAGTCTGAATTTTGAGTTTGTAGACATTCACAGATAATTTCTGAAGTGTTGAATAAGAGCTGCTGACTCAAAGCATTATATTGAATTAATAATAACTTTTAAGATCCATTTTACACTATAAGGGTTAAGAGTGAAAATAGAAAGCATTAGAGTAAAGAAGTTACAGTTTTCAGAATGGAAAACTATTACAAATGTGCAGGATTTGATGTGGAAGTGCTAGGTTTCACAATATTGGTACAATCTTCTTATTTTACTTCATGGTAATCGTTAAAGGAATGTTTACACATTCTTCCATGTTATTCCGGTGTTTAAAAGAGAAATAACTTTCCACAAAGACAATGAAGTGAAAAGTTACTAATGATTCTATTGCTCTGAAAGTGAGGTTTTAATTGTTTCCTAAAATTCTGAGTTATTTGTACAGCTAAAATGATTGCTTCTAGATAAAGGACCAAACATGATAACCTCTCAGTATCTGTACTGCAGACCATAATGCCTCAAAGTAGAGAGAGAGTATGGGAGAAATTGCCATGGAAGCAGGGGGAGGGTTGCAAACGGGGGGTATACTGGAAACACTGGTGGTGGAGGATGTGCACTGGTGGAGGTATGGGTGTTTGATCATTGTATTACTGAAACTCAAACATGAAAGATTGTAACTGTATCTCATGGTGATTCAATAATAAAAAAATAAGAAGAAATGATTGCTTCTGTTGTAGTTTTTTTTAACTTACTCAATAAATTTACAACAGCACTCATTTTCATGGTCTTAATGTTGTACCTTCACCACCAGTTTAAGTGCTTACAGCCCAGCAATACACTTTTCTTCACTATCACCACTTTTTACCCCTCCCCAACCAAATGGCAATCTCAGGTATCTATCAAATGCGTCAGGTCTATCTTCTACAATCAAAGGCCTACGATTCAAAACTGTCTGGGTCCTCTGTTTACTCTATATACCACTAATATGTGCTATCATCAGATATTTGTCCTTTTTTCCTGACTTATTACACTTTCTATGATAATTTCTAGTTCCACTCAAATTACAGTGAAGTGAAAATTTCATTTTTCTTTACAGTTCTATAATATTTCTTTCTGTACTACAGCTTCTTTATCCACTCTTATCACTTGGTGATGGTTTTGTATTCTTGGGATTGTATTCTGAGTATTGGTATCCCTAAGTTTTGTTTATTTTTTTCTTCCTAAGTGGTTCTCAGGATGCTTGGATGTCTGCAGAGTCTTGTTTCTCTCCTAAAATCTTTTGTTTAGTTGTTAGCAAGATGATCATGAGCAGTGACTGAGAAATGAAGAGACCCTGGGTTTGCGCACAGGACATGCACTTTTCCATTTATTACTGAATGACTTTTAGATTCCTCACTTTGAAGACAGTTAATATAGCTTATTTCACACACCTGATCTGAAGATCAACTTAGATTATGAATACGAAAGAAGTTTGACAGAAATAAAGCTTTACAAAAATATTAGCTAACATATTGGTGCAATTTCTTTGGTGGACTACTGAGAGTATTTAGTGTGGTCAAGGTTGTCACGTCAAGTTTGTCACATTTGTCAAGTCTGTCAAGGAGTCACGTCAAGGTTGTCAAAGAAAATTGGCTTCAGAGATGGTCAAACTTGGGGAGCATGTGAAGCCTCTACTTCTGCCGGAGCTTACTGTAGATCAGAGAGCTTGCAGAGTCATAAACAAAAGTCAACAGACAACACAAGGTTCCATGGGAAAGTGGATACTTATACTGCAGGTCAATGATGTGACCTACAGTGGAAATGGATTATTTTTTTATGTCATAGTTTATTAGACTAATTTTGTAGATTCTGATAAATGGAGGCTGAAAAACTTTTGGTTAAAGGTTTGGGTTATACCTGATGATAATCTGGAATCACTCCCAGCTCTGTGCTTGGAGGTCGCTCCCCACAGTGCTCATGGGACCATCCAGTGTTGGGAATCAAAGTGGCATCAGCTGTATGGAAGGAAAGCAGCTGGAACCCCTTTCCTATTTCTTTGGTCCCCAGGACCTTTATTTCACTTTTAAAATTATTTTTGGGGAGCCCACTGAGTGATTAATTTCACATTTCACTGCAAGGGCCTGTGTATGTGATGCAGCCGAGGCCCGGCAATGTGAGGGATTATCTGAGTCAATCTGAAGGGTACTAAGGAGGCTCTAGGATGCACCCTGCATGCTTAAAGGGCCCTGTAGTGTTAGGTTTCAAACCAGGGTAAGCTGAAGGCCAGGCATGTACCTCAACTCCTCCCTGAACAATCTTTCTGGCCCTGGGATCTTTAAACTCAAAGAAGCATGAAAATTGAAAAAGAAATGAATCTGAATCTGGGATTATGGTTTATGACACACATTAAATTCTGAATTTCAGGGAAAGGAAAAGAAAGGGATAAAACTGTTTAACACTGTGAATAAACAGCACTGACTAAATAGCCTAGAAGTTTTCAGTAATTGAGAGATAAAGTTCTATCTGGAAAACAAACAAACAAAAAAGCCCAACAGCTCAGTTAAATTCTATTCTTACCATATTACCTTGGTTAATCCTATCTAATTTCTCTATATCTGATTTTAAATATGTAGATAATAATAAGACTTACTTTTTTATTGAGCACTTTCAATGCTTTAGGTGTTCATTTTAGCCCTTAACATGTATCTAGTTTGTACAATAACCCTTAGCTATAGTTACTATTTTTACTTAAAATATTTTAAATTATGTTAAAAGCCTAAGCATGCCTGAGTCAGAATTACCATCATATTGTACCTTCTTGCAAAAATTAAGTCCTTTTTCATAGCACCCTGATCTCGTATGATCAAGTTTCTTTTAATGTTATATGTTTTATTTACTTTTTTCTTATTTTTATACCTAAACTCTTTTGAGAGAATATAATTTTCCTATAATTCTCCTGCCCCCACGCCTGGCTGTTCTCGCCAAGGCCCCTTGGAGGGGAGCAGGTTGAGTTTCCCTCCCCGCCCTGAGCAGGGCTCTGGCAGCTGAAGACCTCCAGAACCAGCCGCCACCATGCTGAGACCACTCTCCACACGCATGAAGGTACCGGAAGAGGAACAAAGGCATGCGGGTCCTGGGGCTGACATCTCCAAGCCTGCCCGGATCGGGGCTGAGCATCCTCCATCCAGATCCTCCATATTCCAGTAGGCTGGGGTCACACCCACCAACTGGCCCCCTGGCGCCGTGTAATCCCATCAACGACCAACACCCAGAGACTATAAAACCCAGTTCCTGGAAGCGCGCGGCTGCATTTGCAGCCTGCAACCTCTTATTATCTCATTCTTACTTTGGACAAGCTGGCAGGCTACTGAATGTAACCTGCCCACACAGCAGAGTCTGGCAAACTCCCCGTGGCGTACCCAATATGCCAAATACCAGTAACAATGATGGGTCTCATTCTCCTAACCCTGAAAGAGCCTTGAATATGACACTTTTTTAAAAAAATCTCAGGGCTAGGACGAAGGAGACGTTACTGGGGCCTGCTCGAGGCAATCGACGAACAACAGGATGGTCGTGATCGTGATACCTAAACTGTTTTGAGAGAATATAATTTTCCTATAATTCTGTTCTTTCTTTTTCATCCTGTGGTTCTCATCATGTTTTATTATAGTTTAAAAGTAAAGACACAAACAAAAACTTGACTTTCTGGGACTCACAGACTTCACTAAATATTATCTTGGTAGATCTATTTTTTTTTTCCCTGTGTGAAAATTCTGCTGGAGTGTCATGTATGGGAGAATAAGGGGAACAACCAACTGGAATGAGTCAGTTTAACTTAAATTTTGTGAGTAGGTTATCTACAAATGCCAAAATGAGGACTATCAGGGCCCTGCCTGTGGCTGAATGGTAGAATGTATGCCTCGCATAGGCAAGGCCTGGGGTCAATCCCCAGCCCTATACCCGCTTCCACCAATAGGATAATATCTGATCTTCTCAGGACTCTTTTCAGCCTTAAGTTTTTATAAGACCAATATCCAATATTTGATCAAGTTTAATGAGTACAAGTACACATTCCAAATTCTATTACATAGAATATCAAAGATTAGTTATGAGATTCTAAGAAAACCACCTTAGCCTTTCCTTGTTTCATTTTTCTAGAAACCATTTATATTCTTGGTGTTAATTATCTCACAAGAGTCGGGAAACAAAGAATGCTTATGACCTTGACAGGAAAGATACAAAGAATATGAACAATAACATTATGAATGTTAATGCTTACAAAACATCTAAGAAGGCTTTTGAAATTTCTTAAAAATATGATTTTAATGCTCAACACATGACTTATTAAAACAGATTATCAGATAGAAATTAAACATTTCTTTTTTGGGTTAGTAACACTGTTCATTTTCCAATCCATTACAGCTGCTAGTATATTCCACTGCTCAGTTTCTGAAAGGCAACTGCATGGAGCACCATTTAACAAAAATACCAAAGCTTTAAGTAGGAAAGAATGAACATCCTGCTACTTGACATTAATCACATTAACTAAGAGTGCCTAACAGACAGCTATGGCATTATTCCTAACTGGAAGACACTGAAATTAAAGCACAAGGCTTTAAAGTTAATGGGAGTTGCACAACTGAAACACAGAATGTCAACTAGATAATATGCCCCTAAGTTATTATCTATGGACAGTGCCATTCCTCTGTTTAATCAAGAGTTAAACCCTGCAAAATATTCTCTATTTTCACAATATTCTTTTTGACAATAAAGATAACAACTATGAAAATAGTTTTTAGCTGGCTAAACCTGATATACTGGTTTTGTTAATAAAAAATTCATGACAATTAATGAAATGGATCTATTAAGACAGTCCCCAAAGTAGTGCAGCTGCCCCACCTACAAATGAACTTCTCATGACCTATATTATTCAGACAGAACTGTAGTGACTTGTTCTAAAAATTGTTACATACAAAAGGTTCAAACCAAATCAAAGCATTACTCAGAAGCTGGCAAGATACTTTTCAGTGAAGAACATTCGATATGGCCACCTTTAATCAAGTTTTTCTTTGCTGTTCACATTTACAAGTACTTCTGAAATTTATGCTTTTTCAGTATATCAAATTTTAATAAATGCAAATCTACATTTAAAGTCTTTTTGTGATATTAATAACTAATACTTGGCCAAGTTCCAGATCTTATACTTTGTTATTCTAAGTGCATACTAAAAAGAGAGACTGTTGAGTAGCCATATCTCTCTCTTTTCATCTTGAGTCCTTTGTGGTCAAGTGCTCAGCAAAGAGAGTGGGCAAAAGAACTTAAAGGTTCATACTGATTTATTGGGTATACTTGAACAACTACAATTCAGCAGAAAATTTTTTAGAGTTGACACCTTAAAAATAATCCTTTAAATATTCACACTTTGATTTGAAAATACATTGAATGCCAATTCTTTTTATCTCTCAGAAATACATACATATGTGCATGTAAGTATGAATGTATGTATTGGTAAAAAAAGCCTAGTGGTTTCTTAGAGTAACAAATAATCTCTGATATATATTATGTAGCAGAAATTAAGTGTATATACATCTCTCATATAACAATCATTACTATATCAAGAAAAATCATTAACTCCATGTCCATATAAACAAACTTTAGAGTCTGTTATACAGCAAAGCTCATTGTTCAAGAGTGACAGAGCTTGGGTCTAGACAGAGCACAGTAGGCAGGGTAGTTGCCTTGCATGCAAAAGAACCTGGTTTGAGTCCTGGCATCATATATGATCTGTGAGTCCCCAAAGAACCTGAGTGCAGGAGCCTCGAGTAAACTCTGAACAATGCTAACTGTGCTCCCCAAACAAAAACAGAACAAAGAATGAAAGAGCTGCACAAAATCATTCAGTGAATGTGTTAGCCACAACAAAGGTACAGAAAACTTATGATATTCAATCTTTTATAAATCAAAGATGCACAACTGTATTAAATCAATTTTTAGTTTAGCAATGAAAATTTAAAAAAATCTCAATGTACACAAACAGAAGAAACTGTGAGATCTCAGACAATCTACCTCAGTAAAATTTCTCAAATGCAGAAGACACTGGAGAAAAAATATGAGATATGTAAGACATTTTCTAGGTGCTTAAGCTTAGGAGGAAGAAACACAAATGTGAAGAAGAAAGGTAAAAGTTGGTTACAGGTGTGGACAAATGTAGAGTACAAGAACTACAGAGCAGTTAGGATTACCTGGGCAATCTCTGTCAAGAAGAATGTCATAGAAAATATCTCTTATTGATTATATAAATGATGCAGGCTTTAAAAATAAGCATTTAAAATTTTAAAATCATTTAATTCAAATTAAGAATTATAGTGGGCTGGGCTGGAGCAATAGCACAGTGGGTAGGGCGTTTGCCTTGCATGCAGCCGAACCGGGTTTGATTCCCAGATTCCCATTTGGTCCCCTGAGCACTGCCGGGGTAACTCCTGAGTGCAGAACCAGGAGTAAACCCTGTGCATCGCTGGGTGTGGCCCAAAAAGCAATATATATATATATATATATATATATGTATATATATATATATATATATAGTGGGGATCTGGGGAGATAGTATAGTGGACAGGGTGTTTGCCTTGCATGCTGTTGACCTGCGTTCAATCCCATATGATCTTGTGAGCCCTGCCAGAAGAAAGTCTGAGTGCAGAGCCAGAAGTAAGCCCTGTGCACCACAGGTGTGGTGTGGTTTCAAAAACAAAAGTTATAGTGGAAATAAATCAGTGTTGATATTTAAGAAACTATCATTTTCTGACAAAATTTACTTGTACATATGAATCAACTTTATTAAAGTTGTACTGAATACGAATTTCTAGATATGTAGTTAGCACTGTCCTCCTGTTGTTAATTGATTTGCTCGAGTGGGCCCAGCAACGTCTCCATCGTGAGACTTGTTACTTTGTTTGGCATATTGAACACATCACAGGTAGCTTGCCAGGTTCTGCCATGCAGGCAAGATACTCTCGGTAGCTTGCTGGGTTCTCCGAGAGGGGCGGAGGAACTGAACCCTGCTTGGCTGGGCCGGCTGCCCACAAGGCAAATGCCCTACCCACTGTGCTATCGCTCCAGGCTGAGATATATGGGTAACGTTTAAAAAATTTAGGTACTGAAAATCATTTACATTCAAATAAAATAAATGTAATATGTTCAAATAACCTTTATAGTAAAAAATATATGTATATTTTTGGGGGTTCAGAGAGACAGTATAATGGGTAGGCTGCTTGCCTGGCATGTGGCTGACCTGACCTTGGTTTTATCCCCCAGCACCTCATAGGGACCCCACAAGTTCACCAGAATTGATTCCTGAATGGAAAGCCAGGAGTAACCTGTGAGAATTTCAGATGTGCCTCCCCCCAGTTTTTTGAGGGGGCCAAACCTAGAGGAGCAGGGTTTACTCCTGGCTCTGCACTCAGCCGTCACTTGTGACAGGACTGGGGGGCATATGTAGTACAGGGGATTGAACCCAGGTTAGGCTTTTGTCTTGCATTCAACTTACTCATTATAATATATTTCTGGCTCTATGATTTGAGTTTTAAAATTTAGCTCATGATAAATTTCCTTTTGGCCTTTCCCCATGATTTTTAAATAAAAACAAAATTCCAAAGAATCAGGGTCAATTCATGCCTGCAGAAATACCTGATTTAACAGTGCAAAGAATATGAATTATGTCTCCAAGCCATTTGTTTATTCTTGTGTTTGAAAATATATATACCTGTATATTTATACACACATAGACACAAAATTTAGTTTTAATAACCGCTATCACCCTGAAATAAAAGCCGTTAGTTTGTTTTTAAAAAGAACTAAATCCATAAAGACATTAAAGGAAAGAAAGTTGTAAAGAGGAGGTGGTGAATTCCCCTAAGGAAACATTTTGGATATATCCTCAAAGACTGAAAGCTGATGAGTGTACCAAAGAAGCTGGTTTGAAAAAAACTCTCATATGAATTCAGGAAGGAAAGAGAAAGAAATGAAACTTTAAAATATTAATTGCAAGACTATGCAAGTACCACTATACCTTCCATTATTTGGGCACAGAGCGACTATCCTTAATGATTATCAAAAGCAAAGAGTCTGTCACTTTTCTCCAGAGAAATTCATTGAAGGGGCATGAGAGATTGTTCACGGGTAAAGTTGCTTGGCTTGCATGCAGTCAAAACTAGTCAATTTCTGGCACCACATATGGTTCCCTGAGCACTGCCAGGAATGATGTCTAAGCATAGAACCAAGAGTAACCAAAGAATCACTGGATGCTTTCAAAACAAGAAATAAAAAAAGGGAAAAGAAATTCACTGAATTGTTTTGGGAAAATACGTTGCATTAAGGAAGTAAGTCTAGATATGCATTCCAATCCATGAATAGGGGATGTGTTTCCATTCCTTGTATCCTCTTATTTCTTTTGATAGTGATTTATAGTTTTGTTTGTATAAGTCTTTCACCTCTTTTGTTAAGGTGATTTCTAGGTACTTAATTTTCTTAGGCACATTTGTGAATACCATTTAAAAGAAAAACTTTCTCTCTTTTCTATTTCACTATTTGCATATAGAGAAGGCCTGAATTTCTTTTTCTGTTTTTTTTCACTTTTATTGAATCACCATGAGATAGTTACAAGCTTTTATGTTTGGGTTATAATCACACAATGATCAAACACCCATCCCTCCACAGTGCACATTCCCACCACCAATCTCCTCAGTATAACCCCTCTTCCCCACCCTCCCCCTGCCTCCATAGCAGACAATATTCCCCATTACTCTCTCTCTACTTTGGGGCATTATGGTTTGCAATACAGACACCGAGAGGTTATCACATTTGGTCCTTCATCTACTTTCTGCATACATCTCCCATCCCGATGATTCCTCCAGCTATCATTTTCTTAGTGATCCCTTCTCTATTCTAGGTGTCTTCTCCCCTCCACTCATGAGGCAGCCTTCCAGCTATGGAGCAATCTTTCTGGACCTTGTGTCTACTGTTCTTGGGTGTCAGTCTCATGTTATGTTATTTTATACTCCACAGATGAGTGCAGTCCTTCTATGTCAGTCCCTCTCTTTCTGACTCATTTCACTTAGCATGATAGTCTTCAAGGCATGGATTTCTAAGTGTTCATTTTGCAGACTGCCTCTTTACTGTACAAGTCTATTATTTCTAGAGGCTTTATTGGTGGCATATTAAGATTTTCTAAGTATAGCATTATATAATCTGCAAACTGAGTATTTGACTTCTTTTCTGATCTTGATGCCATTAATATCTCTTTCTTGCCTAATTGTTCTGACAAGGATTTCCAATGATATATTCAATAGTAGTGGTGAGAACGGGCAATTCTGCCTTATGCCTAATCTTAGAGGGAAGGCTTATAGTTTTTCATCACTGAGTGTAATGGTTGCTGTGGGCTGTGGTTTTAGCTATGTTGAAGAAATATCCTTGAAATCCCATTTTATTGTTTTAATAATGAATGGGTGAGTGAAGATAATACCAGAAGAGTTGACCAGTACTAACCATCTGGATGACTTCTAAGATAAGGACTTTGGACTTAACATACTGGATGCCAAATAAGTCCAAAGACTGGCACACATCAAAAAGTACAAAAATAACCAGTGTTGGCAGTGATATGTAGAAAAAGGAGTCATCATCCACTGCTGGTAGGAATGTTCAACCTTCTAGGAAAACAAAATGGGCGCTTCTAAAGAAACTAGAAAATAAGTTTCCATTTAACCCAGCAATACCACTTGTTGGCATCTACCCCAAGGGTCTAAAAATTCTATTCAGAAAGACATTCGCAATTCTATGTTTACTGCAGCACTATTCACTTGGGAAGGAACCCAAGTGTCCAAGAACTATTGACTGGATAAAGAATCTATGGCACATATACACAATGGAACTCTCTTGGCTTTAGGAAAAGATGAAAGCATAGCAGCTATATGGATGGATCAGGAAAATATCATAAGGTAAAGGTAAAGGTAAAGGCCCTCCCGTTGATCATCGATTTGCTCGAGCGGGCCCAGTAACGTCTCCATTGGAGACTTTGTTGTTACTGTGTCTGGCATATCGAACACGTCACAGGGAGCTTGCCAGGCTCTGCCGTGCGGGCGAGATACTCTCGGTAGCTTGCCGGGCTCTCCGAGAGGGGCGAAGGAATCGAACTCGGGTCAGCCATGTTGGCTGCATGCAAGGCAAATGCCCTACCGCTGTGCTATATTGAATGAAATCAGTCAGAAGAGGAACAGACACAGAATGGCCTATCTCAGATGTGGAATGTCAGAAATACAGTAGGGTAATAACAAATGCCAAAGGCAACAGAAACTGAGAACTGAAAACTGATCTTCAGTGGGAAGCTTATCACAGGGTAGGTGAATACTAGGGCAATGGTCAGGCATGGAGGTGGTTGAATTTATGTATAAAATATGACCAGTTCTTCTACCTAAAATAAAATTTAAGAGAAAAAAGAAAAAGGAACAAAAAAAATCAAGATCCTGGAAGCTGGCTAAAGTGGTTGAAGATATGTCTTGTAGTACAAAGCTCTGGGTTCAATCCATTACCACATTTCCACATTATCCAGCAGTGCTGGATGTTTACTGTTCAAAAATAAAAATAGTAAAAAAATTTTTTAAAAATAAAATAATATATATTGACTGAAAGCAGGCCTTTAAAATACTTAAAAAATACACTCAATATTGCTAAATTATACACAAAAAGGTCAAAATGATAAAATCTGTTATATATATATTTTACCATGAACTTTTATGAGACTTGCTATATGTGGGTGTATTCCTAGAAAACCTCCTCTTAGTCAATAGTTATAGTGGAAATTTTGCCTCTATATTCAACTTATTTTCATTCTTGGAAATTAAAAAAAACTACTTAAAAGCAACAAGAATGCAAACTCCAATTTACATACACACCAACTTATGTTTCAAATCTACTGGCTAGAAATAAAAAAGTGAGATAAAATAGAAAATTTCTCACATCATATACCAGAAAGTTAAAGAATTAAAAAAATATGAAAAGTATGAAGGCATAAATTTGAGAGGTACAGCATCTGGCAATTAGGGAACCCGGGAAAGAAATCAGGAAAGAAAAACCAATAGAGGGGTGAAAACTATCAAAATAATCTTAAGTAGCATTTCCCAGAGATAAGAGACAAGAATCTTCAAATTGAAGGCATCTGTATGTACAGAGCACAATAAATGAAAGAAGATCCACACTCAAACACCTCTTTATGAGATTTTAGAACACTCAGGTGAAAGAAATTTTAATATCTTCCATGGGAAAAAAGTCTACAAAGGAAGACAAAGAATCATTTTGGAATCAGTTATTGGAAGCAGAAAGAGAAAAGGTAGTATCTTGAGCGTTTTGAAGGGATTTGATTTTCAAATTTGACTTTGATATTCAGAAAACTTCAAAAAACCCATTACCTTGTTTGGAAGTCACTTGCAGGACTAAAGCAGGGAAAGAAGATACAGGGTCCGAGAAACAGTGACACCAATTTAGTGGGACAGTGAAATCCGATAGAGGCATTGCAGCCTACACAGCAACCAGCAGGTCTAGCTAACAGCAGGAAGATGGGGACTTTGGCTCAGAGGCAACTACATTAAACAGAAAGTGAGGATGACAAGATGGAAAAAGCTGAAGCAATAAGGCACAAAATCCAAGAAAAATAAAGAAAATTAGAAATTTCAGACTGGATGAAACAATTACATAAGCAAGCTGTGATTCAAGTAAGAAACTCAATGGATGGTATGATTTTAAGTACTGGATGGAGTAAAATATATCCTTTTGTCTTGATCCAAAGAACATCCATCTTTGGCACAAGGGCTGGCATTCATTCCAAAGCAAGGAATGTGTAATTTCTAAACATCACATGAATAACAGAGTAACGTTTTCTATTTTTCAAACAGGTAAAAATTAAAATCATTATATAAATTTGTATGTAAGGAAAGAAAGAATTTTATCATCAATTGCATTGAAGGACAGGGGATAAAAGCTGTGAAAACGAAAGTTCTTCAGTCATTCATCTTGTGGAATAGTTTTTAAAACAACTGGGATAATAAGGGTTTTTTTCGGATCTACACAGTTGCCATTTCCATACTATTCAAGAACTCTGTATTTTGTGTTTATGTTGATAAAAATAATTATTTAGAGAATAATCTACATACACATGCCTTATTTGAATATTTTCATAGTTGTCTATAGATTGCCTCTCCTAAAGATTTCTTCCATTGTTCACTGGTTGAACTCCACAAGAAGAAAACATCCAACCCCATCAAAAAATGGGGCAATGAAATGAACACAGACTTTCTCAAAGAAGAAATCCGAATGGCAAAAAAGCACATGAGAAAATGCTCTACATCATTAATCATCAGGGAGATGCAGATCAAAACCACAATGAGATACCATCTCACACCTCAGAGACTGGCCCACATTCAAAAGAACAAAAGCAACCGATGCTGGCGTGGATGTGGCGAGAAAGGGACACTCCTTCACTTTTGGTGGGAATGCTGACTGGTTCAGCCCTTTTGGAAAACAGTATGGACGTTTCTCAAAAAATTAGAAATTGACCTCCCATTTGACCCAGCGATACCACTCCTGGGAATATACCCCAGAGAGGCAAAAATGTGTAGTCGAAGTGACATCTGCACTTGTTTGTTCATTGCAGCACTCTTTACAATAGCCAGAAACTGGAAGAAACCTGAGTGCCCAAGAACAGATGACTGGTTAAAGAAACTTTGGTACATCTACACAATGGAGTACTATGTAGCTGTTAGAAAAGATGAAGTCATGAACTTTACATACAAGTGGTACAATATGGAAAGTATCATGCTAAGCGAAATGAGTCAGAAAGAGAGGGATAGACATAGAAAGACTGCAATCATCTGGGGGATATAAAATAACAAAATATGAGATTAATACCCAAGAATAGCTGAGATCAACACCAGGAGGATTACTCCATAGCTAAGAGGCCAGCCGGGTATTCTAGGGGAAAGGACAGTTCAGATAGAGAAGGGAGCACCAAATGGAGGGTGTTTGGAGGATCCTCCCAGGAGGGGAGATGCAGGTTGAAAGTAGACTGGACTGAACATGTTTGCCACTCAGTGCCTCTTTTGCTGATTACAACACCCAAAAGGAGAGAGAAAACAAAAGGAAATGCCCTGCCACAGTGTCGGGGGGGGGGGGGGGGGATGGAGGAATGGGGGGGGGGAGGGATATTATCCTTGGTGGTGGAAAATGGGCACTGGTGGAGGGATGGGTATTTGATCATGGTATGACCGAAATCCAAGCACAAAAATTTGTAAGTCGACAACTGTACCTCATGATGTTTCACTAATTAAAAAAAAAAGATTTCTTCCATTGTTCAAACTGATATCAATGTCAGAATGCAGAAACAAGGAAATTTAAAGAAAATGACAATGTTAAGTCTCCTGACCCATGAGCAGGGGATATCTTTCCATTTCCTCATGTCCTCTTTTATTTCCTGAAGTAGCGTTTTGCAGTTTTCTTTGTACAGGTCCTTTACTTCCTTAGTTAAGCTGATTCCTAGGTACTTGATTTTCTGGGGCACAATTGTGAACGGGATTGTTTTTTTCATGTTGCTTTCTTCTCTCTCACTGTTTGCGTATAGGAAAGCCATGGACTTTTGGGTATTGATTTTATAGCCTGCAACTTTACTATATGAGTCTATTGTTTCTAGGACTTTTTTGGTGGAGGTTATTGGGTTCTCTAAGTATAGTAACATATCATCTGTGAATAGTGAGAGCTTGATTTCTTCCTTTGCTACCTGAATGCCCTTAATATCTTTTTCTTGCCTAATTGCTATTGCAAGTACTTCCAGTACTATATTGAACAGCAGTGGAGAGAGTGGGCATCCTTGTCTCATCCCTGATCTTAGAGGGAAGGCTCTCAGTTTTTCCCCATTGAGGATGATGCTTGCTGTAGGCTTGTGGTAGATGGCTTTAACTATGTTGAGGAAAGTTCCCTCTATACCCATTTTGGCTAGGGTTTTCATCATAAAGGGGTGCTGGACCTTGTCAAATGCTTTCTCTGCATCTATTGATATGATCATATGCTTTTTATCTTTTCTTTTGTTGATATGGTGGATTATGTTGATTGATTTCCGAATGTTGAACCATCCTTGCATCCCTGGGATGAATCCTACTTGGTCATGGTGTATGATCTTTTTGATGAGCAGTTGGATTCTATTTGCTAGTAGTTTGTTGAGGATCCTTGCATCTGTGTTCATCAGGGATATCGGCCTGTAATTCTCTTTCTTTGTGGTATCTCTGTCTGCTTTTGGTATCAGTGTGATATTCGCTTTGTAGAAACTATTCGGAAGTGTTTTTGATATTTCAATTTCGTGGAAAAGCTTAGAATGGCAAAAAAGCACATGAGAAAATGCTCTACATCATTAATCATCAGGGAGATGCAGATCAAAACCACAATGAGATACCATCTCACACCTCAGAGACTGGCCCACATTCAAAAGAACAAAAGCAACCGATGCTGGTGCGGATGTGGCGAGAAAGGGACACTCCTTCACTTTTGGTGGGAATGCCGACTAGTTCAGCCCTTTTGGAAAACAGTATGGACGTTTCTCAAAAAATTAGAAATTGACCTCCCATTTGACCCAGCGATACCACTCCTGGGAATATACCCCAGAGAGGCAAAAATGTGTAGTCGAAGTGACATCTGCACTTGTTTGTTCATTGCAGCACTCTTTACAATAGCCAGAAACTGGAAGAAACCTGAGTGCCCAAGAACAGATAACTGGTTAAAGAAACTTTGGTACATCTACACAATGGAGTACTATGTAGCTGTTAGAAAAGATGAAGTCATGAAATTTACATACAAGTGGTACAATATGGAAAGTATCATGCTAAGCGAAATGAGTCAGAAAGAGAGGGATAGACATAGAAAAATTGCATTCATCTGGGGGATATAAAGCAACAAAATATGAGAGCAATACCTAAGAATAGCTGAGATCAACACCAGGAGGATTACTCCATAACTTAGAGGCCAGCCGGATATTCTAGGGGAAAGGGCAGTTCAGATAGAGAAGGGAACACCAAATGAAAGGTGTTTGGAGGATCCTCCCAGGAGGGGAAATGCATGTTGAAAGTAGACTATGGACTGAACATGATTGCCACTCAATGCCTCTTTTGCAGACCACAACACCCAAAAGGAGAGAGAGAACAAAGGGGAATGCCCTGCCACAGAGGCAGGGTGGGGGGGGGGGTGGGGGGAAATGGGCACTGGTGGAGGGATGGGTATTTGATCATTGTATGACCGAAACTCAGGCACAAGGATTTGTAAATCTACAACTGTACCTCATGGTGCTTCACTAATAAAAAAAAAAGAAAATGAAATACAGCTATTGATTCTTAGAAATTATTCTGACATGGAAAAAACATAAGCAAGCTGTCTGATGAAGTATCTATGTATGGAAGGCAAAAAACGATCCTCAGGTGACAGAGGGAATGTTTATCTTGGTTCTCTACCAGTTGTTGGCATAAACCAGAAATACCTTAAGCTGGTCTTTGGGAATACCTGTGGAGTCATATATAAGTCACATTTGTGGATTCAGGTCTAACATCTCATTTATTTTGGTTTGTTTTGGGGTCACACCCAGTGGTGCTCAGGGATTCCTCTTGTTTCTTGGCTCAGAGATCATTTCTGGTGGGCTTGGGGAACCATATGAAGTGGGATCACACCTGGGTTGGCCACATGCAAGGCAAATGCCCTACCAATTGTAGTATCCCCTCTGGCTCTCAAATTTATTTTGAAATCAACTTTTTTTTTTTTATTAATTGGGCTGGAGTGAGAGTGATAGCACAGCGGTAGGGCATTTGCCTTGCATGCAACCAGCCCAGTCGAGCCAGGTTTGATTCCTCTGCACCTCTCGGAGAGCCCAGCAAGCTACCAAGAGTATCTCGCCCGCACAGCAGAGCCTGGCAAGCTACCCGTGACGTATTCAATATGCCAAACACAGTAGCAACAAGTCTCAAAAAAAAAATGAAGATGTTACTGGGCCCGCTCAAACAAATTGATGAACAACGGGAGGACAGTGTCTGTTTGTTTTTATTAGTGAAACACCATGAGGTGCCTGGTATGAGAAAGTGGTCCAATTTTATTCTTTGTAAGTGAAAAACCATTTTTCTTATTTGTTAAAGAGTATTTCATTTGTCCATTTAATGCTTTTTGATTTCCCTGTTGTAAATCAATTGTTCACAGATAGAAAGATGTATTTATAGGCTCTCAAATTCTATCCATTGAGTATCTACTTTTATTTGAATGTTATTTTTTATTATATCTTAATAAAACAAATTTGGGGGAAGTGATGTTTTCCATATTATTTTACCCCAAGGATTCATTAGGGTATTTGGGAGGGAAGTGTTCATGATTCCATACAAATTTAGTAATGTATGTTCTGTGTTTCTGCAGAATACTACTAGACTATCGATAGGCACTGTACTGGAGTTTAAATAATGTGATTCTGATAGGAGGAAGAAGAATATGCAATATTCAATCATTTTTTCTATAGCAGTCTGAAAAATGTATCTCTGACTTTTTTATGGTAATTGTATTTAATAGCATAGCTTATTGTATTTAATAGCATAGCTTATTGTATTTAATATGTATGTATTTAATTGTATGTATGTAAAATACATAGCTTATTGTATTTAATAGCATAGCATCGTATATTCATTTGAGTATGATTTTTCTTTTTATATAACTATAATTTGGATGTATAAACTGTATTTTTCTCTCTTGTTCTATTTTCCAAAGGAAACAATAGCCCTCAGTATATAGAGTAGTTTCTTAATATATCAATTCACAAAGAACTTAAAGTGGCCATTCGAGTAATGATTACTTCTTAACACAGAGAATAATATGTTAGTAATTATTACAACACTGATTATCAAAATGACAACAAAGACAAATGGCTATGAGAATAAAATTACTTTCCGGCACTATATTTACCTTTAAAACTATATCTACCTTTATGACATATGATATAATACTAGAGCTTAAAGATTCTAAAAAAAATCAGACATAATCTAAATCCAGATGTGAACTGTGGTTGTGAATTGTATGGTTGGGTTGAACACAAAGACTTAAACTCCAAGCAGGTCAGATCTTTTTCTGTTTTAACATGTATTTAACATACTCTTTTAGTTATATGTTTTGTGTGATAAACACATCAAGTATATCCAAATTAAGAAAATAATCCTGAAGTACCGGTTCTGTCTCAGGAGTATTTCTGAGAACAAGGACATGGTTGATGGGTAATGGGTGCATGGGTAGGGTGGCATAAGCTGTCTCATAACTAGAGTAAAAGGCCCAGATATCGGAAGGGTTAGGTAATACTTATGCTTCTGTTACTGGCCCTCATTTGACCTACAACAAATTAGTTCCTATCTCTCTCAGTTCCCCCATCTGTAAAAGAGTAGGATAATAATTTACAAAGAGTCTGATGGAATAAAAGAAGGTAGCATGTATGGAATTTCAAGACACAAAACATAGAAAACTTACTCTAAATACA
Source organism: Sorex fumeus (assembly GCF_029834395.1). Classification (NCBI taxonomy): domain Eukaryota; kingdom Metazoa; phylum Chordata; class Mammalia; order Eulipotyphla; family Soricidae; genus Sorex; species Sorex fumeus. The sequence continues at coordinate 57,652,515 of NW_026606155.1, forward strand.
ACTTTAAATGCGTATCATTATTTTCTAGGGTAACAAAAACTTGGAAAGAAACGCATGCTTTGAATGTGTATCCTATAAGAATTTTTTCTAGGTAGAAGAAATATGAATAAGTGTCAAATTTAATTCTCAAAACCTTTCTTATTGAAACTGTTTCTGTGTGAAAAAATAACAGAAAATAAACTATCAAATAGTCCAAATCTAAGTTCAAGTTCATAATTTTGACCAGTATTTTTAAAGTACTCTACAAAGATGAAAATAATTTTTCTTATTCCATGTGGTCTCAGAAAAAGCAAAAACTTTTTTCCCAAAGATCTATTAAACAATTCCATACTGTAGTAAAATTTTATGTTTGAGCCATAAATACTAAAAAATATTTCAGAATCTCAAAACTAAACAAGAAAATCACTAATAAGGCAATACAAACTCAGCAAAGGGATTGCAATAAAAATGATTTGCACTTATTAAATACCTAAAGATGAATCCAAGCACTATACAAAGCAATTCATCTATATTATTTTATTTTTCTGAATTATAAGGCAGGTATTATTACAGATATTACTACAATTCCAATTTTGTCAGCAAAGAAATTGAGGCATAAGGGAGTTAATTATGTTCCTGTCAAAGGTAACTTAGAAAGCCAGAGTCCAACACCATCTGTTTTACTGTGGTGATAGATCCAGAAAAAAAAACACTACATGCAAAATAAAAATTGTACAAGAAAAACAAAGATCCTGATTAAGGTAGATATAGAAACAAAAGATATTTCATATGAATTCAAATTTATGTCTTTGATATCACCTTTTATTCATGTTATTATCCATAAACCAAAAGGAGGTTAATAAACTTCAAGACAAAATCTAATAATAACACTTGGCTTCACGTTACTTATCAGTAACAACAGAATGAGCAGACAGCATTTTGTTTTTAAACCCTGAATCACATAGAGCAACATTAAAAAATAAACAAATAAAATCAACTAAGAAGAATCAGAATATATACATAGCTCAATTATGAGCCAACACTGTGCCCAACTTTGCAGAAAAAGACCTCCATTTTTCATTTATTTGATAATTAAGTGATCAAAACAAATCACTTTTTAATATAATTGATAATATAGAAAAAAATTTTTGTTTCGAGGCAGTTCCCAATGTTACTCAGAACTTACTCCTGGCTCTATGCTCAGGATCACTCCCTGGCAGTGCTCAGGGGACCATATGTGGTGCCAGAGATTAAACATGGATTGGTTCAATCATATTCAGAACCCCCAAATTTTAATTTTTTATAGTAAAGAACAGTTAATAAACTTGAGAGGTCAACTAAATTTTCATGAATTAAGCCAATATTCTTCAGCTCAATAGTGTCTAATAAAAGTTTTCAGATCATTAATACATAAGAAAACTAACCTTTAAAAATTCCTAGGCTTTTTAATTTCCTCTGAGATATTATAATTGAATACTTATTTCTGATCTAATCAAATTTCTTTGCATGAAATATCTAGAAATATGACATCAGAATACTTGTGGTCTTAAAATAGTAAATCATAAACTTATAAGTTAAAGAAATAGCTGGCATTTGGAACAGTAAGTGTAATACAATAATACTCACTGAATTAATAAAAGGAAATTCTATACTGAATAATGGGAAAAAAAGTGCAGTAATTATTTGGTCCTTTGTAAACTTTAACAATGAAAATTTTAACTTTGGAGAACAATTTCACTTTGGAGAATAATAACTTCATGACTCAAAGAGTGAAAATTCTAGCTACCTCATATAATCAAGACTGCAATATTTACACATTTAAACGCCTAACTGCAAGCAAACATTTATCCTTTTGGGAGTGGTCCAGGTGGAAATGTCCTGTGGCAAAATGACAATATTAGTCCCGGATATCTGACCGTATTGCCAGTGCCACCTAGTCTTAAAAAATATTGCTGGATCATCATCGTCATACTCAGTCAATATTTACTAAGCTCTTTATGACAGCAGTGGCATTAGAAAGTTTATAAAAATCAAGAGTAGCAAAAAGGTATCCGTTTATTATACCATGCTTTCTATATTAACTTTATTATTGTTTTTGCAAGTAATGAATGTTTCTGAACTAAGACCTTTATTCATTTATAATATTCATATTTGCTGGATATTTTAAATAGCTTAGAATATAAAGGATTTAAATGCATTTCATAATGTATATGCTACGAACAGAAGAAAAGAGTACACATTTGTAATTGAAATATGCTGAATAAATCTAATTTTACTGAGTGAAGTCCTTTAAATATGAATGTATTTTCTCCACCTTATCATTTGTGTCTGTAACAAATGCTCACAGTACTATATTTTTGAAAAATTCACTTTTCCTCACAAACTTGTCATGAACCCATGCATTTACTAAGTGGCAGAATATGTGGATTAACATGTATGCCTTTTAAAATTGGTAACATCTTTCTTAACATTTTATAGGAGCCAGAGAAATAACAGAGGAAGTAAGGCACTGCTCTTGCATGTAAGCAGTGACAGCAATCCTGGGTAGAATATTTGGAACCAAAAACAGTCCCCTGGGCACCACTAGGTATAATCCTGTTTAATTTTTTAAAAGTTCTTGAATTATTCCAATGTAATGTACTTTAAAATAGTTTTAAAATTTTGTAAACTTAAAACATAAGAGGTAGTAATTTACAGCTAGTTACCTGATAATTCGATATGCCAGACACAGTAACAACAAAGTCTCCAATGGAGACGTTACTGGGCCCGCTCGAGCAAATCGATGATCAACGGGAGGGCCTTTACTTTACTTGGGCTGGAGCAATAGCACAGCAGTAGGGCGTTTGCCTTACAAGCGGCCAACATGGCCGACCCGAGTTCGATTCCTCTGCCCCTGTAGGAGAGCCCGGCAAGCTACCGAGAGTATTCGATATGCGAAACACAGTAACAACAAAGTCTCCAATGGAGACGTTACTGGGCCCGCTCGAGCAAATCGACGATCAACGGGAGGGCCTTTACCTTTACCTTTACCTGATAATGTGGATAAATCTACTTTGGATAGCCATCAAATCATATCTTTCTCTGAAGTACAAGAGAAAGGGTTTCATTGTCACCTTCATATCACAAAGATACAGCCATTACAGATTTATTTTTCACAGGTGCCTATTTGTTTCGATAGCACAGCGGGTAGGGCGTTTGCCTTACAAGCGGCCAACATGGCTGACCCGAGTTCGAGTCCTCCGCCCCTCTCGGAGAGCCCGGCAAACTACTGAGAGTATTCAATATGCCAGACACAGTAACAACAAAGTCTCCAATGGAGACGTTACTGGGCCCACTCGAGCAAATCGACGATCAACGGGAGGGCCTTTACTTTTTACCTTTTAAATTTAATACATGTTATTGCAGATAAACATATTTAAAATATGTATAAGCTCACTGTTACATAAAAGTAATGCATATACATTAAAAACTCAAACACTCTTATTGGGGTGTGAAATACGAGATAAAATTTTTTCTCCTTTTCTATTTTCAGATGACATAGTACAGTACTTAGAAAATCCTAAAGGCTTTACAAAAAAAAGCTTCAAGAATCAATGAATTTGTATAGCAAAGTGGCAGGCTACAACATTAATATGAAAAGTTCATGGCTTTCCTATTTATTAATAATGAAGAGAAGAAAGATATTAAAAAAATTCCATTCACATTTGTGTCTCAGAAAATCAAGTACCTTGAAATCAGTTTAACTAAAGAGGTGAAACACCTATACAAAGAAAACTACAAAACACTACTTCAAGGAATGAGAGGACAAAAGGAAATGGAAATATATTCCCTGTTTGTGGATTGGGAATATTAATACCAATAAAATGGCAACAGTTCCCAAAGCACTGCATAGATTCAAAGCAATCTTTAGAAAGCTACCCACGACATTTTTCAAGGAAATAGATTAAACTTTCCTGAAATTCATATGAAACAATAAAATTCCCCTAAATAGCTACAGCAATCTTTGGGAAAAAGAAGATGGGAGGCATCACTTCTCCCAACTTCAAACTGTAATTCAAAGCAACAGTAAGTAAAACAGTATGGTTTTGAAATAAATAATATACATAAAATACAAAGTGAAAAAAGAAAAGCCTTTTCTACAAGTGGTGATGAAAAACTAGTCAGCTACATGCCAAAAAAAAAAAAAAAAGAAAGAACTCAGGCTTCTTTATATCCCATCCATAAGGTATGTAGAGGAAAATGTATATGGTACTCTCTCTCCATGACAATGACAGTTGTCTCCATGACAGTTAATGTCATCTTCAAGGAAGAAACACCACTGAACAATTAAGTGAAAGCAAAGATAAACAAATGGGACATAAAATTAAGAAGCTACTGCACCTCAAAGGAAATGATGACCAGGATACAAAGACATCCCATGGAATGGGAGAAATTATTTACCCAATAATCATCTGATAAGGGGTTAATATCAAAGATATATAGTGTAATGGTAGAAGAACATTACAAGAAAAAAAAATCCAACCCCATCAAAAAATGGGGACAAGGGACAAACAAAAACTTCCTCATAAAAGAAATACAAATGGTCTTTCTTTTTTTAAGAGGCACATAAAAAATTATCTGCATCACTAATCATCAGGGAGATGCAAATCAAATGACAATGAGATATCATCTCACACCAAAGAGACTGGCACACATCAAAAAGAACAAGAACAACCAGTGCAGGCATGGATATAGGGACAAAGGGACGCTCATTCTTTGCTGGTAGGAATGTCGACTGGTCTATCCTTTCTGAAAAACAACATAGACAATCTTAAACAAATATAGAAGTGAGCTTCTATTTGGCCCAGCAACTCCACTTGGAATATATTCCCAAGGTCTTAAAACGATATGGAGAAAAAACATTTGCAACCCCATGTTCCTTGCTGCACTATCCACAACTGCCAAAATCTGGAAACAACCCAGTGTCCAAGAATAGTTCACTGAATAAAGAAACCATGCTACATCTATACAACAGAATGTTACTCGATATAAGGAAAGACAAAGTTATGAAATCTGCTGCTACGTGGAGGGGCCTAGAGAGTATCATCTTGAGTGGTTAGTCAGAGGGTGAGAGAGAGTGGCACAAATGATCTCTCTCATATGCAGGCTATAAAGAAGCACTATGGTGGAATAATGAATACCCAAAGACAATGGAAACAAAGAACATGAGAACTGGTATTCAGTAGGAATTATGCCACCAGGAGGGGCTAAGGGATAGGACAGGGGTGGCAATATCTATATTGGAGGGAAGTAGTGTTGAAAAAGGAGGAAGTGGTGCTGAAAAGTGGTAAAATGTTATATATAAAAGCCTATCAGGAAAAGTAGTATAAATAACAGTGCAGAAACATATATATATAAATATATAAATATAAATATATGTATATATATATAGAGAGAGAGAGCTTCTCAGAGAAGAAGGGTGGAAAGGAGGTAAATAGGAGTGGGAGGGGAATTGGTGGATGGGAGTGAAGAGATTGTATTGTAACATTGTATGTCTGAAACTCAATCATGAATAGTTTTGTAATTTCACAGTGACTAACAGAAAGAAATAAAACAATTTTTTCTCATCTTTCATTCTCCAAACATATAACTTCTTAGTCTCAGTTCTAATTCCTAGATAACCAATGGCTAAAATTTTGATGTATTACAATGCACAATATTTAAACATACATCTTTCTCTCTGTGTGTGTGTGTGTGTGTATGTATGTATGTGTGTACATAAAACTTTTACTGACTATTGTAGAAGTGCCAAGCATTAATACTGGTATAACATGTCATGGTAAGCTACTAAAATCTGTTTCCTGGTAGAATTTTATAAGAAAATTCACAAATATTACAGCATCATTAACATATTTCTATTACAAAGGAAAATGGCAGAGATTAACAAAAAGTGTTATGCTGACAATGCAGGCCATTTTAGATGCTATGATCAGGGACAATTAAGCAGAAATTTGAATGAAATGAAGTAGGCTCAGACATTTGTGAGACTAGATTAGGAAGAGAAAAAGAGTCAAGGTCCTGAGATGGGAGCATTCTTAGAATGTTTTGAGATAAATGGGAGTTACTGTGGCTAAACTGAAACAAAAGTAGAAACATATTAGGAAATAAGGTAGAAAGATGGTGGGGCCAAGTATTTATGTCTTTGCTTTTGTTAAGTATGATCATAGAATATACCTTGGATGAAATAACAGTTTCATTGAAATATACAATATAATATTAACTGTACACAGTAGGCAGAATGTGAAACCTGATAAAATGGAGAGAATATGCCCCTCTTGGAGAAAATGTCTTCTAGTTAGAAACAGTCAACTGTTGAATTGCACGTTTTGTGTTGATGTTGTAGCTTCGCTATGGTAACTATATTATTATTAATTTTTTGCCAAACACTAATCTATATTTTATTGCAAAGGGTTTTTTAAAAAATATATGATTAATACTTGTATCAGTTTACTTTTAAGAATGCAGATTACAATACATTATATTGGTGGGCTTATCTAACCAGGTGAAGGACTTATGAGAAAGACTGAAATTTCCTAAGGAAGAAGGAATTCTATATTTTGGGACTCACAAGTCTTCTCTGTTTTCTAGTTGACTGGTTTGCATGAGGACTCAGCCCCCACAAATGTATTAGCTAATTTGCTAAAATAAAATTCTTTCCATGCTCTTTACTGGTATCTACTGTATTTGGTTCTATTTCTTTAACATACATCCATGCCCAAAATTAAAGGTACCAGATTGGTAGGACCTCTGATTTTTAACAACTAGCATTTTGTTTCTGTTTATGGGCCACACCTGGCAATGCTCAGGAGTTACTTCTGGCTCTGCACCCAGAAATCATTTCTGATGGTGCTTGGGGACCATATGGGGTGCCAGGATTGAACTCAGCTATATGCAAGGCTAGCGCACTATCCACTATATTACTCTGGCCACAAATTAATATTTTTAAACAATGAGACAAAAGCATCCATAGGAAAGATTCAGTTTTTCCTTATTAACTGTAAGAAATAACCATAAAGAACACAGAATAATGAAAACTTTCTAATTTTTTAGGATTTTGAAATTTCAAGAAAGATAAAACTCAAACAAATTTAAAATTTGATTACTCAACTGGCCTGGATAAAAAGAATTTTTGTTGGCAGGCAGTGTCCTTAGTTTATTATATGGAAATTCCATTTTGACGAACAGTCCTGAAAATGACTAACTGAGATACCAAACTAAGAAAACTTATTAATATGCTCACACATTTATCATGAGTTCTTATTATGTGCACTGCATAATCACTGCAGAAGAAACTTTTCACTTGAAGAAACTTATAATCTAGTTTTATATTTGATTATTTATTCATTTATTTGGCAAATATTTACTAATTATCTGCTATATATAAAGAACTGAAGCCCCTGTAGAGGAATTAATAAAATTATTCATACAATGATGGATTAAGCATGAGGTATGTATTATAAGTGAGACACTGTGAAAATCTATGGTTGTTAATTTTTAAGTATTATGAGATCACTTCTGTTTAAGAAGATCAGGAAAGGATTAATGGAATAGCTGGTACTTAAATTGTGTTCTGAACTATATGTGAATATGACTCTGGCAGAGATAAGTACAGCAGAAAGAGCAGATAATGTAAAAAGAAAGCAGTGAAGTAGGAATTTGTTGGGTGTTTCCAGGAAATAGCAAATGATTCATTTCAGAAGTATAGATCATAGTGAATTCAGCTAACAAATATTTGTTGAGTGCATAACTATGTGCGAGGCAGTATCTTGGCAGTTGTAACACAACTACAATTGAAACTGGTAGGCAAAACTGTTTTTGGAAAAATACTAAATCAGGGTGCACCTCCATTCTGGGGTTGCCACATCTCAACCTGGGATGTCTAATTCCTTTCACTTCATGGGATAACCCGGCTCTCTCCTCTCTGGAGAAGCTTGCATTCTCTCTTGATTATGTTACTCTCTTTCTCTCCCTTTCACCTCATAGTAACTAAACAAAAATATTTTACTTAAAAAGAATACTAAACCACATGAAGGCAGAACTATCAAGGAGGCTCATTTAATTTATATTAAAAAATCTGGCATTTACTGTACAGGTAATGTGGTTAAATGCTGTTGACGGTTGAGTGAGACTTTGAAAATAACATTTCAGGAATCTTAAGAGGAGTAAAGAGTGGAGACAAGTAGATGAAGTAGCAAGAAAAAAATCTGTCCATAAAATTATATTAGCCCAGTGTAATGTGGGAGCTTTGCAAAATAAGAAGGTGGAAGTAATGGTACTGAAAGAAAACTCTAGCAAAATCTTGTTATTAATTATATTTGTGAAAAAGGAAAAATATAAGATAACCTATGTAGGAGACAAGTGGAACACATGGGACTACATATAAATGTAACCCTGAGTGCCAAGACCAAAGGAAACACTTTATCAAAATAATTAATAAAATAATGCTAATATACTGGCATATCCTTTCCAATGAGCTTATGTTCAGTCTTACATTATAATTTACTGGTAGAATAAGATTCAGAAAAAGAGTTAAACTTGATAATGCAAAAAAGTGCTGTTCTGTTATTTTATCAAAAGCATGCAAGTTAAAACTATTGTAGACAATAGCTTTATTGTCTACAATAAAACTAAATTACTGTTTTTAAAGAAGTATCCTTATTTTTCTAAAAGGCATATAAGATACAAAATACTTAATTAGAAGTACTGGTGAGCACCACCAGAAGTAATTCCTGAGTACAAAGCCAGGAGTAACCCTTATCCATCGCTAGTGTGACCAAAAAAAGTAAAAAAAAAAGCACTTGACACAGTTAAATTTTATATTTCAATAAAATATTCAGTAATTTTTATTCTTAATACTGTATATATATTTTTCTACACTGTGTTTTAAAAAAATTCAAGTATATCATCTCATTGGTTTTCTTTACAAGAGGTCATATATCTCTGTTTATAGCTAAAATAACTGACATCCAAAAGTTAAGTGACTTACCAAATGTCACATTCTGTGGGTTGGCGAGGAAAGAATCTTTAGCAAATCTATTCTAAATTACTAAACATAAGAATGCAAACTCAATGCAAACTTGATGATTAAACTTAAAATCTAGTTTTGTTTTGTATTCCAGAGTTATGAAAAATTATGTGACATGAATAGTGAATGTAAAGCAAAATGTGCTCTATAAATGTGCTCTATGACTAATTTATAAAGGCCTTGAAAAAGGGCACAACCTTGTAGCAGAACATAATTCTTGAGTCTAAATTTTGTTGAACAAAATTTAATCAACCTTTTATGAAGAAGGTAACAAAGTTCATAAAAAGTTAAGAGCTGGCAAAGTCTCTAAAGTGTCAAAGGTAAGGGGCCTGGTGGTTTGTGGTCTAAGGAAATTAGTACTCTGGTAGCTGGAGAAATAGTACAGTGGGTACACAGGGCACTTTCCCAAGGTTGGATTCCCTATCATCACCTGAGTCTGTCAGGAGTGATCTCTGAGTGCAGAGTCAGTAGCAACCCTTGAGCACTGCTGAGTGTGGCCACCAACCCAACAACAACAACTTAGTACTATAGTCTTTGGAAACATGGTACCTTAAAATATATTGAATTCTATTAAATATTTTTGGCATTTATTATAAACACTGTCATGTTCTGAAAGGCAACTTCCCAGCTGAAAGCACAAAAAATGTAGTAAACTTTGAAATACTAAATGCTATTATTATATTAAATCTCAGGATCGACTGGCACCAAACAACAGGATACAATTCTTATCTACACCCTTAAATTTACACTTCTTTGTGGAAAAGGAACTAGAAGGAAGCAGTATAAAATTAGCAAACAGTGAGACTCAACATTCTCTCGATTAGGAAAAGCGTTATTATTATGCCTCCTGAACTTAGGAATGCAGCACTACAGGTTTACAACAACAGGGAAAAAAATCATTATTGAACACAAATCTAACTCTTACACGTTTAAATTCCACTCAATAAAACTGTTTCTAAAACTGTTAAGACTAATGACGCTCTTATAAAATGAATCAGCGTTCAGCACAGCAATAAGGAGATACTAATTCTTTAATAAAGTACTTCTGTAATAACGACATTTACTTTCAATCTTTGTATTATCCTTTCACATCCCTCCTCCTCTTTAATGTGAAAAAAAAAACCCTGTTGCATAATTATGAGTTTAGTATCCCTGCCCATTCACATTTCTTGGTCTTATCCCCCACTATGCAATAGGAAACTCTGACATTAACGCTAAAATTCCTTTTTCTTTGCATTGAAACATCTCCAAAACTCAAAGCAAACAAACAGACTAGAGAAACCCAGAAGTTTATTTCCATATTTCTTATTTGTAAATAAGGAAATGGAATTCAAATAACAACAGTAGTGAACAACATAAGCAGCAAAAGAAAATATTTGGAAAAATTATAATAATAAGGTCATTATTTGGAAAAATTATAATAAGGTCATTATTACCAATTAGTAGAATTAAAGGTAAGGCAGAATCATAGTTATTATCATATTTTTGTTTGCTAGGTTCTGGGTCACCCACCTAGTGATGCTCAGGAATTACTCCTGGCTCTACATTCAGGAATCACTCCTAGTGGTGCTCAGGGGACCACACAGGATGTCAGGATATAACCTGGGTCGGTAAGCCACATGCAAGGCAAGCGCTCTTCCCACTGTACTATTGCACCAGCCCTTCGTTAGCATCTTTTAACCTTTTCCTATATTCTGTCCCTATAATCTGACTGTATTTTCCCTTCTTCTTTGGTTGCTGAAAAATTGTGAGTCAGACTGGAGGTTTACTCTTTACCTGGCTCATACATGCAAGCTGTATATTGACTTCCTTCTGGCTCTACCTTACTGACACTTCCTACTGATATATTCATTATTGTTCTAATTTTCTTAGTCTATTTTTCCTTTAATATTGGTAAAACTTTAACATGATAATATAATGTATATATAATGTATATACTTGCACTGTTAGAATGAGTTATAATTCAAATGATAACTTATTTGAATAACTAAAGGTATACATTTTCATAAACTTTGATATATAGAATACAATAACAGTGAGTTCTCATACAGTATATATACATGGGGTATATTACAAATATATATATGCAAGCATTTATATACTAAATATATAGAATTTTTCTTGGATTTCTTCACAAAAAAATGTAACATTTTCCCTTTACTCTGTAACTTGGAAAACTTGAAGAAATCAGTGGTGGTTCAAGTATGACTTATTATTCAGATGTGTAAAAACATCATTTACATCATTTAGATTTAAATCAAACTGTGAGCTTCCAAAAAATTTAAGCTTTGTTCTTTTGGGTAATAATCTCTTCCCAGAGTTCTAAATCTCAGTGATTTTACCCTTAATTCTATTTAATTTATTATTTTTTTGTTGTGTCATACCCAGCTGTGCTCAAGGCTTACTCCATATTCTGTGCTCAGTGATAACTTCTGGTGGTGCTTGAGTAACCATATGTGGTAACGGGGGATTGCATTTTGGTTGGCTGCATACGAGGCAAGTGCCTTACTGAGGCACCATCTCTTCTGCTCCCATATTCTAAGGAAGGCTATGTTCACGGAATGTTCTTTTAGTAAAAATTATTATAACATAAAAACTTACTGTTTGCAAAGTATATGGTTCGTATTCTTCTGGCTTGTCGACTCTCATTTGATAGATCTGTTGTACTTTTTTTTTTTTTTTGGTTTTTGGGTCACACCCGGCGATGCACAAGGGTTACTCCTGGCTTTGCACTCAGGAATTACTCCTGGCGGTGCTCAGGGGACCATATGGGATGCTGGGAATCGAACCTGGGTCAGCCGCGTGCACGGCACACGCCCTATCTGCTGTGCTCCAGCCCCCAGATCTGCTGTACATTTTATGGGCTTCCTTTTATGTAAGTTCTTTTTTTGATCTTGCTGCTTTCAATATTCTGTTTCTACCTTTAGATTTTTTTTCATTGAGAGTATACTGTACTTGTAGTTTTCCTGATTGAGTCTATTTTTACTGGCACCTTTTGGGTCTCTTAAACCCCACTGATTGTGATCCTTAATCCTGGGAAGTTCTTACAATGATTTCTTTAATAACTATTTCTGTTTTGTTTATTTTGCTTTTGTTGTTGGAGCTACACGCAGAACTCTCAGGGGTTACTCCTGGCTCTGAACTCAGAAATTACTCCTGACAAGAATTGGGGAACCATATGGGATGCCAGGAATTGAATCTGAGTCTGCTGCATGCAAGGCAAGTGCCCTACCCACTGTGCTGTCATTCCCCCTTTGTGTGTGTGTGTGTGTGTGTGTACTTGTGAAGCAAGATAATTTTTATTGAAACTTATTTAAATTAAAAACAAACAAAAAAGAACAAAAAGACTTATTAAGAAAAATGTAGGAGAAAGAATGAGAAAACTGTGTCTTCAAGAAAGAAGACTAATGGGGGTATGGTACCGCCAGCAGGTCAATCTATACCTGTGAGGCAAGTGCGTCAGCAGCCTGATGGCACCTTAAGACTTCCAGATACCCCAAAATTGCTGTTGTGCCTTTGGCCAGACCCAAACACTAGGGCAAAATTTACCAAGAAAGTAAATGGCCAAAAGTTAGGTATGTGGGAAAAACACCCACAAACCACCTCCGGCTCAAATATGTAACTGGAGGCATGGCCTATCTGGTTCCTGATTGAACTGCTTAACAGCCATGATCCCAGAGACTCAGAAACAAATCTCGAAACACAACGGCTTTTGGCAAAAATGCGTCTGGAACCTGCAGTAGGCTACCAGTGCTGGGCCAACCCAGGTGGGAATAGGTTTTGTGCCTTGGCCTGTTCCCCCTGGTGGCCTGGTGGCCGCCATCCTCCAGAGGAAACTGGACAGTCAGGTTTGGGCCCACAGTGATGAGACACTGGGCCTCATGGGATGTGGGTGGAGCCGGCCCTTTCCTCCCAGTCCCAATGACACCCCGAGTTGTAGCCCACAAACGGCCTCTCTGGCTCATGATCAAGTTGCTTAACAGCCATGATCAAAGAGACTCAGAAACAAATCTCAAAATCCAATGGCTTTTGGCAGAACTGTGTCCGGTTCCTGCAGTAGGTTACTGACGCTGGGCCACCCCAGGTAGGAATAGGTTTTGTGCCTTGGCCTGTTCCCCCTGGCGACCTGGTGGCCGCCATCCTCCAGAGGCCCCTAGACAGTCAGGTTTGGGCCCGCAGTGATAAGACATGCGGGACCTTATGGGATGGGGGTGGAGCCAGCTCTTTGCTCCCTGTCCCAACAAGAACCCCGAGTCCCCACCCACGAATGGCCTCTCTGGCTCCTGATCAAGCTGCTTAACGGCCATAATCCCAGAGACTTAGAAACAAATCTCGAAACCCAGCGGCTTTTGGCAGAAATGCTTCCGGACTCCACAGTAGGTGACTGTAGCCGGGCTACCCCAGGGGAGAAAGGGTGCTGTCCCTCCGCCTGCTCCTCGTTGGCAGCTCAGTGGCCTCCATCTACCAAAGGCCACTGGACAGTCAGGTTTGGGCCCGCAGTGATGAGAAATGCGGTGCCTCACGAGATGGGGGTGGAGTCGGGTTGGCCCTTTCCTCCCCATTCCAATGAGACCCCGAGTTGACACCTATGAACACCCTCTCTGGCTCCTGATCAAGGTGCTAAACGGCCATGATCCCAGAAACTTGGGAATAAATCTCAGAACCCAGCATGTTTTGGCAGAAATCCCTCCAGATTTAATTGTTAAAATTTCAGAATTTCAAAATCGTGAGGCTACTACTGCAGCCACGTGACATCATAAGTTATTCATAACCGGCAATAGAAAACAAATTGTCTACTGTTGCCTTTTTGGCAGATCCGACTGTTGGGGTAAAATCCAAAATACTAGTGGGTCAGGTGTCAAAATATTGAATGTAATCAAAGGAGAAAGAGAGTAATGTGGAGTCATCTGTCCCACAGGTAGGAGAAGGGTGTGGGATGGGGGTATCCTGGGGGTTTTGGTGGTGGAGAATGGACACTGATGAAGGTACAGGTGTTCCATTGTATGGCCAAGACTTAAACCCGAAAGCTTTGTAACTGCTCTCAGAGTGATTCAATAAATAAAATTATAAAAAAAAAAGTAAGGTGGAGTGCCCAATTCAATCCGCCTAATCAGTGGCTGAATAAATGGCAGTACTCCTACATAAAAAGGAAAGAACACAGGCTTCTCTCAGTGGAAATAGGCAAGAAAAGAAGCATAAAGACAAGCAAATGAGATACCTGTTCAAGGGAAAACAGGCGCTTGAAGTGCAAGCTATTTCTTCACATTTGTCATCCTATTCCTCAAGGGTGCCAATGGTTCCTCTTGAACCCATCCCACAGGTCTATACCTTGCTATATGCTGTTCTTTTCAGGCTATTTTCTACTTTCTGCTCTTTCTTAATGATTTCCTCCTCCTCATCTTGGAGCTCCTCAATATTTTGCTCAGCTTCTTCATTCTCCTGTTCAGAGCCTCTACTGACTTTTTAAAATGCCACCTACCATGTTCTTCATTTCTTTCATTTCTAACAATAATAGCTTTTCCTTTTTGACTCTCATACTTGTGCTTTGTTGATTACCTCTGCTATACTTTCTTTGAACTCATTGCACATCCTCATCCAGTGTCATTAAATATTGCGTTTGAGAACTTACTGGGGTTCTTTATATCTTTGGTGGTATTCTCTTTGTTCATTGATCCTGGTGGGTTTCTACATGTTTCCCCATTAATTTGCTAGTGTTCTTGTGCTCAAGGTGAGTTTTGCACTTACCCGCTCCCCCCCCCCCCCCCCGCCCCCGCCACAACTGTGCCAGAAGGTTCAATGTTTATGCCCTACAATGTTTGGGATACCAGGGCTACAGCTGGTCTCCGTGAGGACCTCCAGGGCCATACCTGGTGGTTCTGGGGGGTCATGAGGTACTGGGGATCAAACTCGGGGTACTGTGCACACAAGACATAGGCCCTGTGCACAGAACACTGAGCTATTTATCTGGTCTCCACAAAAGTGCTTTTTAGATCATAACTGTGTTAAATATATAATTTTATCTCTATACAGCACAAAACTGAAATAACTATCACAAAACAGTTTTGACATTTATGACTGAAGAGGCACTCTGATATTTTCTTTTCTACTTCTTTTCATTACAGAATTCCTGTGACCTGCTGAACTAATTTCATAACCACCACTAGATCATAAATTACATTATCAAAAATCTCTTAGTGGCATTTCTTTAGAAACTTCTCATATTATGAAAGGTAAAAGACTGTAATGACTTTCTTCCAACTACTACTCAAAAACACATATAATTATTTTAGAGGGTGCAGTTAGATGAGCAAATAGCTCAAAAGCTAACCTGGATCCACTGAGGTGACTGGCAATGAGTTATGCAAATTTTGTAATTCTGACAGGATCATAACTTAAGATTTAACAACAATAACAAAAAAGTAGAAAAAGAAGAAAAAGAAGTAGCATAGCAGCCTCATTAATGCTTTATGTCCGAATAATTTTAAAATTATAAAAAGTTCTATGTACATAATGCTTAACTTCATTGAAGTATTTTCTCATTTACTTTTTCCCAATATGTATTTCAACAGAGGCTTAAAAAGGAAAGTTACCTGTAATAAATTTGAAGTGTTTGGATCTCTTCTTCCAGCTTTTTGTACTGTTGAACTGCAGTTTCTTTGGCTTGTTGCATAGCTAACAACTTTGCCTACAAATAATTAATACATAAAGAATATGAATATCACTTTGTTATATTACTCTATAGTACTATTTTATGACTGGGATTCTAAAATAACTAGCCATTTTAAAATCTAAAAATTATACACAAGATTTTTAATTTATAGCAAAATTAATTCAATTATACTTATATTTTGATAGAAATTCTAAAGACATGAACACATTAAATTTACCTACTTTGCTCAATACTGAACTTCAACCTTAGTTATCTGTATCATCAGATATATGCCCTCTGCAATGTTTAACTTTCTACACAGTACTCAGACTGTGGAACATGGTTGAGAGCAGTATCTAGTAGAGATAATCACAATGGATATTTCGCATACAAATTTAATGTGGCTACACTGCCCAATACTTTAGATTTTCTTTTAACTTTATTAATAGCAAAACTCAGAAAATTCTAAATATGTTGTCAGGTCATCTTTGATACTTAACATGAAAAAACTACAAAAGATTACAACTTGATTCTTAGAGGTACAATATAACTTTTCAATTCCTTTTCTCCAAGAACAGAATATTTTTTCTTTTTTTTCATTAGTGAAACACCATGAGGTACAGTTGTAGACTTACAAACTTTCGTGCTTGGGTTTCAGTTATACAATGATCCAGTACCCATCCCTTCACCAGTGCCTACTCTCCACCACCAATGATCCCAGTAGCCCTCCTACCCCCTCATCCCCCCCCACTCCACCTTTGTGGCAGGGCATTCCCTTTTGCTCACTCTTTCCTTTAGGGAGTTGTAGTTTGCAATAGAGGTATTGAGTGGCCATCGTGAAGAATGGAAATTTTTTATGGAGAGCTACAGAAACTCTGAATGTTAGAGATATTTTATTCAGGAGACATTATTGATCATCCTTCTCTATAGAATTCAAACTTGAAAGTGTTTGCATATTTTCAATAGGTTTAAACTTGTAATTTAAAAGGAATTTCTACTTTCAAACTGTCACGCTTACTGGATTTTAGGAAGACCTCAAGAAGTTTCCAGTGTAACTTGTAAATTTACAGGACAACTCAGTCTTTAAACTGTGAAATCCCAGTCATAGGAAAATTAATATTATATATATAACTATACTTTGTATATGATACTTTTATTTGCCAAATAATCATAGCAGATATCTGTCATCAATTTATTACTTCAGTCACACTGTTGTATACTAAATGGAATATTCACAAAAATTTTGTAACTATTTTTATTGTAAGTGAATTTTAGGAAGATCTGGGAATGACTTAACTATAATTCTAGGATGTAGCATGTTAAAGCAAGGATTCTGGCATCTGACATTAAAAACAATTTTTTAGAATTTGCTAGCTCTGGTAGAGAACAATTTCTTAATTTACTCCATACATTTTTATGCCAAGGTTCAGACTGCTACATGTATTTGTAATTCTCTGAAGCACATAAGTGGCTTTGTCTAATATATACTACAATAATTTTCCTCTGATTGGGATTTTGTGGTTTGTCCTAATAGTATATTGGTAAGAAAGAAAATAATTGCAGTAAAATAATCAGTTCAATAATATTAGTAAGCAACTGTTCCAATTTTCAATTGCTTCTAAATTTTTTCAATAGTATAGTCTTTAAGGATTATGATTAAATGTTTTGCTATATATTTATCCATCAAGCACTTTTTAATGTGAAAGATATATATATGTATATAGCTTTTTTGGTCAGACCCAGCGATGCTCAGGGGTTACTCCTGGCTCTGTGCTCAGGAATTACTCCTGACAGTGCATGGGGGAACCACATGGGATGCCGGGGAATTGAACCCGGATTGGCCACGTGCAAGGCAAATGCCCTACCTGCTGTACTATTGCTCTGGCACTGTGAAAGATAATCTTTTCTTACAAATTGTACATAATTACAAATGAACTTGTTTTTAATTTCCCTTCCAAACTCACTGTGTATATAAAAGCAACAGATATATAATGATCTTACATCTTGTATGTATAATGATCTTGTATCCTGTCACATTACTGAAATTATTATTACTAGTCTAAAGACACCCTGTTGAAATCTTTTCATAAACATTATTATGTTGTCCACAAACCATGATAGTTTTCCTTTCCCATTTGAATTGTTTACACATACACACACACACACACACACCCATCACCATACATTGTTTAATTGTTCTAGCTAGAATTTTCAAAATGATGTGCAAAAGTAATAATTAGGATTAACCTCCTCATCTTTTTCCATATCTTAAGAGCAAAGCTTTTAGTTTTTCACTATTAAGTATGTTATCTGTGGTTCAGTTACACATAGCCTTTACATGCTAAGGAAAGTTTTTTTCTATTTCTAAATTTACTGAGTTTAAAAAAATCACTACTGGATATTGAATCCTGTCAAATACCTTTTTTTAGCATCTATTGATATTTCTTTCATTGATACAGTGTAATATAATGATCTGCACATTTTAAAAATTGAACTGCTGTGAATTACAAAGTTACAAGGATATTTATTATTGAGTTTCAAGAATACATTATTCCAACACCAATCCCTTCACCAGTGTCCACTACCCTCTACAGATTGTGTAAATGTTGGTAAATTCTTGCATCCCTGTGATGAATGCCACTTGGGATGAATGCTTCACTCTTAGTGTTGTTGGAGTCTTTGTAAAGATTGTGTTTAGAATTTTAGCATTTATGTTGGTTAGAGATTATCAGTCTATAGGTTATAAAGTAAGTAAAGTAAAGTAAAGGCCCTCCCGTTGATCATCGATTTGCTTGAGCGGGCCCAGTAACGTCTCCATTGGAGACTTTGTTGTTACTGTGTCTGGCATATCGAATACTCTCGGTTGCTTGCCGGGCTCTCCGAGAGGGGCGGAGGAATCGAACTCGGGTTGGCCATGTTGGCTGCATGCAAGACAAATGCCCTACCCGCTGTGCTATTGCTCCAGCCCTATAGGTTATATA
Organism: Sorex fumeus; assembly: GCF_029834395.1. NCBI lineage: Eukaryota > Metazoa > Chordata > Mammalia > Eulipotyphla > Soricidae > Sorex > Sorex fumeus. The sequence continues at coordinate 57,671,188 of NW_026606155.1, forward strand.
TTTAACATATATAAACATTATATATAAGTGTATGAACATTATATATTAAATATTATACATGTTTAACATATATCTATATAAAATATATAGATCATTATATATCTATATAGAAAACATCATATGCAATGTTCATATGTTGCTCTTTTTTACTGACTTGACAATGAGAGTATTATTGGCCTCAAAGAAGAATAATCACGCTGGACAAAACCTGAGGGTTAAAAGTAGGTAAGGCATATTTCTGATAACCTTTCAATATCAATACTGCAAACTACAATGCCCAAAAGGGGAGAAGGGAAGGGAGGGAGGGAGCATGGAAGGAGGGAAGAGGGAGGGAGGGGGGGAGAGAGAGAGTAAGAGAGAGAGAGAGGAGGGAGGGAGGGAAGGAGGTAGAGAGAGAGAGAGAGAGAGAGAGAGAGAGAGAGAGAGAGAGGCAGCAGGGGGAGGGTGATGGGAGGGAACTTGTGGACACTGGTGCCGGGAAATGTACAATGGTGCATGGGTGGGTGTTGGAACACTGCATAACTGATATCAAATCATAAAAAGCTTTTTAATGTTTCTATCTCACAGTGATTCAATAAAAAAAGTTAAAAAAAATAAAAAAGAATGAATTTGTGAGTGTCCTCCCATCCCACTTCAACTTGGGGAAAGAATTTGAGTAGTTCTCAAGTCACTGGTGAAAATATCTTGTCCCATCTTGAGTTTGCTCTTAAGTAGAGTTTCGATTGTTATATTTCTGTATATGTTATCAACCTGTTCAAGATAATCATTTCCTTCTTGTTCACTCTTGGAAAGTTGCACAATGATACAAAATCATCCATCTGTGGGGTGAGTGCATCAGCAGCCTGATAATGCCTTCAGGCTTCCTGACATCCCCAAATTATTGCTGTGCCTTTGGCCAGACCCAACAACTTGCGATCAAGTTTACCAAGAAATTAAATGGCCAAAAGTTAGGAGCCATACCCACAAACAACCTCCGGCACAGCTATACAAGCTCATTTATTGGCCTTATTTCAGAGAAATAGATAAACCTTGAAAGAGATCAAAAGCCACAGTTAATCTAAAACCCACGCATGGCTGAACAGACTGAGGTAAATCAGAGGAGGCCGGTTGGCCTGAGCCTGCCCAGGCAGAGTCCCCAGCAGCTGTTTTCTTCCACAATGTAAAACAGCTACCATAGCCCCAGCTGGACTCCACCATCTCAGGACAGAACTCACCAAGATATAATCTGCTGAAAATTAGGGTATGCAGGCTATGTGACTGAAATCTCCTGGCTTTCACGGAGTTGGGGTGGGCTATCTCTCTCCACTTCCCAATACACATGGAAGCACTAGCAGTCATCCTGGCAAACCAACTCCAGCGACACCCTGTAAACTCTATTACTAGCCTTGCTTCAGAAACCCATAAATAAATCTCGAAAGAGATCAAAAGTCAGGAACACAGCAATGAGTCTTGGAAGACACCACAGAGCCGGAGATCTCTCTGGGCCCTGTATGGAGCCAATTTCACTGGGGCACCCCAGATGGAGCAGGTGCAGTCTCCCCACCTACTGAAGAGGGAATCCCGGCATTCAACAGCTTCCACAAGCAAGGCACAGGTATGGGGGTTCCAGGATTAATTCTTCATGCCACATGGTGGCAGAGGTGCAGGATTGTCCCTCTTCAGCTCCCTGCCCGCTCAACGGCCTGGCTGTTACCCCCACAATGTGCCTCCAGGTGCCATCTTAGCACACCAATAGCTCTGGTACAGAGACATCCAACTGAATCCCAAAATGGATTATTGCCCTACAGAAATGTCTCTGTAACTCCACCATTTACAATTGAGGATTCCAGAAACACATGGCTGCAGCACCCAAGATTTTCAAAATAAGCAATGGACAATGAATGATCTAGTATCTGCCCCTGGCAGGCAGGCTGGAATGGTGGTGGGAAAATTTGAGCAAAACATGATGCCCAAAAGTAGAGACAGAGTATTGGGGAAATTGCCTGCCATAGAGGCAGGGTGAGGACTGGGATGGCAGGGAGGATATACTGGGGACACTAATGGTGGAATGTGTGCACTGGTGGAAGGATAGGTGTTGGATCATTGTACGGCTGAATCTCGAACATGAAAGCTTTGTGACTGTATCTCATGGTGATTAAAAAAAAAAAGTAATGTGGAATTACAGCCCAATTCAATCAACTTAATTAATGGGTGAATAAATAGCAGTACTCCTACATTTAAAGATTTCCATCCATATTTTTGAGTTTATACATTTTTTTTCTTTTTGGCCATGCACAGAGGTTAAACCTGGCTCATGGACTCAGGAATTAGTTCCGGCAGTGCTTAGGGGATCATATGAAATACTGGGAATCGAACCTGGGTCAGCCGCGTGCAAGGCAAATGCCCTGCCCGCTGTTACTGCTCCAGCGCCAAGTTTATATAATTTTTTGCATAGATGATCAGTAATCTAATTTTATACATCTCCCCCACATATTTCAAGTATCAGTTTAATGTTGAGACTTTATTTCTGATTCATAAGGGTTTTCTCTCTTCAATACCTATTTTAGTGATTGTTTTCATGACACCTGGTGCTCCGTGTCCCTCCTGGCACTGCTCTGAAACCAATGAAGTGCTAGAGATTGAAGTCATGTCTCCTATATGCAAAGCACAGCTTATTGAGCTGTCACTCTGGCCCTTTTTTATTTATTCTTCTAATGAATCAACTCTTAATTTTAATGACCTTTTTATAGCTTTTTCCGGGGGGGGGGGGGTTGTTTCCATTTCATCTCTCTCTCTCTCTCTCTCTCTCACTCCCAGCAAAACTCAGCCCTGCAGAGTGGACTTGATGGTTCAGTGCTTAGGTTGGTGCTGCAGGTTCACACCTGAAGTACTCAGCTGGCCTGTAGTGCCATAGATTGAACTAGGGGCCTCACACATCTGGGAATATAATTTATATTTATTACTTTGATCCATATCCCAACTTCTATTTTTTTTTTACCTTTTTGGGTTACACCTGGAAATGCTCAGGGGTTACTGCTGCCTCTGCATTCAGTCAGCACTTCTGTTGGTGTGTGTGCAAGGAAACCGCCCTATCCACTATACTATGGCTCTGGCCACTCTGCTTAAATTTTTATTTCCTTTCTTCTGCTGATTTTTGGTTATTTTTGCTTTTTATCTAGTTCCTATAGGCAAAGTTTTAGGTTTGTTTTTAGAGGATTTTCTTACCTATTGGTGTGGGCATCTACTGTGATAAACTTTTATGGTTTCTATTGCAAACCACGGAATTCAATCAATTTTCTCTTTTGCTGTTTGCAAAATAAATACAAGCACATTGGATAGTCTACACAAATTTGAACTTCTTCCTGTTTTTATGTTGTTTTCTGGTCTTACACTCTTGTGATTGAAAAAATATGCTTGATATGATTTGTTTGTATTTGGAACACTATAGTAGTACTCAGGGCTTACTCTGACTCTATGCCTAAGGATCAATCCAAGTGGTCCCAGATATTGAACTGGGGCTGGTCATAAGCAAGGCAAGCTCCTTAATCCACAAACTATTTTTCCAGTCCTAGAAATGATTTCAATCTTCAGATGTGTATTAAGATTTCTTCTGTGTGCCAATATATAATCTAATTATCCAAATACACTTGAGAGGAATGCACATGCATTTTTTGGGGAGCATAAAATTTTCTGTGTAAAGTTACTAGAGCCATATCACAAATTACTTCATTTAATGACTGTTTTCTTGTAATTATAATTACTACTACTTTGATCAAGCTGATTTTCACATTCCTGTAAATGCTGTGTCTCCAGATCTGCTTTTATTGTGATTCTATGTATAATGGTTTTTTTTTTGTTTCGGGGCCATACCTGATGATGCTCAGGGACTCTTCCAACTCTTTACCTGGGGGATCATTGCTAGAGGTACTCAGGGGATTATAAGGTACTGGGGATCAAACCTAGACCTCCTGCATGAAAAGTGTGAACTTAATCTATTGTGCGATCTCTCTGACTCTGTCAATGAATCACCTCAGGTCTGTTAATAACTGGTTTCAAATTCAATGTCAAAATATTAATGACTGCTACAATTTCTTGAGCATATACATTCTTTGTCAACATATATGCTACAAAATATCCATCTCAGTCTCTTTTTAAAGGTAAAAGTCTATCTTAACAGATATGACAGCAGCCCTTCTTGCTCTTTTCTCTATAAGATGTTTTCTCTGAAAACTTTGTTCCAGTCTATACTTGTCTTTACACCTGATATGACATTCTTGTGCGCAAACTATAGATGAGTTCATTTTTTTTCCTTAAAAAAATGAAACAAAAACAAGCCCGCCATTATTTTTTTGGTGGGGGTAAAGGTGGAGTGAGGATAAGGGGGCCTCCCAAACTGTGCAGGGGTCCTGCAATCAAGATCAAGAATCAAGATCAGTGATTCTTGGCAGTTGAATGGAGGGCATGAGGGCATGTCCTGCTTCCACTTTGTGGTGCCAGATTTTGCCCAGGCTTCTTCAGCACTATTTTTTGATTGGAGAATTTGATTGTTGACATTTAGGATGGTTTAGGATGATTATAGATATAGGGATTCAGAAGTTTGTTTACTACCGTTTACTTTCTAGTTATGTTTTGTTTTTCCTACTTATTTCTGTTTTTGTTAATTGGAAGGTTTTCCCTAATGATCCTCAAATTATTCATCATTTTCTCTAAATGTCTCTGTAGAACAATTTCCTTACGTGGTTACTATAAAGGTTACATGTAGCACTGTCCTCCCATTGTTCATCAGTTTTCTCTAGCAGGCACTAGTAATGTCTCCATTGTGAAACTTGTTACTGTTTTTGGCATCTCAAATACCTCACAGGTTAGCTTGCCAGGCTTTGCCTTGTGGGCGGGATACTCTCGGTAGCTTGCCAGGCTCTCTGAGAGGAATCGAACCCGGGTCGATGCCCTACCCACCATCACTCCAGCCCATAAAGGTTACATTAAAATTACTCTATATAGCCACTTGTCACTATGATATAGTTATTCCATCATGTAGATTATCTGTTTCTTCCTCTTTTTAATTTTTTTTCTTGTTTCCTATAAATAACCCTTATTTTTATTTACTACATTATTATTTATGATCCGAATCAGGGTTTTGAACTATGTTTCTTCTTTTCATGTCTGGTGGCAAACCATTCAACTTTTGTGAGACTGAAAATTGTAATTGAATGACAGTTTTGCAAGGTAAAACATTCTTGGCTGGAGTTTGTTATCTCTTACTAATATGGATATGCATTTTACTCTCCAATGTAGTGTTGTTTCCACTTAGAAATCTGACAAAAGTATGACAGAGGTGCCTATGTATGTTTATTTCCTTCCCTTGTATTTTTATTTTTAATCCATTACAAACAATGATGTGTAGCTTAACAATGTCAGTGCAGGACATTTTGGATTCAGAAATTTTGCTGTTTTTCAGCTTACTAGATATGTATTGTTGTTGTTTCCTTAAGCCTGAAAAGTTCTTTATTCTATTTTTTTTAAATTTAAAATTTTTTTTTGCTTTTTAGGTCACACCCAGAAATGCACAGGGATTACTCCTGGCTCTGCACTCAGGAATTACTCCTGGCAGTACTTGGGGGACCATATGGGATGCTGGGAATTGAACCTGGGTCAGCCTCGTGCAAGGCAAACGCCCTACCCGCTGTTCTATGGCTCCAGCCTCTTTATTATTTTTTAAAAAATAGTCTATAGTCTCCAATTCTTTTGGAATTTACATTGCCCTAATATTTACTCTTGCAAAGAAGTCTAATATTCCTTATAGATAGTCTCACTGTTCGTCAAATCTTGTTTCTTTTCCACGGTGGCTACTGTCACATTATCTTCAATTTCTGATTTTTTTTTTAATCTCTGTGGCTGTCTACTTGTTAGATCCCATTTGGATATTGGGATCTATGTTGGATCCCATTCTATTCACTTTGTCTTCATACACTGTATCTCTGTCTGGAATATTTATCTTTAATTTCTTTGGTGGAGTCTCCTTGTGCGCTTACAGTTTTTCTTTTGTTTTGTTTTGTTTTTCTTTGTTTTTTGGTATCTTGGACCTGACTCTCTTGTGTTTGAGATTCTCTAGCTACATTAGCTTTCATTATGATTGCTCTTCTCAATTGTTTGTTATATCATCCAATACTGTCACTATTTACCTTTTGGAAACTTGTCATTTTCTTTAAGATATTCAATTTGCTTTTTACAATTTTTTTTTTACTATTGCGTGTTTCTCATTAGCATCTTTTCTATTACCGTGGATTTAGAGTACGAACACTATTTGTAGGGTCACAGTGGGGAAGATGTGATGAGATTAAAAAAAAAAACAAAAAACAACTGCATATCTCAGTGTTTCTAACAGAGTGAGGATTGGAAGAAAACATCCCAGAAAGACAGGCACATACTGGCCCTCAGCCTCCAGAGTCACTCCCAGTCCCAATCTGTGCCAAAGGTCGATCTTGAAATTCATCTCAGAGAGAGGACTTATCCCTGAGCTATTTATGCCCTAAAACAATAAAAGGTGAGGACTCATTCAATCTTGCTGCTATCAACATAAAGTGTCAAGACTTAGGGTTATTTATTTATCTTTTGGTCCCAAAGCTGTTTCTGCCAGCAGTGCAGTCTTTTGTGATAATTTGGAATTTCACTATATGTTTTGGACTATAACTTCCAGTCTCTGTCATCCTTCAACAGAGACAGGTCTGGCCGGAGAGAGGCATCTGGAGGTGCTTTAGTGTGGATCCGTCACTGATCAACTCTATTTCATTCAATTCCATGCAAAGAAGCCAGCAATCTTGACATGTATCCACCTGTCTCTAAGAAAGTCAGATTTTGAGATGTTGAGATTTTTTTTTGGTGTGATTTGTAGTTGATTTCTACTTGTGTTTCAGGCTGAAACTTAACCTATTTGCCTTTATCCCACTATTTTACAGAATTGTCTACCTTCTCTTCATGTTTTCAGTTTTATTGGGATATGATATAAAATTATACTTGTGTTAGGTATACAACATAAAGATTCAGTCTGTGTGTCTTGTGAAATGATTACCAACATAAGTTTAGCTAATATCATCTCCTTACAGTTATGTTTTTCATGTGATGAAAACTTTTAAGGTTTATTCTCTTAGCAACTTTCAAAGATATGATAGACTCTTCTTAAATTTACTCAAAATTATTTTCCTTAAGTGATTGAAAAGAACAAGACCGTTTAATGTTAGTTAATTTTCTATTTTCATATCTCATTATTATCAAACTACACCTGTCTTCAAAAGTGCTATCTAAATAATTTATATTGCTACATGACACTGGGCTGGAGCGATAGCACAGTGAGTAGGGCGTTTGCCTTGCAGGCGGCTGACCCAGCCAACGGAGTTTGATTACTTCACCTTTAATTCTTCCGCCCCTCTCAGAGAGCCCAGCTAGCTACCGAGAGTATCTCGCCCCCATGGCAAAGCCTGACAAGCTACCTGTGACATATTTGATATGACAAACACAGTAACAACAAGTCTCACAATGTTACTGGGCCCGCTTGAGTAAATCGATGAACAATGGGAGGACAGTGACAGTGACATGACACTATTTCCTTAGAGTTTTATCTAGTAACTTAGAATGCGGGACAAAGGTTATACTATTTGTATAACTGAAGATTATTTGCTAAAAATTTTATGAATAAACCACTTTTACTTCATAATCTTTTATTTGGTTTGAATGTGTATTTAATACTAATAGGTATGAGGTAAATTTCCAATTTCAATTTTAAGAATTTCACTCATGTCATTAGAATTTCTTTTGCTTCCTATTTTTCCATGAATCACTTTTGTTTGACAATAAACAAAATAAAAAAAAAACCCAAACCAAAATAGTATAATGCAGCTATCATGGTTCAATTCAGTGTTTCATAAACTTTCATGTAACTCATCTCTAATAATTGTCACCAATTATAATTTAACATATAGAGGTTCTTATAGTCAAACTTTTAAAAAAGGGATGGTATAGATAAGTGACTATATAACTTACAACTTTGTTTATAAGCAGAAAATTGAATAACTGCCTTAACATTGTGAAACCTTTTCTATCAGGAAAGAAAATCAATGACAACTTTCACCAAACCCATGTAGTGGGAAAACTACGTTTTAGGAAATGATTTATTTAAGCTTTCTCAGTTTTAAGATTATAAATGAACAGTAGCATTTCAATTGTGTTTGAACACACTAATCTGGGCTACCAGTTTAGTAAATAATGCTGAAGCCTGCCTCTTCTTTCAACTTTATTTTATTATTTTTAAAAATTTTTATTAGTGAAACACCATGAGGTACAGTTGTAGACTTACAAATTTTTGTACTTGGATTTCAATTATTCAAATTGATCAAATATTCAATTGATCAATTATTCAATTGATCAAATACCCATCCCTCCACCAGTATCCATTTTCCACCACACAGGCCATTATATCCCATCAGTATGACCCTAGAGGCAGCACAGTTGACTCTACTTCCTAGTTTTCTCCATTTTGAAGACTCCTTGTCTTTTTATTTTAATGCATGATATCACTTACTTTTAAAGACATGTGCAATTTAATATATTTGCCCCGAACCACTTTTTAATCCATTAATTTGGCCCATGGAACTTTATTTTTTCCCCTTTGAATAAAGCTTACCTCAGAAGATACTACCTTGACTTACTTTAGGTGCTAATTAGATCTAGTTAGAGGTCTCACTAATAATTCTTGTCTATACCTGTGAAAGCCTTTTACATAGATATTTCTAAAACCTGATCATCCTCCTGGCTTCACTAATGATCTAGTCAACATTTAATGATATTTGCCTCTTTTAACATCTAGATAGAGGGTAATCATGCAGTGTTTGTAGTCTTTAGAGATTTACCTATTAAATTATTGAGTTTATTATCTACTACACTACTTGCTTGTGAGGCTATTTCCTCAGGAAAAAATATATAGAGAAAATACTTAAATTATTAGCTAGGATGTGAGTGTCCCATCCCACCCTCTCCCCCACCCTAAAAAAAAAAAGAGGCTTTTTTCCCTTTCTCATGGCATGATGCATTCCTTTCTCTAAGCTTGCTTTCTCTGGTAGTACCTAAGAACATGAGCACACAGAGAAAATTAAATTCTTATTTAAACTCAAGAAGCAAACATTTCCCAAAATGACAATATTCCCCCTCCTTTACATTTTAGTCGTAAACATTTCTCTACATGCCAGTGCCCTTCTATTTAGGCAGACTTTTAGTCAGCAGTATTTTGTTTATTTGTTCAGGATCGTCTATGTTTTTTCACAACATCTATAATACACTTCATCACTTGAACACCTGCTGAACTAAACTTGTCTTGCCAGCGAGAAAATTTTGAAATTATGCAATCTGCAATTCAGTCCACAGCAAGCACTTGGGTAGAATTTCTTCTATACCTTTCAACAGACCTAACAACAATCAAAGAACTGCCTGCATGGAAATATTGCCAAATGAAAAGTTAGTGAGGCAAGTTTAATCAGGTGAACCCGAGTAATATTTTAGCTAGAGAATTTTCAAGTAGACATGTTAAATAAGTATCAAGATAACGGTCTATAAAATTAATCTTAACAATAATATAAAGTTTAAAAATGTATTAAAAGTAAAATCATTATGATTATGTGATATATAATAGAAAAATGTATATTTTATTTATCACATATAGATAAAAATTAGAGACAATGAAAACTCAGTGGCATTTAAATATATTCTTAAAGGAAAACATTTTCATAAATTTCATATTATATAAAAATTTTAAACAAGCAGGTTTTTAAAAATTAAAAAATTAACATGTTTATTACAGCAAACTTATAATAATACAAAAACATTCTTTTTAATTTTTTAATGAATTTAATGTTGGTTTACAAGAATATATATAATTTTGGGGAGTGTAATTTCCCACCTGTTCAAACAGAAAACTTTATAAAGAAGGTTTTTTTTATAAAAGAAATCTTTACTAAAAAATTTGATTAAGTAAAAATATTGATATGATTCAAATAGAATAAGTCTAATTTCTGAAGCAGTTTACTGTATCATAAGATTGATCCAGTAAATTTCATACTTATTACAAAATGAGCCAAAAAATTAAAAAGAATCTGAGTGAAAGGCAATTTAAAAAAGACCAGAATGCATTTTATTTTACCGATTTATTTTTTTTCCAGGATGCATTTTAAAGAATATGCCAAGTTCATAATTAGAAGACTTTCTTAAATACTTTAAGTTGATGTATAAGCATTTAAAAAGCAACCAGTTTTAAAGATTTGTCAGTTTAGATTTCAACCAAAAGTAGTATTGCTAAACCTGATTTCACTTGTGTTCATATATGTATATATAGAATAATTTATAATCTTTTATATTAATGTGTAAATTATTTGGGAGTTGTAAGCACATGAAAATCATAAGAAAAGAGAATTCTGTTTCCTTTTGGATGCTACAGACAAGAGCAACACAGCCTAAGGCACACTGCTGAGGATTTTAACTGTTGTATGGAACTCCTCAAAATGCTTTTGATCCATTTTATCTTGCAAGTTAGCAAAGAAATGTTGCAATAAGAAACACCAACAAAGATCTGAAAAAGTTAAGCTCTGGATTACCATATTGTGTTCTCCTGCCATTCAATGCTTCATACAAAGGCAGTGGTGTTCAAAGTAAAGGGGAAAAAAAAGTGGAGAGAGAGAAAAGAAAAACTGGTCTCAGAAAGCGCAAAGCACAAAGTAAATAATATTCTTCTACATCCCCTCTTTTTCACAGATTGGATGTTAAAAGAGTTGCAGCAATTAGGCTTTTGTTAATTACCAGCTGTTGAAACAGATGTGTTGACTATCCTTATTAGTCAACAGCTGGGTGAGAGGAACAATTGATGCTCTCTAAAACCAACAGCCAGCTGCTCTGTAGTAATTATCTCCAATTAATAATACAGGTGATAAAGGCAAAAAGCTCCTATCCCTCTGTTTCAATAACTTAGGTAGTTTCAATAACTATGACTTTATCATTATATAGTAATCGAGAAAACATTTATTACAAGGAAGGTTGTGTATTAGAGTTGCATTAACTCTATGGTACTTTCCATTATGCAATATCAGAAGGGGAATCAGACAAGTGCTAAAAGTAGAAGCAGACATTCTGCAGGCTTTTATTTATCATATTTCAAATGTCACTGCCAACTTACTTCTCCAGTACTAACAATAATACCCAAGCACTTAAGTTCTTTGAAAAAGAGAAGCATAACTAAAATCTGCTCTTTTTGATTTCCAGGTGTTTCTGCTGATCATGTTTTATATTCAGTTCCCTGAAGCAATATATTTCCTCTTGGTATGCCTAAATATCAGTGTCCTGTTCCCTAGCTTACATTTCGTAGGTGGCTGGTGGAAGCAATTTTACCAAACCAGAAAAAAAAATCACTTCGTACATATTGTTTCATGTATACAAAGAGATCAGCAAAACAAACAAGCAATCACAAATAATCAGGAAAACAAAAAATAAGGTCTTTTACTTTATAGACATTGTCTTATGATACATAATATTCAAGTTTCTAATTATGTTAAAAATCCAAAATTGCATGTTTAAAAATTACTTATGCTATTTTCTATTGTTAATGTACACATTAAAATTTCACTTAAAAGACATGTAAAACAAAGATTTAAACAAGCCATGCATCTATCTCTATCCTACAAAAGAGGTATCTACAAGAATTTACAACCATATCTATTCACTAATTAGAGAACACTTAAAGACACTGCCTTTCTCAAAACAAGGATTAGAGCTGGATGAATACACCCCTTTCACAAATCTTCCTCATGTCTCTGTTGGGTCATCATAAGCAGCTTGTTCTTCCAGCACTAAACAGAAAAGCCTCCTGATTATCAGTTCTGAATGCCTCAGTTAGGCATCAGGACAATTAATAGGGACAAAACTTTAAATAAAATGTAAATAAATCAGATCATCCAAAGAGATTGTAATTAAAAAATGAGTTATATGGAATTCTGATAGGGAAAATGTTAATTACCATATTCTATGTAATTAAAACTTAAAATATAAATTTATCATTTATATAATTACAAAGAACTGGGAAGGAACCCCTTTCCCCCTCCAGAAAGATAGTCTATTGATGAGAGCACTTTTCCAGGAGATTTTGCAACAGTTAAAATTCTCTCATTCATAGAGTATCTCCTGATATGGAAGCTAGCAAAATGTGGAGGTTAGCAAAAAAAAGATAAACTGTTCATTTTTATGTTTAAAATCTTTGTTAAAATTAATAAAGATTTTAGGTATCACTACATAATAAAGCCATAGAATGAGTTGTTTTGTTCTCAATTCTAAGAGAAGACCAAAATTCTCAGCAGTGTGGCAGTAAGAACAAACAACTTCTATCTTAAAATCAGAGCAGCCTGCATTTCTTTCTACACTACATAGGAATACTGGAAAATTCATGCTTTTTTCTTCTTTGTGGAAACCCACAGGTAGCAGTTACCATCCACAAGCCCACCAAGTTTTGTTAATCATGATGGGCAGCCTTGGGTACACCGAAATAAAGGCGAAATAAAGGGGCATTTCTATCATTAGACCCCAAGTGAGTGCTCTGAACAGGGAAGGCAGGAGAGAAATCCAATTTGAAGCCACAGTTCCAAAGCTCACTGCTTAACATGTTGATGCCTGGCTATGTAATTTGTGTTAAGTGAAATTCAAGTGTGAGCCACCGGTGGTATGTGCCAGCACTAACATGTTTAAAAGAAGAAAATTCATATTCTCTCTCTCAGTGGGCGTGCATGTGTGAGTATGTGTGTGTGTGTGTGTGTGTGTGTATGACAGAGAGAGAGACAGACAGACAGACAGACAGAGAGAGACAGAGAGAGAGACAGAGACAGAGAACAATGAAACACTAATGATAAATGAACATCTGTTTGCTGTGTATTGAGTATATTCCTCTAAATACTGCCTTTTTTAAGTGTAAAAATATTTAGACATAACCTTGGACAGTACTCAAGTAATATTCACAACGGCTTTCAACAGGAGATATAAGATAGCTCATTTTCTCATCAGTTTCATTTATTTATTTTTTTGCTTTTTGGGGTCACACCCAGTGATGCACAGGGGTTACTCCTAGTTCTGCACTCAGGAATTACCCCTGGTGGTGCTCAGGGGACCATATGGGATGCTGGGAATTGAACCCGGGTCGGCTGTGTGCAAGGCAAACACCCTACCTGCTGTGCTATTGCTCCAGCCCCTCATCAGTTTCATCTTAAAGGCTTATTATATGATTTAATTATCTGGGATAAATACCAGCATTTTCTCATCTATAACATATGCTCTCACTTTTCATCAGCTCTTCTCACCTGGTTCAGTGGAAGACTTACAACTTACTTCCAGTCTGGTCTTCCACATCTTCTCAGAATTACTTTTTCATGCTTCTCTTCACCTTGTACATATATGTATGTATGTGTATATATGTATATATACACACACACACATATGGAGATACATATCTAATTATAGCATATGCGTAGTGTATCTGTATTTTATAAATTTATCTTCCCAATATATTGAAAATTTTTCTTTTCTAGAAAATTTTTCTAGCAATGTGATATATTCATGTTAAACATTTTCAATGAATACAAACTTTTAAAATAAAGATATTTTATTTATTTTTTTGAAAGTTAATTTGTGGGAGAGACCAGGTATTGGTATCATGACTGGCAGTGCTCTTAAGTTATTCTTGGCTCTGTTCTCAGGAGTGACCCTCAGTGGTGCTTGGGAACTATATGTGTTGCAGGGGGTTCAATCCTGAGTAGGCACATACAAGGCAAGCAGCTTAACACTGTCCCATCTCTCTAGCCCTTCAAACAGTAAATTTTTGTAAATACAAATTATGTATATATATATATATATTTTTGGGGTCACACCTGGTGATGCTCAGGGGTTACTCCTGGCTCTGCACTCAGGAATTACACCTGGCGGTGCTCAGGGGACCATATGGGATGCTGGGAATCGAACCCTGGTTGGCCACATGCAAACCCTAAAGGGCATTTGCCTTGCACGCAGCCAATATGGCCGACCCGAGTTCGATTCCTCCGCCCCTCTCAGAGAGCCCAGCAAGCTACCGAGAGTATCTCGCCCGCACGGCAGAGCCTGGCAAGCTACCCGTGATGTATTCGATATACCAAACAGTAACAAGTAACAAACAGTAACAAGTCTCATGATGGAGACGTTACTGGGCCCGCTCGAGCAAATCGATGAACAACGGGAGGACCATGACAAATTATATGGGCTGGAGCAACAGCACAGTGAATAGGGCGTTTGCCTTGCACTCAGCCGACCTGGTCGACCCAAGTTCGATTCCTCTGCCCCTCTCAGAAAGCCCAGCAAGCTACCAAGAATATCTTGGTCGCATGGCAAATCCTGGCAAGCTACTCGTGACATATTCAATATGCCAAACAGTAGCAACAAGTCGCACAATGTTACTGGGCCTGCTCGAGCAAATCAATGAACAACGGGAGGACAGTGACAGTGACAAATTGTATTACAGTAATCATTGACTTTAGATTAACTGTCAACTGAAGACCTCCAGTTCCAGCCACAGCCATGCTTAAGACCACCCTCCACATGTTTGGACGAGCCTCACGCATGAAGGAACCGGCAGAGGAACCCAAGTGTGCGGGACCTGGGGATTAGATCTTCAAGCCTGCTCGGATTGGGACTGGGCCTCCTCCACCCAGATCCCCCATCTTCCAGCATGTAGGCCTTACACCCACCAACTGCCCCTGGCACCCTTACACCCACTAACGGCCAAGACCCAGAGACTATAAAACCCAGCTCCTGGAAGCACGCGGCCACATTTGCAGCTGCACAACATCTTATTATTTAGTTCTTACTCTGGAGAACCTGGCAGGCTACCGAAAGTATCCTGCCCACATGGCAGAGTCTGGCAAACTCCCTGTGGCATATTGAATATGCCAAAAACCAGTTAAGAATGATGGGTCTCATTCTCCTGACCCTGAAAGAGCTTCATCTAAGGGATAGGACGAAGGAGACATTACTGGTGCCTGCTCGAGGAAATCGATGAATAACAGGATGACAGTGATACAGTGATAAATGACCATGCATATCCCTATATTTTTTTTTTGCTTTTTTGGGGCCACACTCAGCAATGCACAAGGGTTACTCCTGGCTCTGCACTCAGGGATCATGCCTGGCGGTATTCAGGGGACCATATGGGATGCCAGGAATCAAACCTGGGTTGTCTGTGCGCAAGACAAACACCCTACCTTCTGTGCTATCGCTTCAGCCCCCACATCCCTATTTTCTACGTAGGAGAATCTATTATCTACATAATTCTCCTGTAATTTTCCTGTCTCTACTATATCTCATACTTAAGAAACTAACTCCAGCTTTACATTATTTCCTAACTGATAAATTGTCACTAAATGAAAAAAAAAAACTTAAAAGCAAAACCAAGATTAAATTTAAAAACATCTCCTCTATCCTTACCTATTAATGATACAAATTCCTTGAAAGTTTGAAACTGTGGTTCATGCTGTATTTTTGTTTTATTCTTACTGTAAACAACTTTTGAGACTCCTTTCTCAACAACCATCAAAATTGCTTCATGCCCGACGAAGGCCATAGTGAATGGACTATGCATTGAGCTACAGTGCCATGCCCCACCCCCCCAGGAGGGAAAGGCCGTTGGTCTTTTCCACCTTCTTCCCCACTGGCAGCATGGCAGCTGCCTCAGAGCTTATTAGAAAGCCAGGTATGAGCCGGCAGTGATAGGGCAACTGCAGCCTCATGGGAAGGGGGGAAAAACCGGCTCATCCTTCATGCCTAACCAAGGCCACGAGTTGCCCCCACAAGTGACTCTCAGGCATGGCCATGGCTCCAGAGGCACAAGGATTTAATTCAGAGCCAGGAAGCTTACAGCAGAAAAGTGAACGGACCATGCATTGAACTACAGTGCATGCCCCCGGGAGGGAAAGGGCTTTGGTCTCTTCCCCCTTCATCCTCCCCTCCCCCTGGCAGCATGGTGGCCACTGCCTTAGAGCTTATTGGAAGTCCAGGTATGAGCTGGCAGTGACAGGGCAACTGCAGCCTCATGGGATGGGGGGGCGGAACCGGCTCATTCTTCAGGCCTGACGGAGGCCACAAGTTGCCCCCCACAAGCGGCTCTCCAGCACAGCTATAATTCCAGATGCAGAGAAACCAATCTCATCATTATCTGGCTCTTTGCAGAAATCCCTCCAGACTTAATTAGTAAAATATTAGAAATCCAAAATCGGCCGCTTCACATCATATGGTTTTCATAACCAGCAATAGAAAACAAATTATTTCACGATGCCTTTTCAGCAGTTCTGATTGTTGGGGTGAAATTCCAAACAATAATGGTGCATCTTTTGTCAAAATAATGAATGTAATCAAAGTAGAGAGAGAGTTAAGTAGGAATCATCTGCCTCATAGACATTGGGAGGGTTACGAGGGGGCTATATTGGGGTTCTTGGTGGTGAAAACTAATTACTGGTGAAGGGAAGGGTGTTTGATCATTGTAAACTTAAACTTGAAAGTTTTGTAATTTTTCTTATGGTGATTCAATAAATAAATTTAAAAAACCATCAAAATTAAAATACCATCAATTTATGTAAATATAAAAGCAAATGTAAATTTATATACAACTTTTAAATCTATAAAAAATTTTAAGATAGACCCGTTTCACTGAGTATTAATATATTGTCCTTACCTTGAGATGTTTAACTTAATTTTATCTATAATACTTCTCCAAGAAGTTATTTCCTAGAAAGGATACTTTCTTAAACTCAATCCTTAAACAACATTTTTTATTTTAAGCAAAAATGCTTTTCTTGTACAAATGGCATTTAGAATAGATACAGTATCCTTAAAAAGTAAAAGTTGCACTTTTCTATTTCTTTGAATATTGTTTCTCATATATGTATTTCTTTTATTAGTAGTATTATTGCATTTTTAATTATTAACTTTTTTCAATTAATTAATTCATATTTTTGTTTAATATTCCTTCCTGTTTTTTTTCTAGGTCACTAGTCAGATTTTGACCCATTCTCCTTTATTCAAAATATTTACTTTATACATTACCTGTGTGTGTGTATATATATATATATATATATATATTTCCGATATTACACATGGGCTGGAGTGATAGCACAGCGGGTAGGTTGTTTGCCTTGCACGCAGTCAACATGGCTGACCCGAGTTCGATTCCTCCGCCTCTCTCAGAGAGCTGGCAAGCTACCGAGACTATCTCACCCGCAGAGCAAAGCCTAGCAAGCTACCCGTGGCATATTCAATATGCCAAACACAGTAACAACGAATCTCATGATGGAGACGTTATTGGGTCCGCTCGAGCAAATCGACGAACAACGGGAGGACAGTGACAGTGATATTACACACACACACACACACACACACATATATATATGTATATCAAGGCCGAACTAGGCTGCCAAAACGAAGAAAGACAAAAATGACTGTCTGTAATTTCAATGCAGGTACACTGGCATCGGATGCATCCATCAAGGGCCTGATGGTATAAGCGCAAAAGATCAAGTACGACATCATTGGTCTGACCGAGACAAGAAGGCATCAATCATATCACACCGATTTTGACACTGGAGAAGAACCGTTCCTTGGAACATGCAACAAAAGAGGTGTTGGAGGTGTTGGTGTCCTTGTCAACATGAACTTGGCTATGAGCAGTGATTCGTTCAAATGCCTAACAAGCCAAATTAGATGATTATACTTGAATAAATGTGGCTCACTGCCAGCAGTTTCTATCTTAGTTGTCTATGCACCAACACCCAATTATGATGAAGGAGAAATTGAGAAGTTCTATATGGAGCTGGAGAAGTTCTATAAAGAAGACCACACCTTCTACAAGATCATTGTCAGTGATTTTAATGCCAAGACAGGACTGAGAAGATGAGCCGAAGAACTCCACCATTGGGACCCATGGCCTAGAATAGAACGAACAGGGTGAGTGACTGTCTGAGTTCATCACATTGACCAAGACCATCCATGCTAACTCACAGTTCCAGAAGGCCGAATCTAAATGTTGGATATGGGAGTCTCCCAGTGGACGGTTCCACAAGAAAATTGACCACATCATAGTCAATCGACAGTTTTGCCTGACCGATGTCGCTTTGTCCCAAAATTCCAAATGTGATCGAACCACCGTCTTCTTCGTGCAAAATTCTACTTCACAGAGCAGGGAGAAAGGGCTGCAAAGTTTAAGAAGATAACTCCCAGAACGACCACCAACTGGGAGCTCTTTGGCACTATTGCTGCAACATGGGAAGATGCCGTTGTTGACAACATTGACGAGGAATACAATCGACTGGTTCAGTACCTCCATGATTGTGCAAAGAATGCCAAGAGAAAGATAGCCACAAAAAAAAATGCCTGCCATTGAAAACTCTTGAGCTTATTCACCAACATGGCTTGGCACAAGCCTCAGGCAACCACAAGTGAATGTTCAAGCTTGCAAAGCAGTGCAGAGAAACGATAAAGGAAGACCTCAAAGAGAAAAGAGCAGCAGTTCTAACAGATGCGGCAGAAGATGGGAAAAGCATTCGCAATGCCCACCTGTCCTTCGCCAATTACAAGACCAAGATGACTGCCCTCCGATGTCCTGATGGATATATCACATCTTTCAGAAGGGCAATGGAGAAGATTATCCATGACTTCTACTCGGATCTCTTCGATACCCACATCTACCTGCCCACATACCAAATTCCGCAGGATGGATATGTCGTTCCCAACATTCTCCCTTCCAAAATCTGACATGTCATTTTATTGGTAAAGAAGTGAACAGCACCTGGCCCAGACAAGGTCAGACCTAACGACTGAAGAATCTGCCTTTGGTACTCATCAATACACTGGCTCGGCTCTTCACACGCTACCTGTCTGAATGCAAGGTGGAAAACCTTCCCAGTGGAAAACCAGCAGGACTGTACTACTGTACAAAAGGTAGACATTCACAACATTGGCAACTATCGCCCGATCTGTCTACTGTCTGTCATCTACAAGCTGTTCACTCCAGTCATCCTGAGTAGGATTGGCAGAACACTAGATGAAGGACAACCATGCAAGCAAGCTGGGTTCTGCAAAGGATTCAGCATGATTGACCATATCCACATGATAACCAAGCTCATTGAGGTTTCTTGGGAGTTCAAGATGCTGCTCTGTCTAACGTTCATTGAATTAAAGAAGGACTTTGATTCTGTTGAGATGGAAGCAGTCATCGAAGCCCTAGCCAAACAGGGCATTCAAACTCAATACATCAGGATCCTCCATGTGCTGTATTACGGATTCACTACTAAGATCTCACCATTCAACAAGGAAGAGATCATCCATGTCAAGAGAGGGGTTCGGCAGGGTGATACCATTTCACCAAAATTCTTCAGTGCCACCCTTGAGAACGTCATGCAACAACTGGAATGGAAAGGAATGAAAGTGAAGATAGACGGTCGGCAAATATACCACCTCCGCTTTGCTGATGACAACGTTTTAATAACACCAAACATTAGCCAAGCAGCACAAATGCTGGCCGACTTTGACTGTGAGTGTGGAAAGGTCGGACAAGAGCTGAATCTCATGAAGACAATGTTTATGAGACACAATCTCGTTCCTGATGTTCCATTCGCTCTCAACGAATATCTCTGAATGCAACAGTTATGTGTATCTGGGTCGAGAAGTCAACATGACGAATGACCTGACACCTGAGTTGTGCAGGAGGAAGAGAGCAGCTTGGAACGCCTTAAGAGTGTTGAAGAAATAGCTAAAAGGATGAAGAACCTCTGGCTTCGGGCACATCTCTTCGATTCCACTGTTCTTCCTGCATTCACATACGTCTCAGAGACCTGGGCCCTACAAAAACAGGATGAGAACGCTATTCGGGTCTTCCAAAGAGGAATCGAAAGAGCTATGCTTAGAGTATCACGCTTCACTCCAATGAGAGATAGAATCCGGAGTTCTGACCTCCTTTGATGGTCAAGAATCAGGGATGCTGTCTCATTTGCCAAGGCGTCGGAAATCAGATGGGCTGGACATGTAATGAGATTTGGAGACAACCGCTGTTCTAGAGCCGTTACCGATCGGATTCCTGGGGACAGCAAAAGACCATGTGGCTGCCCACCTACAAGATGGTCAGAGTTCTTTGTGAAGACCCTGAATGATCGGTTTGAGGCTCTTCATGTTCCTAGAATGAACAGACAACATTGGGCTACACTAGCATGCAACAGGGATGAATGGAGACGATACTGGTGCCTGCTCGAGCAAATCAATGAGTAACGGTAAGTCAAGTGATCAAGTTATCCTAATTAATTTAATTAAAATGCTTGAGATTAGTTTCCTCTATTTCTGGTATGATCAAATCATAATATTTACCACTTCTCCAGAAGAAAAAAAAAACAGAGTTTGCTGAATTCTTACTTTGCTAGTACAATAGTACTTCATTTTTCAAAAGTCCAGTTTACTTGACAACAACAGAGTTGTTCATAGTACAACCATTTTTGGGAAGCTCCTCCAGAATTGTGAAATTTCTAGTACTGGAATGGGCATGGGTTGGAAGGTCTAATTCATATGGTGTTCTATAATTCTATTGGTAGTCAAAAAGTACAAAGAATACTATGAGTATGTTTTCTATGGGTTCACTCAGATATGAAAATGGGTATAACTGCACACCAATGTCAATATGGTCCAAAAAACACTCAAAATGAAATGAAAGGACACATATGTGTGTTGAAAATACAAATAACCAAAACAAAACATACTATAAAACACTGAGAGAAGATTCTGAAACTTGGCATGTTGGAAAAGACGACGTGGAAGCACACACTCAATCTCACAACACTGGAAAGAGACAGGCCAGTATTTCTAAGTTAACCAAAAGCATTTTTTTCTCCAAAACATATACAAATAATAGTGGATGCTCAATTAGTCTGGGTATAATAAGTACATGGACCAAACACTACTACATCGTTTTCATTGTTGGTACTAGGTAGCTAAAATATATATATTTGCTCCAGGAATGCAACTAAAATACCATAGATAAATACTCAAAGGAAATTTTGATAAAGAGATGCATTAGTTCCTTACAGTATAGAACTAATTCTGTCAACACATAATGACAAACATGCTTTCTACAGAGTATCAAGTGATAGCCAACTACAGCAACAACCATTGTTACCTTATGAACTAGGTTAATCTATTTGGAAAAGTGGGGATTTAATTTATCTTAATTTCTTAAGGTAAATACAGAGCTTTAATTAAAAAAGCGTAACAGAAATAAATTGCATATATCTTGCATAACAAATAAATTGCATATATCTTATACAGGTATAAATGAGACATTTCTTATTTATTTAGATATTGGACTAATAATGCAAATGTAAATTTTGTCAGTTTTCACTCAGTCTATAAACTTTTTAACAAAGAAAATAAAAATAACAAAAAAAACACAAAAGACCTTACCAGTTAAAAGTCATGCACACCTTGTACACAATCCTTCCAGAGGGTGTGATTTGCTTAACTGTCACACAGAGGCTTTCATAATGAAAGTGCTTGTTCAGTTTTCAGTTTCTCTGAACATGTGAAGTATTTTAATGAGATTTTTTACATTATAGAAATGGGAGGTTAATAGCATCCTCAGACATCTACCCAAGATGACTATCACTGTTGCTGGTCATAGAAAAGATATTAAAAGTTTTGCCTGCTATAAAATCATATTTTCAAAGTCCAAGACAAAAAGAATGTTCTTTAATTTGGAAATACAAGGAAGATAACACATTTATGTGCTTAACACCATAAAAAAAAAAGGGATACGCTGAACAGACATTTCTTGTTGATCAAACAGATGGACAACAGGTACATAGAAAGTGTCCATTATCACTGATTATCAGGGAAGTGCAAATCAAAATAACAATGAGATATAACCTCACACCAGTGAGAATGGCCTATATCAAAAGGTGTGGAAAAAGTACCAGAAGGGATCTAGTCAAAAGGAATCATATTCCCTGTTGGTAGAAAAAGTTGT
Source organism: Sorex fumeus (assembly GCF_029834395.1). Lineage (NCBI taxonomy): Eukaryota > Metazoa > Chordata > Mammalia > Eulipotyphla > Soricidae > Sorex > Sorex fumeus. The sequence continues at coordinate 57,693,266 of NW_026606155.1, forward strand.
CTGGTTCAACTTCAGTAAAAACGATTACTGACACAAATCCCAACACAACACGAAGTATAAGAACTGATAAAAAAAAAAAAAACTTAAACAGTTCTATTTCTCTTCTCTATTTTTAGCACCCTAATCTAAGTCATTGTGTCTTATCAACAATAGTTTCTCCTTATGGTTCTTCCTGATTTTATTCTCCCCCATCCCAAATTTATTCAATGCAGTAAACAAAGTCTTGATGTTTCTAATTTTCTAAAACATCACCAATTTACACCTAACACACAGTTCAAAATGTTCATTACTGGACATGTTATTCTAAGAAATAATACTGATTAACTTATCTTCCCATATTCCAACCATTTTTTATGGTGGTAAAATAATAATATTAACTTACTTATAATTTTTAAGCATACACTATTCAGTGGGTATTAATAAGTTAATGATGTGCACCCCCCCTTTATAAATATGATCTTTGTCTCAGAAGATAGAACATTACGTCAATTAAATAATAACTGTCTATCTTCCCTGTCCCTAGCATACACTCTTCTACTTTGTCTACATGATTTTCACTATTTAAAAAATCTCATGTAAGTACAATCATTAGGGAACTATCGATTTCTTTTATTGGTGACTGGTTTAATTCACTTCGCATAATGTTCTGAAGGGTCATTCATGTTGTATCCTATGTCAGAATTTCCCTTTTTAGGGCTATATAATAACTATATAATAGATGGCAATACTATTTTAATTTTTTAATTACAATTTGTCTTAATTTCTATAATTTATTTATTTGAAATACTTTATCTAAAAACAGTATAGACATATATTCTATTCTTCCACCACTGTTCCAAGATCCCTTCTTCCTCCCTGACTATGCCAACATAGTTTTTTCCCACTGGGAACTGAATTATTCCTTGCTTTCTTTCTTTCTGTTCCATGAGTGTGTTAGTTTGGTGATGCCTTTCTACCTCTGATTTACTTGCACACTGATGTTTATCCCATTGTTCACATTAGCCAAGTTCCCAACAACAAACGAGTGGCTAATGAGGCTGTGGCCTGTATACACTATGGAATATTCTCTGCTTTGAGAGAAAAATAAAATAAAACCATGCAGTTAACTGCGATCTAGATGAAGTTGGGAGGGCACCACACTATTTCAATTTCTTTGGAGGAATGCTGTATTATATTCCACAGTAATTATATCATTTTACATTTTAACCTATGGTGCACAAGTATTCCAATTTATCCACATCTCATTTGTGCTATTTCTTTCTTGATTATCAGTCATCCTAAAGGATATGAGGTAGTATATCATTATAGTTTTGACTTGCATCTTGGTAATGATTTTTGATGTGGGACATCTTTCCATGTTTCTATTGATTATTTATATATATCTACTCTGGAGAAATGTTATCCAAATTGTACACATTTTTGAATTGGGTCATTTGATTCTTGTGTTCAATTTAAAGAGCTTTCTAGGTCATATGCTCTCTTACCAATATATGACTTACAAATCTTTTCTTCCATTTTGTAGGCTGCTACTCTGTTAGTACTCTGTTAGTATTATTTTAGCTGCCCCCAATTTTCAAATTGTCATCAAAAACAAAAACACATGTTTTTTCCTTTTGATGTCAGTGCTTCTTAGTATAACTAAAGAAATGCTTGTCAAATTCAGTGTAATAAAAAGTCTGCTATCTTTTCTGCCAGTGTTTTATAGTTTTAGCTGTTATATTTGTGTTATATATAAACTGAAATGACTATCAACATATTCAATATCCATTCTAATAGATTTTATTATTTTAATTTTTAAAATTTTTTTTTTTTTGCTTTTTGGGTCACACTTGGCAGTGCACAGGGATTACTTCTGGCTCATGTACTCAGGAATTACTCCTGGCGGTGCTTTAGAACCATATGGGATGCTGGGAATCGAACACAGGCCGGCCACATGCAAGGCAAATGCCCTATCTGCTGTGATATCACTCCAGCCCTCCCTAATAGATTTTATCAATTACTAAGAAAGGTGTTAAGATCTATTTTATGATTCTAACTTTATTTGAATTTTTTTTTTATAAATTTTTGCTCTATATTTTCTAAAATTACTACTGAGGACATACAAATTTGGTACTATCATCTTAATTCTTATCATAATTAGCAACCCTTTATTTATTTATTTTTTTGTAGGAGTACTGCTATTTATTCAGCCACTGATTGAATTGGCATGAACTCCACCTTTATTTTCTTAAATTTTATTTTTTTTTCTTTTTATATTTATTTATTGAATCACTTGATTTGCTCGAGCGGGCCCAGTAACGTTTCCATTGGAGACTTTGTTGTTACTGTGTTTGGCATACTGAATACGTCACGGGGAGCTTGCCAGGCTCTGCCGTGCGGGCTGTGGGAAAAGTTACTAAGTTTTCAGGTTTAAGTCTCAGTCATACAATGATCAAACATCTTTCCCTTCACCAGTACTCATTTTTCACCAACAAGAACCCCAGTACACCCACCCTCCCACCCCTCCAAATGCCTGTGAGGCAGATGGTTTCTAAACTCTTCTCTACATTGATTACATTCATTATTTCGACAAAAGATGCACCATTATAGCTTAGAATTCCCCCCCCCCCAAACATTTAGAATTGCTGAAAAGACATTGTGAAATATTTTGTTTTCTATAGCTGGTTATGAGAATCATATAATGTCACGCGGCCACAATTTTGGATTTCTGCAAAGAGCCAGATAATTACAAGATTGGTTTCTGTGTGTCTGGTGTTATGGCCGTGCCAGAGAGCCACTCGTGGGGGGTAACTTGTGACCTCGGTAGGGCGTGAAGGATGTGCCGGTACCGCCCCCCTTTCCACGAGACTGCAGTTGCCCAGTCACCTCCAGCTCATACGTGGTTTTCCTATAAGCTCTGAGGTGGCGGCCACCTTGCTGACGGGGGGGGGGGGGGAGGGAAGGTGGAAGGGAGCAACACCCTTTCCCTCTTGGGGAGGCATGGTGCCATAGTTTAATGCATGGTCCATTCATTTTTCTTCTGTAAGCTGCTGGGTCTGGACTAAGTCCTTTTGCCTCTGGAGCCATAGCTGTGCCAGAGAGCTGCTTGTGGGGGGCAACTCATGACCTCAGTAGGGCGTGAAGGACAAGCCAGTAACGTCCCCTTCCCATGAGACTGCAGTTGCCCTTTCACCGCCGGTTCATACCTGGCTTTCCAGTAAGCTCTGAGGTGGCAGCCACCTTGCTGCCGGGTGGGGGGGTGGGGGAAGGCGGAAGGAAGCAACACCCTTTCCCTCCTGGGGAGGCATGGCACTGTACTTTAACACAAGGTCTATTCACTTTTCTTCTGCAAGCTGCTGGGCTCTGGACTAAGTCCTTTTCCTCTGGAGCCATGGCTGTGCCAGAGAGCCGCTCGTGGGGGGCAACTCATGACCTCGGTAGGGCATGAAGGACGAGCTGGTACTGTCCCCATTCCCATGAGACTGCAGTTTCCCCTTCACTGCCGGTTCATACCTGGCTTTCCAATAAGCTCTGAGGTGGCAGCCACCTTGCTGCTGGGGGGAGAGGGGAGGCAGTAGGGAGCAATACCCTTTCCCTCCTGGGGAGGCATGGAACCATAGTTTAATGCATGGTACATTCACTTTTCTGCTGCAAGCTTCCAGGCTCTGGATTAAGTCTTTTTGCCTCTGGAGCAATAGCTGTGCCAGAGGACCGCTTGTGGGGGGCAACTCATGACCTCAGTAGGACATGAAGGACGAGCCAGTACCGACCCCCCTTCCCATAAGACTGCAGTTGCCCCATCACCGCCAGCTGATACCTGGCTCTCCAATAAGCTCTGAGCCGGCGGCCACTTTGTATTCAGTCCAGATGCACTTCTGCCAAAAGCCACTGGGTTTCAAGATTTGTTTCTGAGTCTCTGGTATCATGGCCTTTAATCAGCTTGATCAGGAGCCAGAGAAGCCATTTGTAGGTGGCAACTCGGGGTCTCGTTGGGATGGCAACCTTTTATTTTTAATGTTTCTTGTCTTCAAGTTTACTTGTTATACCTCAACTTTGTTCAAAAACTTTTTCCCTATAATTGAATTTCAAATTGTCATTATAATTTAAGTTCTTGTAAAAGAAACACAGCTTTATTACATATAACGTGCACTAACACTCTTAGTTTTTAATTGGGGGCAATTAATACTTTTGATTATACAACTACTTTAATCTTTATAATTGTTTCCTAATTTAATCTTACATGAAGTTAATTGTATCATTGCCCTCTTAATGCTCAGAACACTTTTAACCTATTACCCACTGCCAGTTGTTAAGCTTATTTGCCTTAATTTTCAATTGTACAAACATTTCATTTATTTGATTTGCCAAGAAGATAACTACAACTGGTCTCATTCACCTGACCCTGAAGGCTTCACCGACATGGCAGCACTGAGAAGGATGAGAAAGGAGAGGCCGACAAAATCTCAAGGCCGAACTAGGCTGCCACAACGAAGGAAGACAAAAATGATCGTCTGTACTTTCAATGCACGTACGCTAGCATCAGATGCATCCATCGAGGATCTGATGGTACAAGCGCGAATGATCAAGTAGGACATCATTGGTCTGACCGAGACAAGAAGGCACGAATCTCACCATGCCATTTTCGACACTGGAGAAGAATTGTTCCTCGGAACATGCGATAAAAGAGGTGTTGGAGGCGTCGGTGTCCTTGTCAACACAAACTTGACCAAGAGCATTGATTCATTCGAATGCCTAACAACCTGAATCGGACATTTACATTTGAATAGATGTGGCTCACTGCCTGCAGTTTCTATCTTCGTTGTCTATGCACCAACATCTCATTATGATGAAAGAGAAATCGAGAAGTTCTACATGGAGCTGGAGAAGTTCTATAAAGAAGACCACACCTTCTACAAGATCATTGTGGGTGATTTTAATGCCAAGATAGGACCGAGAAGATCAGCTGAAGAACTTCACATCGGGACCCATGGCCTAGAATGGAATGAACAGGGTGAGAGACTGTCTGAGTTCATCATGTCGACCAAGACCATTCATGGTAACTCACAGTTCCAGAAGGCAGAATCTAAACGATGGACATGGGATTCTCCCGGTGGACGATTCCACAACGAAATAGACCACATCATATTCAATCAACGGTTTTCCCTGACTGATGTCGCTGTTGTCCCAAAATTTCGAACAGGATCGGACCACCGTCTCCTTCGTGCAAAATTCTACTTCATAGAGCGGGGAGAAAGGGCTGCAAAGTTCAAAAAGAGAACTCCCAGAATGACCACCAACTGGGAACTCTTTGGTACTATTGCGGCAACATGGGAAGATGCCATTGTTGACAACACTGACGAGGAATACGATCGACTGGTTCAGCACCTCCATCCATGAATGTGCGAGGAACACCAAGAGAGAGATAGCCACAAAAAATCGCCTATCTTTGAAAACTCTTGAGCTAATTCGCCAGCGTGGTTTGGCGCATGCCTCAGGCAACCGCAAGCTAATGTCCGAGCTCGCAAAGCAGTGCAGAGATGCGATCATGGAAGACCTCAAAGAGAGAAGAGCAGAAGTACTGGTAGATGCGGCAGAAGCTGGGAAGAGTATTCATAACGCCCGCCTGTCCTTCGCCAACTACAAGACCAAGATGACTGCCCTCCGACGTCCTGATGGATCCATCACATCCTCCAGAATGGCAATGGAGAAGATTATCCATGACTTCTACTCATCATCTCTTCGATAGCCATGTCCACTTGCTGACATACCAAATTCCACAGGATGGATATGTCGTTCCTAACGTTCTCCCTTCCGAAATCCGACACGCCATTTCGTCGGTGAGGAAACAAACAGCACCCAGCCCAGGCAAGGTCAGACCTGAACACCCGAAGAACCTGCCATCAGTACTCATCAATACACTGGCTCGGCTCTTCACTCGCTACCTGTCTGAATGCAAGGTTCCGTCCCAGTGGAAAACCAGCAGGACGGTACTACTGTCAAGGGAGACATCCATGACATTGGCAACTATCGCCCGATCTGCCTATTGTCTGTCATCTACAAGTTGTTCACTCAAGTCATCCTAAATAGGATTGGCAGAACACTAGATGAAGGACAACCATGCGAGCAAGCTGGGTTCCGCAAAGGATTCAGCACCATCGACCATATCCACACGATAACCAAGCTCATTGAGGTTTCTCGGGAGTTCAAGATGCCGCTCTGTTTAACATTCATTGATTTAAAGAAGGCCTTTGATTCTGTTGAGACGGAAGCGGTCATTGAAGCCCTAGCCAATCAGGGCATTCAAGCCCAATACATCAGGATCCTCCGTGAGCTGTATTGCAGATTCACTACCAGGATCTCACCATTCTACAAAGAAGTGATCGTTGATGTCAAGAGAGGGGTGCGGCAGGGTGATACCATTTCACCAAAACTCTTCAGTACCACCCTCGAGAACATCATGCGACGACTGGAATGGGAAGGAATGGGAGTGAAGATAGATGGTCGGCAACTACACCACCTCCGCTTTGCTGATGACATTGTTTTAATAACACCAAACATCAGCCAAGCAGCACAAATGCTGGCCGACTTTGACCGTGAGTGTGGAAAGGTAGGACTACAGCTCAATCTTACGAAGACAATGTTTACGAGAAATAGCCTCGTTTCTGACGCCCCATTCGCTCTCACTGGAACGACCATCTCCGAATCCAACAGCTATGTGTACCTTGGTCGAGAGGTCAACATGACAAATGACCTGGCACCCGAGCTACGCAGGAGGAAGAGAGTGGCTTGGAACGCCTTCAAGAACGTCGAAGAAATAGCTAAGAGGACGAAGAACCTCCGGCTCCGGGCACATCTCTTTGATTCCACTGTTCTCCTGCATTAACATATGCCTCAGAGACCTGGGCCCTACGCAAACAAGATGAGAATGCTATTCAGGTCTTCCAAAGAAGAATAGAAAGAGCTATGCTTGGAATATCACGTTTCACTCAAATGAAAGAATCTGGAGTTCTGACATCTGTCGACGATCAAGAATCAGGGACGCTGTCTCATTTGCCAAGGTGTCGAAAATCAGATGGGCTGGTCACGTAATGAGATTTAAAGACGACAGCTGGACTAGAGCTGTTACCGACTGGATTCCACGGGATGTCAAAAGACCGCATGGCTGCCCACCTACCAGATGGTCAGACTTCTTCGTCAAGATCATGAATGATCGGTTTGAGGCCCTTCATGTTTCCGGAGCGAACAGATGCCATTGGGCTACACTAGCACGCGACAGGGACAAATGGAGACGTTACTGGTGCCCGCTCGAGGAAATCAACGACTAACGGGAAGTTAAGTGATTAAGTGATTAAGCCAAGAAGATAGTGTTTATTAATATTATTTTAAGAGATTAAATTCATAGTTGAATAAAATAAAATCCATGATTTGTAATATTGTACTTAGTCAAAATGTTGTTTTTATGTTAATATATATTTTTAAATTTTGGGTTCCATGATTTACTCTCCACATGTCCGGACGGGCCTCATGCATGAAAGAACTTGCAGAGGAACCCAGGCATGCCGGTCCCGGGGCTGAGGTCTCCAAGCCTACTCGGATTGGGACAGGGCCTTCTCCATCCAGACCCCCCCATCTTCCAGTAGGTAGGTGTCACACCCACCAGCTGTCACCAGCGCCAGGTTGGTCCCATCAACGGCCAAGACGCAGAGACTATAAAACCCAGCTCCCGGAAGCGGTGTGACATCTTATTATCTTTCCTTTGGAGATCCTGGCAGGCTACAAAAAGTATCCTGCCCGCACGGCAGAGTCTGGCAAACTTCCCGTGTCGTACTCAATATGCCAAATACCAGTAACAATGATGGGTCTCATCCTCCTAATCCTGAAAGAGCATTGAAATGGCTCTTTTAAAATCTCAGGGCTAGGTAGAAGGAGACGTTACTGGTGCCTGCTCGAGACAATCGACGAACAACAGGATGATGGTGATCGTAATTAATGATATGGCTTCATCCATATACAACATTCCAACTATAGTATCCACCAGAGTATATCCCTACTCAACACATTCTCCCCTTGTCTCTAGTGATCCATCATGGTAAGCTCATTTCTGTAGACCAGTTCTCAGTCATCATACCGGTCACATCATATTCAATGGGGAAAAAGTGAAAGCCTTTCCTTTAAAATCAGCACAAGAGGGGAATGGTGCCGCCAGCAGGTCAATCTGTACCTGTGAGACGAGTGCATCAGCAGCCTGATGGCACCTTCAGACTTCCAGATACCCCAAAATTGCTGCTGTGCCTTTGGCCAGACACCAAAAACTTAGGGCAAAATTTACCAAGAAAGTAAACAGCAAAAAGTTAGATATGTGGGAGATACACCCACAAACCACCTCCGGCTCAAATATATAATTGGAGGCATGGCCTCTCTGAACCCTGATCAAGCTGCTTAATGGCCATGATCCCAGAGACTCAGAAACAAATCACACGAAACCCAAAGGCTTTTGGCAGAAATGCGTCCGGTCACTTCAGCAGGCTACCAGTGCTGGGCCACCCCAGGTGGGAATAGGTTTTGTGACTTGGCCTGTTCCCCCTGGTGGCCTGGTGGCCGCCATCCTCCAGAGGCCACTGGGCAGTCAGGTTTGGGCCCACAGTGATGAAACACGTGGGGCCTCACGGGATGAGGGTGGAGCCAGCTCTATCCTCCCCGTCCCAACAAGACCCCGAGTCCCCATCCATGAATGGCCTCTCTGGCTTCTGATCAAGCTACTTAACAGCCATGATCCCAGAGACTCAGAAACAAATGTCAAAACCCAGTGGCTTTTGGCAGAAATGCATCCGGACTGCACAGTAGGTTACTGTTGCCGGGCCACCCTGGGGGCTAAGGATGCTGTCCCTCCCACCTGCTCTCCCTAGGTGGCATGGTGGCCACCATCTTCCAGAGACCACTGGACAGTCAGGTTTGGGCCCACAGTGACGAGACACAAGGGGCCTCAAGGAATGGGGATGAAGCTGGCCCTTTCCTCCCCGTCCCAAAGCGACCCCGAGTCGCCACCCACACAAATGGTCTCTCTGGCTCCTGATCAAGCTAAACGGCCACGATCCCAGAAATTCAGAAACAAATGTTGAAACCCAGTGGCTTTTGGCAGAAATGTGTCTGGACCACGCAGTAGGTTACTGTTGCGGGGCCACCCCATGGGGGAAAGGGTGCTGTCCCTCCGGCTGCTACCCCTTGGCGGCTTGGTGGCCAGCATCTTCCACAGGCATTGGACAGTCAGGTTTGGGCCTTCAGTGACGAGACATGTGGGGCCTCAAGGGATGGGGGTGAGCCGGCCCTTTCCTCCTCACCCCAATGAGACCCTGAGTCGCTGCCCATGAAGACCTCTCTGGCTCCTGATCAAGTTACTTAATGGCCATGATCCAAGAGACTGAGAAACCAATCTCAAAATCCAGCAGCTTTTGGCAGAAATGCATCTGGACCACGCAGTAGGATACTATCACCAGGCACCCCAGGGGGCAAAGGGTGCTGTCTCTTTGCCTGCTCCCCCTTGGTGGCCACCATCTTCCAGAGGCCATTGGACAGTCAGGTTTGGGCCGGCAGTTACAAGACATGCGGGGCCTCATGGGATAGGGGAGGAGCCGGCCCTTTCCTCCCCGTCCCAATGAGACCATTAGTCACCGCCCACAAATGGCTTCTCTAGCTCCTGATCAAGCTGCTTAATGGCCATGATCCCAGAGACTGAGAAACAAATCTCGAAACCAGTGGCTTTTGGCAGAAATGCGTGCAGACTGCGCAGTAGGTTACTGTTGCCGGGCCACCACAGGGGGAAGAGGGTATTGTCCCTCCACCTGCTCCCTCTAGACAGCTTGGTGGCCGCCATCTTCCAGAGGCCAATGGACAGTTAGGTTTGGCCCAGCAGTGAGGAGACATGTGAGGCCTCACAGGGTGGGGGTGGAGCCAGCCCTTTCCTCCCCACCCCAACGAGATCCTGAGTTGCTGGCTATGAACGGCCTCTCTGGCTCCTGACCAAGCTACTTAAAGACCATGATCCCAGAGATTCAGATCTCGAAACCCAACGGCTTTTGGCAGAAATGCATCCAGTCCCTGCAGTAAGTTACCGGTGCTGGGCCATCCCAGTTGGGAATAGGTTTCGTGCACTGGCCTATTCCCCCTGGCGGCCCAATGGCTGCCACCCTCCAGAGGCCACTGGATAGTCAGGTTTGGGCCCTCAGTGACAAGACACAAGGGGCCTCATGGGACAGTGGGGGAGCCGGCCCTTTCCTCTCCATCTCAACAAGACCCCGAGTCGCCGTCCACAAACGGCCTCTCTGGCTCCTCATCAAGCTGCTTAATGGCCATGATCCCAGGGACTCAGAAACAAATCTTGGAACCCAGCAGGTTTTGGCAAGAAATCCCTCCAGATTTAATTGTTAAAATTTCGGAATTTCAAAATCTTGCAGCCTTTACTGCAGACACGCGACATTATGTGTTATTCATAACCAACAATAGAAAACAAATTGTCTACTGTTGCCTTTTCAACTGAGTACTGGGGTAAAATCCCAAATAATAATCGTGGGTGTGGAATTGAAATGTTGAATGTAATCAAAGTATAGAGAGAGTAATTTGAAAGTCATCTGCCCCACTGGTAGGGGGAGGGTGTGGGGTGAGGGCATACTGGGGATTTTGGTGGTGGATAATGGGCACTGATGAAGGTATGGGTGTTTCATTGTATGACCAAGACTTAAACCCGAAAACTTTGTAACTGCTCTCACAGTGATTCAATAAATAAAATTATAAAAAATGGGAAAAAAAAGGTGGAGTTCATGCACAATTCAATCAGCCTAATAGTGGCTGAATAAATAGCAGTACTCCTACATAAAAAAAATCAGGACAAGATAAGATACTCTCACCATTATTATTCATAGTCCTTGTTATAGCAATTAGGCAAGAGGAAAATCTGAAGTATATCCAGACTCGAAAAGAAATGAAAATACTAGTAATGTTAGATAGCATGATACAAAGAAATTACAAGAACTCTACCAAAAAAAAAAAACCTAAATAAATAATCAAAAACACTCCTAGAAGAAAAATAAGCTTGTACAGTAATGAGACAGGCTACAAAATCAGCACAAAGAAATCTATATCCTTAACATCCTACATGCAAATAATGAAATAGAAGACAGAGAAAATGAGTAGTTTTAAAAAATCCTATTCACGATTGTACCTCAAAAAAAAATCCAAATACTGGGCTGAAGATAAATACAGGGGTTAAGGAACTTGTTTTGTTCAGGGTCGACTCTGCTTTGCTCACCATGACCTCATACTATCCCCTTTGCAACATCAGGAGTGATACCTAAGTACAGAGCCAGGCGTAAGCCTTGAGCACTGCTGATCTGGGATCAAATAAGTCTCTGCTGAAGTTAAAAATGGAGTGAACTACCAATTCACAACTACCAAGACTATCATGCTGAAAAAATGGAGAACACAAAAGAGTATGTGATTATATTTACATGATAGTCTAGAAAGGCAAATGAATCCATAGTGACAGAAAAACTAGATTGGGGTTATCTGGGGCCATGGGTGATAAGATTAGATAGTAGGACAAATAAAGTCACGGAAACGCTCTGTATCTTCATTATAGCAGACACATAAAAATGCACCGAGTTGTATATCTATGATTGATGCAATTTGTTGTATACAAGTTATACCTCGATTGATGCAATTTGTTGTATACAAGTTATACCTCAAATAAGCTGAAACAAAAGCAGACAAATGAACAAAAAGGAATATCTGTAAGTTAACTCTAAGGCTGTCTTTCAATTATGTGAATAGGCTCATATCTGTATAAGCAATTCTGGTTCTGGTTTCTTAATGATTGAAATAAGCAAGCCCTATCCAACATGATCATATTGGGTTTACAAAATTTACTATGGCAAGCAAATATAGGAATACATTTTTAAAAAAAACTGTCATTAATATCTGAAACTGAAAAGACATACTGATTAACAACAGCTTCTTTTTAAACAAAGATGTTTCTTCAACAATGCTTTCATTTTTTAAAATTCTTAGAGCACTCCACCAATAACCAAGATACAGTACTGCTTACTGAGTATACCTAATGATTTCCTGATGACTGATTTAGTATTTTTTATTGTTCCTGTTGTTCATGCTTACTTCTAGTTGGAAAAAATATATAATCTCCAAGCAAAATGACTATATAAGGCCTGGAGACATAGTACAGGATTAGGGTGTTTGCCTTGCATGCAATTAACCTGGGTTTCATCCCTGGTAGACCGGTAGTTCCCCAAGCTGCCACAAGTGATCTCTGAGCACAAAGTCAGGAGTAAGCCCTGAACACAGTCAAGTGTGGCCCAAACTGTTCACCCTCCTCCCCTTGCTAAATCATAATATACTTGTGTAGCTACAAGTCACAATTCTGGTTTTCTCTTTGTTCAATTATTGCTCGAGCGGGCCCAGTAACGTCTCCATTGGAGACTTTGTTGTTACTGTGTCTGGCATATTGAATACTCTCGGTAGCTTGCCGGGCTCTCCGAGAGGGGCGGAGGAATCGAACTCGGGTCGGCCATGTTGGCCGCTTGTAAGGCGAACGCCCTACCCGCTGTGCTATTTTTCAAAATATTGATTAGGTAACATGGTTACAAACAAAGTTAATGTTGATCCTGTATACAAAATTATTGTACCCCACTACTAAAGTGGCCAACGTTCCTCCACTCTTCATTCCTCCCACCCTCCCCCATCGTCCCCACTGCTACCATACATCTTATTTAAGTCTCAAAGTGTCTTTTGGCTCTTAAAGTTGATCCATTGTTCCTTTAAAATAATATGAGAAATTTTAAAGAAGAAAGTTATAGCATGTTTATTTTATACAAATACATTCAAGAAATAAGACCCCACTGTACCAGATTCAGAAACCTAAATATAAGTATAAAAATTATGGCATTTTAAGGGAATCCAAAAGTGTGCTTGAAACAAAACATTTTATTTTTGTTAAGAACTAAAAATTCAATATTAAGACACACACAAAATGACTAAGAGGACTGGGTGGGTAGTAGACGGGTTAGGGAACTTCCTTGCATCTGCTCATCCTGCCTGAATCCATTCACAGCACCCCAAGGACTCGAGTACCACTGCCCTAGCATTGAACCACTGGCTTAGTTAGCCAAATACAACCAGGAGTGGTCCCCGGGCCCCTGAGAACTACTGAGGAGATTCCTCTTTCCAGAAAAAAAGTGACTGCATGAATTATGCTGAAACTCTCTGGTACAGGTCTATATTACTATCTGATGAGAACTGCCACAGGACAAATTTGACACACCTCATGGAAATACTATATCATGTTTCATGCTTTAACTTAAGCAATTTGAGTTTCTGGAAACAAATGTACTAATAACACTAAGACAATCTTTTCTCCCTCTTACTTCCTCATACGTAATATAGAAAAGAGCAAAATAGAAGACTTTAAAATATTCTTTTAGTGAGTAGTCCCAACTGATCAAGACATTTCTTCAGACCCATGATAAACTACAAAAAACATATCATAGTTATAAATCCTCGTTAATATTTTGATGTCATACAGGGCATGTCACAATGTAATTTTTACTGCTTTTCTTATATTTTAAATACTTTTAAATTGTATTTTTCTCAGTGCCTTAATGTCTCAAAAACCTAATTACCATAGTTCTCTTTAGTTTTCATTACCTTCCAAGTATTACATGTTATTCTCTAATTCCTTCAGAGTAATGTTTACAGCTGAGCATCATTATCCACCTAGATCAGAGATTCCCAAATTGTTCTTTCTTAGAAAAATAGAATCACTCAACAACCTCTGGAAATCTACCTTCTTTAAGTGAACAAATGCAAAATACCCCACAGGACTCCTACCAGACACCTTGGGCTTTCTAGGACCTTCTTGGGAGGGGTAGTATTACTCACTTTGGAAAGCACTGACTTGGATGGATGACTATACTAAAACAATTCAGTTTCTGATGTAGAATGCACTTTACTTTTTTGGGGGGGTATTTTAATGAAATAATGCCAATTGAATTTATTTTAAATAATACAATAGATGACCTGTCATTTGTACCTTCTAGAAAAATGACACAATTATAATCTGCAACTTAAATCTATTATGATGCTAGATTAAGAATCAGATGTCTGTAGTTATCATTGTACATTAAGTATACTATTACTTTATATTTTTAGGTAGCAAGATTAATTATTTTATGGCATTAAAATTTATTACAGCTATTTATTTTTGGTGATCACTTAATACTTAATACACTAAATATCCAAACACTAAATAAGTCACGATGTAGCTCAATGGGTAAATTACATTTGTGAGTTCATAAAAATATTTTTAAGAATATTTATAAATAAAAAATATTAAATAAAAATTGGGAAATTACTTGAGGATGATAAATTATCAAATAACATGCTATATCCATAAAGGTTATTTATCTGACATTTCATTTTCACAAACTTAAATTTGAAAACACTTTTTTTTTTACAAGAAAATTTTGCTAGCTTTTTCTAGTTTGTGATCAAAACAGAAAACATATCTAATATGGAAACGTCTATATTAATAAAAATACATTATCCTATGCACACATGTAAGCAGATGTAGAAGTAACGTGCATAAAATAAGAGAAGTAAATGCTTGCAAGAGAAAACTAAAGTATAAAGTTTAGCTCTTTTTTTTGTACTATTGAATAACCCAGTCGTCATGGAAGGCCCACGCCATTCTTAGGCCACTTTCAGGCAAATTCCGAAAAGCTGGAAAGTAAACACAGGTGTTTTAAAACTAGAGCTGCCGTCACGGACAACCACAAACACCCTTAACTCTGGTGTGGCAACGCCCCTTTCCCGCCCTCTGTCTCTTAAAGCATTGCAGGAAAAGAAAATGTCAAATGTTTCACCTTTCAACACCTTAAAATAAGTAAGAGCTTAAAGTATTGTTTCACAAATCTCTAGCAAATAGATAATTTTTTTCACTGCATTTAATGTAGCCAATTAAATATTAATTGCGTAAAACAAAAAAAGTGGAATTTCTTAAAGGTTACACCACCTCATCCACCCTGTTTCATATAACAATTATTTTCATTAGTATATTTTTTGTAGTTTATGCTGTCACATAAGTTTTACAAAATAAATCTTATTTATTCCGATAAAGTTTAGTAAACAAATCTGACATAAAAAAGGTTCACTGTTTTCCCTTTAAAACAGTAACCCAAGTACCTCTGGTTATCAAGCAAGGATGTAGGTTTAGAGAAATTTAAAGCTTGAAAGTGTGTGATTCTCTTTTAGGAAACTATATTGTAATAGATCCCAAAATAGAAGTAGAAAGTATCACTGAGAGAGGAAAAAAAAAAAAAACCCACGCTGCTTGTGTTCATACATGGGAACTATTTCTACTACTGAAATATCATTTCCTATCATTTATAAAATATCACCCCTAAGTACGAATGTCATTAACAATTGATGATCTACTGAACTTAGCTAATGAACACAAAAACCCAAGTGAATGAGTATATTAGTAACATTTTAACATAAATATGAAGAAATAGGTACTATAAAGAGGAGAGAGGAGGTAGCAAGAGGGAGAAGGGAGTGAGAGAAGAGTATATATTTTTAGATTTTCTTCTATTTTCAAAATTCCACATTGGTTTCTTTGTCCTGTGCATATAATAAATGCTTTGTTAAATAACACTTGTGTACTCAATTAATCTTAACAAAACACCAGTAGTTTCTTATCAGGTTTTAATATAACTATCTCCTTACAAAATTAGAAACAAAAATTACTCAACAGGAATAAAAATTAAGATGAGTAATAATGTGACATCAGTGTATACATTTTTCCTAAAATTTGCTCAGATATTTTATAATTTGTATTACAATTTTTCCAAAATATAAAGAAATTATCTGAGCTGCATGGTATTTGGCTAGTGAGAGTCAATCCACTGTGAACAACACAAAAGCAAATAAACTTTACCATCTTGTTCAGATCCAACCAAGCATTGCTTGATCTCACATGTGAACGACACTATATACCATTAGAGACAAAATAATAATGTAAAATTGTGACATAAACCAACAAAGTAAAGAAATTTAGAATTAACTTTGACAGATCTTAACTGAGTCCACTGCATTTGGGTATTACAACACATGCATGATACCTACAGGCACAAAGGAGTAAGGAAAGGGCAGTGTGTCAGCCTTAGAAGTTCATTTCCTTGCTTTTGTTGGTTTATATTACCTTCTAATATTACGTAAACAATTCGTTTCTAGGCAATTTATTTTTTCTCTGTCATGATGAGCAGAGCTCATTTGGACGCTAAATATCTTTCAGCATATAAAAACCCAGTTTAATGGCAACAACAACAAAAGCTTGTAAAGGAATTTCATTTAAAAATCAAATCTACAGAAAAGTAAGGCATATAACATTTCCCCATTTGGAAAGAAAATGATTACTTTTATATTAAAAACTCTTAAAAGGTGAATATAATTAACAAAAGAGTTTATTAGAAAGAAACGGTTTACACTGCAGAATACTTGGGGATTAGTGTAGTATATTTCTTGATTTTTCTAAGGGAGATTACCAGAAAACTTAAGGATCTTGATAAAAATGAATATAAATCACTAACACAACTGAGATTTCAGAAACTATTTCGAAAATGATGAAGTTTTGAAGTCACAATTCAAGATTTAAAATATTACAAATAACTTATCATTATTTTTATAGCTTAATTTTATTATCCTTTTTTTTCTAGTCAAAAGGAGTAATTCTGGTGTTGAAAATGAACAATTTAATACAATTCAATAAAAAGAGAACTTTTAGAAAGATGTTTATACATCTTGAGAAAAAAATACAGAAAAAGTGACTGTTGAATTAAAATGAAGTATGAAAGGAAGATTAATTAGTCATAACTTACTAATACTACTAGACACAGGAAACTAGATTGCATTGGAAATGCTTTCATGGAATACATAAAACTACAAGTATGATTTTTCTAAAGCTATTTAGTAGAAATATAATACATATGTCATTCAGATATAATTTTGGTTATGCCAAAATTCAAAGTCAACATTTTCTAAAGTTACAAGTTATCCAAAAACTCTCAAAGTTGCTACTCATAAGAAAATATTCATGTTTTTTCAAAATTGAGTGAAACATTCTAATGTATATTTAATATAAATATTTTTTAAATGTTGATGTGTTTTTTGGATTAAATTTTAAATATTAAGCAATAAATAATAAGATCTTTAAAAATGTGTCAGAGTCACTAGGCAAGAGTGATTTTTCAAGATGCCTTTTTTTGTTTCAGTTAAAATTAAAATCCATGCTGTCTAATCCTTGGAGTCAACTTGTAATTAAGGGGATTTGATGAGAGACCAGGCACTGAATTAATGATAAAATTTAATATCTGTTTTAATGCATCAACATAACAGAAAAACTAACCAACACTGAACAACACAATAAAGTCAAAATAGAGGGCATCCTACAGACATATTAATTTGATTTTTTGGGGATAAAAGTGCATATACTTAAGTTCAATTTCTGTAGATACATTAGTAAAAACTATTACAAAGATGCCTTTAAAAACATACTTGAATACAGATGTGCTTGGCACAGAATATTACACTGCTAAATGTAGTTTTTTCCACTGAAAATTCTGTAATATCTTTCAAGATGTCTCAAATCAGAAATGCTTTTTTAATTATCTTAGTACGTTCTATGTATCTGACAATCAAAAGTTGATTTGCTTAGATAAAACTTCTAGTTTAGAAATTGTTTTTGAAAGCCTATCAGATTATTTTTTAGTATTTTAAATAACCATCTGAATTTTGCACTATACTTTGTACAACATTATTAATTGTACAGCAATTGAATTATTTAATATGTCACCTACTCCAAATCACTGTAAGGCACACTCTCAGTTACTGGAAACACTAAAAGTCACAGGAAAATCACTTGATTAGAATTCTCTATGTAGTCTCATCTACTTTACCTTTAAAATACCAAAAATTTTCAAAGACATAAAATTAATAAATGGCATTAAAATACTGGCAATGGCCAAAATAGTGGGATCAAGTAGAAAATTAGGCAGAACTAAATTTAAAAAGCACAACTAGTAGAAGACAAATACGTGGTCCTAGCAGAAGGGCAGGGCCTTATCCTTATTGCACTTCTGAAATGTAGGTACCTACTTTCAGCACACATCTCCATCCCGAGAGATCTCTCCAACCATCATTGACATAGCGATCCCTTCTCTATCCCAGCTGCTTTCTCCAGCTTATAAGGGAGGCTTCCATCTGTAGAACAATCACCCAAGGACAGTAGAGACAAGGGCACTTTTACTTAAACATATTCTCAAAAAAAAACCCACTAGCTTTAACCATTTTTAAAGTTGCCATTTCTTTCAAATTTACTAGACTCATGGATATTACCTAAACAACAAATAGAAACAGCAATGACAAAGCTTCCTGTTAAATTATATGGGTACTTTTGATTTTGCTTAACTTTCTATAACATTTTGACACTGGAGTTTTCACAGGACTCTATCATATTCTAATTTCAATCATAATCACAATCACAACCATCCTGTTATTCGTCGATTGCCTCGAGCAGGCCCCAGTGACGTCTCTTTGTCCTAGCCCTGAGATTTTTTTAAAAAGTGCCATAATCAAGGCTCTTTCAGAGTTAGGAGAATGAGACCCTTCATTGTTACTGGTATTTGGCATATTGGGCACGCCACGGGGAGTTTGCCAGACTCTGCCGTGTGGGCAGGTTACATTTGGTAGCCTGCCAGTTTGTCTAAAGTAGGAATGAGATGATAAGATGTCGCGCGGCCGCAAATGCGGCCGCGTGCTTCCGGGAGCTGGTTTTTATAGTCTCTGAGTCTTGGCCATTGATGGGATTACACGGCGCCAGGGGGCCAGTTGGTGGGTGTGACCCCCACCTACTGGAATTTGGAGGATCTGGGTGGAGGATGCTCAGCCTCAATCCAAGTAGGCTAGGAGATCTCGGGCCCGGAACCCGTGTGGCTAATTTAAGACAACACTATCTCTTAGATTCCCATCTTGCTGACTAGAATTTCCCTTTTTAAAAAGTCCAGGAACTTAACCTTAAAGCATAAGGCCCAAAGTGAAAGAGAGAGAATGGGGGGGAGAGTGAGAAAGAGAGGGAGAGAGAAGAGAAGGGGGGGAGAGAGAGAGAGAGAGAGAGAGAGAGAGAGAGAGAGAAAATGCCCGCTATAGAGGCAGACGATAGTGTGGGGGCGGGGAAATTGGGACCACTGTTGGTAGGAAAAGTTCACTGGTGAAGGAATGGGTGTTGGAACTTTATATGACTGAAATTCAATCAGGATCAACTTTGTAAAAAAAAAGTTCTCAATCAGGATCAACTTAGTTAAAAAAAAGTTCTTGAACCACTTATTTTTATATACGTGTAGTGAAATATTATAATTAACTATGTTCCAGTTTATTCCTTTCTTTTAAATGTACTCTGTGAATATTTCCATACAGTTCAGTAATTAATTACAACCCAAATACAATCTGCTGTCATAATTTTCCTTCTTGAGTTTCCTGTGACAATACTTTGATTTGTATGATGATATATGCAATGAGAGAAATGCATAGGAAAGACTATTTTAAAAGGTTATGCTTATGACATTATGAAACAAGAATCAAAATGTTCTAAAACAGAGAGAGAAAATGAAATGTCATGTATAAGCAGAGCCAACAAACAGCAGCTGCAGGTCTATAGATTTGCAGAAAGATCTTAATGACAGTTTTATAATTTATAACACTTTTGTTTAACATATCTTCAAATCAAACCACATCCAAGTATCGAATAAAGTTACTTCTTAGAGAAGAATGAAGGTTATAGAAATTAGGTGAAGAAGACATTTCTCCAAAGACATACAGATAGCCTTCAGACAGATAAAACTGTTCTGAACATCACTTATTTGGAAAATACAAATAAAACGCACTTGAAATGGCACCTCACAGTGGTGAGAATGACATACCAAAAAAGGTTGGAAACCACCAGTGTCAGCTTTTGACAGTTTTGATTACACTAGTATAATTTAAAATCAGGAAACACAATACCTCTCAACTTTCTTCTAGGAATTGTTTTAGCTATTCAGTGTTTTATGATTCCACTCAAATTTTAGTGATATTTGTTCTATATTTAGATCTTGAAGGACATCCCTGAAAATTTGATGGGGACTACAGTAAAATAGTATAATGCTTTGGGTAAGGAAGTGATTTTGACAATGTTAATTCTTACAGTATGTGGTAATGTAGTACTTTTCCATGGCCATGTATTCTCTTCTTATTTAACAGTGACTTACAGTTTTTGATGTTCACATTTTTTTACATCCCTTACTAAACCGATTCTTAGCTGCCTGCTGTTGAGACATTATATATATATATATATATATATATATATATATATATATACATATATATTTTAAATCTTCTCTGGTTCAGTATTTTTGCAAACAGAAATGTAAAAGATTTCTGTGTGTATAGATTTTGTATCCAGCTACCAAGATTATTATTTCAAAGAATTTTATGGTGGAATCTTTAGGGTCTTCTCTATGTGTTATGTCATCTTCACACAGTGGTATCAAATAGTGATATTCTAATGTTCTTTTTTCCCAAGTTGGCCACCTTTGATTTCTTTTTCTTTCCTGATTATGGGGCTAAGGACTTCCAAAACTATGTTAAATAATAGTAAAGAAAGTAGTCATCACTATACTGTGACTTGATCTCAGTGGGAAGGCTTCCAGGTTTTTTACCACCGAGTACATCAGCTGTGTTTTTTTTTAATTAGTGAAACACCATGAGGTGCAGTTGTAGACTTACAAATTTTTGTGCTTGGGTTTCAGTTATACAATGATCGAGTACCCATCCCTCCACCAGTGCCCATTCTCCACCACCACGGGTCCCAGTATTCCTCCCATCCCCCTTCCCCCCATCCCACCCTACTACTGTGGCAGGGTATTCCCCTCCATTATCTCTCTCCTTTTGAGTGCTGTGGTTTGCAAAAGAGACACTGAGTGGCAATCTTGTTCGGACTATAGTCTACTCTCATCACACATTTTCCATCCTGAGAGGAACCTCCCAACACCCTTTATTTGGTGCTCCCTTCTCTATCTAAACTGCCTTTTCCCCTAGCTTGTGCGGTTGTCCTCAAAGCCATGGAGTAATCCTCCTGATACTTATCTCGGCTATTCTTGGGTGTTAGTCTCCTATTTTGTTACTTTATGTTCCCCAGATGAATGCAATCTTTCTATGTCTATCCCTCTCTTTCTGACTCATTTCGCTTAGCATGATACTTTCCATATTGTACCACTTGTATGTAAATTTCATGAATTCATCTTTTCTAACAGCTACATAGTACTCCATTGTGTAGATGTAGCAAAGCTTCTCTAACCAGTCATCTGTTCTTGGGTACTCAGGTTTTTTCCAGATTCTAGCTATTGTAAACAGTGCTGCAATGAACAGACAACTCCAGATGTCACTTCGACTACACTTTTTTGCCTCTCTGGGGTATATTCCCAGGAGTGGAATTGCTGGGTCAAATGGGAGCTCAATTTCTAGTTTTTTGAGAATCGTCCATACTGTTTTCCAGAAGGGCTGAACCAGTCGGCATTCCCACCAGCAGTGAAGGAGGGTCCCTTTCTTGACACATCCACGCCAGCACCAGTTGCTTTTGTTCTTTTGGATGTGGGCCAGTCTCTGTGGTGTGAAATGATTATCTCATTGTTGTTTTGATCTGCATCTCCCTGATGATTAATGATGTAGAGCATTTTCTCATGTGTCTTTTAGCCATTTGGATTTCATCTTTGATGAAGTTTCTGTTCATTTCGTCGCCCCATTTTCTGATATGTTCACTACTATGACAAGTATATTCCTTCCATCCTTCCTTGTTGAGGATTTTTAATCATGAACAGACGTTGAAATTTGCCAAAAGTTCTTTCTGCATAGCAATAGTGGTATTATATTTTTTATATATTTATTGATATGGAACATTACAATGATTGATTTATATATACTAAACCATCCTTACATTTCTAAACAGTATCCCAGTTCGTCACGCTTTATATTTTGATATATTGTTGGATTCAGCTTGCTATAATTTTGTTAGAATATTTGCATTGATATTTATCAGATATCAATCTGTGATTTTTGTCTTCTAGTAACTGTTTGCTTTTAGAATTAGGGTAACGTTAAGCTTCACAAATCTTGTTAAGAAGGATTTCTGAGGTCAGAACAATAGCACAATGCAATAAGGGCACTTAACGTTCCTCACAGACAACCCAGGTTTGATCCCCAGCACTCCATATGGGCCCCTGAGCCAGCAGGAGTGATAGTTGAGCACAGAGCTAGTACTAAGCCCTGAGAACCTCCAGATGCAGCCCTAAATATGAGAGAAAAAGAGAGAGAGAGAGAGAGAGAGAGAGAGAGAGAGAGAGAGAGGAGAGAGAGATAGAGAGAAAGAGAGATTTCTGTTTCAACATTTGGTAGAACTTCGGGAGTACAAGGAACAATTTCCTTAAAAGGTTTGGTAAAACTCACTAGCAAACAAGTCTGTACCTGGGATTCTGCTTTGGAGGATGCTTTTTAATTATTGTTTCAATTTCTCACTTATAACAGTCCAGGTTATCTACTTCCTTCTGATTCAGACATTAGAAGGTATATAATTCTAAATATATATTCTTTTCTTCTCATTTTTCCAGATTAGTGACAAAAAGCTGTTAATAGTAATCTCTTATGATCTTTGTTTTCTGAACTGTTGCAATTCTCCTCTTTCAAAAAATTGAGATATAATTCTAGAAACAGCAAGAGTAAAGCAAAAAATTAAGACTAGCAATCAATCTTTAAAACAAAATCTGCAGGTAAGAAGGGAATGATATGATGTTCCCAACACAATGAAAAAAGTTGGCAGCAAACAAGAATATTTTACCTAGCTAGGCTATCATTCAAACTTAAAGGATTGACACACAGATTCACTGACAACAGTTTTAAAAGTTCACTGGCTCTAGACTAATGCTGTTAGATGCACTAGATAGTCTCATATAAAAGGTATACAGGAGGTCAACGAAAAAAGACCATGCAAATTGCAAGGATAATTATAAAAGCATGGCAATAAACTCCTTTATTTCAATAATTTTGCTTAGTGCCAATGGCCTAAACTGACAATCAAAAAGCATAGAGTGGCTGGATGGAGCAGAAAACTGAACCTATCCCTCTGTTCTCCTGTTCTCTATAAGAGAACATTTGAACTGCTATGCAAAAAAAGAAAATAAAAAGAGAGGAAACATGGAATTTAGTAAAAAGATACAACATAAGAAAAACTATAATATCCTACAGAACAATCAGTTATAGTCCTCCAAAGAAAGATAAACAAAGTCCATAAATCAAAAGAAGGGGACTATTTTTAGGGGCCACATACAGATCAATGTATTAACAAGAGGGTGTCTAGTAGAGAATATACAGATACTCTACTGATACATAGTACACAGATCGAAAAGTCGGATAATTCTGAGGAATATAAAAAAATGAAAAAGAAAAAAATAAATACCTCTTTTCAATTATTATAAAGGGTCTAAGATTTTTTTCTGTGCTATTTGCAAGCTAACAAATTATCCTTCCACTTTTATGGACACTGGCAGATAACACAAGCAATCTGGGTCACAAAGAGCTTTATTTACTCAAGCACAGCACAAACATCAGAAGCATCTTGTCTGCATTGGTTACCTTTGCCCCCAGCTTTCATGGGGGCAATGCAGAGGGAACCAGGTGGCAACCATAGGGCTCACGAATTCCAAGTTAAGGGAAGCCAAATCTTTTCTAATATGCTGCAAGCAAATGTGCATGACCTTTGTTCCACAGGGAGACATTGCTTTTATTATACAGTAAACAAATCTGTCTTTTCCTTTAGAGAGAGACACACTAAGATCTATCCTTCAAGGGAATTCACTAAACAAATATCCCTTGAGTTCAGAACAAAGGATGTTATGCGTCTGCTCACAAGACATTTAGAAATAAAAAAACAACACGGAGTAACTGTCACCCAACTGGGAGAATTTGTGGGTACAACAATCAACCGCTTCTTAAAAAAATCTAAGTATACATGTCATTTCAGTGTGTGCTGTTTTCTCACATTTTACTTTAGTTTTAAATTTAGAAGTTTACTGTGCAATCAACATGGGTGCAGAGGGCGCTTCTGAACTTTTTGGGTCCCTGGGGGTATATTACCAGAATTGATATTGCTGGGTCTTATGGAAGTTCGATTTCTAGCTTGTTGAGGAATGGCAATACTGTTTTCCAAAAAGGCTGGACCAGTCGGCATTCCCACCAACAATGAAGGAGAGTACCTCACTCTCTGCATCCATGCCAGCACTGGTTTCTCTTGTTCTTTTTGGTGTGTGGCAGTCTCTGTGATGTGAGATGATATCTCATTGTTTTGATTTGCATCTCCCTGATGATCGGTGATGTTGAGCATTTTTAATGTGTCCTTTGAACATTCGTATTTTTTGAGGAAGTTTCTGTTCATTTCTTCGCCCAATTTTATGATAGGGTTGGATTTTTTTTCTTGTAAAGTTCTACCAGTGCCTTACGTATCTTGGATAATAACCCCTTATCAGATAGCTATTGGGTAAATAATTTTTCTCATTTGTCTTTGTATTATCACCATTTTTTCTCTATTTGTCTTTGTATTATCACCATTTCTTTTGAGGTCAGAATCTTTTTAGTTTAATGTAGTCCCATTTGTATTTACAATAACCAGAATCTGGAAACAACCTAAGTGCCTGAGAGCAGATGACTGGATAAAGAAATTGTGGTACATCTACACAATGGAATACTACACAGCCATGTAAGAAAGTCATGAAATTCACAAATAAATGGATGGACATGGAGAGTGAATGGACATACTGAGTGAAATGAGTCAGAGAGTCAGAGAGAGAGAGAGAGAGAGAGAGAGAGAGAGAGAGAGAGGCATAGACTGAAGATACTCATTTGTGGCATATAAAAAAACAAAACAACAAAACATAGTAAGAAGCTAATACCTAAGGACAGTACAACAAATGACCAGGAAAACTGTCCCATGGTTGGGAGCTTGCCACAAATGGTGGTGTGAGGAGGGCAGCTAGGATAGAGAATGGAACACGATGGCAAAAATAGTTGGAAATGATCACTCCAGACAAGAACTGAGTGCTGAAAGTAGGTAAACGAAAAAACGTAATAACCTTCCCATACCTGTATTGCAAACCATAATGTCCAAAAGGAAAGAGGGAAAGTGAGCAAGTGAGAGAGAGAAAGAAGAAAGTGCCTGTCAGAGACGCAGGTTGGGGGGGAGGCGGTAGGAGACAGGAGGGAAACTGGGGACAGTGGTGGTGAGAAATGTACACTGGTGACGGGATGGGTGATGGAACATTGTATGACAGAAACCCAATCATTAACAACTTCATGGTGATTCAACTAGAAAAACTGGAAAAAATCATAAAAGCAAAAAATAAATAAATAAATGCTTATATATTAAAGGGAACATGATATAAATTATTTTTGAAGCTCTCCCTAATTGTGCTTTGGAGGCCTGAGGACTGCTCCCTCTGATTCTCAGCCAACAGGGCTGCTGCTTCATGCCAGTGCATGAAGATGTAGAGGTGTTCAGACTCTGTTGTGCCTGGCATTGATTACCCAGGGCACGTCAGTGATGGTCACTTTGTCCCCAAGGCTGCAATCACTGATATTTCAGGGACCGTGTGGTGCCTGGGTTTGAATCAGTGTTAGCTGCATGCAAGATATGTGTCTTAATCCCTGTGCTATCGTATTCTTGTCCCCAATATATAATTCATACTAAGATATTTGAAAAGCATATTAGCTATGAAGATTATAATACATTAAAGACACTGATCTAATAAAAATGAAAGCTAAAATCCTCATATTCGTAGAGAAAAATCAGCAAGAAAAAAATATCAAAACCTTAAAATAGTATAAATTCTCCACTTAGAAATACAGTATAGATTTAGAAATAAACTGCTAAAGGAGTTGTAAATAATTTCTTTGGTGGAACAGAAATCAATTAGAGTAAACAGGAGGAATAAAGTTACTATTTTTTTTATTTCCACCTCTTGTGAAGTCTTGAAATTAGGTTTTTTAAAATTATGTACTTAAAAAATAAAAATCGAATTAAAAATTTTATAAATATGGTGAAATAATTACAAAATATATTTCCCAGTAGAGTTCATTAAAATGCAAGCCCAGAAACAACTTAAATATTCAACATTATAGGATGGGTTAAGAAAATTATGGAAACTCATACATTGCAAAATGTACTAGAAAATGAATACACATGTTAAGTGTTAAGCAAGTGTTAAGCAAGGAAAGTGGTTAACTCTATTGCATGTATGTTATCAATTTACAAAAATATATATTTGATGGTGATTATGTATATTTTTAGGAGACAGAGCTGGTTTTCATCTGGCATATACAGGTACATTATATAAATTATTAACAGCTGGAATCTGCTGATTGGTCACTACTGTCAAATATTTTCAATATGATCTGTAAATATAAAAATATACAAGGTAAACAAAAAATTTCTAAGCTCATGGATTATTCACTCCTACGAAGAAAACAAATACAAAGGTAATTAGTAAGTTAAATATATGCTCTTAGATGGTGCTAAGCACTTCAGACAAAAAAAAGGGAAGGGGATAGAGAACATGTTTACAAGAATAAGGACTGAGATTTTGAACGCACTGATTAGAGAAGGACTCATGGAGAGGGTAAAAGCACTAAACCTGTAGGCAAGAAAGTGGACCCTATGAATATTTGGAAAAGAGGTGTTCTTTGAAAACTGGAATAGAATAGTCAAAGGTTTGAGATAAGTATATATTGTGTGTTTAAAGAACAGCAAGAGAGGTGGGACTAATCTGACGAGAGATGCCATGTTACCCACTGGTACCATCCCAGTTCCAGCTAACTGCAAATTTTATCTTTTCTGCTGAGTGTTCTATTGCAGATATACAAACGTATATACAAACACATATATACAAACACACACATACACACACACAACAGAATTTAAAAAATCCATTCAGTTGTCATTAGACATTTAGGTTGCTTGAACATCCTGCTTGTTGTACTTAGTGCTGCAATAGACACAGGTGGACATTATCTTTTTGAGTTAATAGTTTTATGTTCTATGTCAAGAAGTGAAATCACTGGATCATTATTTTTCCTCTTGAGCATCTCCTTACTGCTTTCCAGAGGCCAAACCAGACAACATTCCCACCAATAGTGAATGAAGGTTCTTCACCAAATCCCCAACACAGGGTTGTTTCCAGTCTTTTTGACATATACTATTCTCACCGTGTAAGGTATTCATTTTCATTTGAACTTCCTTGATAACAAATGATGATAAACATTTTTTCATATGCTTCCTGTTGTCTTCTCAACCCCATTTTTGGATAAGGTTATTGGCTTCTTAATGAGTTTTCTGAGATTTTTATATATCTTATAAACTAATATAGCCGTTTACCTGATATCTGGTGTGCAGATATTTTATCCTACTTAGTAGTTTCATTTTACTTTATTCCAAATTTCTTTTGCCAGGCAAAAACCTTTCAGCTTGATGTGCAATGTAATTTTAATGTAATTTATTTTTAAGCATTTACAATTCACAAATATTTAAAATACCACAGATATTCCACACACCTTCCATTTGACTACCCTTATAAGTATTTTGCATAATTCCCAGTGAATTGCTAAATCAGAAAACAAACAACAGAGACAAAATCAATGCATTAATTCAGACTTCATTAACCTTACATGCACTGTGTGTGTGTGTGTGTGTGTGTATGCAACAATATCGCACGTAGATTGATATATTACCATGATTAAGATAAAGAACAGTTCTGGAAATGGGCTTAATTTAAAGAAAAATTAGGAACTACCTATAACATATTAGAAATATCTAAGATACGCTTACATGTAAGCTTGAAATTAACATTTCATCCCATAGTTCTAAGTGTGTGAGGGTCTGAACTCCATTCATCCCATCAATATATAGCAGATAAATAAAACCATGAAATAATAATAAAATTCACAAAAATCATAATTACTAATTGAAGTGATATTCCACCTCCTTATTTTGGAGATACAAAATAAATTCACAAAGATAATGTATTTTGTTGCTACCACAACAAGGACATAAGAGCAAGTGCCTGACAACCACATTAGTGAACTATTACGATGCCATATGAAAGCATTCTGTCTAACCAGTTTTCTAACTGATTCATCCTACATGAAAATGTTTGGAGATTTCTCAAAAAGGACTGGAGCGATAGCACAGCGGTAGGGCATTTGCCTTGTATGCAGCCAACATGGCCGGCCTGAGTTTGATTCCTCTGCCCCTCTCGGAGAGCCCGGCAAGCTACTGAGAGTATCTCGCCCGCACGGCAGAGCCTGGCAAGCTACCCGTGATGTATTCGATATGCCAAACAAAGTAACAACAAAAGTCTCCAATGGAGACATTACTGGGCCCACTCAAGCAAATCGACAAACAACAGGAGGACAGTGACAGTGACAGAACCTTCAAATTCTTTATTTATTTACTTATATATGAAGAGTGCTCCATATTCTCAAGCAATACTACTCCTGTACATCTACCAAGTTCACTAAAACATTATTTTATAACCAGACATACATAGCTATGTTCACATCAATGCTATTCCTCTGATCTGAGAATTTGTTTTTACTGAAGAGTCATATAGTTTTGATTACTACAGCTTTGTAATATATTTTAATTACGAATGTAACGTCTCCTGTTTTCTCAGAATGGCTTTGCCTATTCCAGGAGTTTTATGGCTCCATAAAAAATGTTCAGTGTTGGTCCAGAGTAATAGTACAGGAGGAAAATGTTTGCCTATGTAGTAGGGGCTTGATCCCCAGCACCATTCGTGGCCTCCTAAGGACCCTCATGAGTGATCTCTGAGTAGAGTATCACGCATAAATACTAAGCTGGGTGTGGCCCCCAAACAAAAACTCAACTTTTTTTTCAATGTCCTTGAAAAATCTCATGACAATTCTCATGAGGATTGCTTTAGGTAGGATGGTCATATCAATTCTAATTCAGGAACAAGAAATACATTGTCATTTCCTTGTGTCTTCTTTTATTTCTTTTAGTAGTGATTTAGCATGTAAATACAATCATGAACAGGATTTTAGAAATTTCTTTGTATCCTTCCAAATGATCCAACAATTCCAATTTTTGGCATCTACACCCTCTACATAAGAACACTAACTTGAAAAGTTCGATATATGCATACTTCTGTTTACTGCTGCAGAAAGGACAACTGCCAGGATATGGAAAAAAATTGAATGCTCAATGACAGAAAAATGGATAAAGAAATTGAACATATATTCAATGGAATACTACTCAACTTTAAGATGAAATCATGTAGTTTTCTACGCTGTGGATAGACGAGGGTTCTCTATTAAGTGAAATAAGTCAGAGGGAAGAGGAAAAATATCATGTTATCTCAATGACATAAGGTATATGTTCTATATACCTCACTGGTATATAGAACAACAAAACAAAGCAAACAGACAGTATCTAACAAAAACAAATCTTGACCTTAGTTTACAAAACTGAGATTACTAGGCAGTGGAGGCAAAGGTCCAGGTAATGAAAAGACAGATTAGCGATAGTGTAAGGACAGTAGTGGAGGGCCTGGGACTTTGGTAGTGGTGGTGAGATACAATAGTTTTCTACTTCAAAATTGTACATATTAATGCTACTGTAACAAAAATAACAATTATTTTAATTTCTACATCTTTATTTGAATTAAAATTCTACCAGAGAGAGAGAGAGAGAGAGAGCGAGAGAGAGAGAGAGAGAGAGAGAGAGAGAGAGAGAGAGAGAGAAGACCCACTTGACCACAGAAGGATCACTGGGAATACCAAGGACAGTAAATTAACATGACTGATTGAGGACAGTGACCAAAAACTATCAATGTAGGATTGGATCATAATAAATTATGTGATCTTCCCCATTTTCCTTGACTTGGTAGTCACACCCATAAACCGCCTCTGGCTGAAGTCAGATAATCTCATCAACCACCAGGATCCAGAGACCCATTACACATCTCTTGGAAGAGAGCACACAACTCGCCATAGCCATTCTGCTGGACCCTGTGCCAGGCTGTTTCATTCGAGGCAACCCAGAGGTAGGAGTGTGAGTTCCCGTCCCCGCCCCCAAGAACCCAGTCCCTACAGCGGAAAACCTCAAGAATCGCGCAGCCCCATTTGCCGCACACCATGAATATTCCAAGAGTATTACACCACATTTGATGGGGGTTAAAGTAAAAGGCGCCAAACTTGGAGGGAAATATATTTTTACAGATAAATACATACACACATATTTAAACACGTAAGGCTCAACCTTAAACAACAGATTAGTAATTTCTTATAGAATGGGTTAATGGCCCCTGGGTGAAATACAACAATCTTTAGCTCTCTCCTCTACGGAAACTTTTTGGATCAATTTCACTGGTTTTTCATACCAAACAATACACAATAAACTATTCTGGGTCTACTATTTTGGGTCTACTTTGGGGCAGGGGTTGGGGTTTAGGAAGGAAACTCCCAAATTATGGTGGTGGGGAGGAGTAATGGTGGTGGGACTGGTGTGCAAATATTGAATGTAATCAAATACTGTGACCTTACTTTATAAAAATTTTTTAAAAAATTATGTGATCAAGTTCTATGAAGTATAATTAATACAGCTCATTTACACAGTCTCTTTAAGTTATTTTTTGATTAAGGCACCATTATTTACAATGCTATTTCAAACAGCTTTCTTCACTTAATCACTTAACTTCCCGTTAGTCGTCGATTTGCTCGAGCGGGCACCAGTAACGTCTCCATTTGTCCCTGTTGCGTGCTAGTGTAGCCCAATGGCATCTGTTCACTCTGGGAACATGAAGAGCCTCAAACCGATCGTTCATGATCTTGACGAAGAAGTCTGACCATCTGGTAGGTGGGCGGCCACGCGGTCATTTGACATCCTGTGGAATCCAGTCAGTAACAGGAAGAGCCTGGCAAGCTATCCGTTGTGTATTCGATATGCCAAAACCTGTAACTACAACTGGTCTCATTCACCTGACCCTGAAGGCTTCACCGACATGGCAGCACTGAGAAGGATGAGAAAGGAGAGGCTGACAAAATCTCAAGGCCGAACTAGGCTGCCACAACGAAGGAAGACAAAAATGATCGTCTGTACTTTCAATGCACGTACGCTAGCATCAGATGCATCCATCAAGGACCTGATGGTACAAGCGCGAATGATCAAGTACGACATCATTGGTCTGACCGAGACAAGAAGGCACGATTCTCACCATGCCATTTTCAACACTGGAGAAGAATTGTTCCTCGGAACATGCGATAAAAGAGGTGTTGGAGGCGTCGGTGTCCTTGTCAACACAAACTTGGTCATGAGCATTGATTCATTTGATTGCCTAACAACAGCTTTCTTGGTCTCTTAAAATGATTTATTGTGATGCCTTAACAGTAAAGGACAACGAACATAAACAAATTTCTAAAGTCAACAATAAAGAGTTATTAATAATATTGCACAAGGCAGAAAATTTTAATAGAATTTAGAGATCTTCTAGGGAGTTTGAGTTGAGTATATCTTCTATGACTTGAACTTACTAGAAAAAAATGTTGCCTTCAACTCAGATTTAAATTATATTTTGGTTTAAAACACTTAATTGTGCAAAGGAGTTCATCAGAGTATAAAATTCTCCAACAGAAATAAAACTACACGAAAAATTATTAACCCTTCAACTTGAGAAATTTTTTGGTTTAGAGGAATGGTCAAATAGTATTAGTGAATGAATTTTTGAAAAAAAAAGTCAGAATTTCTAGTAAACACCAGAGTTAATGACACATCTAGAACCTGTAATGGGAAATGGCTGAATGATGATCAACATCAGAGAGAAAGAAATTATTCCCAAAATAAACACAAAAGAAGATAAAAACTAGTGCAGGGCTAGGAAACTAGCTCAAGTGCTAAAGCGCGTGTCATGCAAGCACTCAGCCTCAGGTCCAACTGCCAGTACTGCAAGCCAAGTCTCACCTCCAAAGACTATTGGATTTGATCCCCAGCACCACAGAAGTTCCCCCAAGCAGGTCGGTCAGAAGTGATCCCTGAATGCAGAGCCAGGAGATAGCCCTGAGTTCACTGGGGTGTGGCTTAATATTCCCAAAGTGGGTCACTGGTTAAGGGGCTCAATGATGTTTTTTTCTTGGTATTCATATCTGTGTTTATATACTGTATTTCTTTACAGATATACGAGGACTAAGAGAATTCCAGGAAGTAAGTCAATAATCTAAGTCATCAGAAAGGAAGAAATGGTGCCTGCTTACTATGTCTTTTTGTTGTTGTTAGGTTTGGTTTTGGGGCAAAAGTCAGTGATGCTTAGAAGGTGTATAACTAAATTATACCACGAGATAGCACAGGGCTGGAGTGATAGCAAAGCAGGTAGGGTGTTTACCTTACACATGGCCGGCCCGGCCAGACCAGGTTCGATTCCTCCGCCCATCTCGGAGAGCCTGGCAAGCTACCGGGAGTATCTCTCCTGCACAGCAAAGCCTGGCAAACTACCCGTGACGTATTCATTATGCCAAACACAGTAACAACAAGTCTCACAATGGAGTCGTTACTGGGCCCGCTCAAGCAGATCGATGAACAACGGGAGGACAGTGCTACAGTGCATGCTCAGGGGATGATGTGGTACTGGACCAAACCTGGCCTCCAACACGCAAAGCATGAACTTAGCACACTAATCCATCTCTCCATAATATGCAAACATCTGATGTCAAGAAAAATAAACACTTTCCAGACATATTTTCATTCCTCTCTTCACCGATGATATAGAATCTAATTATGGTTCAGCTGCAAAAGTAAAAACTGAGAAGATATTTACCATTTCCAGATTCTACAGTAAAAGTAAATAAAGTACATGTTTGGCAATAAATGCTATTATATAATCAATAGTATTTGATTTGGATCCTGATCTTTACTTAGGGAAAAGTGTAGGGAGACAAATTGGGTATTTGGCTTTTAATTTGCTGAAGTAAAGGAAAACTTAAGATACTCAAGTTAGGAGCCAGAGAGATAACACAGGAATTGAGGCTTTTGCCTTGCATGAGGCTGATCCTGGTTCAATCCCTAGCACCACACATAGTCCTATGAGCACTGACAAGAATGATCCCTAATGCACAGGTCCAGGAGTAAGCCCTAAACACTGCCTTGATATGGCAAAACCTGGTAAGGTTTGTAGAAACAATTCAGAATAAATCAGATGTACCAAAAAAAAGTCCTAATTTTCATCATAAATCAAGATTTCTCATTA
Source organism: Sorex fumeus (assembly GCF_029834395.1). Classification (NCBI taxonomy): domain Eukaryota; kingdom Metazoa; phylum Chordata; class Mammalia; order Eulipotyphla; family Soricidae; genus Sorex; species Sorex fumeus. The sequence goes on from NW_026606155.1 coordinate 57,726,694, forward strand.
AAATGTGATATAAAAATGACTGAAAAGTTTTTCAAGGTCACTGTCACATAAAATACATTATTTTGGCTTTTGGAATATTCCAGGTGTTGCTTGGGGATCAAACCAGGATTGGTTATAAACACATGTACATATTTTCAAAGAGCAAAAATAAACACAAAGACCTTTAAAAGACTGAACCAGTGAGAGTTAAAAAAAATCTAACTACACACAGAAATTTAACTTGGCTTAGTTCATATCTGAAGTTAAGAAGAATTAGAAGACAAAAGAAAAAATTGAGGCTTCTGTAAATAACTGGAAAATATTTTAACAGTATCCTTTTCAGGATTAAAAAAATGTAGCTTTGGGGGGTTGAAGAGATAGTATAGTGGGTAAGGCACTTGTCTTGCACCCTGCCAATACTGGCTTGATCTCTTGCACATAGATATTGTCCCCCAAACACTGGCTACAGTGACCCCTAAGCACACAGCCAGAAGTGAGTCTTGAAAATAGCTAGTTATAGCCCCAAAACTCAAGAACAAAAAATGTATCTTTGCTGGTGGTGTATAACTAAATTATACCAGCTATAGAAATCTTATATATGTGAATCCACTTCTCTCAACAAATAACAGTTGTCTTTAACTCAATTTGACTTTAGAACATAACCAAAATGCCAGACTAAAGTCTATAATTATATAATCAGCAAACTGGAAATTTTAAGTTTGGTTTTAAGTAGAAATACCATATCACAGAGCCAATGAAATTTGTGCCTGTTAATAATCAGCACACATAATGGAAGCATCTTTTAAAATAGCATTGTGATCACTTTGCAAGTATACCTTAAAAATCTGCTGTATTGTATTGGTAAAATGTAAATGACTTGGGGTAACAAAAAGTTTTAGCAACATATAAATCTTCTCCACTTTGCATTCTAATTTATATTTCTGTTCAAGAAAAAAAGAGAGTATATTAAACAAGTTCTCATAGTCCACCACTGAAAACTGTAGAAAATGAAGCTGAACTTGTAGAAAAATCTGCTTTCAATAAAACCTCATATTTTATGGATAGATGTAAAATATACTCAGCATGAAATTGTCACTGATTTCCTCAGTTTGAGTGTATGTTCTTGACATATTGTTATACAACTAACCAGCAGGGAAAAAAAAAGAATTTAAGGGACTGGAGAGATTGTACAGGGGTAAGGCACTTGCCCTTGGCCTCTCAGTGAGACTCTAAGCACCTTGAGGGCAGGGACTACTGCAAGTCACAGCATCTGAGTGACCAAAAAGGAGAACAATAAGTCCTAAGTATCACTGCACACAAAACCATAATTAAAATAAAAATTAAAGACCTTTTGATAACTCTTGTCCAGCAAACCATTAAGAAAAAAACTTTCCATAAAATATTTTTTTTCAAAATCTAGGAGGATGCATTTAGTTTATGTTTTTGGTATTAATCAACATTCTAAGTACTCTTTCAATTAACAAACATATACTCTTCAAGACCTGCCAGTTCTATGGGTTGCTAACATTCCAAATCATTAAAAAAAATTACCCTAATAAATACTGATGCAAGGAAATTAATTCATGACTTAATTTTTCTTTTTAAGCATTGAAACTTTTTATTAACTAAAAAATAAATTGACATACTATAAAATCAGGAACTGAATGAACATGTACCAAAAGTTATTAATATGCCACCACTCAAAACTCTAAAAATGTGTTGTTTTCATGTACACATACATGAAATAATATAATGCCATAACAGAAGGGTGCTGTATCTGTGTTTAAAGAAGAGGTTGTTGGCAAACACCACAGCTCACTTCTGCTGAAATGTACACAACTGATATATGCAGCACAGAAAGCTGGCACCAAGGGCTTACAACCTTAATTTGCCTGCAAGAAGGAACGGAGATTTACCTTCAGAGCACGTTCTTGATTGTTTTCAGCAGTCAGATGTCTCATGTTGTTTGCTGAAGTCTGGTTCTGCTCTTTCAGATGATGAAGCTCCTGCTCTAGCCGTTTGCACTGCCACAGGGGAAGAATCCCATTAAGTAAAGGAGTTATAGCATTTTTTCACTAAGGTACATGAATTAATGTAAACAATTGTATTCTCTAAAAGACAAGATATTTTTTGCAATATGAATAGTGAGAGTGATGCTGATTATGAATAAAGTAATATTTTTATAGTACTCTGGCAATTCAGTTGCAAATTTCAATTGCAAATTTCAATTTGTCTTTTACTAATCTACATATTGCCATATAAATTAGAAAATTAATTTTTAAAAAATAAATGACACTAAACTTAAAATTATTTTTTCTAATAATCAAATGGTCTTTATATCTTTTGGCTGAAGAAAAGCATGCTTTAAAAACCTCAACGGGTTCTAAGTGAATACAATGACATATTGTTATAAATTAATTAAAGTTGAAATTATAAATTATATTTATATTTTTATAAATATAAAAAGAAACAACTTTAAAAGGAAAAACTAAGAGTAACAGTACTACAAGAGTTAGCAATAATTAGGAGAAACAATTATTATATTTAATTTTGATTAAACATTTTTATAAAACATGCAAAAAGATATTTTGATCTAGAATATAAGAAACAAGAAAAATATAAACAAAAGCATGGGTGAGTTAATGGAAACACATGTTTAAAACAATTAAAATATACCACTTTAATATATCTTAAAATAAATTTATCAAACATTTTACACAATAATAATAATGAATATAAACAGATATGCTGCAAATCATGGCTATATGAAAGCACCTGGGGCTCTGGGTAAAAGGAATAAAGCACTAAGTTCTACTTTCAAATAAAATAAATAAGATCACTTCTTGATTCATCTATTTTAAAATTGGCATTCTTAGGCAACAAAAACTTGGTAAATATGTTAAGACTTAGTTCTGTTTAAATATGCATATGAATAGATGTAATATAAATTTAAGTTATCATTACAATGACAAAACCAAGATGTAGTCAGAGTGTTGAAGAAATTAAAGCTATCATTTCTACAATATAACCAAGAAACAGTTAGAGGGTTGCAGAGATAGTCCAGGGATTAATACACTTGACTTGCATGTGGTGATGCCAGATCAATCCCCTATACTGTGTATGGTCCCCCAATATTGCCAGGATTGCCTGAGTGCACAGCCAGGAGTGGCACATAAGCACTGCTGGAAGTATCTGAGAAAAAGTGATTCAGTTATAATCCAAATTGCATTTATTCTTCTAAAATGTATTTACCAACTCTTAGTCACTGTCACCGTCCTCCCGTTGTTCATTGATTTGCTCGAGTGGGCCCAGTAATGTCTCCATTGTGACAATTGTTACTGTGTTTGGCATATCGAATACGTCATGGGGAGCTTGCCAGGCTTTGCTGTGTGGGCGAGATACTCTCGGTAGCTTGCTGGGCTCTCCGAGAGGGGCAGAAGAATCGAACTCGGGTCGGCCATGTTGGCCGCTTGCAAGGCAAATGCACTACCACTGTGCTATGGCTCCAGCCCACATGGCAAAGCCAGGCAAGCTACCTGTGACATTTTTGATATGCCAACGACAGTAACAACTAACCCTCAGTAATTTTGCCTATTTTAAAACTTTTATTTATTTATTTTGTGGTACAGGAACCAAACTCAGTTCTCATGTAAAGCACGTACTTTACCACTGAGAAACATCCCTGGACCCTGCAAAGCCTTTTAAAAGAAAGAGACTTAAAGATGACCAGATTTCCTATACTGGCTTAAATTATACACTAATACTTAGGATGTGAATATAAATGGGACATACACACTTTCCTCAGGCAACTAGAAAACCAAATATATTTACAGTCAAATATAACTACAAAATAAAAATAAAATAAATTTAGCAAATAAATTTGTGTTAAAAGTTCTTATGAGTTGTGGCAGAAAAGTGAATGGACTATGCATTAATCCACACTACCATTCCTGCCCGGAAGGGAAAGGGTGTTGCTCCCTTCCACCTTTTTCCTTCTGGACGGCAAGATGGTGACCTCCTCGGAGGTTTTTGGAAAGCCAGGTATGAGCCGGCCGTGACAGGGTAACTGAAACCTCATGGGAAGGGGGGCATTCCTGGCTCGTCCTTCAGGCCCTATCGAGGTCACGAGTTGCCCCCCACAAGCAGCTCTCTGGCATGGCCATGGCTCCAGAAGCACAAGGACTTAATGCAGAGCCCGGCAGCTTGTGGCATAAAAGTGAAAGGACTATGCGTTAATCCACATCACCATGCCTGCCCAGAGGGGAAAGGGTGTTGCTCCCTTCCACCTTTTTCCCTCTGGACAGCAAGATGGTGGCCGCCTCAAAGCTTTTTGGAAAGCCAGGTATGAGCCGGTCATGATGGGGTGACTGAAACCTCATGGGAAGGGGGGCATTCCCGGCTTGTCCTTCACGCCCTACCAAGGTCACAAGTTGCCCCCCATGAGCGGCTCTTCAGCACGGCCATGGCCCCAGAATCACAGAAACCAATCTCATAATTATCTGAATCTCGGTAGAAATACTTCCAAGCTTAATAAGTAAAATATCAGAAATCCAAAACCACATGGCCGCGATCGTGGCTATGCAGCATCATTTGGTTCTTGTAACCAACTGTAGAAAACAAATTATTTAACAATGCCTTTTCAGCAGGTCTGATTTTGGGGTATAAACTCTAAATAATAATGGTGCGTCTTTTGTCAAAACAATGAATCTAATCAAAGTAAGTAGAGTGTTAACTAGAATTCATCTGCCTCACAGGCATTGGGAGGGTTGGGAGGGGCAGTATATTGGGGTTCTTGGTGGTGAAAAATAAGTACTGGTGAAGGGAAATGTGTTTGATGATTACATGACCGAGACTTAAACCTGAAAGCTTTGTTACTTTTTCCACAGTGATTCAATAATAAATCTAAAAAAAAGTTCTTATGAGGGGCCTGGAGTGATAGTAAAGTGGGTAGGACATTTGCCTTGCGCGCAGTCAACCCAGGCTCAATTCCCAGCATCTCATATGGTCTCCTGAGCATCACCAGGAGTAATTCCCTAGTGGAAAGCCAGGAATACCCCCTGTGCCTTGCCCAGGTGTGACCCAAAAAGTCAAATAAATAAATAAAATTTCTTATGAAACCTGGCTCATATAGAGGCAGGTCATGTCAAGTTGTACCATGTATCAATCACTGTCACTGTATCACTGTCATACCACTGATTGTCAAATTACTCGAGCGGACACCAGTAACGTCTCTATTCCTCTCAGCCCTGAAATTTTAGCAGCCTCTTCTTACTCGTCTTTTCCCAAGGATTGGAAGCTCTTTCAGAGTCAGGGAAATGAGCCCTGCTGTCATTACTGTATTGGGCAGACTGAATATGCTACAGGGAGCTTGCCAGGCACTGCCCATGCGGAAGAGATACTCTCAGTAGCTTGCCAGACTCTCTGAGAGGCATATATTTACATATATTTCTCTATGATTTGTTGCCTACTGTCTGAACCCCATCAGATATGGTGTAGTAATTGTGGAAAATGGATAGGAAGTGTCTTATAATGTGTCGTGCGGTTTGGAAAGTGGCCTGGAGCAATCACATTTTTACATAATATTTTCTATTAAAGTTATTGACATTGTCAATTAAAAGGTAAAGGCAAAGGTAAAGGCCCTCCCGTTGATCGCCGATTTGCTCGGGCGGGCCCAGTAACGTCTCCATTGGAGACTTTGTTGTTACTGTGTTTGGCATATCGAATACGTCACAGGGAGCTTGCCAGGCTCTGACGTGCGGGCGAGATACTCTCGGTAGCTTGGCGGGCTCTCCGAGAGGGGCGGAGGAATTGAACTCAGGTCAGCCATGTTCGCTGCGTGCAAGGCAAATTCCCTGCCGCTGTGCTATGGAAAATTGTCAAGTTTAAAATGTAATAACAAAATATGATTCATGAAAGTACAGGAGTTGGGGTGGATAATTTTGGCACTGGAGATTAAAGAATATCCATGGAGCATAAGATACTTGCAAAGGCTAATTTGTGGTATTCCTTTTAATAATCACAGGAGATAAAGAATGACACTAGAAAGATCGGGGATATCTGTATAGAATGAGAATGCATGCAACAAGTTACCTGATTACCTATTACTTGTGCTCCCATACAAATTACAATTCATTAAAGCTTAGAAATTCTTTCTTTTATACATGAAGCATAAAAAAGCATCACTTATTCTTATTTAAGATATATATGAAAGTATATTTTCACTTCTTTATGAAGCTTGCTTAATTCAGAAATAAAATTGTGTGAAGCAACATGAACTGAGCTAAAGAAAAAAGGTTCTTGTCAAATACATGACAGGTGTTTATATTTAATCTTATTTAAAATTCTTTGTATTTATTCAATCCTTGCTATGGAAGCACAATGAATTGTTTCAATAACAAATACAAATTATTCTTTGTATATATTCTATATGTTACTTCTTCATTGATTAGCGTATTTTTTTAACCTGACTGTATAAGAGCTTTCATTACGTTCAAACTATACTATGCTTGTGGGAACTCAACAGTAGCAGAAAAACAATTAGTAAACAATTTTATTTTCAAATTCATTAACTCAATTAACTGCAAAGTTTCGTGTATGGTGGGAACAAACAGAATGAGAAGACAGTCAACTGAATGGGGTAATCTGTCTGTGCACCAAACATTTTATAATACCTAGGACATACAGAGAACTCTTCAAGCGTAACAGAAAAAATATCAAACAATGAACCTCAAATTTAAAGAGATTTTCTCCAAACAGGAATGCAAATGGATGATACATGTATGAAAGTAGGCTCATCACCAATTATCCTCAGAGAAAGGCAAATTAAAAGCAGAGTGAAAAAATGCAATCTTTTTTTGGCTGAGATAACAGCAAGTGTTGGAGAGGCTTGGAGAAAAAGGAACCCACATATACTATTGTTCAGAAAATTGTACAACCATTTTGGGAAATATAATGAAGCTTTCCTAAGAAGCGAAAGAAAGAACCACACTATCCAGCAATTTCACTTTTTCTACCTAAAGGAAACAAAAACATAACCACTAAAAGTTTAATTCCACCCCAATGTTTAGTGCAACATTACTTACAATAGCTAGTATATGGAAGTAACAATAGATAGTATATGGAAGTAATGAAAACTCCCATCAATAGATGAGTGGATTAGGAAATATGGTAGCTTTATACAGTAGAATACTAGTCAGACATAAGAAAGATTTTTTCCCATCAGAAACCAAATAGAGAAAAAGATCAAGAAAATTATTTGAGGTTATATATAAGGTAAAGGTAAAGGCCCCCCGTTGATCGTCGATTTGCTCGAGCGGGCCCAGTAACGTCTCCATTGGAGACTTTGTTGTTACTGTGTCTGGCATATCGAATACTCTCGGTAGCTTGCCGGGCTCTCCGAGAGGGGCGGAGGAATCGAACTCGGGTCGGCCATGTTGGCCGCTTGTAAGGCGAACGCCCTACCCACTGTGCTATCGCTCCAGCTGAGAATTAAAAAACACTGGATGATTTGATTAACGTATACTTATAATTGAGAGCATGTAATTAGTCTTATATATGCATATATATAAACTATATATTATTGAGCAAAAAACAAATATAAAACAAACAAGTGTATAATGATTACAGAACCAAAGTTATTTGAAAAGGAGATAGGGCGTGGAGATAAAAAGCAGAGGGGAGGGAAAGAAAAATAAAATATTAAATCTACCTTCCCTTTCAAATGGCCGTAATTTTCAAAACAATCACTTCCGGGAAGTTACCAGTGTGTTTAATTTTTTTTTCTGCCTTTTCTGAATGTGTTGTACAAACATGATAAATTGCTTCAATAACAAAACGTACAATATAATGACTACTCTGATGAGCCAAACTGTTTGTCACATACTGATTATAGCAATATCCATATATGTATGCATATATAAAAACTAGCTCTGTATTTAGTTTGCAAATATTTCACTTTAGATTGCCAAGTGAGACTGACTTCTACTTTCTCTTCTTATCTTTCTAGTATTTTCTTAATGAACGTTGATTTTCTTAATTGAATTTTGAATTTAATTGAATTTTTTACTTTTAATAGAACGTGAATTTCATGAGTCATTTTTAGAATTTTAATCTTGTAAAATATGTAAATGTATTCTTAAAAGATAAGGTAGAAGTCCTGTAACAAACCATCTTTGCGTTTTTTATCCATATGAGATTCTATCATTAGAGGTAAAGCTTTAAAAACTCCTTTTAGGATCACTGAGTCAATGATGGTTGGAGGGATTGTTAGGGATGGGAGACGTGTGCTGAAAGCAGATAAAAGACCAAATGTGATAGCCTCAGTATCTGCGTTGCAAACCATAATGCCCCGAAGTAGAGAGTATGGGGGAAATTGTCTGCCTTAGAGGCAGGGGGAGGGCTGGAATGGGGTGGGGGGATACTGGGGACACTGGTGGTAGAAAATGTGCACTGGTGGAGGGATGGGTGTTCAATCATTATATGACTGAAACTCAAACATGAAAGATTTGTAAATGTATCTCATGTGATTCAATAATTTTTTTTTTAAAAAAACTCCTATTAGTGGGATATTAGCACTGTAGCACTGTCCTCCGGTTGTTCATCTATTTGCTCAAGCGGGCACCAGTAAAGTCTCACAACAAATTGTGAGACTTGTTGTTACTGTTTTTGGCATATCGAATACGTCACGGGTAGCTTGCCAGGCTTTCCTGGGCTCTCCAAGAGGGGTGGAGGAATTGAACCTGGATGAGGAGAGCAAAGTCAAATGCCACATGCATAGAAACCCAAAGGCACTAGGGGGATCTCCTATATAAGAAAAAAACCTTAAGTACCACTTTTATCCCAGGGTCATAATGAAGGAAAGGGTACAAGAGACACATAAGCAATGGCAGGCCCAGGAATGCGTCTCAACATACTTCACACAAGTTGGAAAAAAAAAGTAAGTGTGAGGCTTAGGGTTGATGTCATGCCATTTCTGTTGGAGGTACTGTGGGTTTGACATGACCTCAGGCTACCCTGGGTATATTCCATAGCCCCAGAAAGTATGTTCTCTTTTGTGGGGCTGTGATGTTAGGGAATCTCAGTGCTCTGACAGTGCTTTGCTCTCAGAAGATGCTTAATGAGTTTCCCTCTGAGGATCTAGGTAACAGTTGTTTTCTTGTGCTAGACTGGCAGGTGACCAATGGAGCAGAGATGTCATATTCCATCCCAAAAGCTTCTTCCAACCATCACTGACTTAGTGATCCCTTCTCTATTCCTGCTGCCTTCTCCCCCAGATCATGAGACAGCCTTCCACCTATGGGGCAATATTCCTGGTCCTTGTCTCTACTGTCCTTGGGTATTAGTCTCACATTATCTCATATTCCACAAATGAACTCTGCATATTTTTTAAAGGAAGAAAGACTACTGATTCTACCATGAGGTCTACTACTCTTCTGTTTGCCTTGTAACTTCAATAAGTGTAGATTTCACTTCTAGATTACTTATTAATTCTTCTCCAATCTTGGACATAACATTTTCCAGTTTTGTCTAATTACCTCTCTTTATAACACACTGTATACTTTTAACCTTTCAAAATGTTTCAAATTTTTCATATTATCTCAACTTATTGGTTATAATAACTCTTTACATTACCTTCAATGGTGGACTTATAATACGGAGTACAGAAAGGTAAGAGGCTCTATTGGTAGAAATTTTGTGTTAAATAGGTTGTAGAAAAATTGTCAGAATAGTTTTACATTTGCTTCTCTAGAGGACAATGATTTTACACCTGTAAGACAGATTTTTATGTTGTCTAAAATTGTGGTTTCTCCATATAATCCTATCAATAAATGCAGAGAAAGCATTTAACAAGATCCAGCATCCATTTATGATGAAAACTCTCGCCAAAATGAGTATAAAAGGGACTTTCCTCAATATAGTCAAAGCAATCTACCACAAGCCTATGGCAAGCCTCATCCTCAATGGGGAAAAACTAAGAGCCTTCCCTCTAAGATCAGGGACGAGACAAGGATGCCCATTCTCTCCACTTCTGTTCAATATAGTACTGGAACTACTTGCAATAGCGGTTGGGCAAGAAAAAGATATTAAGGGCATTCAGATAGGAAAGGAAGAAATCAAGCTCTATTTGCAGATGATATGATACTAAGAGAATCCTAAAACCTCTACTAAGAAACTCCTAGAAACAATAGACTTGTATAGTAAAGTTGCAGTCTATAAAATCAATACCCAAAAGTCCATGGCTCTCCTATACATAAATAATGAGAAAGAAGAAAGTGACATGAAAAACGCAATTCTGTTCCCAATCGTGCCTCAAAAAATCAAGTACCTCGGACTCAGAGGTGAAGGACTGTACAAAGAAAACTACAAAACACTACTTCAGGAAATAAAAGAGGACATGAGGAAATGGAAAGATATCCCCTGCTCATGGATTGGGAGAATTAACATTGTCAAAATGGCAATACTTCCCAAAGCATTGTACAAATTCAATGTGATCCCTATAAGGATACCCATGACATTCGTCAAAGAAATGAAGCAAACACTCCTGAAATTCCTATAGAAAAACAAGCCTCCACGAATAGCTAAAGCAATTCTTGGGAAAAAGAAACTAGGAATCAACCTCCCCAACCTCAAACTCTACTACAAAGAGGCAATAATTAAAACAGCATTGTACAAAGCCCAAGTTGCAGACCAATGGAACAGGGTTGAATATACCGAACAAGGCTGAATATACCGCGTCCCCCAAATATATAATCATCTAATTTTTGTAAGGGAGCAAGAGATGTGAAGTGGAGCTAGGAAAGTTTCTTTAACAAATTGTGCTGGCAAAACTGGACAGATACATGTAAAAAAATTATCTACCTAATACCATGTACAAAAGTCAGATCAAAATGGATTAAAGACCTCAACATCAGACCAGAATCCATAAGGTACACTAAAGACAAGGTCGGCAAAACCCTCCATGACATTGAAACTAAAAGTATCTTCAAAGATGACACACCACTAGCCAAGAAAGTGAAAACAGAGATAAACAAATGGGACTATCTTAAATTAAGAAGCTTCTGTACCTCAATAGAGACAGTGACCAAAATACAAGGACAGTCTACAGAATGAGAAAGGATATTCAGCCAATACCCATTTGATAAGGGGTTGGCTGATATCAAGGATATACAAGGTACTGGTTGAACTCCACAAGAAGAAAACATCCAGCCCCATCAAAAAATGGGGCAGTGAAATTAACAGAAACTTTCTCAATGAAGAAATCCAAATGGCAAAAAGGCACATGAGAAAATGCTCTACATCACTAATCATCAGGGAGATGCCGATCAAAACAACGAGACATCATCTCACACCACAGACACTGGCCCACATCCAAAAGAACAAAAGCAACTGCTGTTGGTGCAGATGTGTCGAGAAAGGGACTCTCCTTCACGGCTGGTGGGAATGCCGACTGGTTCAGCCCTTTTGAAAAACAGTATGGACAATTCTCAAAAAATTAGAAATTGAGCTCCTATCTGACCCAGCAACAGCACTCCTGGGAATATATCCCAGGGAGGCAAAAAAATATAGTCGAAATGGCATCTACACTTGTATGTTCATTGCTGCACTGTTTACAATAGCGAAAATCTGGAAAAAAAACCATGTGCCTGAGAACAGATGACTGGTTAAAGAAACTTTGGTACATCTACACGATGGAATACTACGCAGCTACTAGAAAAGATAAAGTCATGTAATTTGCATATAAGTGGACAAACATGGAAAGTATTATGCTAAGTTAAATGAGTCAGAAAGAGAGGGACAGGTATAAAAAAGATTGCACTCATCTGTCGAATATAAAGAGAATGGGATGAACACCCAAGAGTAGATAAGGACCAGGAGGTCTGCTCCACGGCTTGGAAACCGGCCTCACGTGCTGGGGGAAAAGGCAGCTCAGATAGAGAAGGAAACACCAAGTAAAGGATGTTAGGAGGACACGTTCAGGTTGAAAGATGCATGCCGAAAATAGACCATAGACTGAACATTATGGCCATTCATTATGCATCTACTGCGAACCACAACACCCAAAATGAGAGACCAAAAGAGAATGCCCTGCCATAGACGCAGGGCGGGGTGGAGGGGATGGGGTGGGGATGGTGGGAGGGATGCTGGGACCACTGGTGGTGGAAAATGGGTACTGGTGGAGGGATGGGTACTCGATCATTGTATGACTGAAACACAAGCATGTAAGTTTGTAAGCCTGTAACTGTACCTCACAGTGATTCACAATAATAATAATAATAATAATAATAATAATAATAATAATAATAATAATATGATGTGGCTTACTCCCTTATGGAGAATTCAAATGTCTTTAATATCTCAGAATAATTTTTTCCCATTTGCACAATTATAGCCAGTGATAATCTTTCTTATCACTTTCCTGAGCTAGTGAGTTGCTCACCTAATTTTATCTACCTGCTTTTAGTTTGCACTAAAGAGGTATTCTTTTATTCTCTCTTCTATGGCCTCCACTTGGTTGCCATAGTGAGTGGTCCTATTTATGAACTGTCCTCATTAAGAACAATCCAAGCTTTGTAGCCCTTGAGATCTATGTTGTATATTTTTAATCAGTATATTTGAAAGTATTTATCCGTCTTCTTAAATTTAAAAGGGAGGCAGGTATGGGACGCTGTTTTGGACATATCCAGCTGGCCTCAGGATGTCTCCTGCTGAGGGGACTATATGTGGTGATGAGGACTAACCCCAGGTTGACTACACACAAGGCAAGTGCCTTTACCCACTCTTCAGCCCCTTTCCATATCATTTTGAATTCTCATAGTTCAATGATGACAGTAGGTAAGTCACTGTGTGGCTGCCAATGTCTCTAACCAGTTGTATTATTACTTGCTTTAACATCGCTTATACCCCTTAATTCTGTGCATGTATATTAAGAGTTAAGTCATCTTGATTCCGTAATCAGTATAATACACACCTTACCTCTTATTACCTTCTTTAGTATGTACTCATCTTGAGGTCTATCACTTCTATTTTTAGGCTGCTGTTTGCTTGTAAGATTGTTTCCCAGTCTTCGAGCCTGAGTTTATTACAAAAATTTAAGTGTGTCTCTTTTAAGCAGCGGATTGGATTTTGTTTCCTGATCCATCACACTACTCTATGCCTTTTGACTAGGAGTTTAGTCCACTAATATTTAGAGAAATTATTTACACAAAGAAATTTGCTTCCATTTTCTATGAGAATTTAATTCCACAACTTAAGTCTTCTTTTCTTGGCTTTCTCTATCCTTTATTTAGTGAGCAGCTTTCATTTCTCTCTTAAGTATTTTTTACCTTGAGGTTATCATGCGATTTACATCTAAAGTTCTAAGTTTATTTCAGGATAGACAAAATACAGGTTAAGGTACTTGCCTTCCACACAGTTAGACCAATTTTCTTCCCCTGCATCATATAAGGTCCCTAGCGCACTTCCAGGTGTGATCCCTAAGTACAGAGTGTGCCCCAAGCAATCTTATTCCCACCCCCATCCTATTCCGTCCCTTCCCCACCCTCAACACAAATAATGAGAATATTTCTGGCTACTAGCTAGTTCATTAGCAATCCTTCCCTTCTCTTTCTCTTCTTCTGAAGGATGAGAATATTGTTACTTTTAACGATGTCCACAAATCTTGTGTTTTTCTCAGCTTCTAGAATTCTTTACTTTTTCTCATCTTTTCTGATTATACCTACCTTGTCATTTAATATCATGATGATTTTTACTTCTTTCATTCTGCTGTTGGGTCGCCATTACTGTGTTTTCCACTTCAGCTACTAAAGTCTTGAAACCATTCATTTCTGTTCAGAGCTTTCCATGTTTTTATTTATACTGTCTCTAAGCATAATCTATTCGATGAATTTATTTTACTGAACACTGACAGAATTGCTGCCAGAAAATCTTCTTTGGGGACTTTAAGAAGTCCTGGCATTTTTAGGGGGCTGGAGTGTTAATATAAGGGTACGGTATTTGCCTTGGACAAGGCCTACTCGTTTGATCTCCAGCATCTCATTTGGTCCCCGAGTCCCACCAGTAGTGGTCCTTGAGTGGAGAGCCAAGAGCACTGGTGGGTGTGGCTAAACCCCCCAAAATAATAGTGATGAGATCCAACTATATGCTATTTATAAGACTCACTTTAGATACAAAGGCATGCAGAGTTAATGTGGTCAACTGTGATCCCCCAAATATTGTGACCCCAAGTAAGATGATTTGAGAAGATTCACATAAATTTAATTACTGTATATTGTTATAATTGTTCTATTTTGTTATTAGCTATTGTTCACTTTCTTACTGTGCCTCATACAGAAAACTGTATATGGTTTTTAATCTGGGGTATTATTATTGTTGCATATGCGGAGAAACTGCAAACTTTGTGCTCTTTTGCTGGCTGTGTAAAATAGCACAGCCACTCTGAGTAGCAGGGCAGTTCCTTAGATTTTTAAATAGAAGACTAGAGAAATAAACACCAGGCTGAGCACACGTTTTGCTTGGAAGAAGTCTTAATTCAGTCTCCAGCACAGCATGGCTCCCTAGCACCACAAGGAATGACCTTTGTGAAAAGAGCCAGGAGTAGCCCCTGAGCATAGCCAGGTGCAGTCCTCCCAGGTAAAAAAAAAAAATTAAAACAGAATTATCATGTGACCCAATAATTCCACAAGTCCTTACAAACACAAGGGAAAACCGAAAGCACAGTCTTAAGATATATTTGTGAACTGAAATGTACTCTTTAATATTAGTCGGACTCACAGATACCAAACTGAGCAATGCAGAAAAATGCCTCTAGGCATCAATCAGGGTGAATCATCAAGCTAACCTCTGTCCTGTCAATCACTGTATTTTAAGCATTCTTTCAATTTTTTTATAAATGTGGGCAGTGGGGCGGAAGGGGGGCAGGAAGAAGGGGGAAACAAGACTGAATGCTCTGCTGTGACAATTCTCTACTGATTTTTCAAGAAAACAAAACCAAACTTTCTCTTACGGAAGAAAGTTTTGCTAGTCAAAGCTTGATAGAATAGAGGATTGGTGTGGGACCAGCACCTACCCCTCTGTCAAACAGCACCCTGCAATGTGAGCCGAGGGCGGCAAGGCTGATGCAGTGCCTTTATTTTTTTATTTTCAAAATTGCAAGATGTGCTGGGAAGAAATTAACTTAAATAATAAAGATTTCCTTTACTTGTCTATTATTTCATCACAAATATTTATATCCACTGATGAGGTATAGAAGAAAAATTTTTGTAGAAGTGTCAAGTCACATAACTCTGCCTTTGTTATGTTACTTAAGTAAAAATTCATATATAAAAGCAATTATTATTCAGATTTCAAAAGTACCATTAGTAATAAAAACTAATTAACATGTTCCATATGCTTTGAACAAACAACAACATAGTTAAAATAATTTCCCTTTAAATTTCCTAAAGTAGGGGCCAGAGAGATAGTGCAGTAGGAAAGACACTTCCCTGTACACAGGGCTGACCAGGGTTTGATCCCCGGCAATGCATATGGTTCTCCAAGCATAGCCAAGAGAAACCCTTGAGCATTTATCAGGAGTAAACCCTGAGCACTAGCCCCCAAGTAAAAAAAGTCAACAAATAAACTTCCTATAATTTCCAATATATGTTTTCCTACTATTTGAAAGTTTTTGACTTCCTAGAATAACATAGGAAATCTCACTGTGTATACAAATTCCTAAAAGCTTTTTGTTATTGTTTTTGAGTCACACTCAGAGGTAATCAGGGCTTACTCCAGGCTCTGTGCCTGTGTATGCAGGAATCACTCCTGGTGGGACCCATGGAACCATATGGGGAACCAGGGATTGAGACTGAGTAAGCTTTGTGCAATGCAAATGCCCCCGATCCACTGGACTATCTCTCTGGCCCCACTTAAACTTTCTTAACAATGATATTTTTTCTTCCAGGTTGTCATATACACAGGTAACAAGTCAGTATGTTAAAGGTAAATTAATCATGAACTTATTTACTTTATTAATATCTATTAACTAGTAATTATTAACTTACCAAATGTGTCTACTGAATTTAACAAAGTGGAGAGTTATGAAATCACCCTGTGTCTTAATTAGAACATATTTAGAAATGATTTCTAACATTTCAGTTGGTAATAAAAGATTAATTCATCAATTAAAAAAATTAATTCACCTCAGATGTCTTCCTACGCTAGCTTTTCAAGTACAACTAACACCTGAACACAAAAGCCAGGCCAAACCCACATTTTTC
The DNA here is from genome assembly GCF_029834395.1 of Sorex fumeus. NCBI lineage: Eukaryota > Metazoa > Chordata > Mammalia > Eulipotyphla > Soricidae > Sorex > Sorex fumeus. The sequence goes on from NW_026606155.1 coordinate 57,742,926, forward strand.
TAATCCCTCTTTCCCTCGTACCCCAATTTTCTGGCCTCATTTGCTCTGTGTGTACCATGGCATCACGGATGGGTAGATGGGAGGTGGGGAGTGTAAAAGAAGCTACAGAGTAGGATGATAAATCAAAACAAGTTACCTAAATAGGTCACCAGAAATAAAAAAGGATCAACAATAAAAGCCATACAGTTTGCTCATTTCAGTAGTTATCTGTTTTTCTGGGAATAATCCAAATGTTCAGAGCTTCTTTGGGTCTGAATCTGCTGGGAAAACCTCAAGTGTAATAAGAAAAAAAAAGCAAGATATTTTCAAGGTTACTGTATCTTAAATCTAATGTATAAACTGCTAGTTATATTAACAATGATTAACCATATAGGTTCACAATTGTATGGAATAAAGTTAAAATCTGAAATATGTTTGTATCAAATTTAGGATACTTGCTGGTAGTTTCCAGGTGTTTTGGATAGTTACCCCAAATATTAACTAGATTTGAGATTACAATTCTAGTAATTTAATTAAAAGTTGTAATTTATTAACAGCACTTCCTCTTCAATTTCAGCAATAAAAACTCTAGAGCTGTTCTCTATTTTTGTTTTGATATAAATTATATCAGAACAGTATTGCATTTCTAGGTTTAATATGCAGAAAGTAATTAAATTTTACATTTTACAACAGAAATAATTAGAATAAAGATAATTAGAAAACTATCACATAAAAGAGTTCTGATCTTGTTTATTCATTTTCTATAATCTCTTCAGCACTACAAAAGACATTTTTTCAGTTGGATGATGACTTCACTTTTCTGGTTAATGCCACAACTAGGATGTGGTATTCTGATCCTTTCTGTACAGTTATAACCTTGTACTGCTGAACTCTGTAGTTAGCTAATGGTCAGGAAAACAAAATTCAGTAAATAATACCATTGTAATGAGTTGGTTCTTAAGTAAACTTCAATGGATTTTCTCAAAATCCATAAACAAACAACAGTATAACCTAAATGTTAAGTTGGCAGTTATTGCACAAAAGGACAGAGATGCTTGTTATGCTATTGTAAGACACAAAGCAGAGTTCAGAAAATGGTATTAGTAGTCATTGGATAATAGCCATAGTTTAATAGTTATTAAACTCCTTTTCAGTTTTTATATTCCCGGAACCACAAATGCCTCCTCTTGGTTTGCAAACTCTATTTGCTATAAGTGCTAGAATCTCAATAGAACTGACAATTACTTAAATGCTTCTTCTTAATTTCCTTGTATAATAGTCACCCAAAAAATATTAAATCCTAACAAGAGCCACAATAGCTTGTAATGTTACCAAAAAAATTAAAAATGGCATGAATAAACAAAATGTCAACAAGTATAATATTGAACAAGTTACTTGCTTAGGGAATAAAACACTAATCTTGAATATATAAATATGATAAACAGTATTCTCTAGAGGAGTATTGAATACTTGGAAACCACTTCACCGACTGCTTTGTAAAATTAATGAAGTTATCAGGACATTTGCAATTTTTTTAATTAAGTCAATCGTGTATACTTTTTTAAAAAGTAAACATATTCTTGAAATAATTTTACTGATATATTGATGCCAGGCCAGAAAAATCACTCAAAACCTTACTAGTGATAATGTAGAGAAATCCTAGTGTAAAACAATTCACTACCCGGGGCTGGAGAATAGTACAGCAGGCAGGGCACCTGCCTGGCATGTGGCTGACTCAGGTGCCGTCCCTGGCACCCCATATGGTCTCCCTCAGTGCTGCCAAGAGTGATCCCTGAGCAAAGAGTGAGGAGTGAGCCATGAGCACTGACAGGTATGGATCAAACAACAACAACAACAATGACAACAACAAACTAGTTCAAGGGCTGAGAATGAGGTTTAAGTGGCAAAGCACATGCCTGGTATATACAAAATGCTGGGTTTGATCTTTGGCACTGCATAATCCCCGAGTAATAGCAGGGAGAGTCCTGGAAGTATGAGTATCACTCTGGAAGCGTGCACAGGTCCCAAAACACTGTCGGGTACAACCCCATAACAATTCATCAAGTCTCATATGTCAACTAAAACTCTCTCTGGTTTCTTTCCCCTACCTATTTTTGTATTCCTGTAACTTGAAATCACTTGGAAGTACTGTCCCATTACCAAGATAGCAAAAATTCTTAGATTTAATCTCTTTATCTCCCCAGTTCAATAAAAACCATCACATTTCCAATCTAATTCTTTCTCTTTCCCCTCTCTTGGAGAGTGGCCCCTCTTTCACAAACTGTTACCACAGAGATAGAAAAAAAGACTTTCATTTTCAAGTTCCCAAAAGTCACTTCGAGTTCCACTAATCCTTCATCAAATAATCCTTTCTCCTGTGAAGTGAGTGTGCGATCCAGGGACTAGTACTGATTTACTGATTCATGAATGAAGGGCCCTAGATCTGGTATTAACATTCAGAAGAAGCCAACCTTTATAGCAATTTCAGCATCTATTACAATTTTACGGCTGTTGAACATAGTAACAACAACAAAAGATGCATGCTTGAATTTTATACGTATATACCATTTTATTTCACCTTTTAGTAATTCAGTAATTTAGATACAACCAAGTTCTCGGAAGAGAACAAGCCGAGTCTCCTGCTCCCATGCCTGGCTGTCCTCACCGGGGCCCCTTGGAGGAGGGCCAGTTGAGTTTCCCTCTTTGCCCTGACAGCTGAAGCCCCGACAGCTGAAGACCTCTGGTACCCAGACAAGGCTATGCTGAGACCACTCTCCACACATTTGGACAAGCCTCACGCATAAAGGAACCGGCAGAGGAACCCAGGTGTGCGGGACCCAGGGCTGAGATCTCCAAGCCTGTTCAGATCAGGATACAAATACAAATACAATACAATCAAATACAAAATCAAAATATAAAAATCAAATACAACCAAGCTCCGTATTCACGGCCGCGCGACCTCTTATTTTCTAATTCTCGCTCTCAGAGAACCCGGCAGGCTACTCAGAGTATCATGCCCACATATATGCCTGACTGGGAACACCTATAAAAGGTGATTAGAGGCTGTCCGAAAAGCCTCCATCCCTCTCGAAGAGCCTGGCAAGCTACTGAGAGTATCCTGCCCACACAGCAGAGCCTGGCAAGCTCCCCGTGGCGTACTCAATATGCCAAAAACAGTAACAATGATGGTCCTCATTCCCCTGACCCTGAAAGAGTCCCCAATATGTCATCAGGCTACACTAGCATGTAACAGGGAAGAATGGAGACATTATTGGGCCTGCTCGAGCAAATCGATGAACAACGGGGTGATAGTGATAATGATTTTAGTAATTCACTATGGTATATTACCAAAACGTTGGTCTAAAATACACTGGAAAAATATTTTTTGGGGAAAAAAAAAAACCTTTAACCACAGATTGTGCGAGAAGTGATGTGAATAACTTGTTTCTTATTTGTGCCACAGTGATCTGACATCCAAAGTGAATTTTCCATATTTTTAAAGAAAATTATCTGTCAATGTTCTGACAAAAATGAAAGTTATCCATGCAAATAAACTGACAATTTCACAATTGTAATAAAAACCAATCTTCCACTAGTAATGAGTAGTTCTTTTCTGAATTTTCTTAAATTTCTACCTCTGAAATTATTCTTTTCTGAAATTACTCTTTGACTACATGCTTCTATTCTATCTTCCTAATACAACTGCTTTTTACTACTTTAACTAGAATAAACAGTTGTTTTAGATAAGGATTTGGTTTTTCTGCAATACTTATTATGTGAAACCAACCTTCCACCAATTTTTAGGATGCCTTATATGGCAGATAGAGCATGTCCAGAGAATTTACCGAAGTTTCCCATGTTCCCCAGCAACCTGATATAGTTAGCTTGACAGAATGGTAGAATCAATTTTTAAATGTATGACTGTAGTGGCACTTCCTTACAAGGCTAGGGAAAGGTTTTCTGTAACAATGTATATGCTTGCGGGTGGGAAGGAAACTGGGGACATTGATAAACAAAAAGGGACACTGGAGGTGGGAGTGGTGTTGGAACACTGTATAGCTGAAAAAACTGCATTATGAAAAACTTTGTAAATCAGTGTTTTAATAAAACTAAAAAACAACAAAAAGGCATGTTTTACATAGGAGTCCAATACATGATGCTTTCTCATCTATTTATTCACCAGGATGAAGAAACAGAAATGAGAGTATCATGCCCAATTATTCCCTTAAGGATTCATTCATAAATATTTTGCTTCCGCTCTCTGCAAACTAAGGTACTTCTAACTCTACAGATACAACTGCACAGACAGCACATCAGTCACTAAATACATGACAAAAATTCTATCAAATTGGAAGTTGGCTGCTTAGTTCTTCCTCACACCTCTGAAACAATGTTAGGAATAAGGTCATTATAGTACTACAGTTAGGGATTGCCAATGAAAATCTGAGATACAACTATACAATAGGAGTGAAGAATGTTTTGAATATATATTAGATCATTTAGGTCATATTATATCCATCCATATTATATCAATCTTATATACCATATTCATCCAGATATTATTCTAAAACAAGGGTGAAATAAATGAGAATGAAAATCAATAATAAAAGATGTTTATAAAGGGGGAAGGGAGGGAGAGAGAGAGAGACAATATGATAACAGAAGAAAAGAAATGATGAACATGGTGGAGAAGGCTTCCCTTTGAGCTACCAGGTTCAAAAATGCAACAAACCACATATGACCAAAAGATCCCATGAGTGGCCCTTACAGAAGTGTATGACAAGAACAACAATGACAAAAAAGGGTGAGATAGATTTTGTGTGGTCTGGAGCACTAGCACAGTGGGCAGGGTATTTGCCTTGCACGCAGCCAATATGGCCTACCCGAGTTCGATTCCTCCGCCCCTCTTGGAGAGCCCAGCAAGCTACTGAGAGTATCTCGCCCGCACGGCAAAGCCCAGCAAGCTACCCGTGAAGTATTCGATATGTCAAACACAGTAACATGTCTCACAATGTTACTGGGCCCGCTTGAACAAATCGATGAACAACAGGAGGACAGTGATAGTGACAGTGGTTTCCAAAACAGTAAGTACCTCAAGTATCCCTGGATGGAGCATGTTGGGGAGATAGAGTGAGCTATTATTTCACGCACAGCCTATAAATCTCCACTAGCAGAAGGCATGAGTGGAGGGTGGGCTGGGACCAGAAGGGCCCCAGACCAGCAATTCCATTAGGGTGCACAACTGAAACCCAAGAGGGGAGCTGACCCACTGCACTCCAAACTGAGGTAGCAGGCAAAAGATCAGGTGGAAAAAAAAAAGACCACACTATCTTCCAAAGCACAACAGACAGCAGGCATTTATCATCTCAGAACAAGGAGAATGAGAAATAAGGAAGGCTGGATTTAGAGTGCCAGCTAGTCCAAACCCAGGTGCAAGGCAATAGGGTCAGGATGAGGCACTGGGAACTGAAAGCAGGGAGTTATTATTGATTTGTACTGCAACTCTCAGCAGTGATTAGATGCAACATAAAGCAACACAGGTTCTGGGTGGAATTGGTGAACTCAAACCTTCAATTGCTATCTAAACCTGCACAAAATCAAATTTTCAACCTTAACCCTTAATGAAATAAGGGTGAAGTAGACATAATGAAATAATAGAAGAGCCGCCAAAAGTAATGGGTGAAGGAGATTGTCCAGAAGGGTGTTAGAGAACTCAGCAGTTCGCAGCCTCTTAGATAATGACTTCAAAGTAACCATTACAAGGCTGTTTAATAAAATGAAGCAAGAGACACATCAGTATGACTCCTTTCTCTCTGCAATCAGAAATCACTGAAGAGTTTGGTAACCAGTGAACTATAACAATTCACTAGAAGATCTCAGCAATAGAATGACAGAGGTTGAAGAATGAATCAGTATGCTCAACAATAAGAAGCAGAAGGTCATCAACAAAAAACAAAGAGGAAATGGATGAAAAGAATTGAACAATGTCAGAAAATTCACTGTCACTGTCCTCCTGTTATTCATCAATTTGCTCGAGCGGGCCCAGTAACATTGTGAGTCTTGTTAATATATCTGGCATATCAAGTATGTCACGGGGAGCTTGCCAGGCTCTGCCGAGCAGGCGAGATATTTTCGGTAGCTTGCTGGGCTCTCCGAGAGGGGCGGAGGAATCAAACTCAGGTCGGCCATGCTGGCTGCGTGCAAGGCAAATGCCCTACCTGCTGTGCTATCACTCCAGCCCATCAGAAAATTATGTGATAAATTTAGAAAAACAACACACAAATTACAGGCAGACTTGAGGAAAAGGTAGAATTTAGAAAAAAATATTGGTCAAAGAAATTATAGCTGAAAACTATCCCAAACTGAGGATTGATCCAAGAAGCTCAAAACAGATCCAAATAGATGAAATCCAAGACTTTGGCATTAAAAAATATTGTAAGTAAAATGGCAAAAGTCTAAATCTCAAGAGCAGCACGATCAAAAAAAAGTTTTCAATGTAAAGAACCATGTATAAGATACACAGTAATGCTATTAAATGAATAGTGTACATAGAAAACAAGTTGGATGAGATAAACATCCTAACAAAAATACTACCCAGTCAGGTTTTCACTCAAATTTGATGCAAAGCTTTATATACAAGCAATTGCTAAAAAAGTTAACGGCTTGGGGTTGGAGCAAATGCACAGCAGGTAGGGAATATGCCTTGTTAGCGGCTGACGCGGGTTCAATTCCCAGCATCCCATATGGTCCCGCAAGCACCTCCAGGAGTAATTCCTAAGTGCATGAGCCAGGAGTAACCCTGTGCATCTCTGAGTGTGACCAAAAAAAAAAAAAAAACCAGAAGAAAAGAAAAAGAAGTTAACAGCTATTAAATCAGGTTTTAAGAAGCACTAAATGATTTTGTTTAAAAGAGAAGACAAATTTTACTCATTCTCTCTACAAAATAATGGCAATGAATGCTTTCACCTCCGGTAATCTTACTTAACATTAAGGGGCCGAATTTTCCCATCAAAAGGCAGGGAGTGCGAGTCAGGAGACTGTAAGAGGTTAGAGCCCACCTTTATGCTTGATACAGGTTTGACCTCTACCACACTTGACATCTGAGACCCACTTGAGTACAGTCTTTGAGGCCCCCAGCACTACTGGGGTGGCCCAGGTGAGCAGCACCACAAAGTCCTTGAAAAGAATCACTGGCCCAATTTGTAAAAAAATTGCTAGGTGAGGTCCCCAAGTACTATATGAAAGGCATTTTTTTTTTCTTTAAGGCACAGAGCAGCTGGATGGATCAGAAAATGGAATTCAATCTTCTGTTCCTTAAAAGAGAAAACCCAAAGCAGTCATGTTCTATTAACACAGGTTCTAAGTAAAAGACTGGAAAACAAAAGAAAGATATGGTAAAAAAAAAAAAAGAAGAAGAAGAAGAAATAGAAGAGATGGTAATTGTATGACAAGCATTTTGGTTTCACTGTATGAGGTTCTAAAATGAACACTTGATATTCCATTACTCATTGATTTGCTGGAGAGGGTGCCAGTAACGTCTCCATTCGTCCCCGTTGTGTTCTAGTGTAGCCCAATGGCATCTGCTCATTCTTGGAACATGAAGAGCCTCAAACCGATTGTTCAGGGTCTTGACAAACAAGTCTGACCATTTTGTAGGTGGGCAGCCACGCGGTCTTTTGACGTCCCATGGAATCCAGTCGGTAACGGCTCTAGTTCAGCAGTTGTTTCCAAATGTCATTAGGTGTCCAGCCCATCTGATTTTTGCAAACGAGACAGCATCCCTGATTCTTGACCATCGATGGAGGTGGGAACTCTAGATTCTTTCTCTCATTTGAGTGAAGTGTGATAGTCCAAGCACAGCTCTTTCAATTCCTCTTTGGGAGACACGAATAGTATTTTCTTCCTGTTTTCCTAGGGCTCAGGTCTCTGAGGCATATGTAGAAGAACAGTGGACTCGAACAGATGTGCCTGGAGCCGGAGGTTCTTTGTCCTATTAGCTATTTCTTCAACACTTTTTTTTAATGTTTCATACATTATCTCCTTTTTATTTTACTTTTTAAAATTTTCATTAGTGAAAAACCATGAGGTATAGTTGTAGACTTACAAATTTTTGTGCTTGGGCTTCAATTATACAATGATTAAGTACCCATCTCTCCACCAGTGCCCATTTTTCACCAACACGGGTCCCAGTATCCTTCCCACCCCCCAACCCCTCATCCCACCCAAAGTATCAGGAGGTTCTTCAACACTCTTGAAAGCGTTCCAAGCTGCTCTCTTCTTCCTGAGCAACTCAGGTGTCAGGACATTTGTCATGTTGATTTCTCGACCTAAGTACACATAACTGTTTCATTCGGAGATGTTCGTTCTGTTGAGAGTGAATGGAATGTCAGAAATGAGATTGTTTCTCATAAACATTGTCTTTGTGAGCTTCAGCTGTAGTCTGACCTTTCCACACTCACAGTCGAGATCAGCCAGCATTTGTGCTGCTTGGCCAATGTTTGGTGTTATTAGAACGATGTCATCAACAAAGCAGAGGTGGTGTAGTTGCGGACCTTTTTTCACTCCCATTCCTTCCCATTCCAGTCATCGCATGGCATTCTCGAGGGTGGAACTGAAGAGTTTCGGTGAAAAGGTATCACTCTGCTGAACCCCTCTCTTGACATGGATGATCACTTCCTTGTAGAATGGTGAGATTCTGGTAGTGAATCCCCAATACAGCTCATGGAGGATCCTGATGTATTGAACGCCCTGTTTGGCTAGGGCTTCAATGACTGCTTCCGTCTCAACAGAATCAAAACTCTACCTTAAATCAATAAACGTTAGACAGAGTGGCATCTTGAACTCTCGAGAAACCTCAATGAGCTTGGTTATAGTGTGGATATGGTCGATCAGGCTGAATCCTTTGTGGAACCCGGCTTGCTTGCATGGCTGTCCTTCATCTAGTGTACTGCCAATCCTATTCAGGATGACTGGAGTGAACAGCTTGTAGATGATAGACAATAGGCAGATCGGGCGATAGTTGCCAATGTCATGGATGTCTCCCTTCTTGTACAGTAGTACAGTCCTGCTGGGTTTCCACTGGGATGGAATCTTGCATTCAGACTGGTAGCGTGTGAAGAGCCGAGCCAGTGTATTGATGAGTACCGAAGGCAGATTCTTCAGGTGTTCAGGTCTGACTTTGTCTGGGCCAGGTGCTGTTCGCTACTTTAGCGACTATATGGCATGTCGGATTTTGAAAGGGAGAATGTTTGGAACGACATATCCATCCTGCAGAATTTGGTATGTGGGCAGGTGGACGTGTTATTGAAGAGATCCGAGTAGAAGTTCTGGAAAATCTTCTCCATTGCCCTTCTGAAAGATATGATAGATCCATCAGGATGTCGAAGGGCAGCCATCTAGGTATTGTAGTTGGCAAAGGACAGGCGGTCGTTGCGAATGCTTTTCCCTGCTTCTCCCACATCTGTCAGCACTGCTGCTCTTCTCTGAGGTCTTCCTTGATTGCTACTCTGCACTGCTTTGCGAGCTTGTACATTCGCTTGTGGTTGTGTGAGGCTTATGCCAAGTCAAGTTGGCGAATAAGCTCAAGAGTTTTCTAAGACAGGCGGTTTTTTTTTTTTTGTGGCTATCTCTCTCTTGGCCTTCCTCGCACAATCATGGAGGTGCTGAATGACATCATAAGACACATCATAAGACACTTAATACCCATCTTCCAGGATTGCTGCACCATATTCGATAGGGTTCAAATATGGTTTTTTTTTTTTTTGGCTTTTTGGGTCACACCTGGCGATGTGCAGGGGTTACTCCTGGCTCTGAACTCAGGAGTTACTCCTGGTGGTGCTTAAGGGACCATTTGGGATGCTGGGAATCGAACCCGGGTTGACCGGGTGCAAAGCAAATGCCCTACCCGCTGTGCTATCTCTCCAGCCCCTCAAATATGGTTTGAACCATGGGAACGCCTGCAAAGGTGATTAGAGGCCTCCCTAAAAGACTCTATCCATCTCGGAGAGCCTGGCAAGCTACCGAGAGTATTCCACCCACATGGCATGGCCTGGCAAGCTATCTGTGGAGTATTGCCAAAACCAGTCAATACTATGGGTCTCATTCCCCTGACCCTGAAAGAGCCACCAATATGGCAGCGTTAGGAAGGATGAGGAAGGAGAGGCTGATGAAATCCCAAGGCCGATCTAGGCTGCCAAAACGAAGAAAGACAAAAATGACTGTCTGTACTTTCAATGGCATCGGATGCATCCATTGAGAACCTGATGGTACAAGTGTGAAAGATCAAGTATGACATGATTGGTCTGACTGAGACATGAAGGCATCAATCACATCACGCCATTTTCGACACTGGAGAAGAACTGTTACTCAGAACATGCGACAAAAGAGGCATCAGTGGTGCAGGTGTCCTTGTCAACACAAACTTGGCCATGAGCAGTGATTCATTCAAATGCCTAACAACCCGAATCGGATGATTACACTTGAATAGAAGTGGACCACTGCCGGCAGTTTCTGTCTTTGTTGTCTATGCACCAAAATCCAATTATGATGAAGGAGAAATTAAGAACTTCTACATGAAGCTGAAGAAGTTCTATAAAGAAGACCACACCTTCTACAAGATCATTGTGGGTGATTTTAATGCCAAGATAGGACCGAGAAGAACAGCCGAAGAACTCCACATTGGGACCCATGGTCTAGAATGGTACAAACAGGGTGACAGACTGTCTGAGTTCATCATGTCAAACAAGACCATCCATGGTAACTCACAGTTCCAGAAAGCTGAATCTAAACGTTGGACATGGAAGTCTCCCGGTGGATGGTTTCACAATGAAATTGACCACATCATATTCAATAGACAGTTTTACCTGACCGATGTCGCTTTGTCCCAAAATTCCAAATGGGATCGGACCACTGTCTCTTTTGTGCAAAATTCTACTTCACAGAGTGGGGAGAAAGGGCTGCAAAGTTTTAAGAAAAGAACTCCCAGAACGACCACCAACTGGGAGCTCTTTGGCACTACTGCAGCAACATGGGAAGATGCAGTCACTGAAAACATTGACGAAGAGTAAGATCGACTGAGGTTCTAAAATAAGGTAAATAAATCTGTGGTTAAAAAAATTTTTTAGTTGAATCACAGTGAGATACACACTTACAACGTTGTTCATGATTGGGTGTCAGTTATATAATAATCTGATACCCGCCCACTTTATCAGTGTACATTTCCCATTATATGGTTAAAATTTCTGAAAAGTTGCATAGGTGATGCTGTGATTAGCTCTGGTAAGAAATTCTAAGACATAATAGAATGTTCTAGAGTGCAACAGATGTTCTGTGTCTTGATTTGTATGCTACTTATTTGAGATACAGATTAATGAAACCTTTCAATTAAGACGTGCACTTCACTGTCATACCTCCATCATATTAAAAAATTTTTTAATTGACTTAAGAACGGTGATGTACAATACTGTTAACGATGGTTTCCTAGAACTTCTAATACTATACTTATCACCAGTGTACCACCTCCTCCCCCAAGGACCCCAATTCCCTTCCCATTTAACAGCCTCACCTCTCCCCAAACTCAGTTCTGTGGCTCATGGATCCTTAACACTGCACACTGGGCCAGCCCAGAATCACTGAGCTTTGAGTTCCTCATATCACCAAGTGGCCTTAGCACTGCTTTGGAGTCCTAAAAAACAAAAACAAAAAACTAGAAAAAAGGATAGGTGTGCAAAACATGCAGCTACAAAAATGTTTACACATTAAAAAAATAGAATATATGTGAATACCTTACTAAAATGGCAGATAACTTCAACAAATCTTTAACATATTCACACAATATTCAAATATTTGAAAAAAAGTGGAAAACCTAGTTATAAAATAGTACACATTATGTAATATGAATTTTATAAATGCAAAAACTATTTCTGGCTTGTGAGTTTACGAGCAATTTTTCCATTCTTTTTCATAGCTGCACTTTCCAAATTATACTTTCAAAAAGTTTCAAAATTTTATAATAAGAAAAAAGTTATTAGAATAGATCAAATAACAATGTATTATGTCAAGATGGGCTAAAAAATGCATAGGCAAATAATTATATGACAGCCAGGAAAGCAAATGAACAAATTGACAGGGGAAAAAATTAATAAAATTTTTATAGTCACAATAATGAATATTAAATATGGTTCCTGCTTTTCCTGAAAAAAATCAAACTAAGTGTTGTATGATTCATTTTCAAGTATGAGAAATTTTGTCAAACTTCTAATAATAATTTAAATAAATCTAATAATTTAACAAATCATGACTTTGCATCTATTATGTGTTCAACACTATATGATTTATACAGATATGAAATAAAGGTAACACTAACAAAAGAAACTAGATTATTTGGTCTTCTCTACTAATGTAGAAGGTTAACTTTTTTCATGCTTCTAGTCATACAAAGTATTTCTGGTTTTTTTTTTGGGGGGAAGAGCACAGGTTCCTACCCCTACCAACACTTGGTCAACTGGGTAATGGACTAATACCAAGGACTGTTTGCCCAGTAGTGTTGGAGCCACCAGGGCCAATCAAGTGGTGCTGAGGGGCTACCAGGTCTACACCTGGTGCTCAGAGAACCATGCAGTACTGAAGATTGAACATAGCACCCAACATTTACAAGGCATGTGTTCTAGCACCCTGAGCTATCTCCTGGACCAGCCAGAAAAATACTGAGAATTCATAACCAACACAAGGAACATTTAAAATCGCACCGCTGGATATTGAAATATTTTAATATTCACCACTTAGTGCCCCTTCCGAATACATTCATAAGAAAATTAAACAAATCAATATCTGGAACACACTGATTTCAAAGACTATGATGTCTTCAAAATGTTTATTTTATGTCCCATTTGAATAAAAATCACTTTAGTACTCCAAGACAAATAAAGATCTCTACCTTAAGCACAGGACCAGGAGTAAGCCCTGAGCACTATCAGGTATGGCTGCCCAAACCAAAAAAGAAATAAAGTGACTTTACTACTAACTGCAATTACTAATTACTCACCATTACTTTTCTTCTTATCATACCTCTATCAGAAAACACTTTGTTCACTTGTTTTTTTCATCATTTGCACTTCTCAGATTTCCATGTAAAAATTCAAGTTCCATAAAATAAAGAACTTACATGTGGATTATAGCTGAGTTCCCAACATTAAGAAATAAAGCATATGTAGGAATTTAAGAAATTGTGAATCAATAGATAATATTTTACTAGCTTTAGTTCAGTGTGTTTTAAAATAGGTCTATAATAGCAGAGTCTCTTGCCTCCGTGCTTGGCTGTCCTCACCAGGGCCCCTTGGAGGAGGGTGGGTTGAGTTTCTCTCCCCACTCCGAGAAGACTCCCAGCAGTTGAAGACCTCCAGTTCCAGCCACAGCCATGATTAAGACCACTCTCCACACATTCGGACGAGCCTCACACATGAAGGAACCAACCGGCAGGGGAACCCAGGTGTGTGGGACCTGGGGCTTAGATCTCCAAGCCTGCTCGAATTGGGACGGGGCCTCTTCCACCCAGATCCCCCATCTTTCAGTATGTAGGCGTTACACCCACCAACTGCCCCCCGCGCAGTGTAATCCCATCAACAGCCAAGACCCAGAGACAATCCCGAAAGTGCGCAGCCGCATGACATCTTATTATCTAGTTCTTACTCTGGAGAACTTGGCAGGCTACTAAAAGTATCCTGCCCACACGGCAGAGTCTGGCAAACTCCCCATGGCGTGTTCAATATGCCAAAAACCAGAAACGATGGGGCTCATTCTCCTGACCCTGAAAGAACCTTGAATGTGGCACTTTCTAAAATCTCAGGGCTAGGACAAAGGAGACTGGTGCCTGCTCGAGGAAATCGATGAACAACAGGATGACAGTGACAGTGATAACAGTAAAGCTCAGCAACTCAGCAACTATAATTCAACAACATGTACTAGTACCTACACTACACTACACACACACACACACACACACACACACACACACACACGATAAGATAGTACCTAAGACTGGACCAAGCTGGGATTCAGGTTAATTTTTTTATATCCCAGTTGTGGAAAGAGATATACTCAGGGTACTAATGGGAGAACATCACATAGATTTGACATTATTTCCTTCTCCAGAAGAAGCAAGGCATCCTTAAAGTTCAACTTCTAGTTTGGTTGTAGGACTTAGTTCATCCATGTGAAAAGACATGTAGGTCTGGAATGAAAACTCTTCAAAATAAAGCATCTTTTCAAAATTTCACAACCATCACACAAAAAATTTCAGCCAACACATCATCAAATTCACTTTTGGGAGAAGTTCATTTCAAAATTTTTCAGGAGAAAGGAAGATACATTATCTTGAATGGCAGGCATAAAGAACAGTTCCTATCTTCATGTTAGCACCAAAGACAGGATCTTGTGGTAGAAAACTTTGGGGGAATACTGAAATTTTGATTTTAAATGTCTCACCAAAAGTACAGAGATGACATTTGTGGAATATAAAATATCATAATATGCGACTAACAACTAAGGACAGTAGAGACAGGGCCAGGAAGATTGCTCCACAGTTGGAGGCTTGCCTTATGAGCTGGGGGAGAAGGCAGCTGGGACAGAGAAAGGATCATTAAGTCAATGAGGGTTGGAGGGATTGCTTGGTATGGGAGATGTGTGCTAACAGTAGATAAAGGATCAAACAAGATGTCCTCTCATTATCTGTATTGCAAACCATAATGCTCACAATTAGAGAGAGTAAGAGGGAAATTTCTTCCACACAGGCAGGGGGAGTAGTGTGATGGGGAGGGGGTAGGAATACTGGGGACATTGGTGGTGGAAAATGTACACTCGTGGAGGGACAGGTGTTTAATCACTACATTATTGAAACTCAAACATGAAAGCTTTGTAAGTGTAGCTCAAGGTCAATCAATGAAAAACAAAAACAAAAGTACAGAGATAAACCACAAGAAAACCAACACTTAAAAATAATTCCACCCTACCTCCAGGGTAAACAGTAATGCATTTTAGATAGCGAAAGAAATGAATAATAAGGAAACAGAAGAGATTTATAAAGTTGGTGAGAAAAAACAAACTGGTTAAATAACCAACCATTAGCAACCAAGAAAAGACGTGTACCAGTCTAGATACAGGTTGACCTTAATAGAATTATGCAGTGAAAAAAACAAGCAGAAAAGGCAGAAAACATGGTTACAAGTATAGCTAGAAAAGTGGATGAAATGATGAGGAAAATCTATTGGGCTTATTGGTTAGGAAGGAGAGGCTGTATTTCAGATAAGAAAAAAAGTTTATAAATAGAAGATATAAGACAGTTCTTTAGAGGAGACACAAAATAAACTAAGCAAGAAGAGACTTAAGCAACAACAAGGGCCTCGAAGAAGTATTAAGAAGTATTATTACTTTAAAGTAAGAAGTGATCATGATTTTAAGGTAAACAAATGAGAAATTTTTGAATTTCCACTGCTTTACAAATATGAGAAGATTTCAGGTAAGCCAGAATGTTCATTTATAAAAGTTCATGTTGTGACTAGCGTTGTGACAATAAAGGAAGTGAGGTCCAAAAGAACTGAAATTATATTATATACATAAATGTGATAATAATAATAACAGGGAATGAAATTTAAGATGGATAAAGAGAGAAATATAGGTTTGAAGAAAAGAACAGTGGTAGTATGATCTACAGAATTAAGTGACAATGGAGTTAAAAACTGTAGAAGTCAGAATTCTAAAGTATCTGAGTTAGTTAGAGAAGAGAGCACCAAATAAAGGGTGTTGTGAAGACCCTCCCAGGGTGGGAGAGACATGCTAAAAGTAGTCTATAGACCAAACATGATTGCCACTCAATGCCTCTCTGGCAAAACACAGTACCCAAAAGAAGAGAGAGAGAACAGGGGGGAATGCCCTGCCACAGTGGCAGGGTGGGATGGGGGGGGGGTGGGGGGTGGGGGGGATAGGGGGTGGGAGGGATGCTAGGACCCGTGGTGGGGGAGGATGGGCACTGGTGGAGGGATGGGTACTTGATCATTGTATAACTGAAACCCAAGCACAAAAATTTATAAGTCTATAACTGTACTTCATGGTGTTTCACTAATAAAAAAAGTGATAAAAAAAATAAAGTATCTGAGTTAGAAAGTGAGGAGACACAGGAAGTGCCTATCACAGATATTAAAGGTCAATTACATCATAGTTGAGTCTCAAATAGGTTATGCAGAATGGAGACTAAGAATGAGCACGCCCATGGTATAACCATTCTGAATGGAAGAACCATATGGTGCATGAAGTTAAGAAAAGAGATTCAAGAAGGTGAGAAATAGGTTACTGAAAGAATCATCAACAGAAACATTTAAATCACCAAGAATTATGACAGACGTGTGTTCACAAAAAAGACATCTCTAGGAAATGAGAGAAGATTCAAAGGAGTATGCACATGATTACAAAAGTACTGTGTAGTGTGTGGTACAGTCTAAGGCATGAGCTTATAATTGAAGGTGTTCAAAGAGGAAAATGGAGTAAGGATCCAAAAACACTAATAAGGAATAAGCCTGAAAGTCCATCAGTGTAACTGCTATAGAAGGGACTGAGTAAAAGTAGTAACATCAGGGTAGTAAAATAGTTTCACAGCAGGAAGGTATAAGCAACATACAGAAAAAAATATACAAATAACTTGGCTCATTTATCTGTTTACTAAAAAGCACTGTATTATGCACTGGGAGTAAAACAGTATAAAATTGTATTATGCACTGAGAATAAAGACATAATCTAAGACCTCACAAAACTGGGACTCAAGAAGTCTCATATAAAAGTAATTACTTTGAAGAAGAAAACTAAAATTTTATGACATGCTAACAGTTTTATTAAGAACTAAAGATCCATGTACTTGAAAGACAGTGTACAACGTATGCAATTATTTTAACAGACTTAGTAAGAACGGCATTAATTACATGCTAAAACACTCACTGGAAGTAAGCATATGTGAAGAAATCCATTTGGGATGTATGTGGTAATATAAAGGGGGAAGGGATAGTAAGAATATGCTTTTACTGATATATGCAGTTACCTGACACAAAGCAGCATCCCGTTCTTCTATCACAGCATTCATTTCTTCTGCAGTTATTCTCTTTCTACATTCCTTGGTCTTGTAGATTCTATCCACAATTATAGCTCCATTCTTCTGAATAGCTATCCCTGTGTCTGCATTGTTTATTCTGTTCAGTAATTCCTGTAATGTCTACCAACACCATTATATGTTAGTCAGACATGAAGTTTTAATATATTTTATTTAATATAGGGTTTTAATTAATAGGCACATGTGAATTGTAAATTGACTGAGTGAAGTTATTGAATTTTCATATTGCAGCAAAGATGTACATTATTAGTGTGTCAATTCTTCTTTTTTCCCACATCTTAGTTCTTGAAACCCACTCAATTGAACTTAAGCCTCTAAGATATAAGACTGACATCAAGAAATCTCCTCAGAGAATGGCTTACCATGTCATTTTCTTCAGGGTTAATATTTTCTAGCCTAGAAAAAAGGGACACAGAAAGCCTGATCAGTAGCATTTCCTTAGTGCAGCAAAATGAGTTCGCTTTTTAAATCTTTAGAACCTCAAGTAATTTCATTCGACTAGTCTTTAGAGTCAACCATGACACTGAACATATTAAAGTGCCACCTGCTCGACTCCATCTTTCAATAATGCTCCATATCTTCTGCACTGACTTCAGACTGTTAAGTTATTAATGTTTACTGCTATATATGACTACAAGGATCAATTGTTCATATGTGCTTAGATGAAGAAAGTTCCCTAGTGATAGAAGTACTCATTCTTATCATTATATTTATTCCTAGACTTTCAATTCTTATCAGAAACTGTATTTCTTCTCTTTTTTGGACATCATCACAAATAAAACAAGGCAGGTTTCTTTTTTTATTATAAAGTTTAGCTATGTTCCCTCAAAAGCAATGACAAATAATTACCACTAAATTTGACCTGAAAAATCTCCTGCTGCTATTTTTCTTTTCTGTTAACACAAATACTACACATAAAGACTGACCAAAATTGGATCTTTCGAGATAGAAATGCTTTCTCTCTTTTCATAACTAAAAGAGAATTATATAACTTAAAAACAAAGTGAACTGATTAATTCATAAAACAAATTCTATAAGTCTTTATAGCTTTTACTAGAACGTTTATAGATGTTTATTAATTAGGGAAATACAATAAAGGCAAAAAAGAAGTTCCAAAAAAGACTTTAGGAAGCTGTCTATAATTAACTCAATCATTACATTGCAAAAATTAAATGAAAATCTGAGTATTAATGAAATATAAATTTCAAAAATGATCTCAATTATTTAAAAATGTATTTGAAAGTTTAGATATTCAAGCTGCTATTTCTTATTTGTATTTTACCACTTCTGCGCTATTAACCACACAAAAAGGGGAAAAGATTATAAAGGAAAGTTTTGCTTCAAATTTGTTCCAAACTCCGTATTTCATGAAATTATTACATTCAGTGAGAAAGCATTTGACTTTGCATGCATTTAGGTCATGCCTAGTGCTTTTTGGGGGCTGCTCCTGGTTCTGTGCTCAGGGGTCAGCCTGGTTGAGTATTGGGGGGTTCACATGTGGTCCTGAGGATTCTCAAATCAGGATCAGCGCACATTCAGGAAACATCTTAACTATTTCTATCCACTATTATAAAACATTGCATTTATTTTCCACTTTTTTAATTTTGGGGTCACACCAAGCAACGTTCAGGGGCTACTTGCAGTAAAGAACTCAGACATTACTTCCCTTGGTGCTTGGGAGATTAGGAGGTGCTAGGCATAGAAATCAAGCCACAAGCATGCAAAGCAAATTTTCAGCCCACTGAACTTTCTCTCTGGTCACATATTGCATTTTAACAAAAACTTTATGTGCATATTAAAAAAAACACTTCTATTTAAAAATTTTCTGAAAGGCATAGTAATTTTGAATTATAATTGAAATTTTCAACTTCTAACATGCATTTAGATTAATATTTCAATAAAGATAAATACTCTCATCTTTTATACTTCTCCCAAAAACATTAACAGTTTTCAAATAAACTGCTTCATTAAATTTTGTGTAAGATCTGTGAAGATAATTTCTGGTTTTACTCAATTAAAAACATCACTGTCACTGTCACTGTTCTCCAGTTGTTCATCGATTTGCTCGAGTAGGCCCAGTAACACTGTGAGACAGGTTACTGTGTTTGGCATATCGAATACGTCACGGGGAGCTTGCCAGGCTCTGCCGTGTGGACGAGATACTCTCAGTAGCTTGCCGGGCTCTCCGAGAGGGGCGGAGGAATCGAATTCGGGTTGGCCATGTTGGTTGTGTGCAAGGCAAACGCCCTACCCACTGTGCTATCGCTCCAGCCAATTAAAAACACGAGAAAGCAAAATAGGTAAATTTCTCATACATTTTAATAATAAAAGAATTTCAAGTAAATTGATAATGTAAGTATGGTTACTGTTCAAGAATAATTTTATGGAAGTCACTTGGTGATACAGCATTCCCTTATTCATGATCTTTTTGCACAAAGTCATACTAGAACTGCTTATGGGAAAATGAAATTTAATTTGAATTCCATAAGCTTCATAATTCATTAGTTAAACTGATAAATGTGAAGACAGATTAGAATCAAACATTTATATATTTAAAAAATTAGTTCCCAAACTTAGAAAGTCCCCTTTATTATTTCAAAGAATTATATAAAGTCAGAAAGAAAAAACTAGTCAACAAGTTTGAATATTCTAAATAATTAACACAGTAAAAAGTGTAAAAACTAATATTCTAAATTTCTGTCAGCTTCACAATGTGAAAAATTATTACTTTAAGGAGATATAAAAACAAGTATTATAAAATTAACATGTTTCAACAGGAATTGGTTAAGAATACTGTATTAAAATTATTTCAAATTCTCTTAAGCGACTATAATTTTTTACATCATATGTATGTTTTTTTGTTTGAGGGCCACACCTGCAGTATGCAGGGCTTATTCCTTCCTGGCTCTGCACACATTGTTCACTCCTGGCAGACTCCAGGACCATATGGCGTGTCAGGGATTGAACCTGAGTTGGCTGTGTGCCAGGCAAGTGCCCTACCTGCTATACTACTGCTCCAGCCCTTAAATTACATTTTCTTATTAAAAGTTATTCTACAACTGTGACACAGAAAGTTAAGATTACAACAGTAAATAATTTAAGTGACTGTCCTTAAAAGTATACACACATACACACAACATATACAAATATATGTGCTTATACATACTTGTATGTTTTGCTATTTCTTATTTTGTTAGTGAGTAAATCTGAATTGCTTTTGACCAAGCAAGTTCGACTTTTACCATTTATTTAGATCTTAATTTTTCTTTACTAGTGTATATATATATATATATATTTTTTCCTTTTTGGGTCACACCCAGCAATGCTCTGGGGTTACTCCTGGCTTTGCACTCAGGAATTACTCCTGACAGTGCTCAGGGGACCATATGGGATGCCGGGGCTCAAACCCAGGTCAGCCGCATGTAAGGCAAACGCCCTACCTGCTGTGCTATTGCTCTGGCCCACTATTTTATATTTTATAAATGATACAGAAAATAATAAATGAATAATATAGCATGGTAGTAAATATCACTGAGAGAAAAAACTGTAATATAAGTAAATAATGATTCGTCTGAGATTTGAAAACATAGAAACAAGTACCTTCAATACAAATACAAAACAAAATAGAAAAATTCAGTGCTTATATTTCTCTACTTCGTTTCTCTTAAAAAGTCTGAGGGAGGGACTGGAACTATAGTACAATCAGGATGTTTGCCTTGCACTTAATCAACCTGGGTTTGATCACTTGCACCCCATATATCTATGTTCCAAGACCTCCAGGAGTGATTCCTGAGTGTGGAGCCAGAAGAAAACCTTGAGCATTTCAGGTGCGGCCCTCAAACCCAAAAAGTAAATAATTAAAAAATGAACTCTGAGGGAGCACTGGTAACAGATATGAGGGATCAACTACATCACAAATGAATTTTAACTACATTATACATTACTTTTTTCTTCATAGGCTTAGAAAATACTATTAATGGCTTTCTCATTTGTTCTCAACACAGATACTAAATACTGCCTTGAAGCACACAAGATCAAAAAGACAATGTATAAATGAACAAGTGTGTGTATGTTCCAATAAAAATTTTTTTATAAAAGCAAGTAGAAGGCTGACTTATAGCACTTGTATTACTTTTCAGATCCCTGATACAGAGAATTAAAAAAATGAAGCCAGACTGTAATATTAATATAATTTAACTTTCAGTTCAATATATTTGATATACATTTTCCTAACACCTAATATCTATGTAAGGATTACTAATAAAAATCATTTTCAGATATTTAATTGTCCTTCAATTAATATCACATAATGAAAACATAAAAATTAAGAAAAACACCCTACATTTAGAAAAAAAGAAAATATGAAATATCTACACAGGCATTCCTTTTCATACACAAAATAACACTTTTATGTCTATGGTTTCTAGCAGCATTTACAACATATAAAGGAATACTGACTTGATAAAAAATGAAGTAATAACTTGTTTTATATAAAGTGTTATTGAAAATCTATAGATAATAACAAAGTTTACAATTATGTAAGATATTCTCAACTCTATGCCTACAACCTTCTAACTAAAAAGTCATGATAATTAGCACAGGTTTTGCTAGAATAATTGTCCATAGGTTCAAGTTTCAATTGATTTCCTATATCAGGAAAATTCTGACTGATAGTCTTGCACTTTGAAGACCCAAGCATGAAACATCACTTAATCACTTAATCCCCGTTATTCATCGATTTATTCGAGCGGGTGCCAGTAACATCTCCATTCATCCCGGTTGCGTGCTAGCGTAGCCCAATGGTATTTGTTCGTTCTAGGAACATGCAGAGCCTCAAACCGATCATTTAGGGTCTTGACGAAGAAGTCTGACCATCTTATAGGTGGGCGTCCACGTGATCTTTTGATGTCCCATGGAATCCAATCAGTAATGGCTCTAGTCCAGCGGTTGTCTGTAAACCTCATTACGTGTCCAGCCCATCTGATTTTTGATGTCTTGGCAAATGAGACAGTGTCCCTGATTCTTGAGCGTTGACGAAGATCAGAACTCCGGATTCTATCTCTCATTTGAGTGAATCGTGATATTCCAAGCATAGTTCTTTCGATTCCTCTTTGAGAGACCCGAATAGCGTTCTCATCCTGTTTTCGTAGGGTCCAGGTCTCTGAGGCATATGTTAATGCAGGAAGAATAGTGGAATCAAAGAGATGTGCTCGTAGCTGGAGGTTCTTTGTCCTTTTAGTTATTTCTTCAATGCTCTTGAAGGCATTCCAAGCCGCTCTCTTCCTCCTGCGCAACTCAGGTGCCAGGTCATTCATCGTGTTGATTTCTCGACCTAGGTATATATAACTGTTGCATTCGGAGATGGTGGTTCCGTTGAGAGCGAATGGAGCGTCAGGAACAAGGCTGTTTCTCATAAACATTGTCTTCGTAAGATTCAGCTGTAGTCCGACCTTTCCACATTCACGGTCAAAGTCGTTCAGCATTTGTGCCGCTTGGCTGATGTTTGGTGTTATTAGAACGATGTCATCAGCAAAGCGGAGGTGGTGTAGTTGCCGACCATCTATCTTCACTCCCATGTTTTCCCATTCCAGTCGTCGCATGATGTTTTCGAGGGTGGCACTGAAGAGTTTTGGTGAAATGGTATCACCCTGCCGAACCCCTCTCTTGATATGGATGATTACTTCTTTGTAGAATGGTGAGATTTTGGTAGTGAATCCGCAATAGAGCTCACGAAGGATCCTGATGTATCGAGTTTGTACGCCCTGATTGGCTAGGGCTTCCATGACCGCTTCCATATCAACAGAATCAAAGGCCTTCTTTAAATCAATGAACGTTAGACAGAGTGGCATCTTGAACTCCCGAGATACCTCAATGAGCTTGGTTATTGTGTGGATATGGTCGATGGTATTAAATCCTTTTCGGAATCCAGCTTGTTCACATGGTTGTCCTTCATCTAGTGTTCTGCTAATCCTATTCAGGATGACTCGAGTGAATAGTTTGTAGATGACAGA
This sequence comes from Sorex fumeus, assembly GCF_029834395.1. NCBI lineage: Eukaryota > Metazoa > Chordata > Mammalia > Eulipotyphla > Soricidae > Sorex > Sorex fumeus. The sequence goes on from NW_026606155.1 coordinate 57,766,065, forward strand.
CAATAGGCAGATTGGGCGATAGTTGCCAATGTCGTGGATGTCTCCTTTCTTGTATAGTAGTACAGTCCTGCTGGTTTTCCATTGGGATGGAACCTTGCATTCAGACAGGTAGCGTGTGAAGAGTCGAACCAATGTATTGATGAGTACTGATGGTAAGTTCTTCAGGTGTTCAGGTCTGATCTTGTCTGGGCCAGGTGCTCTTTGTTTCTTTACCGACGAGATGGCATGTTGGATTTCGGAAGGGAGAACATTGGGAACGACATATCCATCATGTGGTATGTGGTATGTGGGCAAGTGGATGTGGCTATTAAAGAGATCTGAGTAGAAGTCATGAATAATCTTCTCCATTGCCCTTCTGGAAGATGTGATAGATCCATCATGATGTCGGAGGGCAGTCATCTTGGTTTTGTAGTTGGTGAAGGCATTATGAATGTTTTTCCCAGATTCTGCTGCATCTACCAGTACTGCTGCTCTCCTGTTTTTGAGGTCATCCTTGATGGCTTCTCTGCACTGTTTTGCCAGTTCGGATGTTCGCTTGTGGTTGCCTGAGGCATGTGCCAATGAAACATCACTTTTCTTAATTTATCCCTCATCAGTCAATACCACCTCTTTCCTTTTTGAACTTATACTCATCACCAGGTATCCAATAGGAAAAAGCCAAACTTTGACCTCCAATGATAAAGAGAATCAGCACTTATCTAATCAGAGTATTCAGGGTTGTTTTTTATTTATTTATTTGCTTTTTGGGTCACACCCGACAATGCACAGGGGTTATTCCTGGTTCATGCACTCAGGAATTACTCCTGGCGGTGCTTAGGGGACCATATGGGATGCTGGGAATCGAACCCGGGTCGGCTGTATGCAAGGCAAACGCTCTACTCACTGTGCTATTGCTCCAGCCCCTCAGGGTTGTTTTTAACCTTTAATTTCCACACGGTGATATTCATTGTATATATTTTTAAATGTACCTTATTTTAAAAAGGTAAAGGTAAAGGTAAAGGCCCTCCCGTTGATCGTCGATTTGCTCGAGCGGGCCCAGTAACGTCTCCATTGGAGACTTTGTTGTTACTGTGTCTGGCATATCAAATACCCTCGGTAGCTTGCCGGGCTCTCCGAGAGGGGCGGAGGAATCGAACTCGCGTCGGCCGTGTTGGCCGCTTGTAAGGCGAACGCCCTACCCGCTGTGCTATCGCTCCAGCCCTTTGGAAAAAAAACAGTATCTTGAAAGTTGAAATATAGATAAGCCAACTTGTCTATGTAATTCACTGAAAACTGAGAACTTGTTTGTTACTGTTTTCCTAAAGTTAAAAAATGTTTTTATAAAGGTGAAAAAGCAGGAACCCAGGGAGATGTGTCAAAGGTCCCTGGGTTTGATTCCTGGCAACACATGCTCCTCCAACATCTGGAACAATCCTTAAGTACAGTGTCTGGAGTAGAGTCATCCCCGCCCCCCCCCCCCCCCCCCCGCCAGCAACAAAGGGTATGGCTCAAAAACAAACAAAAAGATTGAAAAAAATGAAGCAGAGGACTGGAAGAATATTAACACAAGAGAGACTTAACAGAAAGATGCAAAGCAGATGAGAAGTGGCAAAAATATGAGAACAAAGAAGACAGAAGGAATTGCAGGAAGCAAGAAATAGGCAACTAAAATAATTTCATTTGGGATATGATAAATTTGAATGGCCTATGTTAATCTGGGATATATAAGACCTACAATGTGGAATTTATAGACTTTGATTCTAAAAGGTATATAGAAAGAAAAATACACTGGAATAGCCAAAACAGTTCTGCAACTGAAAAAACAAAGAGAGAGAAAACTAACATAAGAGAATTTTTAGAGCCCGGCAAGCTACCAAGAATATCTCGCCCACACGGCAAAGCCTGGCAAGCTACCCGTGATGTATTTGATATGCCAAAAACAATAACAACAACTCTCACAATGGAGACGTTACTGGGCCCACTCAAGCAAATCGATGAACAACGGGAAGACAGTGACAGTGACTTGAAAAAGTCAGGTTTAGACAAAGGTCAATGTAGATACATAGGTCAGTGAAACATAACAGCAAATTCAAAAATTAATCTAAACCATGAGATACTAAAATGTTTTTAATAGAGATGAAAAAGAAACTTAATGAGGAAATAACATTTAATAATTATAAATGTCCATCTACAAAAAGAAACAAAACAAAAACCCAATCAAACAAAAAACCTACACATGTTCATCTTAAACAAAAATTAAAATGACTGAAAATGTGAAAGAAATGTGTATCTTTCAGTAGAAATGAAAATCCTAGGTAAATTTCTACATAGTTTTAGAATCAACAGAAAAAATACAATTTATAAGAAAAAAATGTAGTAACTTGAAGATATGCTCAGCTAAAAATATATGAAAGTTGCATATATAACAAATTATTTATATGCAGAATACATAAATCTAGAATAGAAAAAAACGCCAAAATTTGAAAAGCTGGTCAAATGCATGAAATTCTTTGTTAGAGATAATATATAGACAGCAAATATGCACATACATATAATACGATACTAGAAATAACAAGCAACAAAATGAGTTAACTGCAAATCTTGACAAGGATGGGAAGCAACAGCAATACATGATTCAGTTCTGGGATGTTAGGCAGTACAACCACTTTAGAAGAGTTTGACAGTTTTGTTTAATGTTAACATAGAATTAACATATGTAGTAATCATGTTATCAGGTTTACCAACTGATTTGAAAATACGTCACACATGTTTGTCACATATGTCACAAAAACTGTATGCAAAAATGTATAGCGGCTTTATTAAAAATCATCAAGAATTCATTTTTAGAGGAATCACCAAAGACTCAGAGGATTCTAGGATAACATGCAGACAATAATATATTAATATATTAAAAGAATTTAAAAAACCACCCAATCACAAAAGAAATATTTAGCATGATATTACTTGAGGAAGCAGGAAGCAACGAGTTAATCTAAAAGAGTCAATCTGAAAAATGTTATAAAGGACAGGGATGGTCATTTCTTAATGGCCAAGAGATCTATTCATCATGAATAACTTATACTCCTAAATATCTATGCACCTAATGAAGGGCCATCAAAATACCTGAAACAACTGCTAATAGAGCTGAAGGATTTAATAGCAATACAACAGTAGTTGGAGATTTAAATACAGCTCTTATCTCTACTTGATAGATCAATGAGGCAAATCTCAACAAGAAAACACTAGTCTCTAAAAACAAATTGGTACAGATGGGCTTAGCAGACATATATAGGATCCTTCATCCCAAAGAGCTGAGTACACATTCTTCTCGCAGCACATGAGATATTATCCAAGACTGATCACATTCTGGGCCACAAGACACATCTTTATAAAATCAATATGACAAAAAAATATATCTATACTCTCATGAAAATGAAAATTTATCACAAACAGAAATGGGGGAAAAAACAAAATACTTGGAAATTAAACAACTTACTACTAACAACCAGTGCGTCAAAGAGGAAATTAAGAAGAGACCAAAAGATTCCTGGAAACATATGGGAATGATGAAACAAGTTACCAGAACATATGGGATACAGCAAAGCAGTGTTAAGAGGGAAGTTCACAGCAATGCAAATATTCATTAGGAAGCAATAAAAGACCAATCAAATAATCTAACAGCACAGTTTAAGGTGCTAGAAAAAGAATAACAAATGGAGCCCAAATCAAGCAGAAGGAAGAAAATAATAAAACTTAGAGGAAAAAAAAAACAATGAAATGAAAACTTACAAACACACACACAAACACAATTCAAAAGATCAATGAAATTAAAAGCTGGTTCTTTGAAAGAACACACAACAATGATAAACTATAAGCTAGACTCATAAAAAGAAAGAGAAGATCCTAATAAACTTAATCAGAAAAAAAAGGGGATATATCACAACAGATATGACAGAAATTCAAAGGATATTCAGGAACTAAGATGAAAATCTTTATGCCATTAAATTGAAGAAACGAAAAAAAATGCATTGTTGGACTGTGATCTTCCTAGACTAAAGATAACCTTATAAAACTGAACCAACAGTAATCACAGCAACCCAACAAAGCAATTACTATCCAAAAAATAGAAATGATAATTAAAAGTTTCCCCCAAAATGCAAGCTCAGGTCCAAATGTGTTTTGGTCTTCAAGCCTTTCATAAAAGACCTACTCACAATCCTTTCAGGTTATTCCAGAAAATTCAAGAAACAGAAACTCTCCCTGTTTATATTAGGCAAACATTACCCATATCAAAAGAAGACAGAAACATCACCAAAAAGGAAATCTTGTATCCCTGATGAATAGGGACATAAAGGTCCTTAATAAAATATTAGCAAACCAATCCAACAATAAATCGAGGGGCTAGAGCAATAGTGCAGATGGTAGGGCCACTGCCTTGCAATGGTCAACCTGGGTTCAATCCCTTATACCCTTTGGTCCCCAAGGCCCTGCCAGGAGTGATATCTGAGCACAGATCCAGAAGTAAGCTCTGAGCACCACATGTGTGGCCCAAAAACAACCCCTCACCCGCAAAAAGCTCACATATCATGACTAAAGAGGATTTCTCCTAGGGATACAAGGATGGTTTATAAGTCAATTAATAAAATATACCACATATATACAAGGAAAAATAAAATCTAAAGATCCAACGCCCATTCATAATAAAAACAAAAACCCTACTCAGTTAAATAGAGGTATAAAGAAATCTCCTCAGCCAAAAGACTACCTCAAGTGTCATGTAAGTTCATTCACTGACCATGATCTAGAAACTCATAAACAAATCTTGAAAAGCTCAATATCACAGAGATTGTTCCGGACCCCATACAAGGCTGAGTCGTCCAGGAAACCCTGGAGAAGGATGGGTGAGCCCAGCACCCACCCAATCTGAGACCTGGCAGTGAAAAAACTGCCAATATGCTCCGGACTAGACTCCACAGGTCCAGACAAGCCTCATCCAGAAATTAACCTGTTGAAAAATTCAGGTATGCTGGTTGGTTTTGTGATTGAAAACTCTAGGTTTCCACAGAGTCTGGGATGGATTACCCCCCGCCCCCCAATTTCCCCCTATCTCCCATCTCCAGAAGTCCTGGCAGTTACACACAGGCCCTAAATACACCACCCAGTTAAAAATTTAACTTCAGCCGTATCACCCATTAAAAACTTTGGACTTCCTGGAGCAACACTTCAAACTCTACAATACTGATAAACTGTAGCACACAGATTGGATGGGATATAATGTAGAAGGCACTCATTCTCGATTAACAAAATATCAACAAAGAAGGCTTAACCTGTAACAACATTTTAGCAATCTCTTATGCAAGCAATTAATGGCTCCATGGTGAGATACAACAGTTTTCTAAGGAAACATTTTTTCCCCCTAACTTTCTTCTAAGAAAACATTTTTGATCATCCTTTTAGTAAACGAAAACAAGCAATATAAAATAAATTGCTGAGGGACTGCTATGGGGGTGGTTAGGAAAATTGGTGATTAATGGTGGTGGGAAGGTGCAATGATGGAGGGACTGGTGCTGGTAGATTGAATGTCTGTAACAAATCATCATGAACAACTTGTAAACCGCAGTGTTTGTTGAAAGTGTAAGGGGAAAATAAAATTTAGAAAAGAAAAGAAATATCCTCAATATAGTTAAAGCTGTCAACCATAAACTGACAGCTAACATAATACTCAGTGAAAAACTGAAAGTCTTCTCCCTAGGTTCAGGCACAAGAAATAATCGCCCACTTCCACTACTATTATTCAACACAGTATTGGAAATTCTGGCTATAGTAATTAGGCAAGAAAGAGATATAAAGGACATCCAGATTATAAAAGAAAATGACAAATTGTCACTACTTTCACATAACATGACACTAAGAAAATCTTAAAGGTTTTACAAAAACTCCTAGAAACAACAAACCTATGGAGTAACATGGCAGACTACGAAATCAAAACACAGAAATCTGTGGTATTCCATATGTAAGAAATGCAACGAAAGAGAATTTTAAAATATCTTTTTAAAATTATCCTCAAAAAAATCAAGTACCAGAGTGAACAGCAGAATGAGTAGGGCGTCTGCCTTGAACACAGCTGACCCAGGTTTGATCTCCAGCATTGCATATGATCCCCAGCACACCAGGAGTGATCCCTGAGAACAGAGCCAGGAGTAACCCCCGAGAACCACCAAGTGTGACCCCCACCCCCATCCACACACACAAAAACCACGTGTGAACACTCTGGTGTTGGAACACTGTATAAATCAATAAATTAAAAATTCTACCATTAATGGTAATATAAATTATGGTCACTGTCCTCCCGTTGTTCATCGATTTTCTCGAGCGGGCCCAGTAACATCTCTATCGGAGACTTTGTTGTTACTGTGTTTGGCATATCGAATACGCCACGGGGAGCTTGCCAGGCTCTGCCATGCGGGCGAGACACTCTTGGTAGCTTGCCAAGCTCTCCGAGAGGGGTGGAGAAATCGAACTCGGGTCGGTCATGTTGGTTGCGTGCAAGGCAAACGCCCTACCGCTGTGCTATCGCTCCAGCCCATAAATTATGGTATCTTTAGTAAATAAATTTAAATTTAAAAAATCTTAGCACAGCGGGTAGGGCGTTTGCCTTGCACGCAGCCAACATGGCCGACCAGAGTTTGATTCCTCTGCCCCTCTTGGAGAGCCCAGCAAGCTACCGAGAGTATTTGATATGCCAGACACAGGAACAACAAAGTCTCCAATGGAGACGTTACTGGGCCCGCTGGAGCAAATCGATGATCAACGGGAGGGCCTTTACTTTATGCAAATACTTATATCAGCTTTATTCAGAACTCACCAATAATTTAACAAAAATCACCAAGGACTCAGAGAATTCTACAAAATAATGGAGGTAATGAAAAAAGTACCTAAAAATATAGGTAGCATATTATTATTTGAGGAGGCAGAGGGAAAGAGAGCCAGACTAAGTAAACTGACAACTAACTAACAATAAGATTAAAGGAATTCCCGGTACCCCATATGTTCTCCTGAACACCAGGAGCGATCTCTGAGTCGCGAGCTAAGAGTGTGTCCTAAGCACGACCCTTTCTGACTCCCAGCCCCCCAGAAAGACTAAAAGACCTACACATAAACAGAATTCTAGTAAGTAAAGTTGTTTCTATTATCGTTTTCATTTATGTATTCTGCAGCAGAATACATAATTTAAGAGTCTGTTGTGTTGGGGAGGAGGGAAAGGGAGGGGGAGGGGTCAGGTTTCTAACTGCTAGAAAGGAAATAACACAGAACAAGTCATAATAACTTAGATGGTAGTGGATTAAAATCAGAGACAGCAATATAAATTCCAGTTTATATTAATGAAGACATTTATATAAATAATGAAAAGTTTATAAATGCGTACAAATAATGACTATACTTCAGTGTTTCCTAGCATTATCTACTGGTTAGGTCATTAAGTAGTCATACCAAGCAACAGTGAACAAACGAGTATCCAGATGCTGGTTTCTAATACTATTTTCCAATAAACTAAGCTAAGGCTTCTTTGAAGGATGGCTGACTCTAGGGATGGCAAAAGGAAGAAAGTATTCAAAACTAAACGGATGGGCACGGATCACAGGGATACTAGAACAAGCAACCTGAAAAAGATTCCAATGGCCAAAAACTTAACTTTCCAAGCACAAAATAAATAATGTAGTTATCAGATTGTAGCCAAAAGGATTAAGTGACTATCAATGAGTCTTTATTCATGTAAACAGTCAAATAATGAATTGAAGAAAAGACAAATTTCCTGCACTAGTACTTTAGTTTCAGTGGATATTTTCCCCTTTTAGGAGCAGAGCTCAATGAACCTTTCTTCCCATATCCTATCCTTGAATACAGAGTATATTTTATCGTTTCCTTTAAAAACCAAAATATAAAAACATAATGTAGTAATTTTAGAGTGGAAGAACATGACAAGATTACATTGGGTAGGAGACCAGTATTTAACCAATATTTAACTAGGAGCTAGTAAGTCATGCTGGAACTAAGTTTGAAATATGTGATAAAAATAGCATCTTATAGTTTTTGTTTCTTAAAATAGCAACACCTCAGTCTGAGAAAAATTTAAGAAAAACACAAATTGAAAAACATTTATAAAACTCCTGAATATTGTCAAAACCATGGAAAGTTTGAGAAATTTTACAAAGTATTATATTTGAGCTGTGAGCTTGGAACACAAAAATGAACTTAAGAGAAAATTTGGTGAAACCTGAATAAAGTATGGAGTTTACTGAATAACAGATAACAGTGTTACTTTCTCCCCTGTGACATATGTCCATTGGTAATTTGTCATTAACAATAAGGGAAATTAGGTGTCAGAACTACATATACCATGTTTATAACTGTTCTAAAAATCTAGACTTTAAAAAAAAAGTTTGAAAAAAGGAAGCTTGAGTCAAGACAATTGAGAAAAATCACAAAGTAATAATTTATCCCATCAAATAACCAAAAAAGATAAAAATTATGATCAAGGGGCCAGAGATATATTTCAGAGGATAAGGTCTCTTGAGTACTACTGGTGAATCCCCTCCCTAAATTACAATTAAAGGAAGGATAGATATCAGTTTCTCAAGTAAGCAGAAGGTGGAGGTTTTGGTCAGGATCACCTAACTTTTGCTTTAACACAACAAAATACAAAATGCAAAAGGATAATGAGCTCACCAAATTCTGAGACTTTTTCACTAATTTTTGAGCTTGGAAATAATCTAAGAAGCCAAAAAGCTGAGTAACTAGCCCTAAGGAAAGTAAACCCTTCCTCAGCATAAGCCTGAATTTCTGAAAATTCTTTCCAAAAAAGAGTCTTTGGGTCTGGTCTTTTTCTGTTACATGAAATGAGCAAATAAAAGCTCAAAAGTATTACTTTTTGGACTCATGATATATACACAACCAGAGAAAGTGAAACCTTGGTATAAGACAACAAACACAATATTGTAAGCAGAGAACAAATCTCAAAAAAAGTAGACAAAAAGCCCCAGAAGTCTTTCCAATCTATATTTACTACAATCATCATCACTCCATCCAACCCATACTGTAGGGATATATAAAAAGATATAAAAAGTAATACCTAGTTAAGAAACTGTAAGTCAGAGGACAAGGCAAACTGACTTAAACTATTACAATTTTTTATCAAGGAAAAATGAGAACAAAGCACAGTTTAAGTAAAAGCAAGATGATGGAAAATGAAATGTCAACAATGACCAAAATACACCATAAACACGATAAAACATCATGAAATGAAATGAAGATTATGAAACATAAAATAAGATTATGAAATATAACATAAGCCTAAAGAGAGAATACAATGTATTAGTGGCATATTAGAAGAACATAAGAACATTAATTCTGTAAAACAAATTTCAAAAAGAAGATGTAGGATGATGTAGGATAACAGAGGTCTAAACAAGAAAGAATGAAAAGAGGAAGTGAAAACTTAAGGAAACATTAAGAATCACAAAAACAACAATGACATAGAAAGAACAGGGAAGGGAATTGTGACAAACACAGAAAAGGCTTGAGAATTTTTTCAGTGGAAACAGAAAAAACTAATGGCTCACATATATAATTGGACACAAAGAGAAAACCAGAAAGACCAAAAGTTTACAAAACTAACATTTTTCTGAAAGTAAGGAAAACTCAAGATCTTAAAAAGCCATGGTGTCTAACAGACCAAACAGAATTAATGGCCCAAATATCTCATTTTTGTAACCCAAATGCAATGTTAGTAGAAAATAACCAACACTAACATCCTCACTTACCTCTCTTTAAATAATAAAAACAGAATGTTGCAAGTATCCAGCAGAAAAAAAATACGCTATAAGTGGAGTGGGGGTGAAATCTCATCGCCTCAGACTTCCTAGTCAAACTCAATGTCAAAACATGAGAGTAACGTTTTTATAATATTTAGAATGAAAACTCGACCCAATAATTTATTCATAACCAATTTCAATATAAGGACAACACATAGCCAGTCTGATCATGTTCAATGAGAAAATAAAATATTTATGAGTCTTTCCTCAAAAAAGTATTTAAAAATGAAATTCAGCTACCTGGGACTTCCCATAATAAAGCATTCAAGAATAAAATGCCACATATGACAAAGTTCCATAATGATTATTAAATATTTTAAAATATAAAATATTAAACAGGTGCATTTGGCCACAGAAAAACAGTAAAATTTACAAAATCATTAAAAGTACTATTCATAAAGGAGAAGTCTGAGACTTATTTTATACCTCAGAGTCAAATGATATTAATTGAAACAGAACATAAAATTACAAGTGGTCAATGATATAGCTCAAATACTAGGATAAATACCTCGTACAAATGAGACCCTTATACAAGTAGGTACTAACCTTGGCGCTGATGACAATAAAATGTTATGATGGCAACACGAAATGTTTTTTAGACTCTTTTGTTAAACTAAAAAATATCTTGAAAGTTTTAATATATCTTTACGGTCACGGTCATGGTCACGGTCCTCCCGTTGTTCATCAATTTGCTCAAGCGGGCCCAGTAACGTCTCCATCATGAGACTTGTTGTTACTGTGTTTGGCATATCGAATATGTCACGGGGAGCTTGCCAGGCTTTGCCGTGCGGGCGAGATACTCTCGGTAGCTTGCCGGGCTCTCCGAGAGGGGCAGAGGAATCGAACTCGGGTCGGCCATGTTGGCCGCTTGTAAAGCAAACGCCCTGGGCTTAGGAGACAGTTGAGAGGGATGGGGCATATGCTTTGCATGCACGAGCATGGCTATTATTTCTCTTGCACATGGCAGGAGTGACCCCCTACTAGGAAGAGACCTCCAAGCACTATCAGTTGTGCTCTTCTCCAATGTAAAAGGGGAATTAGTTATCGAGGTCACAAATGAGACTGAATTTGTGCAAGTTTCCCCCAAAACTCACCAACCAAAATCAAAACAGAGTCCACGTGGAGACCCACAGAGATATGGCAATATTCAGCAATCAGTTTTAGGATTTAAATGTAGGAACAAGGATCATAAAGGAGAACAATCTGAGGAAGCAGCAGAGTGGAAGCAGAAGCACAAGCAGAATACAATAATGCCTGGGAAAAGGAAACGAGATGGAAAAATGTATGTTCGGTCTTCACCCTTATAAAACTTATTTGGAGACATGACCCAAACCAGATAAGGTGTCCAGGAGAAGCAGCTAAAACAGGTGTTCATCTGCAGACCCAGCAGGGATGCACCCAATGACCTTTCAAGCCTAGGAGGGAGAGAGGCAAGTAGCCAAGCAAAAAAGAAAAGCCAGTCACTTCTGTTGAACGCAAGCATTAGCCTAGAGTCAGAAACAAGATTTCCCACAAAACTAAAGAAAATTAGTTCTATTGTACAATTCTGCCCAATCTACGAATTTTACAACACAGCCAAAGAGGGGTACCAGCAACAAAGGCAGCAGAACTTTGCACTGCCAATACCCAACAGCAGTATGAAACAGACTCGGCATCTCGGGGTCTGTATGAAATTGGTGAATGAGAACCCTAGATTGCGACGGAGGTTACCAGAGACAATGAAGAAGTCAAGGAACTTGCCTACAATAACAGAAGTAGACAAAAGCCCACTAATTGCACTCCCTGACACCTCACTTAAGAGCACAAAAACATTGATCTGCCTATGTTCACTGTGGTACCTCTGCAATAGACAAGATCTGGAAACAACCCAAGGGCCCAAGAAAAGATGAGTGGTTGAAGAAACCATACAAATACACAACTGAGTACTACTCAACTATAAGAAAAAGAAAATGAAATTCCGCAATTCTTTTGGACTTGGAGGGAACTAGAGGATATCATTCTAAGAGAAGTAGGGAGAGGACAAACACCAGCTGATCTTACTCATATGCTGAGTATAAAAAACAAAATAAGGGAATAGAAAAATGCCTAATGGGGGGGAAAAACCCTAAGAAGTTGCCTGAAGAACTGGGTCGGCTAGGCAGGATTAGCAGGCAGAGAAGAAGGGAGAGTGGTAAAGGACTACTGGCATGGTGCAGTAACCTTGTATGCCTAAAATATCACCATTTACTATTGAAAAATTTTTACCTTAAATCTTTTCAAAAGTTTAGGAAAAGAAACTAATATGCACAGTGTTAAAAATACTCTGAACTCTGAGCGTTGTCTTAAAGTGGGTAAGGTTCTGGTTCGATTCCTGGTATCCTGTATGGCCTCCTGAGCTCCATCAAAAGTGATCCATGAACACAGAGCCAGGAACAAGTCCTGAGCACCACTGTGTGTTGAGATATTTACTTGGGCCAAGAGTCTGTTCTGTTAACCACTACCACTTTAATACTTCTCACATCAAACAGTATGTAGAGAATAACTTGATTTTAATAAAATTCATTGTAGTTTGAAGTCAATCACTAACAGTCCTCTTTTTTAGGCTGGAGTGTTTAAGTCACTGTCACTGGCACTGTCCTCCCATTGTTCACTGATTTTCTCCAGCGGGCCCATTAACATCTCCATTGTGAGACTTTGTTGTTACTGTGTTTAGGATATCGAATACGTCACAAGTAGCTTGCCAGGTTTTGCCGTGCCGGTGAGATACTCTCGGTAGCTTGCCAGGTTCTCCAAGAGGGGTGGAGGAATTGAACTCAGGTCGTCCATGTTGGTTGCATGCAAGGCAAATGCCCTACCCGCTGTGCAATCACTCCAGTGTTTAAGTCACGGTCACGGTCCTCCCGTTGTTCATCGATTTGCTCAAGCGGGCCCAGAAACGTCTCCATCATGAGACTTCTTGTTATTGCGTCTGGCATATTGAATACGTCACGGTAGCTTGCCAGGCTTTGCCGTGCAGGCGAGATACTCTCGGTAGCTTGCCGGGCTCTGGAGAGGGGCTGAGGAATCGAACTCGGGTTGGCCATGCTGCCTGTGTGCAAGGCAAATGCCCTACTGCCATGCTATCGCACCAGCCCAGTGTTTAAGTATATAAGCAAAATATATTATGTTGCTCTACTGATAGTTGAGAGTAGTCAGTGTGAAATTTAGTTTTTTACTTTGTTATTTCTAATTTTCATTCTAGTAATTTTTAAATTTTAATACTTTCTTTAAAATTTTATTTTGAGCTATCAATTTCCCCCAAATATGAAGAATAAATGTAAACAAAACTAAATCATATTACCTAACCACAATTGAACACTGACTCGTGAGTTATTTAATGGATTTTGCCTTATCAATGAAATGTTTTAATTTGTACTTTATTGTAATCCCCCCAGAGCATACAGTAATTCTTAAAAGAGCAGACATATGTTAAGTATACTTATTAGTCATCATAAAATATTATGCTACAAACATCAATGAACACATTTCTTAATGCTCAAGGGCCAGTAATTCACAAAACTGGTTGTACTGACCAGTGTGGATGGGTTGAGGAAGCTGGAACAATCCAGAGGCAGTATTATAGTCTGGGTAAAAATGGGAACTACTTTCCATTTGTGGACTTAAAGAAGGTAGATCTTCAGTGGAGGTACAGAGTAATTTCTGAAAAGGGGAAGATAGACCAAACAAGTTTGGAAACCTCTGTTCTGGGGATATATATATATTGGGCTAGAGCGATAGCACAGCAGTAGGGCGTTTGCCTTGCACGCAGCCAACATGGCCGACCCGAGTTCGATTCCTCCGCCCCTCTCGGAGAGCCCGGCAAGCTACCAAGAGTATCTCGCCCGCACGGCAGAGCCTGGCAAGCTCCCCGTGACGTATTCAATATGTCAGACACAGTAACAACAAAGTCTCCAATGGAGACGTTACTGGGCCCGCTCGAGCAAATCGACGAACAGGAGGGCCTTTACCTTATATATATCTCTTGGTCTTCAGCTTTATGTAAATATTTATTGCTTACATAAAACATACTTTGCATCATACAGGTGGCAGAGTCAGTACAGATGTTAAGGAGCTTGCCCTACATATAGTCATCCTGGTTTTGATTCCTAGAACCACAGTTTCCAGAGCACTACCAGGAGTATTCTCTGAGAATAAAGTCAACAGGAGTCATGAGCACCACCAAGTGAAGCCCAAGTACAACCCTTGCAGCCCCCCAAAAAGGGCAGAATACTATCAGGCACCATTTCAGACTTCCAAACCAGAATCAGCATTTTATTCTTTTTTTCATTCTTTGGTTTTGGGGCCATACTCAGTAGTCCTCAGAGCTCACTCTTAGTAGTACACAGGGGACCATATGTGGTGAGGCAGCTGAACCTGGGTCAGCCACTAGCAAGCACCCTATCCTATATTATCTCTCAAGTCGTCAGGATCAGCAGTTTAATCTAAGATGCTGGGACTAAAATGCTTAAAGTGCTCATTAAAATGCCTATTTTTAAGAGAAGAGAAAGACAGTACAGGCAGTATGGTTCCTGCCTTGCTGCAGCAAACCTTGATTCAATCCCCAGCACAGCGTATGGTCCTGAGCACCATTAAGCATAATCCCAGAGCACTGAATCAAGAGTAAACACAGAGCACAGCCTGACGTGTCCCAAAAAACAAAAGTACCTATTCCAAGACCACTTATTCTTTATTAATCTATCTACATATAATCACCTGGACTGCTAATTAAAATTATAGTCTCTTATGCTACACTCTAGCTCGAGCGGGCCCAGTAACGTCTCCATTGTGACACTTGTTACTGTCTTTGGCATATTGTATACCTCATAGGGAGCTTGCCAGACTCTGCTGTGCTGGCGAGATACTCTCGGTAGCTTGCCGGGCTCTCCGAGAGGGGCGGAAGAATTGAACTCGGGTCGGCCATATTGGCTGCGTGCAGGGCAAACGCCCTACCGCTGTGCTATCGCTCCAGCCCACATTCTAGCTCATATGTCATTAAAGATTAAGAGCCACAGCTAAAACAAATAAAAAATAATAAACAAAAATGAAAATTTACATATAGCAGTGAAAGTAATAGACAGCTGAAAGAGATCAAGAAAGTGGTAATAAAGAACAAAAGGAAATAAAAGTGATCACAAAGGAAGGTAGCTTAAGGATGTAGCACTGTAGCACTGTCCTCCCGTTGTTCATTGATTTGCTTAAGCGGGCACCAGTCTGTCTCCATTGTGAGACTTGTTGCTACTGTTTTTGGCATATCAAATATGCCACAGGGAGCCTGTCAGGCTCTGCTGTATGGGCGGGGTACTCTTAGTAGCTTGCTGGGCTCTTGAAGAGGGACAGAGGTTTGAAACCCCGGGTTGGCCGTGTGCAAGGCAAACGCCCTACCCGCTGTTTGCTTAAGACAGCAACAAAAAATTATAAAGAGATAAAGAAAGTACATGTATTAGTCAAGCAAATAAAAGCAAACAAATGGAACTACATTAAATTAAGAAGCTTCTACACATCAAAGGAAATGATGACCAGAATACAAAGCCACCCTACAGAAAAACTGTTTCCCCACCACTCATCTGATAAAGTGCTAATATCCAAGATATCTAAAGAGCATGGCAGAATTTTACAAGAAGAAAAATCACCCAACCCCATCAAAAAATGTGGAGAAAAAAATGAACATGCACTTCCTCACAGAAGACATACAAATCACCAAAACTACATTAACAAATCATACGAAAAACTACTCTGTATGGAAAGGCAAATGAAACTACATGTATTAGTAAAACTAAATGAAATATCACCTCATACCAGAGACTGTCATACTTCAAAAAAAAAAAAAACTCAAAACAGATAACCAGTGTTAGTGTGGAAAGGAACCCTCATTTATGGTTGGTATAAATGTGGACTGATTCAACTCCCTGGAATATACCCCAAGATCCAGAAACACAACACGGAAAAGACTTCTGAACTCCTATACTCATTGCAGAGATATTTACAATAGCCAAAATCTGTAAGCAGATTATACGTATTACACGTTGACAGATGACTGGATAAAGAAACTATGGTACATAAATACAATAGAATACTTGGACATATACAAAGATGAAGCCATGCAATTTGATATGGAGCGTATCATGGTAAGTGAAGTTAGTCAGAGAAAGACACAGAATAATCTCTCTCATATGTGGGCTATAAAGAAACATAGAAGGGAATAACAAATGGTGCTTGCTTTGTAGCACATATACTAAAATTGAGAATAACAAATGTCCAAAGGCAACAAAAACAAAACACCTGAGAATCGGTCTTCAGCATGAAGCTTGCCACAGGAGTTGGGGAAGCAGGGAGAGGAAGAGATAGGTCAGGAAAGGGAAAATTACAATGGTGGAGAGAAAAGTGCCTACCATAGAGGTAGGCTAGGGGGAAGGAAGGAAAACTGGAGATTCTGATGAAATGAATTGTTATTGGAACACTGTACACCTGAAACACAATCATAAATAAATCTGTAATTAAAAAAATAGAATTTTTAAAATAAAACTACATGTACTTAGTCTAATGCTCTGATGTTGAGGGGTTCTGTCATTCCTGATATATATACTACAAGTATGCAAAAAGTTTTCGAGCAAGACCATAGGGTACAGAATTTAGTAGAGTATAAATAAAAGATTTGTTGGAATTATGTAGAGAGGAAACCATCATTATCAGCACTGTAAACCATAGAACCTCAATAAATGTTTAAAAAATTAAACTGCTCTTAAATGTCATAATTTTAAATGTGTACGTACGCTTTTAGAGACATTTCCATATGCTTGGCTCGTGCAATTGCTTCATCTCGCTCCTCATCAGCTAACTGTAGTCGTGAAAGAATAGCTTCATCACGCTCTCTCTGAGCAAAATAGACTTCTTCAACCAGGGCTGCCAAACATACAATCCATAATTAATCAGTGAAAATTTTAAAAAATGCATACTTCCAGGAAAATAATTTTACTTAACTGAATTAGTACTTAGTTGAGAATGGAGTTTTTACAAGTTAACGCAAAATGTATACCATTTGACACTGATTAAAAAATACAAAGATGGTCAGAAAAAATAGTACTGTAAGCTTGTGAAATAAAAAAAAAACCTCTTACAGGTACTGAAGATATGTGTATATATTTCTACAATCATCCAAAAAAAAATTTGACATTGCTTCTTTCTCTTGAAGATGTATCTAACCTATAACCCAATAAATCACTTTGATTTTGGTTATTTATATTCCACCTCAAATTTGATCTATCTTATTAAAAAAGCAGGATTTCTTCATTTTAATAGCTGAGTAGTAAAATACTCCATTGATGATATACGACACAACTTTTTTACCCAGTCATTATCAATAAACACTTAAGTTGTAGTCATACCTTACCTATTGTGAATAATGCTACTATGAACATAAATGTGTGTGTATCTTTTCAAATTATTATTTCCATGTCTTTGGATAAACACCTATAAATGGTATTGCTGGACTATTTATTTATCTATGATACAAGAATGCTAAGTATAGCCTTAGCATTCTTAGCATAATGATAAATGGTGGAAGCATGGAGTAGCAGCACTGCAGTAAAAAATAATTTTGGAACTACTGATAAAAAAAGCGAATAAAATCTTGTCATCTGCAATTACACAAACAGATCACAAGAACATTAATCTCTCGGAATAACTCATATGGAGAAAGATGAAATAACTAATATGGACAAAGATGACTACAATATGATTCTACTGATACAAAAATTAGAGAAGATATCAAAATCATTAAATTCAAAAAGACAGAGAACAGACTGGTGACTGTCAGACACAGAGGTTGGAACTGGGCAAAATGAGCTAAAGGAGTTAGAGATACAAACGTTCAACTATGAAAAAAGTAAGTCCTGGGGCATACTATGTGACATGCTAACTGTAGTAAACAATACTGAACTACAGATTTAAAGTGGTTAAGAGAGTAAACCTGAAAATCTGTCACACAATGAAAAATATTGTATTACGTGGGCACTGTTAACTAGATATACTGTAGTGATTATTTCACAATGAATACTAATGCCCAGAGTTTAAGTTAGATAGATGAAAATAATATAATAGTATATGTCAATTTACCAAAATTTAAAAATGTTAAGTTATAAAGTACTAATTATTAAAGTTAAATGCCAATAAGAGTCTTATCACTTCTGTAAGCATTATAAGATCTTCATAAAGCGACAATGCAAGCTGTGTTCCATTTCATATACAACACCAAAAGAGTTAAAGCCAACAATATAGTTATTTTAATAATAAATCTAGTTATCTCTATGTATAAAGGTAAATACTATACACTGAAAGCTTCTTTGGTCCCATGTGATCAAGAGAAAATATTTTTTCTTCTCTAATACTGTATCAACTCTGAGGATGTAAATTATGTGCGTGTTGAAAGGAGAGTGGCTTCTGAGTATTTAAATTTTAAATGCTATAAAATGCATAACATAAAATCTGATTATTTTGATTTAAAAAGGAAGTTCCCAAAACTTAAGGTGTTAGTAGATGATCATTTTAACACCTAGTATGTTATATGTGAAATTGTTTGATTATGAAAAGCCCAATTCTTTTCAGAATTTGGCACTTTTAAAGAATCAATATGCAACTCTCTAACATTTTAGTAAAGAAAACTTAATTGTAAACACTAAGCTTTTGCAAGGTAGATGACTATTACAAAGTTCACTAGAAAATCAATATAGCATTTTAGTTGGAATTTGCTCATTAAACACCCACAGCTCTAATGCAAATTATGATGGAATGAATAAAGCAAATACGCATGCTTCTTTCTTTTTATTAAATGTAAAATCTACTGTTAATTGCATCTCGTATGTCATACAAACTTTTCTCCTTAACTATTAAATAGAAGCTTTAACAAAAGTCATTAGAGATTCTCTTTCTTTGACTTGAATAAATTTCAATATTTGTTCAGTAAAGGTTCACAGCAGTTAAATTACATTAACAAATATTATTAGCTACTATGTAAGCCAACCAAGTAAAATACTTATATTGTAGGTAAAACAAATCATTGGGTGTTTACAATAATATTTGGATATCTCCATTTTTAAACATGGTTATCAAATATCCTATAATTCTTACACAAATGAGAAAGATTCGGAAAGGATCATCCCCATAACCACACTGCCCACCATACCAAACACTTAAATTTGTTTAGTAAGCTAATTGTTTTCTAATATGGACAAGAGTAAATATGAAGAAGCTGAACTATACTAAGTATGAGTTTACTAAGTCAAAGCCGAGTACATATTTTCTTAGTCTAGCCCAAGTCTATTGACAAAACATATTCTACAGTTCTCAAACTACTTTTAAAATACAGTAGAAGTGAGACAGCATATTGGAAAACATTCTAGTTTAAACAATGAATAATGATTCTCTAAATAACATAATTTGGAGGACAGATATTTCCATGAGAAGAAAACCATTTGAACACATCCTCAAGAGAGTTGTATAAATAGAAAAGGCTGAATTGGAGAGAAGAAATTATTAAGATTTGAATTTAAAACCTACAAAATAATCACTGATCATAACTTATGTCCCCAAGTTCTAAACAACAAATACAGGTAACAGTTTTATGAATGTCAGATCTTTATAATATATGAAAGAATTTCAGATTATATGAGTATAAACTATACTGCATTGTATATAAACTAGGTTCCTTATAAATGAATTTTATGAAACTAACCTAATCATATTCAAGAATAACTTTTATGCTTTTATTTTCTAAAATATATAATTTCTCTTTTTGCAGAAATTCATCACTAGAAATCTCAAAATATATGGCAAATGTCTCACACCTATGGGAAATTAAACAACCTATTTGAAGTAATTTGACACCTCTATTTTTGAAATTTTATTACTGGATTCACCTTATTACTTCAGAATCTCTTTTACTGACTGGACTATTATATTTTTTGAATGCTCAATTTTAATCTTAAACATTGTATATAATTTTTTTGTAAATACCTTTCTGATTAAAAAGAGATACATGAGGAGACAAAATATTTTATATATTCACTTTCTGTGCACATTTAAAATGAAGAGAATATGTTCCTATACTCTTCTTAGTATTAAAAAAATATAAAGTAGTACTGTCACTGTCACTGTCCTTCTGTTGTTCATCGATTTGCTTGAGTGGGCCCAGTAACATCTTCATTTTGAGGCTTGTTACTGGAGCAATAAAGTAGTAAATATTGTAAAATTTAGAAATGCCGTATGATTAAGATAGTCCTATTACAATATTTGACATTACAAACAAATTAACTTTATAAACAACACTGTTGTGAACATCTTTGTAAATGAATATTTTTGGATATACATGTAGAAAAATTCCTAGAAGTATGAGAAAAGTCACATTTTTAACCTCTTCCTACTACTTTAATACTTTTTAAATCTGGCAAAAAATTGTACTTTCAAAAGTATAGAAATTACTTGCTATTAAATTAAAAAGTAACAAGATAAGTAGCAAAAGAAAAATTTTTTTTGTAAAACTTGTAAATTATTGATTGAATCATTCAATTATATGCATTTCAATCATAGATATAAGCTTTTAATTACTTGTATATAGCCTATGTATTACAAAAACTGCTTAAGAACATGCCATATTTGTATCAAAACATTTCATATACCTACCATGTTATTAGAGATATTCTTAATGTGAAGGAGATAACTGATGCCTAAACTATTAAAATCCGTACCAATTATTTTATGTGCTTATGAAATGAAATTTAAGTTGCATTTAGTTTATTTTCTGCACAACATAAATGTTTCATAAATACCAAAACAAAAATTCTATTAAACATGACATATCTAAACTTTCACGATTATTTCCTCTTTAGAAGAAACAAAAAGATTTTTAAACAAAAACTTTTTTTTTTTTTTTTTTTTTTTTATTTTTTTATTTTTTTTTTTTTAATTTATTTATTGAATCACTGTGGGAAAGGTTACAAAGCTTTCAGGTTTATGTCTCAGTCATGCAAATATCAAACACATTTCCCTTTACCAATACTTATTTTTTACCATGAAGAACCCCAATAAAACCCCACCCCCCACCCCTCCCCGTCCCTGTGAAGCAGATGAATTCTAGTTAACACTCTATCTGCTTTGATTAGATTCATTGTTTCAATAAAAGATTCACCACTATTATTTAGAGTTTACCCCCCCCCCCCAAATCAGACATGCTGAAAAAGCATTGTGAAGTGATTTGCTTTCTACGGCTGGGTTCAAGAATTAAATGTTGGTTTTGGATTTCTGCTCTTTTACCTATTGACCCTGGAAGTATTTCTACTGAAAGTCAGATAGTTAAGAAATTGGTTTCTGTGTTCTGAAGTCCTGGCCGTGCTGGAGAGCCGCTCGCGGGGGGCAACCGGTGGCCTCGGTAGGGTGTGAAGGGCGGACCGAAACGCCCCCCTTCCCATGAGGTTTTAGTCGCCCCCACACTCCCGGCTCATACCTGCTGTCCACAAGGCTCCCATGTGGCCGCCATCTTTCTTTCCAAAGAGGAGAGGGCGAATGGGGCAACACCCTTTCCCCTCCGGCAGACTTGATGGCCTGGATCAATGCAGAGTCCGTTCACTTTTCTGCTCCAAGCTGCTGGGTTCTGCATTAAGTCCTTGTGCTTCTGGGGCCGTGGCCGTGCTGGAGAGCCGCTCGCGGGGGGCAACTGGTGACCTCGGTAGGGCGTGAAGGACGGACCAGAACGCCCCCCTTCCCATGAGGTTTTAGTCGCCCCCACACCCCCGGCTCATACCTGCTGTCCACAAGGCTCCCATGTGGCCGCCATCTTTCTTTCCAGAGGGAGGAGGGCGGAAGGGAGCAACACCCTTTCCCCTCCGGGCAGAAATGATTGCCTGGATCAACGCATAGTCCTTTCACTTTTCTGCTCCAAGCTGCTGGGTTCTGCATTAGGTCATTGTACTTCTGGGGCTGTGGCCGTGCTGGAGAGCCGCTCGTGGGGGCAACTGGTGGCCTCGGTAGGGCGTGAAGGGCGGACCGAAACGCCCCCCTTCCCATGAGGTTTTAGTCGCCCCCACACTCCCGGCTCATACCTGCTGTCCACAAGGCTCCCATGTGGCCGCCATCTTTCTTTCCAGAGAGGAGAGGGCGAATGGGGCAACACCCTTTCCCCTCCGGCAGACTTGATGGCCTGGATCAATGCATAGTCCTTTCACTTTTCTGCTCCAAGCTGCTGGGTTCTGCATTAAGTCCTTGTGCTTCTGGGGCCGTGGCTGTGCTGGAGAGCCGCTCGTGGGGGGCAACTGGTGACCTCGGTAGGGCGTGAAGGACGGACCAGAACGCCCCCCTTCCCATGAGGTTTTAGTCGCCCCCACACCCCCCGGCTCATATCTGCTGTCCACAAGGCCCCCATGTGGCCGCCATCTTTCTTTCCAGAGGGAGGAGGGCGGAAGGGAGCAACACCCTTTCCCCTCTGGGCAGAAATGATTGCCTGGATTAATGCATAATCCTTTCACTTTTCTGCTCCAAGCTGCTGGGTTCTGCATTAAGCCCTTGTGCTTCTGGGGCTGTGGCCGTGCTGGAGAGCCGTTCGTGGGGGGCAACTGGTGACCTCGGTAGGGCGTGAAGGATGGACCAGAACGCCCCCCTTCCCATGAGGTTTTAGTCGCCCCCACACCCCCGGCTCATATCTGCTGTCCACAAGGCCCCCATGTGGCCGCCATCTTTCTTTCCAGAGGGAGGAGGGCGGAAGGGAGCAACACCCTTTCCCCTCTGGGCAGAAATGATTGCCTGGATTAATGCATAATCCTTTCACTTTTCTGCTCCAAGCTGCTGGGTTCTGCATTAAGCCCTTGTGCTTCTGGGGCTGTGGCCGTGCTGGAGAGCCGTTCGTGGGGGGCAACTGGTGACCTCGGTAGGGCGTGAAGGACGGACCAGAACGCCCCCCTTCCCATGAGGTTTTAGTCGCCCCCACACTCCCGGCTCATACCTGCTGTCCACAAGGCTCCCATGTGGCCGCCATCTTTCTTTCCAGAGAGGAGAGGGCGAATGGGGCAACACCCTTTCCCCTCCAGCAGACTTGATGGGCTGGATCAACGCATAGTCCGTTCACTTTTCTGCTCCAAGCTGCTGGGTTCTGCATTAAGTCCTTGTGCTTCTGGGGCCGTGGCCGTGCTGGAGAGCCGCTCGTGAGGGGTGACTGGTGACCTCGGTAGGGCGTGAAGGACGGACTGGAACGCCCCCCTTCCCATGAGGTTTTAGTCGCCCCCACACCCCCGGCTCATACCTGCTGTCCACAAGGCTCCCATGCGGCCGCCATCCTTCTTTCCAGAGAAGAGAGGGCGAATGGGGCAACACCCTTTTCCCCTCTGGGCAGGAATGATGGCCTGGGTTAACGCATCGTCCGTTCACTTTTCTGCTCTAAGCTGCTGGTTTCTGCATTAAGTCCTTGTGTTTCTGGGGCTGTGGCCATGCTCCAAACTTAACTCATTTTCAGGGAGAAAGATTGGGTGGTTTACTTCTCATTGATCACTTTGTATATAGAGAGATGTCGCGCGGCCGCGTAAGCGGCCGCGCGGTTTTGAGAAAAAGTCCTCGTTCCCGCATACTCGAGCTGTGTTTGTAGAGGCTTCTGGTCACCAGGGTTCCATCTGGGGGAGGCGGGATGCGGCGCCTACTCCATCTGGAACTTCCCGGTGCTCTCGGCTCTTTTTGGAACCTGTTTTTTCTTTTTTCTTTTCCTCCGGGATCCCGCACCCTCCATGTCTTCCTTCTCTTATTCTGAACGTTTCAAAGATGGCGCTGGGGGGCGGGCTGTGGGCATGACTTCCGGGATCAGAGGTTACCTGGGAGGTGTAGTCCGGCAGATTTGAGAAAAAGTCCTCGTTCCCGCATACTCGAGCTGTGTTTGTAGAGGCTTCTGGTCACCAGGGTTCCATCTGGGGGAGGCGGGATGCGGCGCCTACTCCATCTGGAACTTCCCGGTGCTCTCGGCTCTTTTTGGAACCTGTTTTTTCTTTTTTCTTTTCCTCCGGGATCCCGCACCCTCCATGTCTTCCTTCTCTTATTCTGAACGTTTCAAAGATGGCGCTGGGGGGCGGGCTGTGGGCATGACTTCCGGGATCAGAGGTTACCTGGGAGGTGTAGTCCGGCAGATTTGAGAAAAAGTCCTCGTTCCCGCATACTCGAGCTGTGTTTGTAGAGGCTTCTGGTCACCAGGGTTCCATCTGGGGGAGGCGGGATGCGGCGCCTACTCCATCTGGAACTTCCCGGTGCTCTCGGCTCTTTTTGGAACCTGTTTTTTCTTTTTTCTTTTCCTCCGGGATCCCGCACCCTCCATGTCTTCCTTCTCTTATTCTGAACGTTTCAAAGATGGCGCTGGGGGGCGGGCTGTGGGCATGACTTCCGGGATCAGAGGTTACCTGGGAGGTGTAGTCCGGCAGATTTGAGAAAAAGTCCTCGTTCCCGCATACTCGAGCTGTGTTTGTAGAGGCTTCTGGTCACCAGGGTTCCATCTGGGGGAGGCGGGATGCGGCGCCTACTCCATCTGGAACTTCCCGGTGCTCTCGGCTCTTTTTGGAACCTGTTTTTTCTTTTTTCTTTTCCTCCGGGATCCCGCACCCTCCATGTCTTCCTTCTCTTATTCTGAACGTTTCAAAGATGGCGCTGGGGGGCGGGCTGTGGGCATGACTTCCGGGATCAGAGGTTACCTGGGAGGTGTAGTCCGGCAGATTTGAGAAAAAGTCCTCGTTCCCGCATACTCGAGCTGTGTTTGTAGAGGCTTCTGGTCACCAGGGTTCCATCTGGGGGAGGCGGGATGCGGCGCCTACTCCATCTGGAACTTCCCGGTGCTCTCGGCTCTTTTTGGAACCTGTTTTTTCTTTTTTCTTTTCCTCCGGGATCCCGCACCCTCCATGTCTTCCTTCTCTTATTCTGAACGTTTCAAAGATGGCGCTGGGGGGCGGGCTGTGGGCATGACTTCCGGGATCAGAGGTTACCTGGGAGGTGTAGTCCGGCAGATTTGAGAAAAAGTCCTCGTTCCCGCATACTCGAGCTGTGTTTGTAGAGGCTTCTGGTCACCAGGGTTCCATCTGGGGGAGGCGGGATGCGGCGCCTACTCCATCTGGAACTTCCCGGTGCTCTCGGCTCTTTTTGGAACCTGTTTTTTCTTTTTTCTTTTCCTCCGGGATCCCGCACCCTCCATGTCTTCCTTCTCTTATTCTGAACGTTTCAAAGATGGCGCTGGGGGGCGGGCTGTGGGCATGACTTCCGGGATCAGAGGTTACCTGGGAGGTGTAGTCCGGCAGATTTGAGAAAAAGTCCTCGTTCCCGCATACTCGAGCTGTGTTTGTAGAGGCTTCTGGTCACCAGGGTTCCATCTGGGGGAGGCGGGATGCGGCGCCTACTCCATCTGGAACTTCCCGGTGCTCTCGGCTCTTTTTGGAACCTGTTTTTTCTTTTTTCTTTTCCTCCGGGATCCCGCACCCTCCATGTCTTCCTTCTCTTATTCTGAACGTTTCAAAGATGGCCACAAAAACTTTTAAACATACAAAAAAGTTTTAAAAGTCATTTTCTTAAATGTTTTGCTGTTCTGAGTTAGCTCTTAATTAAATAACATGCTCTTAAATGCCTGACATCAACCTAAATTCCACAGCAAATCTTATCTACTAAAATAATTTTAATAGTTGATTTACTGTCATGCATATTGGTTTCTGCTTGTTCAATTTTTTTTAGGAAATCATGAGTAATCTATAGACACAGGTTATAAAATTGGTCATACTCTATGCTCAAACATAATTTTAATGTGTTAATGTAATTAATCTTGATTCAAATGCATAGGATGCTCTAGTCAAAAGAGATAATTTAAATAAACATTCTTCCTATCAATTATTTATATTTTCTGTATTTAATAGAGATGTTCCTTTCAGCTAAATATGAAGTAAAATATTTTTACTCTCTAAATTTATACTGATATAGACACATAGACATATAGAAACATAATCTCATGATTTAAAACTTTAAAAAGACATACAAGTTTTAAAAATTCTCACAGTATATTGTCTGATATATAAAACTCAGTCACTCTTGTTTTTATTAGACGGTCAGCATCATTTGAGACATGGTATATAGTAACAATAATAGTTTTGCAAGTTAGCAATACTCCTACATTGAAAAAATAAAATTCTTCTTACCTTAAAAAATAGTTTTGCAAGAAAAGAGTGCAAAATTTTTCTATACACAGTAATTTTTATTTTATGTGTTAGTAGATTAGGGTGTCTATACATTTGATACAATGATAGATTACATATCCAGGCTTTTAGCCTTTACATATTAACCTGAATAGAATAGTAAGTTTCAGAAATGTTTTGATGGGTTGTGTAGTAACAATTAAACTCCTCTCCTCTAAAAAGTAAATGAATATTCTCTATAATAGGAAGAACTTAATAATATTTTCTTTTACCAAAGTAAAGTATAAGTCCTTTTTGGGTGCAAGGAAAATTATTAATGTTTAAAGAGAAAAAGCAGATTAAAAGCTTGCAGAATCAGTGCAGCAAATTAGGCAAAGTATGTAACTACAAAATCATATGTGAAACGCAACTAAGATAGATTGATTGATATAGATAGATTTATAAACACAGGATTTAGGAACTAAGGTGTTATTTTGGCTAAAACCCAATATTGTCCTTATTTCAGTTTAATTGGAAGAGGATCTCAGATTCATCTTCTCCATGAGATATCAGGAACCTGGATTTCTCTTTGTACCAAAGGTTAATAAGAAATGTGTCTGCAAAAGTCAAACAGCATTAAATACCAAAAACTGATTATTATTCTACAGGAGTTGTTCTGTCATTCATAATCTCTCCATGCTCCAACCTTCCACAGCTAATCTTTAATGGATGACATGCAAGAAAGAAAAATAACATATAAAGCAGAGACTCTAACGTGAGCATATAAAGACAAGAAAAATAATGCTTTTAAAGAAATAGAAATGTTATAAACAACAAAAAGATAACAGGCAATTTTTATAAATACAACAAAATGCAAATAAATTTTAGAGCAGACAATGGTCATTGAGACACTTTAGAAAAATGAAAGGTTTAAATGTACAGTTTTAAAATTTATAACCACATTACTGATCTAAGATTAAATAAATGTATATAGATCAGGTTTTTCAACATTATCTCTCATTGCCATGCTCAATTTAAGTTAATTTTACAGTATTTGTAGATTAATCCTTAGATCAGAAAAGATTATTTTTTTTAAGGACAAAGAATCATATATTTGCTGTGCTTTTCAAAAATATTTCATATGTGAAGGTCAGATATGCCGACAATTTTAACAGTATGATATTCACATGCGTAAGTTTAATAGTAAAATTTTCTAAACATGTTCGGTGAAACAGAATTTTTCCCACTATTAACACAGCTGTTCATTTCAGCCTTTCCTAAGTAAATAAGACCAACTTAATATACATTTTCCTTTACTTTCATTTTTGTAGGAATTAAATAATTTTCTTATTTTCAAACTTTTTCATAAGGTTAATTCTGAAAATCAAAGAAAATTAAAGACTAAGGCAAAATTCAATAATAAAAATTTAAAATATTATTAATGAAATACATACCAATTCTTTGTTTAAAAGCACTGTCATTATCTATGAAATAGTGTTTCACAGTTAAGTGTACATAAAATACTCATGAAACTATATGATGTAATAGGGGATTCTCTTGATCCCCTATTCGATCAAGAAATCATGAAAAAACAAGATGTAAGGGAAGAAAAGGCAGCATCTTATCGCTATAATTACCACTTACTGAGTGCCGTCAAAGGGCTAAACATTTCATAAACATCATCTCAGTTAAACATAGCAACCTTTACAGCAGGTTTTAAGGAAGCATCATGAAGCTGTCACTTATACACGGTATGAGGTAAAAAGATTAGAACAAAGGTCTGAAGCTGAAGTCTGATCGTTTAAACCACTTACTTCAGTGGGGCAGAATGCTGACCAGAATAGATTACTGGCAAAAAAATTTTTTTAAAGGCTTGAAATCCCAAATCTGTCTTATTCGTGTACACTGAGTGCCTAGAAATAGTCCTGCAATAAAAATCTGATTCATTTTCAAAGGAGTTGCCATAGTTCCTTAAAAGTACCTAGTAAAAGTTATCAGTGGTATGTATGATGGAGATGTTTTGAAGAAAAAGTTCAAAGGACCAACCACTTAAATATCACAGTAAAGCATGTAACAATTTCAAACACTGAGATCACATTAAAATAATAGTATTTACATCAGATACAAAATCTAGGGAAGCAAAGAAAATGGGCCTGAAAAGAGTGACTGTAAGGTTTTATCACAGGCATATGAATTAAAACTCAGATCCTTTAGAACCCATCTCTTCTATTTCAAACTCAGGGTAAAGTTAGTAAAATGTAATAAGTATACTAAAAATAGACTACATCAATAGTAATTTTTCTCATCTCTCAATCCCTAGTTTCCAGTTGTTTTTTTTCCCCACAAACCTCCTTATTTCCCTACTAAGAGAATAAATATAACTGAAAATTAAACAAAACAGGGGCCCAAGAGATATATCATACATAAGGCTGGAGTAATGTTCTGTATGCATGAAGCCTGGGATCAATCCTGGTACCACAAGGCTCCCAGTGAAGTGTCAGAAGTGGCTTGCAGGCATCACCATGGTATAACCCAAAACCAAACAAAGAAAAGTTAGAACAAAAACTTTTCAAATCTTCTTTTTTTGTTAGTTTTGGGGCCTAAACCCAAATAAATAGAGTTCTTAAGCAATTCATTTAAAAATCTTTTGGGGACATAATAATGATTGTTATATGTAAAATACCTTAACACTTTGATAAAATAGAACTAAAATATAAAAAAGTAAAGATATAATTTGAATATTTTCAATTTTTAAAAATTCTAAGACATTTTTAGAATTAAAAAAACTTTCATTCTCTAACTTCTGGAAATAGGCAGATTTTATATTTTTAGCTAAATTGCTTTTTTTTCAGAAAATAAAGTAGTTATTTTCATAAATTTAAGAGACTGTACTATAAATATACTGAATCTCTTTCAAATAATAACACTAAAACAATATTTTGTCATGGTGAGACATATTTAAAAAAATAAAAAATTATTTCTCTCATACATATATATTTCATGCTGTTTAGTCAAATGAACCCTCAAATACATACCAATAAATAAGTATTTGAAATATACAACTGTTTTTATGCAAAACTTTTAAGACTAAATTTTATTGCTTAATGTAATATTAAACTTGATCTTGATTGTAAAATACTACACTTGATCTTATACTCTCCAAGATAGTGTGGCTTATGCAAAAATATCAATTCATAATTTTCTATAATTATAAAGGCCAAAATTCTACAAAATTACATTTTCTAATAATTACAAATTTCTACTAAATTACTAAATTACTTTAGTAAAAGATTATGATATTTAATAGAAAGGTGCTCTTAAAACTCCATTTTAGTGTTTAGAATATATGATTATCAAAAGAAATTTACAAATTTTTCTAAAGTTATATTTAAATTGTTCACTTTTGACTTACTTTAAATTTTTTCAAAATACATTACTGAACTGAAAAAGAGGAAAAAAATCAGGATAGTTTAAAATTATTAGAGAAGAAATCATTTGGTATTTAGCCTGAGAATATATTTATGGTTATTTTAGTTATAGTTTCATAGTGATGTCTAGTTGTACTTTGTACATATAAATTAATCATGTGTGAGCTAAAATACCAGAATTTTCGCCTATATATAACCAGGTTAAGTGACTTATAAAGTATGATTATAATTTCTATTAAAATTATACTTCATAAAATCTTCCAATAGATACAAAAATGTTAAAATAAGTGGTCACTAAAATGTCTTTAATTTTAATTTCAATGACTGCACACAATTTCTCTTAATACAGTAAAGCAATGTGAAAAAGACAGTCACAGAGAGATCATATACATCTGGAGCTCATGGACGACTGGGAATACACTGAAATGTCTGTATCATACATATTTTTTAAAAATTTCTCTTTGCATAGACCTATGAGTAAGAGTAAACCCCAAAGTATATTTATAACAGTCATTTATAATCTTAAACTTTAGCAACCTTTCACTTTAATTTTCTCGGATAGCAATATATTTATCTCCATCATCATTCATATCATCAAATAAAATTTTGTTAGCGGCACAAAACAGATATCTGAATCAAATGTAGGTTTCCACTGGCAATGAATATATGACTATCTTCATACAAAGGAGAAGTATTTCCTCTCAAACGAACTAAAACAATAAGTGGTATTTGAACTGCTGGTTGAAAGGTAGAGGCACGGGTAATCATTATTTCCCCTTGTTTGTTCAGGCCCTTCCAACAAAACAAACAACCTTTTTGTGATTGGATTGACATGGTGTTAACAATGCATTTAATGCCCAAATCAGTATGAATACAGGTAAAGCTCTCACTAATACCAGTACCAGGATGTTAAAGCCACCTATTTTCTAAGCAGCCCAAAAAAAGGGGGGGTGGAGATTTTCCTCCTTTGGCAAATAAGCTAGTGTGCTAGTATTCACCAAGTCACATCATAAAATAATTCTTGTAGTGAGTCCTAATGTTGTATGCTAATTCTCATGTACTGTACCTGCTGTTTTTCCAGCAATTTGAGCTTCTGTCGCTTTCTCCTGGAGTTCCAGCTTAAGCTTTAATAGTCTTTTTTCTTTATCTTCATTAGTGAGTTTTTCTTGAAGCTATAACACATTGATAAAACACAGACTGACAAATTTCTGGCACAAATCGTATTTATTCAAATGCAAGTTTTCCCCAGCCCTTATGCAATATTTCATCAAACAGCCAAAATATATCTTTGGCAATAGTGGAAGGAACCAAGATTTTAAGATATTTTATAAAGTAACAATTACCTGAAATATCACAGAAAGTATAGAAACATTTAATATAGATTATAAATGTGTATATAAAAGTATATAGCAATATATTGGGCCGATAAAATTAGAGAGCAATATTTCATTTAAAAATAATTTGTAAAGCAATTTAATCTATTCATTTGTCTTAAAGAGGACTTGGAAGGGAACTATCCCAATAAAATAAAGGACAGTTATGGATTCTCTTACTAAGTCTAATACTTTGAAACAAAATTAATTAAGATAATAATCTTAAAATCTGATATAAATCTCCCCTTGAATGCTATCACATCCTATTCCATTTAAATTGGCAATGCCATCTAGTTCATAATTGGCATGTAATAAATAACAAATGAAAGTACAAAAAAAAACTCATACTCTCATACAAAGTCCTTGCAAATGTTTTATTTTTAATTTTATCCTCAGCTTTTGTCATTTTTTATTGTTTTCCATCAGACATTATTAATATTTCTAACATGATGCTTCATTTGATTAGGCTAAACAACTAGAATACTAAAATTAGAAAAGTATGTAGAAGTTAAAAAAAACATGGAAAATGAACATTATTTAATGATTAAAGGAATGCTGCCAGTCATAAAGAATAAAATACGACAAATTCTATTGGAAAAATGCAGCAATTAAGTTTTAACTCAATAAAAAACTTGAATAAAAAATACTTTTAAGGCTTATATCCGAAGTACTGAAGATTTATTAAGGAAGTGATATTGTAGTCCAGAAAGGAAGAAACCTAAAAAAGGTTTTTCAATGCCAATTCTTCAATTCAATTTTATCTTGATTGCATGGGGTGGAGTGATAGCACAGCGGTACGGAAGGGCATTTGCCTTGCGTGTGGCCAGCGGGCCGAGCCAGGTTCAATTCCTCCACGATTCCTCGGCCCCTCTCGGAGAGCCCGGCAAGCTACCAAGAGTATCTCGCCTGCATGGCAAAGCCTGGCAAGATACCTGCGAAGTATTCAACATGCCAAACACAGTAACAAAGAGTTTCACAATGGAGATGTTACTGGGCCCGCTGGAGCAAATCATGAACAAGGGAGGACAGTGCTACAGTGCTTAATTGCACAGTATGTTAGTGACATAAAGCTACTGTTGAAGAATTAAAGTAGAGACTGGAGAGATAGTACAGCTGGTAAGGTGCTTGCCTTGCATGTAGCTAATCTGAGTTCAGTCTCCTATCCTGACACCCCAAATAGTCCCCAGAGCCCGCCCGGAGTGATCCCTAAGTGCAGAGCCAGGAGTAAGTTCTAAGCACAGGTGGGTGTGGGCCAAAAACAAACAAACAAACAAAGAAAAACAAACAAAAGAATTAAAGTATATAATAAAACTGACTTACAAAGTGTGAAGAAACAAACTTAAAGTCAATATTTAAAGTACATCGTGCAAATACCAGACTTTCTATATGGTACCTTTTTATTGCTTGCTCTGAGAATGTCCAATTCTTTCAAAAGAAATGTTACTGTCTCCTCTGTATTTAAGTCTGAAGTAACTTGAGAAGGAATCATACATTCATAATGCACATCATTATTTCTATTTCCCATCATGCTGTAAAAAAGAAAATGATTAAGCATATACATACACAAGTCTATACAGGATCTATAACGTTTATACTTCAAATGAGGAAGAGAGACAAATTTAACTGTAATTATGTGAACATTAGCACAGCAGATACGGTGTTTGCCTTGCATGTAGCCAACCCAGGTTGGATTCCTCCACCCGCCTTGGAGAGCCCGGCAAGCTACTGAGAGTATCCCGCCCACAAGGCAGAGCCTCGCAAGCTACCAGTGACTTGTTCGATTTGCCAAACACATTAACAAGTCTCACAATGAAGATGTTACTGGGCCCAATGGAGCAAATAGATGAACAACGGGAGGACAGTGCTACAGTGCTACATTATAATACTAAGAATGAAAAAGTAAGCATCAAGCTCATAGAGGTGCTAATGTATCAACGGAAAGAGGTAAGTCTGTGGAAAGCATTTAGCAACTCCAGGGCAAATCTGTTCTGTAACACTCAAGGTAAAAAGGTTTTGTTTTATTTTTTATATGATATTTGAGAAAAGAATAAAATTACTGTAAGCAGTACAAAGGAATGAAAAGAAAAAGAGTCAGTCCAGTCGCCACTATTTTTGCTGTTTGTCACCTCTTTATTTATCCCCAATACTATTTCAGTCTGCACTGTAGCAAAAATATAACTGATTTCTCAGAGGAAAGGCTATACTAATAGGTGAACTTCATTAAACATTCCTTAATGACAACTTCATTAAACATTCCTTAATAACAACTAAATAATTTTAAATAACTAGAAGTAGGTATTCTTATACAAAACTGATCAAACAGTATTCTAGGTGATTTTGTTTGGGGCTAAAAATATATTTGAACTTTTAAAAACACAAGAATAATTTCCTGTTACAAGACTAATTATCAAAATAAATCCAATAGGTATTAACCACAGGTGTGAAAGTCAAATACCTTCATATGAAAGGCAGGTAAGGTGTACGGGTAATGACTGCATAACGTGTAATATTAAGGAAGGCAAATGGGAGAGCTTTTCAAAAAAAAAAACTCAAAACTGTTTAAATGAAAAAGCAATACTTAGCAAAGCCAAAGTATACCTATGGATTTATTTTGTGGTGCTGATGCCAGTTCAAGAGTCTGATAAATAATATATTGTTTATATCGACTTAGTCAGATCCATAATAAATAGTCCCAGAAAAGACTACTCAGAGATGAATAAAATCTCATGGCCTTCATTAAAATTTACCTTGTGAATTTTAGATAGTTATACAGACATATTGCATCAATGTGATAGAAATTATAGGAAACAAGAGCAGAAGTGATAGTACAGCAGGTAGAGCTTTTGCCTTAAAGATGGCTGACTCGGGTTTGATTCACAGAATCTCATATGGTCCCCAGAGCACCACCAAGAGTGATTTCTGAGTACAAAGCCAGGAATAACCCCTGTGCATCAATGGTGTGGCCACCAAAAAAAAAAAAAAAAGGAATAACAGGAAACACAGATTCCCAAAGTTGTAGTAAAGTAATAAAACATCAAATTTAGCCAATGTCATCAAAGAAGTATAAGTACAAAAGGAGAAAAGAAAAGAGTAAGAAAGAATTCTTCCAAATCTTACTTTTTTAAGTCTAGAGTTACTAGCACTCACTTGGAATTCTCAGCAGTGTGGTCATCTGTCTCATCACCTGGAGATGGACAGCTGACCTGAAAATTTCTTAAGCTTTGTTCTGGCAGCTCTACTCCCTCATATTTGGCTTCGTTAACTAATTCAGTGAAATTCTGATGTGTGCTTCCCCTAGAATTCATAGTTGGCTGTTCACCTGGTTTTGTACTTTTACCTTCTTCTGTTATGCCTTGTTCAAGATAACCATGGGCTACATCTGTATTAAAAACAAAACACATAATATGCAAAACCTAGTAACATATGACATACTGAATCAAAGTTATTATTTTTGTGGCAATATGCACTCTCATACCTTTGAACATGCACTTACCAGAATTACCTCTTTTATATTAAACACACAGAAAGTGATTTTGCTATTAATATTTCCATTTCTATGCTTATTTAAGACAGTGGTTTCCAAAGTTAACTGTACTTTAAATACTTTCTAAACATCCTAAAACCCAGACTACCCTGCATGCTGACAAAACTAAAAGTCTCTGGGAGTAATCAGATGGCTCCAACATACAATCCAGGCTAGGACTCACAGATTTAGAGATGTTACTTTCTACGTGACATTCTTACGTTTTGAAAAGTAGGATGCAAGAAGCTAACCGATCATAATGAAATGAGAGTGAATTCTAGTGTCAGAATGCCTAGGTTAGAATTTCAGTTCTACCAAGTCTATAACTTTGGGTAATGTTTTAAATCTCCCCATTCAACTTCTTGTTTGTAAAATCATACTATAACATACTTCTTTAATTGATAGGTGCTAATTTAAAAAAAAAGGAATGCAGAGCATTTTGGTTGAGTTCTAGCACCTAAAATATTAGTTACCTTTTATAATTTCTACCACATGAAAATGAATACAAGGAGAATTTTTAACTTATCATTTATCAGAGATTATACATTAGAAAATCTGTTCTGTAATGCCTGGCAATCTCATAAAAGTAACCAAGTTATTGCACCCTGTGTGGTTTCCCAATTCCCTGAACATGTACCCAGGAGTAAGCACTGAATACCACCAGGTATGACCCCCTTCATAAACAAAGAAGAAGCAGATGTCCTAGATGTCTTCTCCAATCTTTCGAATTTAAATGCTCCTTGAGGAAGAAGACTGCATTTTTAGAATAAAAAAAAAATAGGGAAAATAAAATAAGATACCCAACAGAGTATTTATTCTTTGAGGGAAGAGCACATATCTGCTCTGTGCTCAGGACACCACCATGCAGTCTCACGGATTAAACTACCATCAGCCACATGCAAGAATGAGCCTTATTTCTAGCCAAAAGTATCATTTCTAATAATTCATTAGAAATTATTTCTTCAGAGGGTATGGTGCCGCCAGCAGGTCAACCTGTATCCACAGGGTGAGTGCATCAGCAGCCTAATGGTGCCTTCAGGACTCCTAATACCCAAAAACTGCACTCTGGTTGGACCCCAACAACTGAAGACCAAGTTTCCTAAGAAATTAAAAGGCCAAAAATTAGGTATGTGGGAGCAACACCCAAAACCACCTCCCGCTCAGCTATACAAGTTCATTTATTAGTCTTGCTTTAGAGACTCATAATAAATCTCAAGGGGGTTCAATTCTCAGTATTCCATCCCATATGGTCCCCTGAGCACCACCAGGAATAATTCCTGAGTACAGAGACAGGAATAACCTCCTCAGTATTGCCGAGTATGACCCAAAAAGACAAAAAAAAAAAAAATTTAAAAAAAAAAAAGAAGAAATCTTGAGAGAGATCAAAGCCGCAATTAATCTCAGACCTGTGCAAGGCTGAAGAAAAAGAAGTAAATTGAAGGGGGATGGGTTATCCTGGTGCCCACCTAAGCAGATCCTCCAGCAGCCACTTTCTCCGACAATCCAAAATCACTGCTATGCCTCTGGCTGGACTCCACAGTCTCAGGAGAGTCCTCACCAAGATATGAACCTGTTGAAAATTTGGGTATGTGGGTTCTGTTACTGAAATCTCCAGGCTTTCTTGGGGTCAGGATGGACTACTACTCCCCTCTTCGCTATACTCCTGGAAGCACTGGCAGTCACCCCCACAAACCAACTTCAGCACCACCATGTATAAGCTCTACTACAAGCCTTGCAGCAGAGATTCATAAATAAATCTTGAGATCAAGTGACAGTTAATCTTGAACCCGTGCAAGGCTGAACAGACTGAGGTAAATTGGGGAGATGGAGGCAGGTTACCCTGGTGCTTACCCAAACAGAGCCCCAGGCAGCCGCCTGTTTCCACAATCCAAAATCAGATTGCCCCCACCAGACTCCACCATCTCACAATGGACCACACCAAGATATAATCTACTGAAAACTCAGGTATGAGGGTTTTGTGACTGAGATTTCCAGTATTTCTCAGGGTCAGAATTGGCTACCTCCCCCCATATCCCTGTACTTCTGGAAGCCTTGGCAGTTACAACCACACCCTAAAGCGGTCACCCAGTTACAAAGCTACTCTAGCCTTACTGTCCTGAAAATAATACTAAACACTCTGAACAAACACGATGGACTCTTTGTACCTGTACTGCAAACCATAATGCACAAAAGGAAAGGAGAGAGAGGAAGAAGAAAAGTGCCTGCCAAGGAGCGAGGCTGGGAGTCTTGGGGGATGGTGGGCGGGAAACGAGGGACATTGATGGTGGAGAATGTGCAATGATGGAGGGATGAGTGTTGAATCATTATATAACTGATACCCAATCATGAACAGCTTTGTAATGATCTATCTCATGGATATTCAATTAAAAAATTAAAAGAAAAAAAAACAATGTGGAGTTCATGCCTCCTTCAGTCAGCATAATTGATAGCTAAATAGGAGAATTCCTACATTAAAATAATTATTTGCTTCAAAATAAGCAAAACTTCTTTAAATTATATTATTCAGGACCAAAGTCAGATTGTAAATGATTTAGGGCTGGAGCGATAGCACAGCGGGTAGGGCGTCTGCCTTGCACGCAGCCAACACGGCCGACCCGAGTTCGATTCCTCCGCCCCTCTCGGAGAGCCCGGCAAGCTACCGAGAGTATTCAATATGCCAGACACAGTAACAACAAAGTCTCCAATGGAGACGTTACTGGGCCTGCTCGAGCAAATCGATGATCAACAGGAGGGCCTTTACTTTACTTACTTTTGGTAAATTATTTCACGTTGAGGGAAGAAACCAGGTTATCACATATTGCAAGATTATCTATGGGTAAAGGAAAAGTTGACTTCATTTAAAATGTAAAAGCAGAACAAACATGAGAGGAGAATTACTTGAACAATACAAAAGCATTTCTTGCATTGAAATAAGATGTTATATTGCGGAAGTAAAAATTCCTAACATGATGTGTATCATTTGTAAATAGACTGATGGAACAAAGAGACTGGTGGTGAAGGATCAGAAAAAAAATCAAGAAAACAGGAGTACTCGAAGAGTCACCCTTAAAGACACTGAAGTTAAGGGGAGGTGAGAGAGCATGGAAAGGCAAAATGAGAAGAGGAATGAGAACTAAATGCAAAGACATTGTTGAGTGCAGAAATATGCTAGAAAAAAAATCAGTGACTGATGAGAAAGTTGAGAAGATTGAATGGAAGAGAATGAAAGCTGAGAAGACTGAATGAAAGAGAATTGATTTCTTTTGACCTATTAAAATTTTGAAATAGGGACCAGATCAATAGTATAGTGGGTTAGGCACCTGCTTTACATTTGACCAACCAGGGCTCAATCCCCAGCACCTCATATATTTCCCCAAGACTACCAAGGTAATCCCTGAGTACAGAGTCAGGAGTAAGCCTGAGCACAGCTGGGTAGGACACAAAAACAAATTAAAAATAAATGAAAACAATAAAATGTTGAAATAATTCTAGTTTTTGTTACAAAATGGTGCAAAAAATTCTTTATATGCTTTACAGATTCCCAAGTGCTTGCATTTTACATATATTTTCCTTTACTTAAAAATGGCTTTATTGAAAGAAAATTGACATACAACTGCACACATATAAAGTATACAAATTAATTATACATCATCATAACCAAGGTATCAAGTATATGTGAAAGTCATGAAAGTCTTGTTTTATTCCTTTTGAATGTTTCCTACTAGTTTTTACTGTCTTCTCCCATCTTGAGAAAACTCCCGAGTTATTTTGTCACTATATTGTCCTGCCTTTTCGAGAATTTAAATTAAATTAAATTCAGTTGTCCCTTTCTTCTGACTTCCACTCAGCATGTTTATTTTGAAATGCGTTTGTGTTATTATGTGTACCAGCAGGTTATTCCTTCTAAATGCACACTAGTAAACCATTAAGTACATGCTTACTGGTAAAGTTTTAAATATGTTTTTGTTTGGTCTCCTTTGGCTGGGACCCTTTGGACCTCTTGATTCTGGATGCACAAACTCCTCAACTCTGCCTGGGACCTCCTCAGCTCAAGAAATCAGCTATGATTTTTTTGACTAATGTTTCTTCACTACTTTCCTGTTCTTCAGGAACTCCAGTGATTTTTATGTTGCTCCTCTTGATCTCATCCTATAGTTTTCTCTGTTCACATATTGTGAAACTTATTTCCCATCTTCTTTTATTTTTCTAGAATACTCCTGCACTCATTTTATCCTCAGTTGCTCTTACTCTGCAGCCAAAGAGCCTTACACCAATTTTTTTTCTTTGCCTTTCTTAATTTTGCCTATGTTAAATTAAGTAGCTTTGGTAACTATAAATAAAGCTGCTATGAACAACTACACACTAATCTTTGGATGCAAGTATGTTGTACTTCTAGGATGAATGTCTGGAAATGAAATGGTAGGTACATTCTAACTCTTGAATAGCACAAGATTGAAATGCTATTGCCATTTTCATGCAGCAAATATCACCAACCTGAGAAATCAGGTGGTGGGGTTGGGTGAATTAACCCAAACAAACCACTGATAAGATACCAAGAACTGACTAAAGTTTTTGGAGAATCTAAAATTACACACACAATTTTGAATGTACAGAGAGTTGTGCCCTTCATCCCAAATTGTTTATGGATTAGTTATGCTGAACTTATCAAGATCCTGTTGAATATTTTCTACTGTTTCTGTAGCATTTTACAGTACTTTCAGCAGTGCATGAGAATGCCAGATTGTTTCACTTCCTTGTTGAGAGTTGATATGAGCAATCTTTTAAACTTCAATTTTTATTGGTTTTAGTTGCAAATCATTCTGGTTTTAATTTGTACCTTCCTAATAACTAATGATCTATATATTTTTTTCCATGGACCTAGTCCCCATTAAAGTACCTTCATTGACAAAGTATTCATTCAGATATTTTGTCCATCATTTTCTTGGGCAGTTTGTTTTTCTCATTATTGAATTTTGGAAGACGTTTATGCATTCTAAATATAATTATTTGATAGACATGTGATTTGCAAATTAGTACTATCACTATGTAGCTTGTCTTTTCATCCTCTAAAATCTCTTTAAAAAAGCAGAAGCTATTTATTTGATAGAAACAAATCATACAGTTTAGCAGAAAGATCTTTAGAAAGGTTACTGAGATGAATATGCTAAAAGCTTCAGTTGAGCCATTTACACTGCCCTATTACTTGAAAGCAAATTTTATAGTAAATAAAAACATGCAACTCAATAAATCCAACCTAAAAGGAGTTTATGGCTCTATTTTGCACACTACTCAATTAGATAGCTGTTTAAAACCAAAGCATGGTGGATTCTAATTAAAATCTCTGAGTAGATGAAAGATTAAAATCAAAACTATTCTATTGAGTCCCCACTCAAACTTTCAAATGGAAACACTTTTTTTTAGTAATTTGATTCAGTATTTAATCAGTCACTGCTATTTCATCATATAGCAATAGCAATACTGCTTGTTGTTTTTCTCCATATGGACTAAATAATAAATTATCAATCTTTTTATAATTCATCAACTACAAAATCTAATTTTTTTAGACTTTGGTTAAACAACGGGAAATGTTTAATTCCTGCTCTTCTGCAGACATGTTGTATTATTTGGATATAAGCAGTTGGCCACTTACAATCAAATACATTTTCTATTTTTTTTGCAATTACAATATAATGTTAGCAATGTCGTGCAAATGTCCTGTACCATTTGAAAATGAACTGAAAGAATATTACTAAGTGTCCTTCAAATGCTTTCACTTCTGTAACACATTTACTTACCTGAGAAACATGGATAGATTTATTGAATACTTTTTAGAATCTTAACATATATGTCTAGGTATACTACATTATATGCTTTGAAGGCACTAGATCTGTCTAGTAATTTTAGGGGGGCAGGGATGTTGGGCCACACCTGGCTGTGTTTAGGGTTAAATACTGGCTGTGCTCAGAGATCACTTTTGGTGCAGCTTGGAGAACTGTATGGGATGCAAAGGGATCTAACCTAGGTCAGCACATGCAAGGCAAGCAGCGCCTTCACCACTATGCTGTCTCTCTAGCCCTAAATCTAGTACAGTTAGTGCCATTTCTTAGATGATATTCATGCTATTCTCTTCTGAAGGTCATCAGCAGTGCCAACCATCTCAATATTAGCGGTGCAATTTGATTCTCAATTACTTGGGCTGAAAAATGAACAGTATTACATATCTTTGCCAATCTTAGAAAATAAACTTTGGGGATTTTTTATTTTGGGTTTCAGTTCTCCATAAAACAAAACAGTCAATATATAGTATACTTCGTTAAATTGATGCTACCCAAGAAATCAGGTCACAAAGCCAAAAATAACTTATTTCACAACTACCACACAGAAACAAGAAAGAAGGTGGCTAGAATCAAATAGGGATTCTTAGAGGCTGGGAAATTCTGTTCTGGCTGGCTTTGTAAATAGTTTGTGACAACTGGTATCTGTGTAAACGGATTTGATGGTCCCCTGGGGGGTCAATACTGTTTACAGAGCTGTTTCTTCAGAGTGGTTGAGTTAGAAATGTCTCTAGGGATTCTGTGGAGTTACTCAGAATAGCAACATCCTAGCTACCTGAGAGCAGAGGTTAAAAAAAAAAAAAAGATAAGGGAACAGGCAAAGTATATAGGCAAGTACATTCAAATAAATGGATTGCTTACTCCATAAAATATAAGTATTACAATACTTACAGGATTTTATATCCAAAGTCAACTTTGAAGGAGGCAATTTGTTATTGTGTTAGAAAAC
The DNA here is from genome assembly GCF_029834395.1 of Sorex fumeus. Taxonomy (NCBI): domain Eukaryota; kingdom Metazoa; phylum Chordata; class Mammalia; order Eulipotyphla; family Soricidae; genus Sorex; species Sorex fumeus. The sequence goes on from NW_026606155.1 coordinate 57,807,204, forward strand.
TTGTTAACATGACTTGTAATCACTTTTTTTAATTATTTTTTAATTGGGGAGGGAAGATGATTACTTATAAGTACATCACCTAATTCTATTAATACATAAAGGCATAATAATAGCTTGTTTATTCCTTTTTGGCAATATCATTGCATTATATAAGAAAAAAATTAAGTGTATTTTGATTTTTATTAGAGAGCCATGATTTATAAAGTTACTGATAGTTCCATTTTAGGTATACAATAATTCAACGCCAATCCCTCCACAACTGTCAATTTTCCTCCACCAGTATTCACAGATGCCCTCCTCGTCCAATCCCCACCACAACCCGCCTGTCAACTTGACAGACACATTACAAAGTTTCAGTCGTTGCTGCTTAGATCTCCTAAAAAAATAAAAGTGATACAAGAGACACTATTAAATAAGGGAATAAAAATTCTGTAGTAGTCCTATATATATATACATATATATATACTACCTTTTTTCAATGATTAAGATTATTCTCAATGTTCAATGATTAAGAATGTTCCTCATGTTCCTTAATAAGCATTACTTTCACCATAATCAGAATACTGAAAAATCAAAATAGTATCAGTAGCTCCTAATAATTTCTATCAATTGCTTAAGCAGAATGTATTTTTTTCTGTGTATAATACTATTACTAATGACCTTTAACAAATATTTTCCACTATTATAGCCTTTGTTTTGGCAAGGGTTAGCTTTTCTTGCACACAGACCTAAGATAATGACTTTTCTAAAAAAAATCATAGTAGCAAAAACATAAAAAAAAATTCTCCCATATCATTGTAGTTCTATCTGATGGGGTTGTACAAGAGAGAGTTTTACATCATCCCCTCCCCCCCCAAAAAAAACAAATTAGTGAAATTATGTCTTCCAAACAGTAAAACTTGTAAGGATGCTAATCACTGACTCCAGGATTTAAATAATGTCTCCAACACAGCAAATTACCAAAACTTTCAACTACCATCAATAAAAAGCACTTAATACTGGTACCACCTCAAAAGAGTGTTGTGAGGATTAAATTATTTACATTATATAAGGTATTTTAGTGTCAGCACAGAAAACACATGTTAGAAGTCAACAAATGTTAGTAACTATGAAAAGCTGATTTGATAAAGCAAATTATTAATTAAATATAGTAAGAAATGGTTATAAAATACATAATAAAAGTATATCTTTCATACAAAAATAAAATTTATTAGAAAAATATGAGCAGACATAGCAATTGAAAATAAAGCCTACCTCACTAAAGGAGAAACATCAATTACACTAAAGAAAAATATCTGTCATGATTAAAACTACCATTTAATACATAAAGCTTTATAAAATTTGCACAAAATATAAAACTAATAAATTATAGAGGTAATGGGGCTTCAAAATTTAGAATCCTGGCATTAGGGAAAGTTTCTAAAAGAAAATTCAATGATATGGAAAAAAATTCATAGTACATTTTGTAATTTTAGTACCAGGGCAGGAAAATAACAAATTTAAACATCATGTTTTTGTAGTATAATTTGTGTACTCATAAATACTGGTATACAGTATTACATACAATCAGGACTGACAAGGAGGTCAAAGACACTTATCCTTAGAGAATCTAACGAGTTATGGGATATGGAAAACTTTTAGGTTCTTTGCTTTAAAAATGCAATATTTTTAGTTACATACAGCGTACTATCTCTTAAGAGCCATCTCTCTCTCTCTCTCTCTCTCTCTCTTGGTTAAACAGTTATAAGAAAGGTTGGGGAAACCTATACCTTTCACTTTCATTAGTCCAGATACCCAATGCCAATATTTCAAGTGCTCCAAGGCACAGGTAGCTAGAGGCTACCAAGTTGGAAACCACAGATGGAGCTGTATTGGATATATCGGGGACAAGTAAAATACTTGGTGGGGAGGCTAGTAAGTAAAGAATACTTTATAAAGGCTTCCAAAGTTAGAAAGTAACATTTGAAACTGTCAATATCACATAACTTTTTCTCTTGGATATGAGACTAGGTACTTGAAATAAATTATAATCTTTACATATCTATACATGATTTCATATCTAATGTCAAAAAGAAGCAGCATATCTAAATATGTTTACAAGTAGTAGTGCAGTTATTTCACCTGTGATTAAAACAACTCAATGAATGACAATCAATACAATTTTTCAAATCATTAACTGGTTTGTTTCAAATCATAAAACTTACTATACTATGATCCTGTTGTTTCATTATTTTTTAAAAAGCCATTTGAAATGATGGAACCATATTATTTTTAAAGAACTTTTTGCTTCTCTGGTATGAAATAGTCACAAATAATATCAATATCCACTTTAGTGGGTAAAAGGTCAAATTTCTATGTAAGAGGTAAGTTCTATCATGTTTCAACTTCAAAACTGTATTATTTCACCATGTGAATACCTAAAGCTAAGACTACCTAATTAACTTATGTACAAATACCATAAGGTCTTGTAGAACTAATACCACCCAATTTAAACCATTACTGAAATGATTATGAAAACTAACCTAAAACTTGGTTAACCAATATACCATAATCTTTATTCTTTTTTCCCCAGTGTTACAAACTATTTGACTAACTACACCTATTTCTTACTTTCAGATTTTCTCATTTTATCTTGTTTTAAAATAGAACTTATATAAACTAATTAAAAATTTGAACTGTCTTAAATTTCTAGAACAGAAAAATAATGTTCTACAGCAGCATGTAAAATAGTCTTCATGATTAACACTGCTTGCTTATTAAGTATGGACACACACCAATTTTTCATGCACTCAACAATTGCAGAAATTACTTATGGAAGGCAACTTTTGCAAGACAAAGTAGAAAGAGGAAAAAACTGACTTTCTAGATATGTGCCTTTCATTTTATTTAAGGATATTTTAGACTTAGGAAACATAACAGAAGAATCAGCAGTCAGATAGTAAGTGGAAATCACTGAAAACACAATGTTAGTTCTAATGGATGGATGATTGTGTTTGGTCTTTTGAAACTTTGAAGTATAGGTAAGTCTTGATCACACAAATTAATAAATCCTAAAGCTGGAGTTAACAATAACCATTACACCCAAATTCTGCAGCTTAGCCCAGCCAATTTTTCAAAAGGTCAGGTTGTGAACTGGAGAAGATCAGGGAGGTCCACCGCATAGCTTTGTTGCCAGGCATCTCTCGTCTGGATTGTTGCAGGCATTTATTAGTATTCGTCAGCAGACTCAACAGAGCAAACAAGAAATTCAAGCACGAATAATAAAATGAAATGCTGCTATATAACCCTTTGTCATTCAGCAAATATGGGACTTTTTAGCTACATTGTTCCTAAACCTGGGTTACTACTTTAATTTTTCTCCACAGTACTGACTGAATGAGTATGCATGTGTGTTAAATGCAGAGCTCCCCTAACAACTGCAGGACTGCCATTTAATCTGTTGGTAGATGGACCATTTCCTGTGGGAACCCTAGCTATGATTTCCAGATCCACCAAATAAATCTCAGATTAAGATTCCAAATGAAACCTGCCTTTGGCAGATAAAAAATGTCAAGATGGATATAAACAGTAAAATTATAAATTATCTAGGTGTTGCATGACAAACCAATGTTCAATTTTTTTTTGTTGACACGTGCCCAGATATCAAAAACTATATGAGACATTCATCAAATGTCACACTTTCATAATATTGGAGCCATCATTAAAACTGTTTGACTAAGGACCTCAAAGTGTTTAAGCAGTAGCTCAAAAGTATATTTGTGCAAAGTAGAAGAATAAATTTACATATCAGCAGCAGCTCATAAGGGATGGGTAAATATTCTGTTTATCTCTCATTGTAATTCAGGTTACTTTAAATACGAGGTTTTAGAAAATCATTATGCTCTATATGGCATCATTACATAACTTCTTATGCAAATGACGTGTTTTACTCAAAATCACCATTTGTTTCTCTCGGTGGGGGGAGAAACAAAGCATAAAAGGAAAAGGTAGAGACTCATTTTATTAATCAACTGTGATTATTATGCGTCTTGTTAGTTACACTACAGTGTCATTAGCTTCTTGTAGAGTTATCATTTTTAAGGGTGAAAGAAAAAAAGGTTTACTACACAAGATGATAAAAGCCTGAGATAAGTAAATTTGTCTGTTTTTTATGTTTTCATTTCAAACTATTTGGGGGAGGGGCAAAGACTTTTTTTTTAAAGAAAAAGGTAATAAAGGACCAATATAGAATATCTTAAGAGAACAAATGGCCTATTAAAAATGCAGAGGAAGTCTCTGATGCTAGTCTCTATTGCATTCTCAGGGGATCAAGGACTGCTTTTTTTAATGAAAATTTTTTGTTTTGTCTATGCTCTTCTTACCTGGACTAATGCAGCCTAGTCCTGGGTCTTAAATTGTATACTCCCTGATTATAAAAGACAGGCAATGAAGTTTTCCGAAAGAAACAGCTAGGCTAAATTTTTTTTTTTAACTTTGAATACTTGAAAGCTTTTGCGAAAGGTTTCGGTGACTCTAAATTTTACACTAGTTTATTGATAAAAATTTAAAATCTAATTTACTTAAAATATAAATTTTTTCCAACTGTAAATTCTTTATATGTCCTCAAATCTGTGGATAAGATATTCAATACCCTATACTATATTCCAAATATTAGAGCTAATGTACAAGGCTGCATCCTTAAGGACTTCATATTTGTTCTGTCTTTTCTGTCATATTTTCTCCAATATGTTTTACTAGTTCACAGAAACTAATGTTAAATAAACCTTATATATCATATACTCTTAGGTATTAGTATTAATGAAGGAAATAAATCTTCTGTCTAATCCTGATTACATATATGTACTAATAGGGTTCAAAATGACAAATATTATTATATTTTGGAATATATCAAATTATGTTAGGCATAGCCAGTAAAACTGTTAAAAAGCAGAATAAAAATTTTAATTAAAAATACTTAGCAAAACAAACACTCTAAAAAGTTCTTATTGATCACATCTACACAAGTATGATGTGATCAATAAGAACTAATCATTTTAACCTTCACGCACACATGAGCAATGAGATTTTAAAATAACAATAAGATTTTTAAGACATCAAAAATAGAATTTTCTAAAATAATCACTTTTCATTCTGAATCTCACCAAAGTTTTCCATTTAGCAAAGAACTGTTAATATTACCAAAAGCTAAATATTTGAACAGTTTTAATTCAAGCAATTAGACTATAAAATAGGTTACAGAACATTTCAAAATGTTGTGTTCCTGATTTGTTCTAATTTTTTTTTTATTATTCTAAAAAATGTTGTATAAAAACACATTTAAACACAAAACCCACACACCTAAAGACTCTCATCGAGAAAAACTATCTAAATTTCTCTGGACAAGACTAATGTTCTACCTAAGCTGCTTTGATTAAAAAATTATACACATTAAAAGATGGGAGTATATGCGATCCCCTAAATTATTTCACTTTAACAACTGGAGTTCTTCTTAACCAAAAGTGGTACCTAATATAGTAGATGCAATCCTACTCTACAAATAGTTAACTAGAAAAAAAATACTTGAAAGGGTCTTCTATTTAATTTATTCATCAATGTATGTCGACTCAGATATTCCAAAGCAACAAAATGTCAATGCACACTCAGGACTTTCTAGCAATCATACCAAAGGTGACATATATGGTCACCATAGAATAACAATAGTGATGGACTAAACATGATAAACCAAAACTCTAATTTCTAGATATTAGAAAATTTAATTTCTAGAAAATTAAAGATTCAGTAATATAAAGATTTGGGTTGTAAAAGTGTTCCAGGAGGTGCTCTCCATGAAAGAGTCACAACCATAAATGAATAAGCATTTTTGTTGAAGAGTTCACTATCTAAAAGATGGAGAATACAATGCAAAGTAAAACTTAAAACTTTAATTTCAAAATAAACTATTCATATTTCCTGACCAAAAATAACTGCGAGACCAGACAGCAAAAGTAGAGATGAACTTCCTTCAGTCAAATATTCACAAGTTATACAACGGGTGGGTCATACCAATAATTTAGAAGTAGGGAAATAAAGGTCCCTACTTTAAAGGAAAGTTACTATTCTTAACTTTTTCACTGCTGTATTTATTATATATTATATTTTTATAGAGTACCACATAAACAGTATAGCATGAAATGATTAGACATATTGTAAATGCTATAAAAATATGTATTTTCTCACAAATGTTCCCTTATTAAGAATTTCTAGATAGACTCAGCAATTATAGCAAATGTACAAGTATATCGGAGTATGATATGTACAAGTATATTGAAGGTGGGGAGGAGGAGGGATCGATAAAGGGAATTTTTAATTATAGCAAATGTATAAGTATATCAGAGTATGATATGTACAAGGATATTGGAGATGAGGAGGAAGAGGGATCAATAAAGGGAATTTTTAACTTTCAACTCAATTCTGATATGAACTTTTCTCTACAGTAAGTTCAATAAATAACTGCAATTCAAAGATGCACTCTGAAACACATTATCCTACAATTTTATACCAATTAAAAATTAATGCCAAATAAAATATAGTTTGCAGCAAAAATTCACAAATGTGAATACTCCTATACTGAATAAATACCAGAACAGTTGTTAAATGAACTTTATAATGGCTAAAAACTTGCTCTCGGAAGTCTATTTTTCTACTGGAAATAAGTAGCAAATTCATTTCTAACAAGCTTAAAAAATGAACACCTAAAATCCCATTTTCATAAACATTTAAAATATGGGATTTTAAATATAAAAACAGTATAACCACAATCACAGAGAGTAGTCATGTATTTCTTCAAGAAATGAATCAATCCTTATTGGCCACCTGCCAGTAATCCTAAAACTATTTTCTTAAATATCCTACATGGTTATATGCAAAAAACTATATGCAATCTATTAAGTTAAGAGGTATGGAGATAAGCAACATTATTCTGAGCTCAGACAAATTCTTCTTTAATCCCTCTGCGGCATATGGAAATTTTTTGAAAGTGCATTCTAAAATATATACTTTCCCAAAGTGTAAGTTTATTTGCCATACATTACACTAAAGATAATAGTGTGATGATTTTGATTGCAACTGAGTTTTCAATACAGAGATTTTATTCTAAATAAACAGCATTGATTTTGGTCTGGGAAAAAAAAACTAAACATAAGCTATAGTACTTTGGAAAAGCTGTTTCTAAAGATAATGGAAATATATTTAAATAGACTTCTTATAAAATTTAAAATACTGTTCTTTATTTATATTTAATACTTTTGAAACTTTCTAATACAGCTACCTTCCATAGTTGGATGGAGTAATAAGAAAAAAAAAACTAAACGTAAGCTATAATACTTTGCAAAAGCTGTTTCTAAAGACAATGGAAATATATTTAAAGAAACCAGACTTCTTGTAAAATTTAAAATACTGTTCTTTATTTATATTTAATACTTTTGAAACTTTCTAATACACCTACCTTCCATAGTTGGATGGAGTAATAACAATCACATTTATTTCGGCCTTTAAAAATGTCGACAAGCTTTTTAAAAATATCTGTTAAAAGCGTTACCAACACCATTTCAGTAAGAATAATTGTAATGGTATGTGGACTACATATAAATAAATTTTCTGTTTCAGGTTTTATAGTAGATTATCTTAATACTCAGTCCCTAATTTTCACTATATTGCTAAAGGAATTATCAGCCTATTACATAGTCAAGAAGAGTGTTAAGAAAAAGACACAAAATCAAAATCAAGATCTACCCAACTTAAATCTGTGTTCTTTCTATAATAGTTTACTGTAATTACAAAATGCATTGGTTCTCTAGTACAATTTACTTTCAACTTTAAAATAAAAAGTTGTAGAATTATTTTAGGGAAAGCATACTTTTACTTACTAAAATTCCAATGATTAAATATAGTACAAGTTCTGTAACTTAACTCACAAAATATAATACCTAGATATCTTAAATGCCCAGAACTTCAAGGACTGTTTAAATACCTAGTAATTTTTTCCCCAGATACCACAAAAACGGAAGTCCGTTTTATACAACTTACCATTTACTTCTCTGCTACAAAACAAAAATAATTTATGAGAATAACAGACTTCTACAGTCAACTTCACTCATAATGAACAACCAGGCATGTTTTATAGTGTTGCAATGATGTGTATTGTAATCAAAATATTTGCAAATCATGGAGTATTTATAGATATAATTTGTTACACAACCACAGATAAAAAGTAAAAAGAGTACAAACTGTGTGAAGAGGAAAAAAAAACAATAATGAAAGGGTTTGATGTTGGTACATGAGTTCCCAATCCAAACAAAAATAAACAGTGTTCTGATTTTAATATGAAACTAATGAACCATGTTCTAGTTACCTTTTACTCGGTTTTATTTCATCTGTGTAGAAAACTCTAAAAAGCATGACTACAAAAGGTAACAGCTACTTCAATTCTAAAATAAAGGGATGATTACTTTTTACTTGATTTAGCAAGACAAGAGTATTGAGATATTTGGTTTACTACAATAAAATACATCACGTAAGGACTCTATTAAAATAAGCAGTTCTAGAAGTATTTTTTTCACCTCAGGTTTCAAATAAGTATAATGATTTGGTAACATTTCTATTTTTAAGCTTAAGAGAAAGTAGTTTAAAACATGATTCATATATGAATTAAGATAATATACAGATTAAAAAGAAATACTTGGTATAAAATACCTATTCATTAAGAATATGATTTTGTAAATAATAAACCAAAAATATTAAGAAACTTCTAAAATTGAAAGATTTCTGTTCAAAGCTTTGTCCAATTTGGGTGATTCTTTTTACCTTACCTTTAAGAAATATTTAAAATATAATAATTTGGAACATGCTATAACCTTTTTATAACCTTTCTTAGGGAACACTGACCCCTAAAGGTTCTAAATTTAAATAAGTTTCATAATATTATAAACTTTACTGCACATCCAGGCTTTATTTATCTACATAATTATAGGTATCTGTACCATGGTGAGTATGTTTATTCATAAATAACATGTGAACTATCTCAATGAACTGTTACGTACTATGAAAAAAGCTATGTTTCTGCTAATATAATTAAAAATGGAAAATTAATAAATATCCAGGAACTTATATATGACAAATAACTATTCAGAGATTTCTGACCTTTTAAAATTCTTATGTATGTGTAGATTTACAAGCAAATGCCAAAAATGGCTAAAGAGTGACAACTCATTCAGCGGGTTCATTAAATTAAGTCCTTGACTATTTTTTTTAAAGAACTCCAGAAAAATATGAAGTTTTCACCTAAGGACAAAACATGAAATCATAAAATTTTGTGATAAATTCTCCCATGATAACACAAGTTTATTCACTCACATTCTTTCCATCATCTTAAAAATTTCACCTCTTTCGGATGCTTTTTAACTACTTAAACTAATTTATAGAAGTCTTTACCCATCCTACCTATCAACAAAGAAAAATGTACATCACAGTCCTCATTAAAGTCTATCTCAATCAAGACTGAAGTCAGAATATTTCATCAATGTCTCTACAAAAAAGGCAGGAAGGAAATAGGCACATCCATATAATGAACTTTCTAAGATAATAACAAGGCATATCTGTCACTTAAAATAATCTAATTTTCTTAAAAAATTAAGATAATATGACAATGGTCTATAAACATTAGAGTAAAATGGAATATTGGAGTAATTTGTATTTTATAATAAAGTCAACAAATGTCGGTATCAAAAAGATGACCATTTGAAATTTTACTGTTTAGATATAACCATTATCATAAAACTCAAGATATACTACATTTACCCATTTAATTTTATGTCTTAATATTTCATTAACAGGAACTTACATGAAGGAGTCTTATTCCCATTTTGGATGTCAATATAAAATGCTTGTAAAAACACAAATATTCCTATGATGTTTCTAGTACTTCCAGTGAGGCCTATATGACTTCTGTAAACTATTTAAGCATCTGATGTCTTCAGTTCTGAAATCTTCCTCTCCATAAGATTCCTAGAGCTTCCACTGCTACCTTTCTTAAAACTTTCCTGGTTATTCTATATTCAAGAAATGTATTTCCTCTATAGTCTCCAGCTCATTACATAAATTCAAAACAATTCCTCAGGCTCTTAAAGATACTTTCATCTTTAACATGAATATGACTTACACAGTAATCAGACTCTCCAGAAAAATGAGCAATGCAGACATCTGTTTCATTCTCTTTCCTTATTCTCATATAGAGTAAGTTAAACTGTTTTATGTTCTTCAAAGTTTGGTTATTTGTAAAAATGAACAAAAACAGCTATGACACATTAGTTCTCAATTTCACATCAAAACAGCCTTATCACAAACTTGAATTAGTATGGATTAAAGTTGTCATGGAAGTCACTACACTATTAACTTTGCATTAAAAACCTTTTAACCAACTTATTTCATGTAAAAGTGTTTTAGTTATCTGGATTTTAACCTCAGAATAAGAAATCGCAGGTCAAATAAAAGAGAAAAGTTGCTAATAGTAGGCAAGTAGTACAAGGAAAATGTCTAACTCAAAAATCAAAACCAAGCACACAAATTAGGGGAAAAGTATATTCAGAAAGCATAGCATCCTTTTAAACTTCAAAAGAAAGTACAGCTGCTAACTTTAGTACAGTGATGACAACCCTCAGAAGTGTCCTTCAATCACCTGAGAAAGGTAACCACGGGGGTGATACACGGTGAAAGGGAGTGCTGCTTGAGGTGGGGGGATTAAAAAGAGAGAGATGCATGCTACGTTAATTTACAGGAAATAAAATGATGTTATGCAATACTATATTAAGAATGACTTACTTCCTAAGGATTCCAAATTTTCAGTATTTTACTGAAAGAGTACTGAAAGAGGTCTCAATAAAAGAAAAAGTCCGAAGATTTGTTTAAACCTCTCTACGGATCCTGCTTTATTAAATGCGAAAGAGGAGAGAAGAAAGGAGAAGAGAGTGAAGTAGAGAAAGAAGAGAGACAAGAGAATGAAAGGAGAAAAGAGAGGAGAAAATACAGAAGAAAGTGGGGAGAAGTGAGAAGGAGAGAGAAGGGAGAGAGGTGAAGGGAGGGGAGAGGTGAAGGAAGAGAGCTGGACATGCTCTACCTATAGAGGCAGAGTCAAGGATGAATGTGCTCCACCTACCTACCTGCCTACCTACTGGTCTCTCTCTCAGTTTGTCTTTCAGACAGTGCATGACACATGACACCCCCCATCCCGTGCTCTGTTATCTCTGCCCCTACCCCCGCCCCCATTCTTAGTGTCTTGGTGTCTTTCTCCATCTTTCTATCCATAAACATATCTGCATTATCTCTGTTGCTCAAAGTTTCTCAGACTCTTCTAGTCCATCATTTGTGACTCTTCCTCTTTCTAGACATTGTCTATATCTTGCTCTCTCTGTTTCTAAGAGTTCATTGCTCTCTCGTACACATTTGTCTATCTTTTCTCTCAACGTGTTTGTACCACTTTTGGTATATTTTATTGAGTATACTGTTTTGGGGGTGTCTGTGTGTTAGGTTGGGCTTTCTCTGCGTATCTGTTTCAGTCTCTCTCTATGTCTGTCTCTTTCTCACTATTTTTATTACCCGATGCCCTTTCTTGTAAGCATTGGTGTATCACATAGTCTGTGTGTTTCTCCATATTTTCATTTAGTATCTCCCTTCCTGTGTCTGTGTCTGTCTCTGTTCTTCCCAAGAGCACCTCTCTCTATGCATCTCTCAGTTATAGGCTCAATCTCCTCTATCACTCTCTGTGTTATGTGTGTTTTCTTTATTCCTTTATGGCTATCTTCTATTTGAATATCTTGTATGAGTCTTTTTCTCTGAGAGAGAGAGACACACACACACAGAGAGAGAGAGAGAGAGAGAGAGAGAGAGAGAGTGTGTGTGTGTGTTTCTTTGTACTTCTTTGGAATGTGGGTCTCTGTATGTGCACAAAAAAAGTGTAGGAGTAAGTGACGCACAAACACGTGCCCTGGTCTGCCTTAAATACATTGCTTTGTACAAACACACTTCGTTCAGTGTCTTGATCTAGCATAATACCTGGGGTTGGTATTAATGCCTAAAAAGTCCTTACCTTTTGACCAGTCTTCCATTTGTACTTCTGTTCTTGTTTGCTCTGGCAATGTCTCTTGCTCTTGCTCCAAGATTTGAAGCTAAATTAAAGCCAAGTCTAGATAAATAAACTTAAAACAATATATCAGGACACACACACCAAAATCTTACTTTAACACAGAATTTATAGGACAAACTTTATTTTTTGAACATTAACAATAGGACAATTAACAGTATATTTTAACAATGAAATCAGTCTTTTTTCCTCATGAAAAGATTCTTTGTTTCACATATATTTAAGTAAATACATTACAGGCTAAGCTTCTAGATATTCTTAATTCTTTGATTAGAAAAATCACTATTTTATTTAACTTAAGTCTTCCCCAACTATAGCAATTTAAGAAAAATCAAAATTTTACTGCTATAAATTTAGACAAAAATTTGTAAATCTGACATTACTATGGTTTAATAAAATTTTTATACTTAAGTAATTTAAGAATGCTGTTCCATTTTTTACAAAAACAAAGACTATCATTAACTTGGGAATTACTGGTATTTCTTTTTTATATTTGTTTTCATTATAAACATGATTAAGCTGTGGCTGTGTAAGGTTTTTTTTTGTTTGTTTTTTTTTGGGGGGGCGGGGGTGACTTTTAAGAAGAATAAAATTAAAGATTTACCTTGCAGCTAGGGCTCCACTTCTTTTAAAAAGTCCTCAAATAAAGCTGTAGTAAGCTTCTCCTTTTCCAATTTTCTCTAAATATGTTGATCTGGAGTTGGCAATCTTTTTCTAAGTTCCTCATTTACTTTTGGATTAGCTGAAAATATAGGAAGTTATTAATATCAAAGAAATATGTTCCAGTCAATGAAGCCATTTCCCTACATATTGCCCAAAAAGGTTAATAATAATTGCAGTCTTTTAATAAGAGATTCATATAGCAAGACATGTAGAAAATACAGTCTTTAATAACCTCTGGAGTATTTTAAAACATGTCTTACAGGACTTAATGTGCTTAGTAATATACTATTTAAAACCATAATTTTATCCCTCTGCAATATACAGTCACTCTTCCTCATCATTTACCCAGCTAATGAATGCCAGCAATTAGTAAAATGTAATCCCATTGCACAATCATTTTAATGCTTTTAGCACTCAGAAAAGTAAACACCAAATTAATACTGCTCAAGCCATATCAGATCCTAGTTGGAAGCAAGCAATTATAGTTCAGCTCCTCAGGTGTAATTAAATGATTGGAATGATTTAGTTCCATAAATGCAAGTTAATTCATAAGCAAGCAACAAATATACTGGGAGTAATTACAAGAAACATTGACAGTCTAAGCAGGGCTAATTCTTTTATGAGCCTGACATAGTAAAATGCTGCCCTCTCCTGGACATACGAGTGAATATCTCAGAACTGAAAACAAAATGCCCAAGATCTCTATATCTAAAAAAACCAAACTTCTAAAAGCCACTAGAAAAATAAAAGTGATCAGCTTTTTAAATTGCTAAATTAAAAGTTAAACATAAAGATTAATCGTCCATAGTTTGTACGCATTTCTGTATTTAATACTTCTCCCAATGAAGCGCTAAATATAAGTTCTAGAACATACCAGATAATTCTTGTATTTCCCATCATGTTTTTGTTTTTTTGAAAGGAAGATCTCTCCAGCAGTGCTGGAGGACCACATGGTGCTGATGATCAAATCCAGGGCTCTTACATGTAAACACGTGTAAAGCAGCCCTTTAAAATAATCTTCTTGACCCAATTATTGTATTTCTAATAAATCAAACCATGTATATACAGTACTGACAGGCTGCAAAGAAACTTTAAGTTCACTGGGACTATCAGGCCAATACCTATATTCTTTTATTGGTAGACTTTAACCGGACTGTTTTACATAATAATTAATTATAACTACTAAAATTTGTAAATCTGATTCAGTATTGCTGTGACCATACATAATGGTTTAAAATAAATGTTTTCAGCAAACATATAATAATCAAACACAATACTGTCATAACCAGTCTTAAAAACATAAAGAAAACATTGGGTACACCAAAAAAAAAAAAAAAGAAAAAAATTAAGACAATCTCAACTTTTCTTAGGTTTAAATAAAAAATTATACATGCATACTATTTAGATGGTTCTTAACTAAACTTTGCATATTAAACTTTCAGAAGCTAATTACCATATATTCAAATTAGACTATAATCAATGAGTTCATGTTAAAAGACATATACTTTTACCACCACACCAAGTAGAACGAACCCTTTGACGTCCTGCAAAATTGAATACATTCTCAAATATTATCAACAGCATGCATGCATTTCAATTCTCCAATAAATGTAAATAATACTGTAGACCAAAATGTGTTTTTATTTTTTTCTTTTGTTTTGGGACCATTGCTGGTCCCCAAATGTCAATTTTTTTTAGAGTTAAATATTACGATAATTTATCTGATAACTGGTGTTGTCCTGGGCTAACTCCTGGCTCTGCACTCAGGAATCACTCCTAGCAGTGCTCAGGGTACCATATGAGATGCCAAAAACTGAATCCAGGTCGGTCACATGCAAGGAAAATGCCCTACCTGCTGTACTATCACTCCAGTCTCTAGATCATAATGTTTAATATTACCAGTATTTGGAGGCGGGGAGGAAGAGAGGGTAAGTGCTTTTCTAATATGTTTTCAAATACATTACAAAAACTGTATTCTAAGTCATATAGTCACATGTATACAAGGAAACAATGTATATAAACAACAAAGCTGTGTAAACAATAAAATCAAAATAACTAAGCTTAAAATGTACAGCACACATCCTCTGCCCTTATTATAACAGTCTTATTTTTCAATTCATATCTTGTACACTGTAAGTTAATTGCTTTTGGAAAGTACTTATTATTCATGTAAAAATTAATGTGCCAATGTGTTTAAATCCTCTTAAATGACCATTCATGCATCTTTCTTCTTTAAGTACCAATGAAATCTGTCAAAAGACATCAATGCAAAATGGTCTTAAAAAAAGTTCTAATAGAGAATCTTTTTCTACTAACATAAGATTTTCATATTCACCAACTTTACTTAAATTCCATTAATTTTTTAAGCTACTTTTAATAAATTCACCAAGTAAAATTTTTAGGCCCCATAGTCTGTCATTTGTGTTCCAGCTGACATTATGAATATTAATAACAGTGTTATCCTGATTAAATAGGCTTCATATGAAATCCCTGTGAATCCTATAGCTCAGACATCTCATTTTTCCAACTCTTTATGAATTTGGATTCAGACATTAAACTGGAAAAATCTTAAAAAACAGATTTAATGGCACATTTGCATATTGTTAAGAAAAAATAGAAGTTCTAATGATTCAGATAATTATAACATACTGTTACTGAAATAGGAGATTTCTACAAACATGCATCATATTTTATATTTCTAATTACTTCAAAGGACAAAGAGCTAATAAAATATGAATTCCTTTTCTTACATTCACCATTCACCATAAAGAATTGACATCAAGAACTTATTTCTGTCAAAAATTCAGATTAGAATGGGATTATTTGGTAGTAGGCATCAAATAAGCTAAGACTTATTTTAAAAATTAACTTGCTATGTCAAAGAAAAAATATTTGTCATTAGTTATATATGTATATAAAAGAATCAAGAAGCAACATAAAATAGATTTCTAATTAAATTCTGTTTCACTGGAAAAATTCAAGTTTAAAAATTGTTCAATATGGACAGAAAATATCCTATTAGCATCTATTCAATTAAAATCTTTTCCATCACAAAGTTCTAACCTCATTCCCTCCACGTAATTTTAATTATCAAATGAAGCGTACTACTACACTGAATGAAACATTAATTTTTCAAAAATCACATACCTCCTCTCTTTAGGTATATGACAATCTAAAAATATCTACTAAGATATTCTACATTCACCCCTATCAAAAAACCGTAGACTGAAAAATTTAAACAAACAACTTTTCGCTCTCAATCGCAACTTGACTCTCCTTGTTTACTCAGCAGTTAAACACTTAATGAAACTTTTTTTTCCTCTGACCAGTCTAAAATTTCTAGTCTGCCTAAAAGTTACAAGTAATTCTAACATTTATTCTTTAAAATTAGACAATGCCTTTGAGACAGAATCGATTTCATTCCCCAATGCAGTAACACCAGGATTCTGAACATTTAAAACAGGAGATGCCACTCTCCCTACCGTTCTCCTTTCTTCCACAAAAGCCATATCATGGCAGAGTTTTTCTGGCAACTGGTGAACATTACTTTTTGCCCCATAATGCACCTTGATTTAATCACAAATTTGTGTACACTCAATATTAAATTAGGAGTAATTTAGAATGCCACCTCATATGTCACTGTAAATTCATAAGACATCAATTCTACACTTCCTCGACTGAGAAATGTCGATGATTTGTATTGAAAGTATTTAAAAGGCCAAAAGAGTATACCATATTTCTGAGAGTCAAGTATTTTATCATATAACTCAACATATACAATATAAGTGTTCTATAGCTGGATTTTCCTTAAGTCTTTCAAAACTGAGTCCCTGGCACATTCTCTTTCCTAAAAGAAATTCTTTCACTTACTGTGCTTCACATTACAGCCTACTTGAGCACCAGAAAACTCAAGTTCCTTAGAACCTGGGAAAGCAAGGAGAGGCTTAGGAGAAAAGTATGAGATAAACAAGGTCACATACTAGAGTTATCAAATTTTAAAATGCATATTCTATTTGAACCCACAGTTCTACTACCAACGTAGTATTTAGAAAAAAAGTGTAAGTAATATCTCATCTTTCTGTACAAAGAAGCAGTATTTATTTGTAAGAATAATTCTAGTTGTGATGGATTTTTTTCCTTTCCCCGAACTTATGAACTCTTTAAATTTCCAAATCACTTTTTATCATTAGATCTTGTTCAAAACTCACATCCCCAAAAGTTTTTAAGGAATAGCCCATTCAAAGCAAAAACTCTCATTAGGTTATGTACCCATGCTATTATTTCACACAAAATAATATTTGATTTATTTAACTGTTTTTGTTCATTCTTCTTTTAGGAGACTTGGGGAACACATCTGGTTGTGCTCAGGGGCTACTCCCATCTCTGTGCCTGGGGATTGCTCCTGGTGGTGCTCAGGGGACCAGAGACTAAGCCCTGGCCTGATGCATTGAATTATCTCTCTAGTACCTTATTTATTTGTTTTAAATATATCTCAGTCAATCATGTATATATGTGCATAATATGAAGACAGGTCTTTCTTTTTCTCCATCTGTATCCTTAAAAAAGTGATTGGCATACAGTAATGTATTTTCATAGACAGATAGGTGGACGGAATACTTAGCAGGAAAATAGATATACTACAAATGTTTATCAATAACAAAGGTCAAATAAGCTGTGATATAAACATACAGAATATAAATTTTGAACCACAAAGAGAAAAAAATAATATATACTATATGTGGGAGATTCAGTCAACAAATATATAAGTACCTATTAAGTGTCACACACTGCTCTAGGAGTAAAAATAATGAATAAGAAATTTCATACCCAAAAATATCATTAGATAAAATACACAAGTGTAGAATTAGATTAAAATATAAGAAAAAGTTAAATTACATATATATGCAATAATCTTTAAAAAGTATCATGTTTCTATTTTTCTGCAAGAAAAAATTACCTATGGCTATCCGAAAAAAAAAAAGGCCCAAGATTTGAGAAGGGAGAGTAAGGATAAAGAAAATGTTTATGCTTCACCTTATATCCATCTGCATGACTTTTTCACTGGCTAGCAATTTAACTTTATTTATTAGTAGTCTGGGAATTTAACAAAAATCTCGAAAGAATGCCACATTATATCTGATAGATTCAAAATGAATAGAAAGAAAGTAATGTCATTATTGCCTAGTTGACCTTTATATTTCATTAGGATTGTTTGATTGTTTACTTAGTTTAAGTAGAGTGAAAGGTTCAAGTTAAATTAAGATATGTCCAGAATTTTGTTGACTAGAAAATATAAAAAGAGGGTATTTCCTAAGAATTAAGTACATATTTCTTAGAATAATCATACTTCTTTGCTTATTTAGCTCTATTTACAGTAAGTTGAGTAACTAGAATTCCGAAGTTTAGAACATTTGAAATAAAAATAAGTTGTTGTATATTATAGTCATCATTTTGTGACATATCTGTTATATGCCTTACTAATCAAGAAAGCAGTAATAAAAAATTACTTCCCATCACTAAAATCTATAAAAGGACATCAAATTAAGATAAAATTAAATTTGGTATTTTAAACATATGGTTTTCATGCTTTCAAAACCTCCAGGACTAAATGGTAAGCTACTTCGAGCATTGTAAAAGTTTTCAGGGCTAGTTAAAAAGGAACTTTCAGAATGGGCATGACATTGCATAGCTCTCTGATAAAAGTTTTTCACAAGCAAAACGTAAAACAACTATTATTTTCAGAGGGCTAATCAGATACAGGATTTTCTAAAACAGCCTAAAACACTCCGCCCCAGGTCAAACTAAATGAAATCTCTTAATCAAGCAGAGAACAAAATACAAAAACAAAATCAGCTTATAGAATAGTTTCTCTACGAACAAACAGCCTGTTTTCATAAGACTCATGTGGGTGCCAAGTTCTGATGCAATGACAAAACTCTTTCACACAAAGACTTCACATTTCTGGACAACCATGTGAACTTCTTGGCAAGTCAAAGGTAAAGTATTAGAGCAAGTTAAATTGATCTAATTACAACTGGCATGAATAGCCAATTGCAATAAAATAAAAGCTACTTAAAATGTAAAAGAGTAAAAAAAAATAAAAATACAATGTAAAAGAGTAAAAATAATTACGTGTGGTCTTAATACATCATGCATCATAACGCTAATAGCTTTACTAAAAAGTCTATTTAATAATGTGCTAAAGTTCATATAGGGTAAGTACTAATAAAAACATTAACAAATAATAGCATATATGAGAATATACAGTAACAAGTTACCTTTTGCATCCTGAATATAACAGGAACTCATACATTGTATAATTAATACAATGTTTATCTATATCATTTTCTAAGATTACAGTATACAATATATCCAGTGTAAAATCACATGAAAATTCCATTTTACTTAAATTGGAATGTCAAGAGACAAAATCTAGGGTGTAAAATACAATTACAAAATCTTTCAAGAGTAAAATAAATATTAGGCTTCTGGTTCTAATTTTTTGTTCAATATTAAGAAAGGTCAGTCTTACTAATCTGAGCAATTACAAAAGTTCATAAAATTTTCTGAGTCACTTTTAATAACTGTCTTCATTAATGAATAGTAACAAGAATATGGTACTAAAGTAGATATCTCTTGGCTGTTGTAGAATAAGATTAGAGTACATAAAGGAAAAACATAAAAAGCCAAACTACAGATATTTTCTTCAATAAAATTTTTCAACAGTATTTCTTCAATACTCTTCTTGCATTTAAAAATTATTAGCTCATTTAAACTGTAAATATATCTGAATGTTGGATGATCCCTTCTTTTACTATACACTATAGAGGTCTTAGGTCTTAAGATGTATATTTGAACTAAAAATGCTTCAGAAATGCATTCTATCAAAACTCCCAAATAACAGTAAGTGAACTAAAAATATTTACAAATTAGTAATTAAGCAGTAAACTGATTAGCATATTAAGTTAAGCAGTATATGATGTTAATTTATAAACATTCTCAAATAACTAATGGTATACATTAACGATTTTCATCTAAAATAGAAATACTACTTGTTTTCAAGAAAACTTCCTCTCTAGGATTGCTTACTTACAAATTTAATATAATTCCTATGAAATTGTACATAATTTAGCATTCTACACTAATTATATAAGAAAACCTTTTTCTACATGGCAAACAGAATAAAGAGAAAACAAATTTATTTTATATCATAAATAATAAAACTATTACAAAGCATCAAACAATATAAGGACTTTCCTAAGAGGTATTATCATGGGCTGTGCAGACAGAATATGGGGGTTTAGGTAAAATTAGATACTACCATCAACCATAAAGGATAATGATGAAGCTGCACGATACATATACTGGGGTTCATTAATCTTTTCTCTTAATGTATTTTGCAATTTTCCTTAAATATATTGTAAAATAGTAACAGCATTTTTCTAGAAGTCACCTATCTTTCACATTACTAGCAATGAACTAGTAATTATCATATATTACTAAGAGTATCTCGCCCACATGGCAAAGCCTGTCAAGCTACCCGTGATGTATTAAATATGCCAAACACAGTAACAACAAGTCTCACGATGGAGACATTACTGGGCCTGCTCGGGCAAATTGATGAACAATGGGAGGACAGTGCTACAGTGCTATTTAGTACACAACATTCAAATAAACATCATATATCATATAGTATATTATCATGATCTCAAAATCCCATCTCATGCCTGGCAAATATACACATAATATATCATGCAACAATAATGTACATCTTCACAAATTGTGCATCATTCACATACATATACACACATAGGCCTCACATAGATGCTGTACTCCATGTCATTCAAAAGTCTTACAAATGTCACCTAAGCATTCTCTCCAAATACAGAGTATCAGCTGAAGGAATTTTATTTATTGATATGCTTTAGAATTAGGGCAGGATACAGCAGCTAAGGCATTTGCCTTGCACATGGACAATCCAGGTTTAATCCCTGGTATCCCATATGGTCCCCAGAGTACTGCCAAGAGTAATTCCTGAGTATAGAGCCAGAAGTAACTCCCCAGGTGTGACCCAAAAAGAAAACAAAAGCTTAAGAATTGTTTTTTACCCTTAGATCTAACCACTTCCTAAAAGTAATACCTTCTGTTATCAGTGACTTTGTGCTTATGGGTGACAGGGTAGGTATACTGTTATTTTCAGTCTTGGTCAGTACACATTTCCTATCCATACTCCTCACATGCCATCTGTTGCACTTTTAAGCAACAGCCTAGTTACCTCTCTACTACCACAGACTTGCAATATAAGTAACTTATGATTATCATTTGTTAGAATCTGTTTTAGAAGAAAATTATTTCCATTGCTGGAATGTTTCCCATCTCTACAAAAATCAATGTCCTTGTATTACAACAATACTTTTTCAAATTAATCAAAGATGGTGACTTACAGAGAAGCAGTATGAGCAGAAATAGTGCCAATGACTACACCAACATGTCTCAAAAGTTTTTCACCTTTCACCACTTAATAAGCTAAGATGCCAACCCAACCAAAATAATTAAACATTTGTTAGACCAGCTTCCCCATACATACTACGAAGTTTTAAAATATGGACTGAAACTAAATCTTTAATAGTTTTAAAACACAGAGAAGCTTCAGAGGAAAACAAAAGAAATATTCACAGTTCAAAATCAAACCGAAACAATGTGTAGACAAGCAATCCATGGCAATGCTAAGACCGAACAGCTTGAAGATTAAGAGTTTAAGCAAACTTTCTCCTCCCATAAATGGAAATCAGATAATCTAGAAACACCCATACATTATCTTAGATATAGGGCACCCACTAAATTAGGTGGAACAGAGATCAAAACCAAGAGCCTTTGCCATAGTGGGTTAAGGAATCCAAATCTGTATTTCAATCAACTAGCATAAAGCTCGTTAGCAAACCAAGACCACAGAGTCCATTCAAAATACGGAAGGGAAATAAAATGCAGGGCATGAACTCAATTCCTTTTCCAGATAATTTCTTTTGAAAATAAGCTCAGGAACTGGGAAGATGGCCCTAAGGGCAGGAATATATTTTTGGCATGCGCAGGTCCCCCTGGCTTCGATCCCCAGCACTGTAGCCTCCTGAAAACTGCTCTGAATGGCCCCCCACTCAACCACTGGGGAGGCTGGCAGGGGAAGAGGTGGGGTGGGGTGAATGAGCGAGGAATATAATGACAACAACAAAAAGGACAAAAGCTCATCGACATAAAAAGTGAGAAATTTGTGGCAAGAGGGGAGAAAGTACAGAAAAGAGCAATAAGGATGCTCATTTGAACTAGAGAAAACAAAACTATTTAAAATGAATTTTCAAAGTAAGTAAAAAATTCTAATTCCCAGGAGCCATAAAAATAACAGAGCAGGTAGGGTACCTGCTTTACACATTCTAATCTGGGTTTGATTCTGAAACCCCAAAAGGTCCCCAGAGGCCCCATCAGAAGTGATCCTCAAGCACAGAACCAGGAGTAAATCTTGAGCACAGCCAAAATTTCAATTTCCAAAATTTATTTGATTAAGCAATTTAATACAATAAATGAAGTGAAGAAAACTACAAGAATAATTAAGAAAGAAGAGTATGAATTTTGTCTATTATTCTTGTTTGGGATTGAATATATGATAAATATCTAGAAAAGGTAAGGTAAGGTAAAGGCCCTCCCGTTGATCGTCGATTTGCTCGAGCGGGCCCAGTAACGTCTCCATTGGAGACTTTGTTGTTACTGTGTCTGGCATATCGAATACTCTCGGTAGCTTGCCGGGCTCTCCGAGAGGGGCGGAGGAATCGAACTCGGGTCGGCCATGTTGGCCGCGTGTAAGGTGAACGCCCTACCGCTGTGCTAGACAAAAATAAATAAGATTTATTTATTTTTAGCAATAAGCTATGCAGCATTTAGTACCAATATGACCATGGTCACAGTCACAGTCACGGTCCTCCCGTTGTTCATCGATTTGCTCAAGCAGGCCCAGTAACATCTCCACCGTGAGAATTCTTGTTACTGTGTCTGGCATATCGAGTATGTCACGGGGAGCTTGCCAGGCTTTGTCATGCAGGGGAGATACTCTCGGTAGCTTGCCGGGCTCTCCGAGGGGGCGGAGGAATAGAACTCGGCTCGGCCATATTGGCTGCGTGCAAGGCAAATGCCCTACCGCTGTGCTATAGCTCCAGCCCATAAGAACCTACTAAACTATATATTTTTCTTGAATCAACAGGACTGTATTGGACAGAGAAGATAATAGAAAGTAAACATAATGGTGGGAAAGCTCCACCCTTGAAGTAGTTACTTGATGGGTCTCCCTCCAGTCATTCTCCCCCTCTATTAGGAAGGGTTGAGCTGCTGCTAAAATGTATTCTTCCCAGTCACTTTGTGCATTCTTATAATCTGAATGCAAAATGAAGTTCAAGCAAGTGGATGTCCTCCAACAAGCTATGAAAGAAGAAAGTAAAGTGGCAGTCATTGTCTGCTTTCAGCATCTGAGGTTTGACAGAAGGAAAGTGTGGCGTTAGAGACTCTAGAGTCTGATGTCTATTATGAGGTTCCTAGATGTGACAATCACTTAGGGGTCAGCAGCAACAGTAGAAGTAGTAACAGTTTTCTACAGATTGATTATAATAACATCAGAGGCACTAAACAGCGCTCCGGAACTCTGTTCTAGCACTTAAAATAATTTTTGTATGATTAATCCCTCTATTACCTTCTGTTAGAATTGCCTAGATTTTTCTTTTATGTGCCACAGGTAAAATATTTGTATCTTCCACATCTTTGATAGCAGGGAGTCAAAAAATTACAATAAAACTGGAGTGGGGGGATATCAGGAATCAGCAATACATATATACATATGTGTATATTATGCATATACACATATATATGCATATAGATAAAAACATGGGTGGACTCACACACGCGCACATATATACACACCGCGCACGTATAAACACACACATACACACACATATGTGGGGGAGCACACCCAGAAATGCTCGAGACAATCTTAATTCTGTAATCAAGGAGTGAAGGGCTAAGGGGACCACACGAGGTGCCAAGGATGGCCAGGTGCAATGCAAATGCCCTACCCACTGTACTATCACTCTGGCCCCAGAAACAGGCATATTTTCAAAGAATTGGACAGAGTATCATAACAACTCTTCCAGAAATCTGGCTCTTTAGGGAAAAAAGCAAATGAAATGCTCTGGAGATAGATAATGGCAGAGGCTGCACATCACCGCAAACAAACTTAAAGGCACTGATTTATACTCTTAAAATAATTCAGTTGGTGTTGGTGGGAATGTCGACTGGTTCAGCCCTTCTGGAAAACAGTATGGACGATTCTCAAAAAATTAGAAATTGAGCTCCCATTTGACCCAGCAATACCACTCCTGGGAATATATCCCAGAGAGGCAAAAATGTATAGTCGAAGTGACATCTGCACTTGTTTGTTCATTGCAGCACTCTTTACAATAGCCAGAAACTGGAAGAAACCTGAATGCCCAAGAACAGATGACTCGTTAAAGAAACTTTGGTACATCTACACGATGGAGTACTATGTAGCTGTTAGAAAAGATGAAGTCGTGAAATTTACATATAAGTGGTACAACATGGAAAGTATCATGCTAAGCGAAATGAGTCAGAAAGAGGGGGATAGACATAGAAAGATTGCACTCATCTGAGGGATATAAAGTAACAAAATATGAGATTAATACCCAAGAATAGCTGCGATCAGCACCAGGAGGATTACTCCATAGCTTAGTGGCCAGCCGGGCATTCTCGAGGAAAGGGCAGCTCAGATAGAGAAGGGAACACCAAATAAAGGGTGTTTAGAGGATCCTCCCAGGAGGGGAGATGCATGTCGAAAGTAGACTATGGACTGAACATGTTTGCCACTCAATGCCTCTTTTGCAGACCACAACACCCAAAAGGAGAGAGAGAACACAGGGGATTGCCCTGCCACAGAGGCGGGGGGGGGGGTGGGGGGATGGGAGTGGGGGGGATATTATCCATGGTGGTGGAAAATGGGCACTGGTGGAGGGATGGGTATCTGATCATTGTATAATCGAAACCCAAGCACAAAAAATGGTAAATCTACAACTGTACCTCATGGTGTTTCACTAATAAAAAAAAATAAATAATAATTCAGTTGGTAAATTATGTAATAAAAACATTGAAGACATTAAGATATGAGTTTTACTTCCATATCACTATATAATGAGTATTATAAACCAAAATGCACTATGAAAAATATATAAATAGAACAGAGGCTTAATAAAAAAACATTTCAGACAGCAATCATGATTCTCGCCACTACTGCTTTCTATTTAGGTGCCATGATAAAAACACATGTATCATGTAATGAATTCAACCTGTTTAGTTTCACCTTTCATACTTTCACATACATATATATACTACAATACTGCTCATAGTTTATAGCTGAAAGTTGAAATTGACAGTAATACTAGTATTTTCACCACCACACCGGATTGAACTAAAATAATTTTCATTTTAAAATTAACTTTGATGCACTTTTTTCTTTTTGGTGTTTTGTTTGGGGCCACACCAGGGAGTGCTCAGTCCTTGTTCCTGGCTCTTTGTTCAAGGATCATTCTTGGCAGAGCTCAGAGGACCATGCAGGGTCCCAGGCAAGTACCTTACTTGCTGTACTATCTCTCCATTGTGCCCCATGATGCACAATTTTAAAATGCATTCTCTTTAAGTGTACACTTGAAATTTAATTATCTGCACCTTAAATGGAGGGTGAGTAAGCAAGGGGGAGATACTTTTCTCCACTTTCACTCAGCAACAGAACTTTTTCACTCCTAGTCCTTCACATACTCTCCAATCCTAGCACTGCCCTTCTCCCTAGCACACCTAAATCCCATCCTGAGGAGTTTGAGGCTGAAGGTACTTGCCTACTTGCCTTGCATTCAGAAAACCAATACATACAGTCTTCCAGCACCACCAGGGGTCATTCTTGAACAGAACCAGGAAAGTCCCTGAGCACAGGTGTGACCCAACATTACCCCCAAACCATGACCACAACCATACACACACAAATGCAGGAGCTCTGAGTTCATAGCTCTGTAAGCAGTGAATAGTCTAGATCTACCTTGGCAGATCTTCAGCTGGGTACAGAGCTCTAAGCAAAAAATAGAAAAGAGCGGGGCTGGAAAGATAGTACAAAGAGCTGGAGAGCACTCAAAGGACTGGAGTACATGCTTTGCATGCGTGTCTGGAGAGTTGACCCAGGGCATGTCCCCTGAGAACCACCGGAGCAATCCCAGAGCACAAAGCTACCCCAGAGCACCTGAACACTATTGGTATGTGGTCCAAAAGCAAACAAAACAGAAAATAAGTTTTCTGGTTTGGCCTCAACTATACTGTCATAGTAAATGATTAAAAATCAGTATTAACTTAATTCTGACTTATTGCATTAATATGCATTGACACTATGCCAATCAGTACTCTTCAACTCAGCTGAGCTCCTCACAATATTCTTCTGCATTTGATTTGCCACTTACCATAAAGATTGCAGGAGTTATTCATGTCGTTATAAAAAAAACTTGAGTCATTTTCTTTCTATTGCTCAGTATATTACATAGTATTACATGACACAATGGATTTTGCTCATTCATTCAATTGTCACCATTAGTAGATCACTTGGGTTGTCTGCTATTATAAATAAAAATAGCAATGAATGTACTAATAAAAATATTTTTGCACCAAGTTTTTTAGCTTATGTTTTCAATTCTCTTGGATAAATATTATTGCCTTATATTAACTTTATAAAAGATTGCCAAATAATTTTGTAAAGTCTGCCATTTTTCACATTTGCCAGTCATGGAGAGCTCTAGATTACATTCACCCTAGTCCATATACACACATTTTTATTATTTGTTGTGACTAATATATTACAAAACTGGAATAGACAAAAATATTTAACCTTCTCAGGCATGTTTCTATACTTTTGGGGAAAGAGAGCAGAGAGAGAATCTGTGCCACACTTGGCCATTTTCAAGGGATATTTCTGGCTTTATGCTCAGAAATGATCCCTTGGTGGTACTTTAGGGAGCTCATGTGATGCCAGAGACTCAAATTATGGTTGGCTGTATCCAAAGCAAGTGCTTACCTCCTGAACTATCTCTCTGGCCTCCTAAGCAGGCTTTGGAAATAATGGACAGACAAAATTGTTTCCAGGTGTATAATACAATATTATGATGGTAGACATATCTACTGGGACTGAGTACTCCAAAAATCACTGTCATCATACATAATTACAATTAACTTTTTTCTTGTGATAAGAACTTCTAAGACATACTCTCTCTAAATATTTTCTGTACTGAACTAATTTGTAATATATACTGAAAACTGACTGTATGTGCAGATCTAATTTGGAGGCTATTATTGTGTTCCATGTCTATCTTTTCACTAATACCAAATGACTTCATTACATAAGTTTTTGCAGACATGCTGAAATTAAGTAGTATGAGTTTTACAATATGGTCCTTCATAAATTTTACTTGACATTGACCAAAGCAACCCCATATGAGTATCAGATGGGTCTGTAAATTTCCTTTTAAAAATCACTCTGGAATTCTGATGAAAACAGATTAATTGAAAAACAATTAAAATCTTAACCAGTCCATAAATATGGTACATCTGCTTATAAATTTCTTCAAGACATTCAAATTCTATAATATATAATGAGATATATCTTCTATGAGGTTCTTATCTCAGCAATGTTTTATAGTTTTTGGTGTAAAAGTCTTGTATATATTTTAAAAATTACCCCCAAGTATTTAATGGTTTGGTGCTATTGTGAATGCAATTTTTATTTTATTTTTCCAATATTCTTTGTGATGTACAGAATACAATTGGTTTTTATATGCAAACCTTGATTCTTAAAACCTCACTAAATTAAAAGTTCTACTCATTTTATTATAAAAGTTTTCAAAAAGGATTTTCTACAGATAAAATAGTTGTTTGCTAATAAAAACATTTTCATTTCTTCATTCCCAGTCCCAATGCCTTTATTCCTATAAAGTTAAGTAATTAAGACAGTGTGATATTGCTACAAGGATACAGAAATAGACTCGAAATAAAAATTCCACAAAAAAAGTCAACAATCAGCCCTCCCATCCCCACAGACACCCATAATTTATGGCAAATGCTCAACTGTGGTGAGGTAAGCTAGTCTTTCCAGTAAAAAATATTGGGAAAATATGACATTCATATTAAAAAGATTACCCCCATTCCTACTTTATACCATAGTGAGAAATTAGAGCTAAACCAATATTCTAAATGTAAAATCTAAAGGAAATTAAGCAAAAAAAAACAAAAAAAAAGTTTCTAAATTACTTTTGATGGGCAAAGATTTCTCAAGAAGGATACAAAAAAACACTGTGAAAATGTCACTGTGAGAATGAAAAGACAAACAATAGATTACAAATATTTACAACAGATTTAACTGATAAAGGACTCATCTACGAAACACATTTTTAGAAGTGTTGACAAATCTATATAATAAGAACAATAATTTTCTTTAAAAAGTGTGTATATACAAACATCTACCAAAATATTTTTGGACAAAAGAAGACAAAACAAAAAGAGAGGAAAGAAAAAAAACGAAGAAAAAGGTTGGGTCTTAGGAATGAGGCTCAGTAGTAGAGCACTTGCTTGTAAAACCCCAGGTTGGATTCCTAGTAACACAGACACAGGTGCACATATACTTACACGTACAGAGAGTGCCATGTCCTTAGACTTTTTAAAAATGTTAATTTGTATATATCCTAAATATATACAAATTATACTAATATATACTAATAAGCATGTACAAGTTTCCAGAATTCCTAAATCTCAAATAAGTATAAAAGCCCTAACAAGAAGTCACACAATACACATACACATTATCAGTACTGCTATGACTAAAAGGACTCAAGACAAATTGGCAGAGAAGATGCAAAACAACAGGAACTCTTGCAACCTTTCTCCATCATGTATATAAAATCTGGATAATAAAATGATAGCAGAATTCAAGGCCTAATCCAATTAAGTGAAACTGGGGAACAATGGACTCCAGAAACACTAAAGACAGCCTTAATCTTTAAAAAATAATTTAGTAGTCCTTAGGATCTCTCATTACAAAACCATATATTCCACCTAAGAATGCTACTTAAGTCAATTTAAAAAGTCAGAAGCAAGAAATCTGAATTTAAATAGGGTCCTAAGCCAAAAATATCAAAAAATGGTTGTTGTCTTCAAGGCAGTTCCTCTAGGTCCTAGCCTCAGGACACTATTCTTAAGCAGAAATTAATTATTACTTCCGGTCATAATCAGCAGAGATACTGTCATAATCTGGAAGTCACTAGAGAGTGATAAACTAATACAGACATTCAATACAGCATTGTTTAAGGAGAACATTTAACATTACTGTGGACTGGCAGATTCACCTATCCTCAGCAATCATCACCATAATAGGAAGGTAAGAAATGCACAAAACATGTTAGATGCTGTCAATGAATCAAATAAGAAGGGCAGTCATAAGAAGAAGAGCTGATTGATAAGGCAACAACATGCTCGCAGAAGTTAATTCAGGAAGAATTACTGTAATCGCATGCTGAATTATGTCCTTTGAACACACTAACAAAAAAATCTACATTTTTTAGACAGTGTAGACAGCTGTACCACATGAGCCGTATCATTCTCAGCAAAAAGCGTAACATACCTGAAATGGAGTCACCAGGAAAAATTATGTGTGTCTCTTACTAACTCCAAAGCAGAAGGTACCATATTTTTTAACCTGAAATTTGTAGATAAAATTTATAAATTAGGTATGATAAGAAATTAATAATAAACATCATCAGAAAACATATTGTACTAAAAATTATAAGAATGTGATCACACTCTCTTACACATATCTTATATGAATCTCACTCTCACTCTTGTATCTAGTATATTCAAACTGGCTTACTACAAGAAACTGAAATCACGGACAGAATCCTCCATGGGACAAGGAAGGTTACTATATTTATATCACAAAACAAAATATGACAAATAAGAGCTCTTTTTTGTGATCAGCTAACCCTTTATATTTACCAGCTTATCACTGCCTACTGAAGAGTGTGGTATCTCAGAGTATCAGCAACCTACAGCTTTCGGACAATAAAACCATGTTGAAGTTGGTAGAAGTAAATTTGTATAATAGGTCTTTGAGAGTAAGAGCTTCTGGGTCATTCTAATACAGTTTGGTAAAAGGCCCTGCATGATAGGAAATTTTTTTGAAAATTGCCTACAAACACCCCTGTGATAATCAAAGTGCTGGGGTAGAAAGGGGCTGGAATGTAAGAGGCAAAGGTCTCAGTTAAATCTCTACAACTCGCCCATCAAGTTTGTGAAATGAGGGAGCACTGGGTCAGAGAAGCAATCCAAGACAGAACAAATGACGATATATTTGCCTACCGCTAGATAAACTGTACAAAAAGTCAATAGGGGAATGCCAGCAAAATGGCAGTCTAGAAAGATCCACACTCTTATAGCCCTAGAGAAACATCAAAATAAATACACAGGAACTGTCTGAATCAATGTTGTTGGAGCTCTGAAAACAGTGAAAAGTGAACTACAACTGAGCCAACAACCAATCAAGAAACCATCATCTTCAAAATGGAAGGACTGTTCTACGGCATTTTCACTGCTTCATTCTCATATCAGGTCTTCTATAGTCCCCCTTGTGTGATGACGTGGCTTGTTCTTGTAACTGGGTTCTACTTTCCTCCTCCTGCCAGGGGGAACAAAGACCTAATATGCGAATTCTGGTGCATATCCACTAGAATCAGCCTGGGGAGGACTCAAAGTATTGGTACAAAGCATTTGGAACAAAGTGCAGGCAGTGTTTATAAAACTGTGAGACAACAAACCCACAGAAACCTGGACCAAGAAAGGTGCCTCAGATTACCCCAGGCCTGGCAGGAATTGGGGGGAATAAAACTATGAAAGTATATGGGTGGGCATGTAGAAAGCTACTTGCCTAATTCCGTATAAAACTATGTAGAAAAGAATGAAGAAGACCTTATGACATATAGTCTGATAAACAAGCTTAAATAAGCCTGATAAGTGAGTGTTTAAGCTTCAGGGTAAAGTGCAAAACTGGAAAGACTCCTAGCATTCAAGGAAATCTCTTTAGAAACTTTAGCTAAAAAAAAAAAATCACAAACAATAAGGAACAATCTTGCATAAATAATCTGGAAAAGTCTTAAAGCAGAGTATATCAGCTTCAACAATGAAAATAAACAGACCAAATAGACAACAGACTAGAATCATATTTCTTCAAAGAATATGGCAAACAAACACACGGAAGATGTGCAACATCACTATCCACCAAAAGTAGCCAAATCAAAACCATTTCTACCCAATAAGACAATTAACAAAATATGTAAAACATCAAGTGCATACAAGAACCCATGCACACTGCTGGTGGAAATACTAAATGATGCAGTTGCTGTAGAAAACACTTTGGCAGTTCCTCAAAAAGTTGAAGTTTAATTACCTAGTAGTCAAAATTTCTAATACTAGGCATACAGCTGAAAGAATGAACAGCAGGTACTCAGTGACTTAGTACTCAATACTCAATGTACATTCACAGCAGCATAAATCAAAATAGGCAAAGAAGAAAAACAACTCATGTCGAATAGAGAATGAAAAAATAAAATGAAGTTTATGTATAGAGATTTATACTGGACATTTTATAGATTTACATAAATGAATATTATCTCATCTTAAATAGGAAATTCCAGAGTTAAGGACATAAATGAAAGGGTTGGAGTGCATGACTTGTATGCACAATACCCCATGTTCAATCCCTAGCACTATATGCTCCCTCCCTGAAAAAAAATAAAAAAGAAAGAAAAGAAATTCTGATACCTCCTACAACATGAAAAAACTTCAAAAGCATAGTGCTAAGTAGAAATATACCAAAGAGGAAAGACAAATATTGTGTATATGCAAATTCACAGACACAGTACAGGGGTTAATAACAGGAAGGAAATGGGGAGTTTTTATTCAGGGCTAGAGTTTTATATGGAATTAGGCAAAGTTATGGAATAGTTTTATACGGAATTAGGCAATGTTTTATATGGAATGAGGCAACTGTAACATTGAAATACACACAAAGTCAGTATTACGGCTTAAAGGCCACTTCATACCTACTACTTTAAATTGTATGTCATAGTATCCCCAAGAAGCAAAAAACTAGTTCTATGCACATTTTAAATATTCAAAGAGAAAAACAACTGTTGACTAGTAGCTAAAACAATAGCCTGAATAATTAATTACACAGTCTTTCAAGGAGGTTCATTATGAAGGAATGCATTAGATCTCATTAGCTCCAATGATTTAATCTGCACTTCTAGGAAGAAAAGTATCTTGTACAAATCAATGCAGAAGGCTAGAGAGAAAGTGCAGCTGGTATGGTGCTTGCCTTGCATGCACTCAACCCGGGTTCCATCCCCAGTGCCACATATAGTCCCTCTGCCCGCCAGGAGTAAACCCTAAGCTCAGATTCAGAAGAAAGCCCTGATTGAGTACCGCTGGGTATGGCCCAATAAAAAAAAACAGAAATCAATGCCGAAAACTGAGCAGCAATCTGAAAATATTACAAAGACACTAAAAGCATAAAAAAAAGCAGGGGAATTCTGCCTTAAGAATTCATCAAGTGGAGGCAGAAAGAGGGTACAGGGATAAAGGTGCATACATAGCACATTAACAAAAGCAGAATCGATCTCTGATATCACATAGTCCACCTAGCATTACCAGGGGAAATCCTGGTGGTTCCAAAGTATCATTAAGGTGGCTGAGGTAATCCCTGGCACCCCTAGGGCCAAGTAGCACCACATCCTCAGTCCGTGAGCCCTAGAACTGAACTGTCAAGCTTCATGGGAAACCACCAGAAGTCTTTTGAACATTGCTTTGGAGACACCCAAAACCCCCATTTCCACAAATAGTAAGCAAGTGGGTCATATAGCTAAAGCTCTACTTGTACTAAAGGAAACTACAAATGAGTAATGACTAGAATTCATACCCACTCTATTTGGAGATTTAATTGCATTAAAAAAAAAAAAGCAACTGCCAAGAATTCAACTGAAGATTTAGAACAGAGTATCACCTATCAATTTGGGCTACCTGGATATGTTCCTTTTGTTTCCTATGTATAAAAATGAACAAAGAAATAAGTTATTCTATTCATAGCATATTCCTTATCATCCACAAAGCAAAACCCTCATTAAAAACTGGAATGGTTAACTACAGCATTTGTTATTTAAAATCCTGGAAAATTAGACCATTGTCTCTGCCAACTTGGTGTTCTAAAATTAAACAGCAGGGGTATGAGTGAGAACTCACTCAGGTTTCTTTCTTTTTTGGGGGAGCGGGTCACAACAGCAATGCACAGGAGTTACTCCTGGCTTTGCACTCAGGAATCACTCCTGGTGGTGCGCAGGAGACCACATGGGATGCTGGGAATTGAACCCGGGTTGGCCACGTGCATGGCAAACGCTCTACCCACTGTGCTATTGCTCCAGCCCCCTCAGAAGGTTTCTTATATCTACAGATTGCACTGAGGGGAGGGAAAAGATACAATTCATAATACATATATGTCACCTCAAAAAAATTTATTTCTGCTCTTTGTTACTTAATTAGCATTTGCCCAATTACTGATGAGCTTGAGCATCTCTTCATATGCTTATTAGCCTTTTAGTTTGCTTTACTGTAAATTGCTAAATCATATCCTTTGAACATTTTTAATTTGGGGTTGCTGTCTGTTTTCCTTTTGATTTATAGAACTTTCTTGTATATTCTAAATAAGACATTCCTCATTGATATTAAATGCCACAAGTACGTTCTTTCATTGTCATCTATTAAGTCTTTCCTAAAATTTTCATTAATTAAAGAATACCTAATGTGGATGAAATCAGAGCCATCTATTTTGCTTTTTAACTCTGTAGTTTATATTTTTGAAGTGTTAGTGATGAAGTACTTTACTGTCTTCTACCATTTTTTGCTGGTTATTTGGGATGCTTTCACATTTATGTACTTTATCCATATTGATATCGCTTAAAGAAAAATGATATATACATTTATATATTTTCAAAGGTGATATACGTAGGGATAAATTTGTCTTTATCTTGCATTCTACATTTTCAACACTTACTAAACCATATTTTCTTTGATCCGTGGCACCAGTTACTGCACAGGTATGAAAATGAGCCTGTCTTGGCTCTGTCTCTCCAGGCATCAAGCAGAGACATTGGGTTTGACTGAAACCAGTGAATAGAGCAATCCTGCAAGTCAGAGGACTAGCTTTACAGAAGCATGACAGTTATGTTTCAAAGTTATCTAAGTTATCTTGTAAAATATGTTTATACTAGACTATAGTTTATTAAGTGTATCAAAGCCTTTATCTAAAAAAATGATGAAAATATTTAATTTTAAAATACTTGATTGCTAAGAAACAAGAGCAATCGCTGAGGAGTATGATGATTTGGCCTCAGTGTAGCTGGCTGTAGGCTGAAGAGGTGATGTTTGCTGTAGGATGGGGTTTTCTGTGGAAGTTTCTTTATAAAAAGACAACACAGAAGGCCAGAGTATTTCAAGAGATTCCCACGCAGTTGGAGGATGTTTAGTTGCTCCCAGCTGCAGGCGGTTGGGAGTGGAACTGGGGAAGGGATGGTGGCTACACATCCTACCAGGATGTTCTGACTAGAGGGAGGAACTAGTCAGCTGTGAGCTGCAGGGATGCAACATGTACACAGCATCAAGGATAGATGGGGGGAACACAGAGCCAGGGGGAAATCAGAATGAGAATGGAATACATAACACAGCTCTACTTGGGTGCATTTCAAATATTTTCACATAACATACCATATGTCCTTGGTCAAAGGACACTCTTTAAACCCTTTGGAGGGGCTGGAGTGATGGCACAGCGAGTAGGGCATTTGCCTTGCACGCAGCCAACCCGGGTTTGATTCCCAGCATCCCATATGGTTCTCTGAGCACCGCCATGAGTAATTCCTCAGTGCAGAGCCAAGAGTAACCCCTATGCATCATGGGATGT
Organism: Sorex fumeus; assembly: GCF_029834395.1. Taxonomy (NCBI): domain Eukaryota; kingdom Metazoa; phylum Chordata; class Mammalia; order Eulipotyphla; family Soricidae; genus Sorex; species Sorex fumeus. The sequence goes on from NW_026606155.1 coordinate 57,842,168, forward strand.
GACTCAAAAAGCATAATAATAATAATAATAATAAAAATTTTAAAAATCAAGAAAAAATTTATGTCTGCCAGATCTGTTGGCCATGACCAGGATAACAGAGCCAGCAGAAAAGTATATTGCTGCATGAGATACATTATCTGAAAAACTCAACTTGACTGAACGTGTATATTCTTAAAGAACCTTTGGAGAGGCTCGAGCCTTCACCCTATATAGTTAAATTTGATTAACTGTAGGTACTGTTGCATGTTGGGATCCTGCTGGCACTGTTCCCGAACTGCCTGGCTGGTGCCACCTTGTTGAGCAGTCCTCCAGGGATTCTCCTCGAGGCAACAGGGCTTTGGAGACACCTCTCTAGAGATTTGAGGAGGACAGCGCCAAAAGGGGCACAGTTGCCCCATAATTTGCATTACCCTTGCAACTATTGATACCCCCCACTACAGTGCTCCTGAGGCACTCCCAATTTCTTGGTGCTTATGTTTAACTTCTCCTTTGTGCCTTACTTTCCCCTGTCTGTTAACTATTTATTGAATTGTTTTTCCATTCTATCCTTGTCCTCCCCACCCTGCATGTAGCACAGTTTCTCTTTTCCTATATTAGAATTGTTTGATTTCAAATCATCACGGGCCATCTGCCTGTGGACCCATTCTTCTGTCCATCAGTTGAGGGTATGACTTTCAGTCCCAAATGCACCAAGGGACATGGTCACTACAGGAAGGTGACAGTTACATTATCAAGCAACAGATATCCCTATATGTCTTTATTTTTTTTTTTTTAAATTGGGAGGTGGGGAGATTTGGTCACACCCAACTGTGCTCAGGACTTACTTGTGGCTCTGTGCTAAGGGGGTACTCCTAGTAGGGCCCGGGGGAACCATATGTGACATTGGCTCAGCTGCATGCTGAGGCATTAGTCTTACCCACTCTAATATCTCTCTGAGCCAGCCCTGTAATTTTTAACTAAAAAATTATACATTTTCCATGGAAGAAATACCAATGTTACTGTAATTGCTTGCCTTATAAAGAGGCTGAGTGGCCAAATCAGAGCATTCTACTAGGAGAGAGAAAATACAGGTCAAAATAAATAGGTGGAAACAGAAAGAAATGGTGGCCAATGGTGAAGCCCAGGGAAATAGGCTATAACAAAAGAAACCATTCACTTTTCTCAGAACGTCTCTGAGCAATAAGAAATAAATAAGAAACTGAAGCTGAGAGAAAGCAATTTATCTATTAATAAAAATGGAACTAACTGTAACTCATTATGACAACTACCTGAAGACATTTGGAGAAAAAAAGATATGGAAAAAAAGTCCCTTCAGTGACTCATGTATAGGCAAATGAGGAACTTGTTCTGAGTTGCATTTTTGTTGGCTATTGTAGAGCTTAACACAGGTTGCACCTTTGAACCAGAAGGGATGGACTGTAATAGGCAGCACTGTACTATATTTTTCTCAATCAAGGTCAATCCCATGGGAGAAAGTTACTATACTACGAGAGGAAAACTACTGCCATAGCTTTACCTATTTTGTAAAGCATGTTGCTTTTTTCCCCTCTGGTTGTGGAGGGCATGAACTCAAGTGGATTATAATCATGGTTAACATTCATGGAATTCAAGTGGTTTCTGTAAGAGTGGATATGATACACTATGAACGCTACATATTACTCATAGGTTCATCCCTGGAACACAGAAAAGCCTTGTGGTTTATAAAGATTAAATTTTATTTGAAAGTGAAATACACTTGATTTGCAAATACAATCATTGGCTCTGGTCACAAAACATATTTGAATGTGTACATTATTTTTAAATCACAGTTAAGCCACAAATTTATGGTGACTAAATCAACACTAACCCCAACAATGAAGGAGATATTAAGAACCTTAGGGATGTAGGGATGGACATTACAGCAGGTAGGGCACTTGCCTTGCACATGGCTGTCCAGAATCCCATGTAGTCCCCAGAGCACCTCCAGGAGTAATTCCTGAGTACAGAGCCAGGAGTAAGCCCTGAGCATTGCTTGATATGGCCCCAAAACAAAACAACTAAAAAAACAAACAAACAAAAATAAAATTATTGAGCTTAACTCAAATGGTAACGTAATCAGCACTTCATCATGTTACCCCAAATATACACTAGCAGGTGATAACTTCCAGAACCTGGTAAAAAAAGGAAAGATAAGGCTATACATTAGTCAACTGGAAGTCTCATTAAGTTAATAAAACAGTGCTCCTTGTACACATTTACAAAACTGTTCACAATATACAACCTAAATATATAAAAATTTATTAGTCAACCCTAAATCAATAAAACTAGGGAAACTAAACTCATAAGGCTGAAAAATAAAAAGTTCTATCTTATATAAAAAATTAATCTGGGGGGTCAGAGAAACAGACAGGACATAGCAAGTAGGGCACTTGCCTTGCACAAGGCCAGGCCAGGTATGATCTCCTCACTGTACATAGTCCCCTGAGCACCACTGGGAGCATCTGAACACCAGCAGTGATGCCCCCCAAAATAAAAATGAAATAAAAACTAACTACTTTGAGTTACTTCCAATAATATGACAAACAAGTTTATCTAGACTAACCACAAAAACAACAAAACAGTGCACCAAAGGCTGGAGTGACAGTACAGCGGGTAGGGTGCTAGCCTTATACCTGGTTAGCCACGGTTCTTTCCCTGGCATCCCAAATGGTCCCCAGCACACTGTCAGGAATAATTCCTGAGTGAAGAATCAGGAGCAAACCCTGAGCATCTGAGTACAAGCCAAAAATAAATTAAAAAAATACTGGACAAAATACAACTAAACAGACTCTATAGGCCCACTGAATATTGCCTCTTTGTCCCAAGTCAAAGATTCTGCTTAAACAAAACATGAGACTAACAATCAGGAATGGCTGAGATTAGTACCAGGAATTTTGCTCCATGACTTGAAGGCCAGCCACACGTGCTAGGTGAAAAGGAAGCTCAGATAGAGAAGAGAGCACCAAATAAAGGGTGTTGTGAGGATCCTCCCAGGGTGGGAGAAGCATGCTAAAAGTAGTCTATAGACCAAACATGATTGCCACTCAATTCCTCTCTTGCAAAACACAGTACCCAAAAGAAGAGAGAGAGAACAAGGGGGAATGCCCTGCCACAGAGGCAGGGTGGGACCGGGGGTGGGGGGGGGGGGGTGGGGGGAGGGATGCTGGGACCCGTGGTGGTGGAGGATGGGCACTGGTGGAGGGATGGGTACTTGACCATTGTATAACTGAAACCCAAGCACAAAAATTTATAAGTCTATAACTGTACCTCATGGTGTTTCACTAATAAAAAAAATTTTAAAAAAAAGATTCTGCTTCCTAGCACCATTTTATCCCATGCTAAGCTTTCTACCTCTTCATTCCTCCCTCTGAGCATTGAGCATTGGCAACATCTTCAGAAGGAGCCTGCCAACTAAACACTGCTTCTTTATTAAAAAACAAAAACCTTTGCAGGGCTCGACAAAATACTCAGAGAATCTAGAGCACATGCTCTGCAAGCACAGTTCCGGGATTCTCTGAGACTCCAGCACTGCATGGCCCCAATTACCACCAAATGAAAAGCCCAAAATAAAAACAAAAACAATAACCCTTTACATTCTGAAAAAAAAGTAATCTGATAAGAGGTATTTTAAATAACAATAAGAAAAATCCTCTAAGAATTGTGAAACATTAAAAATCAATCCCATGAATTTGGGAACTCTGAAGGAGTGCAGGGAGTGAACACTGGAGGTAGGATTGAGGCTAAACCATTTTATGTATAAAACTCAACTATGAACAACTTGGTAAATCAAAAATTTTTAATTATATTATTTTTTAATCCTTTGATTTGCTCAAGTAGACCCAGAGCAAATCAAAGGATTCAAAAAATATTTGCTCGAGCGGGACCAGTAATGTCTCCATCCTGAGACTTGTTACTGTGTTTCGCATATTGAATACATCATAGGTAGCTTGCCAGGCTTTGTCTTGCAAGTGAGATACTCTCAGTAGCTTGCCGGGCTCTCCGAGAGGGGCGGAGGAATCGAACCCAGCTCGGCTGGGCGGGCTGTACACAAGGCAAATGCCCTACCACTGTGCTATCGCTCCAGCCCATTAAATATATAATTAAAAATTTTTGATTTACAAAGTTGTTCATAGTTGAATCCTTTGATATAGGTACAAATCAAGAATCTTACTAGTCAGATTTCTTTTGGTCATTTATGCTGATTATCTTTGCCATTCCAACAACACAAAACTTCTCAGGAGAAAAGACCAAAACTTTATTGGAAAACAAAATGAAAACTTCTATGTACTACTCTAAACCTATAAAATAATGAGTTTAATATAGTGTAAACTATGTTACCTCAATTAAATATTAAAAAAAACTTCAAACCTAAATAACCAGAGATATTATGATGACTGTAGCACTGTAGCCCTGTCCTCCCATTGTTCATCGATTTGCTAGAGCAGGCACCAGTAACGTCTCACAACTTGTTACTGTTTTTGGCATACCGAATATGTCACGGCTAGGTTGCCAGGCTTTGCCGAGCAGGTGAAATACTCTCAATAGCTTGCCAGGCTCTCTGATAGGGGCAGAGGAATCGAACCCAGGTCGACCGTGTGCAAGACAAACGCCCTACCCGCTGTGATATCGCTCCAGCCCTTATGATGACTATGATTGGAAAATTCAAAATTATAGAGTACCTATTATTCTATTCAAAGGTAATGATGGCAAGAAGGAAGTTAGAACTCAGGGAAAGAGTGTGTGAGTAAAGCAATTTATGAGGGCCGCTAGACTGAAAATTGCTATAATACATTAGCGATAAACAAGATGCCAGTTAGCTTAGGTTTCCTCAAGTCACTCTTTATTGGTAATTTGAAAATACTTCTTCATAATCTAACACACACACACACACACAGTAGTATTCGGTTAAAATTCAGAAAATAACTCAAGGTATTTCTCTGCTGAATATTACTATCTACTTCTAAAATACCCAATTACACTTTCTAAGACACTGTGGGTTCAGAATATACACATATAGAGAGAAAAAGAGACAAACAGAATTGAAAATGTCTTTCAAAGTCCTTGTCAAATATTTTACAACTTGGGAGAAAATTACTCTTTTAATATGTTTAATAATTTTAGGGTTTAAAATCAGTTTTTCCTTAACCCTCCTAAATAAATGTTTGACTAATAGTAATAGTTTGAGGGGCCAGTCACTTGCCTCTATGCAGCTCTATCTCCTCACAAATACCTATATAAGAGATCTTGCCATAATGCATGTTAATTATTTACTTATCTAGCCTTCCCAATCTGCTTGAAGGAGGTTTTTGTTTCTTACTGCTGTGCCTGACACGGAACTGCATAGTCAATTTTGAAAATTTCATTTTATAGATAAGGCCCTTAAAAAAGTTAACTGAACAGATTATAATCTTACAACTAATAATTAGCAAAATTATTCGTTCACTCTTATAAATACTTACAGTTCTAAGTTCTATATTATTAGATTGAAACCTAGAACTTCTGACTCCTAGTATAGTCTCCTTTAAAAAAAAAAAAAAGAAGAAAAAATTGTTTTTCTGCTTTTGGGCTACACCCGGCTCTGCTCAGAGCTTGCTCCTGTCGGTGCTCAGGGGACCATACAGTGCTTGGGATTGAACCTGGATCAGTCAGATACAAGGCAAGTACCTTACCCACTGTACCGTCTGTCCAGCCCAATAACTTCTATCTTTATTCAGCAGTTAATTTTTTCATGGGATTATTTTGGGAATGGAGAAAATCCTTTTAGTGAGGAACTTACTACTAAACCGAAACTGCAAGTCTCATATCTGGAGGAAGACAACCTAGTTAAACAATAAAATAAAAAACAACAATACAATATGAAATAAGATAATAATCATTACAACTCAAAATCAAGATAAATGCTACAAAATTTGCCAAGCTGTATTCTTAGAAGCCTTTGACAAAGTATTATAGTTTGATTTTCATCTACCTAAATATCCTTTGTACTTTATTTTAGATGTCTTCTAAATAATAGTTAAAAGAAGCAAATGGAACTACAGTGAGAGAATAATACTGAGAAATAAATATCTTACTACGAACTGAAGTAAATTTGTTACCTGTCATTCAAAATATTTGGCATTTTCACCTAAAAGTTTCTAGAGTGAAACACTTGGACATTTCCAATGACGCTTAAATAAAAATCCCTTTTGTACAAAACTTAGAAAGTTCAAAGAATTTTTCTGTTAAAATAAGCGCAAGATACTTTTCTCTGAGCTTTTAATCTTGCATCTCATTTGCTAATAATTTTCTCATCAATGGACCTTTTATTTATTTTGGTTTTGGGGGGCACACCTGGTGGTGCTGAGGGCTTACTCCTGGCTCTGCTCAGGGATCACTGCTAGTGGGCCTGAGGGGTTCAGTGATACAGAAGATGTAACACTGGTCAATGAGTTCAGTTCACCTTTTAATGAATATTTCAGCCCCAATTACCTCAGCTCCAATTCACCTTTTAATGAGTTTTGCAAAATAACCATTTTAGTTTTCATAAGACATTTTCATTGGCATATTTACACTGAATTTAAATGATAAAATTATTATCATTTATACAACTAGCATGATCAGGCTTGGGGTCATATACAAGTGACTTGAAAAGCATATAAATAAACTGAGCTAGCAGGAATAGAAGTATCTACAAGGAATCGGTCCTGGGCATTAAGCATACCATAAACATCATGTTGCAAATTTATTCAAAGGGGGAAGGGTAGAAAATAATTGGGTAGAAAACATTTTTAAAATAATTTCAACTACATACTGAATTCTTATAAATATTTTAGCAATTTAGAATAACTGACAAATTTTAAGGGTCAATCAACAGCCACTCTATAAAAAAAACTGATTACAATATTCTCCATAAATGACTAATGAATTACATCAATATGCAAGAATATGAAATTATATACACCTACAGTAATGTACCAAGTAATTATTTCACTGTATTAATATATGTTGCTTAAATTTAACCTTGGTATTATCAAATGCAAGCTCTTAGTTGAGCAAAAATTTGGTACTGAGCGCCATCTAGTGACTAAATAAATCTCTCCCATGTCTGTGTAGGGTTTTTGGCCAATTTCACAGAAAATCTAATAAAACTGACCTTGTAAAATGCCAGTTTTTTATTTATAACATGAAATTACCACTGTCACTGTCACTATCCTCCCGCTGTTCATCGATTTGCTCGAGCAGGCCCAGTAACATCTCCATCATGAGACTTGTTGTTACTGTGTTTGGCATATCAAGTAAGTCACGGGTAGCTTGCCAGGCTTTGCCATGCGGGCGAGATACTCTCGGTAGCTTGCCAGGCTCTCGGAGGGGGGAGGCGGAAGGATCGAACTCCGGTCTCCCATGTTGGCCACTTACAAGGCATACGCCCTACCACTGTGCTATCGCTCCAGCCCGTAATTACTTATTTCATCTGTGCTACTTTTGAAAACTCAGTATTTTGCTTGTCTAACAAAATTTTCCATAAAAAAAGAACAGTGGAGCGAGGGAGGGGGGGGGTGTTGCCGACTGGTAGTACAGTGGGTAGGGCCTTGCATACTGCCAATCCAGGTTAGATCCTCAGCACCTCAAATTATCCTCCCTCAAGCCCTAACAGGTGTGATCCCTGAACACAGAGCAAGGAGTAATCTCTGAGCACCACTGGATGTGGCCCGCAAACCAAAAACATAAAATAAAATAAAGAACAGGTAAAAGGTAAAGGTAAAGGCCCTCCCGTTGATCGTCAATTTGCTCGAGCGGGCCCAGTAACGTCTCCATTGGAGACTTTGTTGTTACTGTGTCTGGCATATCGAATACTCTCGGTAGCTTGCCAGGCTCTCCAAGAGGGGCGGAGGAATTGAACTCGGGTCGGCCATGGTGGCCGCTTGTAAGGCGAACGCCCTACCTGCTGTGCTATTGCTCCAGCCCAAAATAAAGAACAGTGGCAGTTAATTTTGCAAAGAAAGAAAAAATAATATCCAGACACTGTTCTTTTAAAATTTCTCTGGGGGCCCAAACCCAGCAGTGCTCAGGCATCATTCCTGGTGAGACTCGAGGGAACCATATGGGGTGCTAGGGAATGAACCCTCATCAGCTGAATGCAAGGCAAACACCCTACTATTGATATGATCCCACAGACACTGTTCTTTTAAAGAAAAGACTAAACACAACATACGAGTACAAAATATCCTGCAAGCAAATACCAAGCAAGATTACAAAGCTCCCACAGTCATAACAATGGAAATCTTGAGCATATACAGTAATATAAACTCAATTAAAAATGATAATAATAATAAAACAACTGAATAGCAAATATCAAGATATAAAAAATACAAGCAGGGTTCTGAATATTTTTCAAACATCTTTCCAAAAGCAGCATAAAATGTGTTTTATTTGATAAAAAATCTTAATGTGATAGCAAACACTATTAAAATCTGTCCTTTAGCCACAAATCATAATTTTTAATTATGATGAAACGTATATTCTTAAAGACAATGTAAAACCATTTTATTCACTGATGTAACTAAACATCAAACTCATTTATTTTTAATTAGTTACAACACAAAATATATGAATTTAACTGAATAGGAGCGATAGCATAGCCGGTAGGGCATTTGCCTTGTAGTGGCCAACCTGGGTTTAATTCCTCCGCCCCTCTCGGAGAGCCTGGCATGCTACCGAGAGTATCTTGCCTGCAAGGCAGAGCCTGGCAAGCTACCCGTGATGTATTTGATATGCCAAACACAGTAACAACAAGTCTCACAATGGAGATGTTACTGGGCCCGCTTGAGCAAATCAATGAACAACGGGAGGACAGTGCTACAGTGCTACATAAGTCTAATAAAACCAACATGCCAGAATAAGGGTACAATCAGCACTACCATTAGTAGATGTTTCCTCTAAGCACTTTTACATCTTCACAAATATTCAGTATATTTAAATCTGTTTCTCTTTACCGTGCTGATTTTCTCAAAATTAACGTAGATTCACTACTCTGTCATGGTAATTCCTATGATTAATAGGATTATTATTTGTTTCTCAAAGTGTTTATTAAGGATAGTACCTAACAGAATGTATACGGTTTTTAATCACTTTTTACTTAGGTACCATGATTTGTAATATTATCAGCAGTTTCATGCATACATGATTCCAATACCACACCTACCACGAAAGTTCCCACTTCTCTCCACCAAAGTTTCCTCTGATGACCACCCCCCTCCCACCCCGCCTCCACCCAGGCCTTTCCATCCCAAAAAAACAGCTCAATTCTATAGACAAACTCTAGTTCTGATGATTTGGGCTATTTGTTTTTTCCCTATGTTTCTTTATCGCCCATGTTTGAAGAAGATTTTTTTAATTGTGAAAGTGGTGACAACAACCTTTAGATGAACAAAGTTAAACTCCTAAGATTCCACAAAATTGAAAATCAGTAAGTTGGTAAAATTATTTTTCAAAAACTTTTTTAAAGATGCATACAAGTTAAAATATAAGTATGAATAATTGTCTGCTGACATTTTTAATTTACATGAAAATAATTTTCTTCCACTACCTCCACTACCCAGCCACTGCCACGCTCCAGGCAGCCAGAGCCTGGCAAGCTATCCATGGCATATTCGATATGCCAAAAAAGTAAATACAATGGGTCTCATTCCCCTGACCCTGAAAGAGCCACCAATACGGCAGTGTTAAGAAGGATGAGGAACGATAGGCTGACAAAATCTCAAGGCCGAATTAGTAGGCTGCCAAAGCAAAGAAGGACTAAAATGATGTCTGTACTTTCAACGCACATACACTGGCATCGGATGCATCCATCAAGGACCTGATGACACAAGCGCAAAAGATCAAATACAATATTACTGGTCTGATGAGACCAGAAGGCATCAACCACATCATGCCATTTTCGACACTGGAGAAGAACTATTCCTCGTGACAAAAGAGCCATTGGTGGTGTCTGTGTCTGTGTTAACACAAACTTGGCCATGAGCATTGATTCATTTGAATGCCTAACAACCCGAATCGGACGATTACACTTGCATAGATGTGGCTCACTGCCGACACACTAACATCCAATTATGATGAAGAAACTGAGAAGTTCTACATGGAGCTGAAGAAGTTCTATAAAGAAGATCACACCTTCTACAAGATCATTGTCCATGATTTTAATGCCAAGATAGGACCGAGAAGATCAGCCAAAGAACTCTATGGCCTAGATGGAACGAACAGGGAAAGAGACTGTCTGAGTTCATCATGTCGACCAAGACCATCCATGGTAACTCACAGTTCCAGAAGGCCGAATCTAATCGTTGGACATGGTCGTCTCCCAGTGGACGGTTCCACAATCAAATTGACCACATCATATTCAATCAATGATTTTGCCTGACCGATGTCACTGTTGTTCCAAATTCCAAATGGGATCGGACCACCATCTCCTTCATGCAATATTCTACTTCACAGAGTGGGGGAAAAGGGCTGCAAAGTTTAAGAAGAGAACTCCCAGAATGACCACCAACTGGAAGCTCATTGATACTATTGAGGCAACGTGGGAAGATGCTGCCGTTGACAACATTGACGAAGAATAAGATCGACTGGTTCAGTACCTCCATGATTGTGCAAAGGGAGAGAAAGCCACAAAAAGATGCCTGTCTTAGGAAACTTTTGAACTCATTTGCCAACGCAGCTTGGCACAAGCCTCAGGCAACCACAAGTGAACATCCGAGCTCGCAAAGCAGTGCAAAAAAGCGATAATGGAAGACCTCAAAGAGAGAAGAGCAGCAGTGCTGGCAAGATGCGGCAGAAGCCAGGAAATGCATTTGCAACACCCACCTGCCCTTCACCAACAACAAGACCAAGATGACTGCCCTCCAACATCCTGATGGATCTATCACATCTTCCAGAAGGGCAATAGAATGCATGACATCTACTTGGATATCTTCGATAGCCACGTCCACCTGCCCACTTACCAAATTACGCAGGATGGATATGTCATTCCCAAAGTTCTCCCTTCCAAAATCTGACACACCATTTCGTCGGTAAAGAAGCAAGCAGCAACCAGCCCAGACAAGGTCAGACCCGAATACCTGAAGAACCAGCCGTCAGTACTCATCAATACACTGGCTCAGCTCTTCACACGCTACCTGTCTGAATGCAAGGTTCCGTCCCAATGGAAAACCAGCAGAACTGTACTACTGTACAAGAAGGGAGACATCCACGACATTGGCAACTATCGCCCGAACTGCCTGCTGTCTGTCGTCTATAAGCTGTTCACTCAAGTCATCCTGAATAGGACTGGCAGAACACTAGATGAAGGACAACCATGCAAGTAAGCCAGGTTCCAAAAAGGATTCAGTACGATCAACCATATCCACACGATAACCAAACTCATTGAGGTTTCTCGGGAGTTCAAGATGCCGCTCTGTCTAACATTCACTGATTTAAAGAAGGTCTTTAATTCTGTTGAGACTGAATTGTCATCGAAGCCCTAGCCAAACAGGGTGTTCAAACTTAATACATCAGGATCCTCCGTGAGCTGTATTATGGATTCACAACCAAGATCTCACCATTCTACAAGAAAGTGATCACCCATGTCAAGAGAGGGGTTCGGCAGGGTAATACCATTGCACCGAAGCTCCTCAGTGCCACCCTCAAGAATGTCATGCGACAACTGGAATGGGAAGGAATGGGAGTGAAGACAGACGGTCGGCAACTACACCACCTCGGCGTCACTGATGACATCATTCTAATAACACCAAATATTAGCCAAGCAACACAAATGCTAGCCGACTTTGACCGTGAGTGCGGAAAGGTCGGACTACAGCTAAATCTCACGAAGACAATGTTTATGAGAAATGGTCTCTTCTCATTTGCTCTCAACAGAACAAACATCTCCGAATGCAGCAGTTATATGTACCTAGGTCGAAAACTCAACATAACTAATGACATGGCACCTGAGTTGCACAGGAGGAAGAGAGCAGCTTGGAATGCCTTCAAGAGTATCGAAGAAATAGCTAAGAGGATGAAGAACCTCTGGCTCCAGGCACATCTCTTCAACTCCACTGTTCTTCCTGCATTAACATACACCTAAGAGACCTAGGCCCTACGAAAACAGGATGAGAACCCTATTCGGGTTTCCCAAAAAGGAATGGAAAGAGCTACGGTTGGAGTATCACGCTTCACTCAAGTGAGAGAAGGAATCCAGAGTTCTGACCTCCATTGACGATCAAGAATCAGGGATGCTCTCTCGTTTGCCAAGGCATCAAAAAGTCAGATGGGCTAGACATGTAATGTGATTTAGAGATGATGACTGGACTAGAACTGTTACCGACTGGATTCCACAGGACATCAAAAAATCATGTGGCCGCCCATCTACGAGATAGTCAGACCTCTTTGTCAAGAACCTGAATGATTGGTTTGAGGCTCTTCATGTTCCTGGGGCCAGCAGACACCATTGGGCTACACTAGCACGCGACAGGGATGGAGACATTACTGGCACCCGCTCGAACAAATCAATGAGTAACGGGATGTCAAGTGATCAAGTGAAATTATTAAAAACACAATATAGTAAATTTAGAAGAGAATTTTTAAAAATTAAAGGAAATATGAAGAGGCCTATGAAAGTATAAAAGTTATGCTTTTTCTAGGGGAAGGGGAAAAGTACGTTTTATCTTAAAAAGGTAATATTAATTTTGAGTTAGAAAATGTAAATAATGTTTAAGAAGCTGCACTAATAAACATATGAAAAAATTTCCATAAATGAAAATTTATCACCAGAATAGACTTAAAACACTCAAATGGAAAACCATTATTCAAAAGACATAAAAGTCAGAGGCTGGAGCAATAGCACAGTGGGAAGGGCATTTGCCTTGCACACCAGCACCATATCGGATGCCAAATCCAACCCCCAACATTTTCAAGCACCGCCAGTAGTAACTCCTTAGTGCAGTGCCAGGAGTAATTCCTGAGCACCTACAGGTGTGCAACACTCACTCCTCTGCCAGAAAAGAAAAAATATATAAAACCTTAGCAAACTAGGACTAAACAGAAATTTCTTAATCTAGGAGAGGTTAACTCTAAGTGCCATGGGTAATTGCCATACTTAATGGTGAGTGTTGAACAGTCTGCCATGACTTTTAAAGGTTTTTATAATGATTCTTGCAAAACCGGTTTCAAGGTTATGAACTGTCTGAGCTATTTCTTGTCTATGAGGTTTTGCATCATTCCTTAAAATTGAAACATATTCCGTAAGATCTAACATATATAGAGTATTCTTGCTAAGGCATTCATTTCATTAATTTTTATATTATAACCCACCATTCTCTTCTGGCCTATGGAGTCTCACTGGACTGCTGTAAAGCATATGGGTGTTCTTTTGTAAGTTCCTGCTTTGATCTTGAAATTTTGATCACATATGGCTTGGATTTTTTCTGTCACTGTCACTGTCCTCCCATTGTTCATTGATTTGCTTGAGCAGGCCTAGTAACATCTCCATTTTGAGACTTGTTGTTACTGTGTTTGGCATATCGAATACTTCACGGGTAGCTTGCCGGGCTTTGCCGTGTGGGCGAGATACTCTCCGCAGCTTGCTGGGCTCTCCAAGAGGGGCAGAGGAATCGAATTCAGGTTGGCCATGTTGGCTGCGTGCAAGGCAAACGCCCTACTGCTGTATCTGGGTCAAGTTTCAAAGGGACCCTTCAGATTCTTTAATCTGGGTACATGCACTCTTTAACTCTATATAAGTCTCATCTATGATTTCTTTGACTAGTGGTTCACTGTGGCTGAATAATTCTATGTATTCCTAAGGAATTCTGATGACTCTTCTATTCTTTCTGAACTGATCCCATAGTTCTCTGGCATACTGTTTTCAGACTTTTCTTCCATCTTCTCTTCTTTTCTAGAAGTTTCCTGCGTCTCATCTTGGAGCTCGCTCTTTTTTCCCTCACTGTTGCTACTCTGTTACTGACACCTTCTATTGAGGTTTTTCTATTTTACCTGAAAAGAGTGGTACTTCACCACTCCTCAGTTGTCACATTTGCCTGTAGTTTTCTCATCTTCTTCTCACACTCTCCTATGCTTTACTACCTATACCACCGTTTCTTTGAGCTCATTAATTGTTCTCATCATGATATCTTTCTAATCATCTGAGAGATGACAGAGCTCATTGGTACTAGTAAAGCCTTACATGCTATTATTTTCACTCACTGAACTTGGAGTACTTCTGTGGGGCTTTTTCATTTTGTGCATGCACTCTGCTCTGAGGTGAATTTCTGCAGTTTGCCCTGTGGGAGCTCTTTGAAGGCTGAGTGTTGCATTTCTCCTTTCCTACTAGTCTTCACCCAGGGACAGAAGGAAAACGTGTGAGCAGTGTGAGGTGCAATGAGTAGAGCTGTTGCACAGTCCTTGCTGTCTGTCTCTTTCTTTCCTTAACCCTCTTCTCCCACTGCTTGGTAATCTAAGTTTTGAAATCAGAAGCTAAGGATCTGTAATCATTCCACACTATTCCCTTGCTTTGTATCTCTATATACAACAAGATGAATGAACTCATTCAGTATTTGTCCTCTCTCTATTTCATATAATACAATGCACTCCAGCTTTATTCAAGGGGCAGCAAACAGCAAGGTTTCATCTTTTCTTACAGCCATATTATAATGCATTTTATGTGCCTGTATGTGTGGATAGCTTCTTTATCCATTTATTTGTTGTTGGACCTATGGGGTTCCATACTCTTGTTATTATACTTAGTACTGCAATAAACATAGGTGTAAATGTATCTTTCAAATTAGTGACCTTGTATTCTTGGGACAGATGCCAAAAAATAGAGTTGCTGGGTTATATGGAAGCTCTACTCTTTTTTTTTTTTTGAGAAGTCTCCATACTGTTTCCATGGAGGTTGAACCAAATAACAGTCCCACAATGAAAGAGGCTCTTTTTTCACCACATTCCTGCTAACACTGGTTGCTTCCAGTTTTTTTTTTTTTAAATACATGCCCTTCTCATTGAGGTGAGATAACTCAGGGTTGTTTTTTATTTGCATTTCCCTGATAATAAATGATGATAAACATCTTTTCATGTACCTATTGGCTATCTGTATGTCTGCCTTAAGGAGTGTCTAGTTAGAAGAAATAGTACAGCAAAGAAGGCACTTGCCTTGAATATGTAGCCAAAATATAACTTTTATCTCTTCTACCCATTTTTTGAAATTGATTTCTTGTTGAGCTTTGTTAAGTACTTTATATATCTTAGATATTATCCCTTTATCTGATAAGTAGTGTGAAAATATTTTCCCTGATTCAGCAGGGTATCTATTTTGGTCTGAGTTTCTATTTACATGCAAAAAAGTTTTAGTTTGATGTTCCAATTGTTTACTTCTGCTTTTGTTATCTTTGTAGGTGTAGTAAAACCACTGAAGATATTTCTGAGGTTGCCTATTTAGACTATGTTTTCCTTGAGGCATTTTATATATTCCTAATTTTTGTATTTAATACACTTTAAATTAACTTTTATGTATGGTAAGACACAATCTGAGTGTTTTCTTTTTCATGTGGCTATCTCATTTTTCAAATTCATTTGTTGAAGAGGTTTTTCTTGGTCTGCTTTATGCATCCAACTCCTTTGTCATTGATTATCTGTCCATAAACCTGAGAGCTTATCTCAACTCTCAATTCAACTGCATTGGTCTGATTCTCCCTTTATTCCAGTACCACAGTGTTTTGATTACTATAGCTTTAGAGTAAAATATAATGCCAGGAAATATAATCCTCCCATATTCCGTTTTCTCAGAATTGCTTTGGTTACTCAGAAACTTTTATGATTCTATGCATATTTTAATAGTATTCTAAGGCTCTGAAGAATGCTATTGGAATTTTGATGAGGACTACTGCACTGAATCTATATGACGATGTCAATTCTTCCAATCTATGAACATAGAATATTTCTTTTTCCCTGGTTTCCACTTCTATTTCTTTCAATAGGTAAAAAGTAAAGGTAAAGGCCCTCCCGTTGATCGTCGATTTGCTCGAGCGGGCCCAGTAACGTCTCCATTGGAGACTTTTGTTGTTACTGTGTCTGGCATATCGAATACTCTCGGTAGCTTGCCGGGCTCTCCGAGAGGGGCTGAGGAATCGAACTCGGGTCGGCCATGTTGGCCGCTTGTAAGGCGAACGCCCTACCCGCTGTGCTATCGCTTCAATATCGCTTATTTCTTTCAATAGTGACTTATAAAATTATTTAATTTTTTTTTTCTTTTTGGGTCACACCCAGCAATGCTCAGGGATTATTCCTGGCTCTGCATTCAGGAATTACTCCTGGTGGTGCTCGGGGGATCATATGGGATGCTAGGAATCAAATTGGGGTCGGTGGGAAAGGCAAACACCCTACCCACTTGCACTATCACTCCAGCTCCAAAATTATTAAATTATTGCTGAATACTTTGATTATTAATAGGTGGTATGTAAAATGGAAGAAAACTTTCTTGCATAGTTGAAATTGTATTACACAGTAACTCAGTATTCTGCTATTCTTGATCAGTGTCAAACATTCAATTACAGAGTTATCAAAATTACATCTTACTTAGTTCCTAGGAATCATTTGTTTATTCTCTCTATAAAGGAAAGAACAGTACTTCCACTACCCAGCCGTCGCCACACTCCAGGACGCTTTCCGGAACCGCGCGGCAGCTCCGGCCGAGACCCACGCACAACTGAAGACCCACAGAACAAGGTAAGCGGAACTCTCTGAGACCTTGGACTCCAGGCTCGGCGGACCCAGGGACAGAGCTTCTCTGCTTGCTCCCACCACCACAGGTGACAAAGGGATTCTAATCAGGAGCCCCACCCTGCCCTGCCCTGTCTGCTTCCATCAACCACCCAGGGATCGAATTGTGCACAGGAGACCCACCCTACCCAGATAAATACCCCACTGGCAGACTTCCACTCTCGACACTACTTCCACTACCCAGCCGTCGCCACACTCCAGGACGCTTTCCGGAACCGCGCGGCCGCAAGCGGCCGCGCGACACATCATAAGACACTAAATACCCGTCTTCTGGAATTGTCGTACCATATTTGATAGGGTTCAAATATGGTAACACCTACAAGGGTGATTAGAGGTCACCCCAAAAGCCTCTATACCTCTCGGAAAGACTGGCAAGCTACCGAGAGTATTCCGCCCGCACGGAAGAGCCTGGCAAGCTATCCGCTGTGTATTCGATATGCCAAAACCAGTAACTACAACTGGTCTCATTCACCTGACCCTGAAGGCTTCACCGACCTGGCAGCACTGAGAAGGATGAGAAAGGAAAGGCCGACAAAATCTCAAGGCCGACCTAGGCTGCCACAACGAAGGAAGACAAAAATGATCGTCTGTACTTTCAATGCACGTACGCTAGCATCAGATGCATCCATCGAGGACCTGATGGTACAAGCGCGAATGATCAAGTACGACATCATTGGTCTGACCGAGACAAGAAGACACGAATCTCACCATGCCGTTTTCGACACTGGAGAAGAATTGTTCCTCGGAACATGCGATAAAAGAGGTGTTGGAGGCGTTGGTGTCCTTATCAACACAAACTTGGCCAAGAGCATTGATTCATTCGAATGCCTAACAACCCGAATCGGACGTTTACATTTGAATAGATGTGGCTCACTGCCTGCAGTTTCTATCTTCGTTGTCTACGCACCAACATCTCATTATGATGAAAGAGAAATCGAGAAGTTCTACATGGAGCTGGAGAAGTTCTATAAAGAAGACCACACCTTCTACAAGATCATTGTGGGTGATTTTAATGCCAAGATAGGACCGAGAAGATCAGCTGAAGAACTTCACATCGGAACCCATGGCCTAGAATGGAACGAACAGGGTGAGAGACTGTCTGAGTTCATCATGTCGACCAAGACCATTCATGGTAACTCACAGTTCCAGAAGGCAGAATCTAAACGATGGACATGGGAGTCTCCCGGTGGACGATTCCACAACGAAATAGACCACATCATATTCAATCGACGGTTTTGCCTGACTGATGTCGCTGTTGTCCCAAAATTTCGAACAGGATCGGACCACCGTCTCCTTCGTGCAAAATTCTACTTCACAGAGCGGGGAGAAAGGGCTGCAAAGTTCAAAAAGAGAACACTCAGAACGACCACCAACAGGGAACTCTTTGGTACTATTGCGGCAACATGGGAAGATGCCATTGTTGACAACATTGACGAGGAATACGATCGACTGGTTCAGCACCTCCATGAATGTGCGAGGAACGCCAAGAGAGAGATAGCCACAAAAAGTCGCCTATCTTCGAAAACTCTTGAGCTAATTCGCCAGCGTGGTCTGGCGCATGCCTCAGGCAACCGCAAGCTAACGTCCGAGCTTGCAAAGCAGTGCAGAGATGCGATCAAGGAAGACCTCAAAGAGAGAAGAGCAGAAGTACTGGTAGATGCGGCAGAAGCCGGGAAAAGTATTCGTAACGCCCGCCTGTCCTTCGCCAACTATAAGACCAAGATGACTGCCCTCCGACGTCCTGATGGATCCATCACATCCTCCAGAACGGCAATGGAGAAGATTATCCATGACTTCTACTCAAATCTCTTCGATAGCCATGTCCACTTGCCGACATACCAAATTCCACAGGATGGGTATGTCGTTCCCAACGTTCTCCCTTCCGAAATCCGACACGCCATTTCGTCAGTAAAGAAGCAAACAGCACCCGGCCCAGACAAGGTCAGACCTGAACACCTGAAGAACCTGCCGTCAGTACTCATCAATACACTGGCTCGGCTCTTCACTCGCTACCTGTCTGAATGCAAGGTTCCATCTCAATGGAAAACCAGCAGGACCGTACTACTGTTCAAGAAGGGAGACATCCATGACATTGGCAACTATCGCCCGATCTGCCTATTGTCTGTCATCTACAAGTTGTTCACTCGAGTCATCCTGAATAGGATTGGCAGAACACTAGATGAAGGACAACCATGTGAGCAAGCAGGGTTCCGCAAAGGATTCAGCACCATCGACCATATCCACACGATAACCAAACTCATTGAGGTTTCTCGGGAGTTCAAGATGCTGCTCTGCTTAACGTTCATTGATTTAAAGAAGGCCTTTGATTCTGTTGAGACGGAAGCGGTCATTGAAGCCCTAGCCAATCAGGGCATACAAGCCCAATACATCAGGATCCTCCGTGAGCTGTATTGCGGATTCACTACCAGGATCTCACCATTCTACAAAGAAGTGATCGTTGATGTCAAGAGAGGGGTGCGGCAGGGTGATACCATTTCACCAAAACTCTTCAGTGCCACCCTCGAGAACATCATGCGACGACTGGAATGGGAAGGAATGGGAGTGAAGATAGATGGTCGGCAACTACACCACCTCCGCTTTGCTGATGACATTGTTTTAATAACACCAAACATCAGCCAAGCGGCACAAATGCTGGCCGACTTTGACCATGAGTGTGGAAAGGTAGGACTACAGCTGAATCTTACGAAGACAATGTTTATGAGAAATAGCCTTGTTCCTGACGCCCCATTCGCTCTCAATGGAACGACCATCTCCGAATGCAACAGCTATGTGTACCTAGGTCGAGAGGTCAACATGACAAATGACCTGGCACCCGAGCTGCGCAGGAGGAAGAGAGCGGCTTGGAACGCCTTCAAGAACGTCGAAGAAATAGCTAAGAGGACGAAGAACCTCCGGCTCCGGGCACATCTCTTTGATTCCACTGTTCTTCCTGCATTAACATATGCCTCAGAGACCTGGGCCCTACGCAAACAAGATGAGAACGCCATTCAGGTCTCCCAAAGAAGAATAGAAAGAGCTATGCTTGGAATATCACGTTTCACTCAAATGAGAGAACGAATCCGGAGTTCTGACATCCGTCGACGATCAAGGATCAGGGACGCTGTCTCATTTGCCAAGGTGTCGAAAATCAGATGGGCTGGTCACGTAATGAGATTTAAAGACGACCGTTGGACTAGAGCTGTTACTGATTGGATTCCACGGGATGTCAAGAGACCGCGTGGCCGCCCACCTACCAGATGGTCAGACTTCTTTGTCAAGGTCATGAACGATCGGTTTGAGGCCCTCCATGTTCCCGGAGCGAAGAGATGCCATTGGGCTACACTAGCACGCGACAGGGACAAATGGAGACGTTACTGGCGCCCGTTCGAGCAAATCGACGACTAACGGGAAGTTAAGTGATTAAGTGATTAAGTGATAAAGGAAAGAAATGAAACAGTTTCCTTTAAGACTAGGTTGGAGATTTTTTCCTAGTGAAATTTTATTTGAAAATTAGGAAGAATTACAATATTCAGAAATGAGAAAACCGAAGACTAGGAGTGCATTACAAATACCATTAATTTCTATCCTACATTAAACTGTGTGAAAAATGTGTGAGGGAATCAAGAGCCTGAAAAGTCAGCCAAAACCTTCAAGATATTCATATTAGTTGTCGGAAAAGAGGACTGATGGAGACAACTATACCTTAGGGTGAAGAGCAAACACTAGTCATAATGCCGGAATATTTAAGAAAAAAAATCTTTATGACTTTTAGTTATCTCTCCCATGTTACTTTAGGGTAATTCTTCTCTGCCCTTCTAATACAGAAATCAGCAGCACTAATCCAAGATATTAAGTGTTATGATGTATTATCAAGGCAGGGCAAATTCCCTAATGGGTAATAAAAAGAAAGATCTGTCTTTGTCTATCTAGACAACTACAATAAAAATACCAGATACAGACTGACAAAGCAAGAGAATTTTGTTAGTTCTAATAGCTGGAAAACCAAAGCCACAGGATGCAACATGATGGCGCTGAAATGAAAGCACTCTTTCTGGTGGCAGACTAGAGACTTCTCATTGTATCTGCATATAATAAATAGCTGAGAGGAGAAGCAAACCTTCTGAGGATTCTTATCAGAAACTTAAAAGTGTTCATGAAGTCTGGTCTAACTACCTCGATAAACCCTGCCTCTTAATGTCATCATATTTGGGGTAGAGTTTCAGCATATCAATGTGGGAGGGGTAGAAATATTCAGTTGAGTACAAAATTTATCATTTAGTTTTCTACCATTTCTCTATCCAAACTCTAGATGCCTAGATAATAACAATAGCAATTTCTAGTCCCAGATATGCAAGAAAACTGATTTTTGTCTCCTACAGTTGGAACATGTGATTGCGTTGCTCAAGGCAGTATAGGGAGAAATGATATACACCAGTTTTAGAGTCATCCTCAAAAGTATGCTGTAAGAGAAGTCAGGGCAATAGTATAGCAGGTAGGGCACTTTCCTTGCACCGGGCAGACCCAGGTTCAATCTATGAAACCCCATATGGTCTTCCCGGCCCACCAGGAGTGATCCCTGAGCACAGAGCTAGGTAAAAGCTCTGATCACCACCCTATGTACCCTACCTCCAAAAAATTTCTTTTAAAAAGCATGGTTGAACATCTGAGTCCCCTCGGGAAAGAGAGATAGTTCAATACATAGGGCACCTGCCTTGCACACGACTGACCCAAGTTTGATTCCAGGCATCCCACATGGTCCCCCAAGAACAACAAGGAGTGATTCCTGAGTACAGAATTAGGAGTAACCCATAAGCATTGCTGTGTGCCCCTAAAACTAAAAACAAAAACAACAGTAAGATCCTAGGCCCCTTCTCCCCTCTAGCATCAACCTTGAAAACATGAGATACATAAGATAATGGTGTCACAAGGCAAAAGTATCCTTAATCTCTAAGTCATACTCTTCCTGGGAGAGAAATAAACCAGAGTTGTATTAAGTCAAAATTTGGGAAATTTCTTTTTAAAGACAAAAAAATTCTTTTTTAAAAAAGACCCAAGTTTGGAGGCTGGAGCAATAGCACAACAGATCGGGCGTTTGCCTTGCACGTGGCCAACCGGGTTCGATTCCCAGCATCCCATATGGTCCCCCAGCACCGCCAAGAGTAATTCCTGAGTGCAGAGCCAGGAGTAACCCCTGTGCATCACCAGGTATGACCTAAAAAGTTAAAGTTTGATCCCAGGCACCCCATATGGTCCCCCAAGAACTACCAGGAGTGATTTCTGAGTACAGAATCAGAAGTAACTCATAAGCATTGCTGGTCTGCCCCTAAAACTAAAAATAAAAACAGTCAAAATACTGGGATAAAAAAAAAGTCAAATTCGTGAAATTTCTTTTTAAAAAGAAAAAATTTGAATGTCTAAAAATTTTTAGGATGTTTGCCTTGCACACAGTGGAACCGAGTTCAATTCCCAGCATCCCATATGATCCCCTGAGCACTACCAGGGTTAATTCCTGAGTGCTGAGCCAGGAGTGATCCCTGTGCATCACCAGGTATGACCCAAAAAGAAATAAAAAAAACTTTTAGATTATATGCATTTGGTTGTGAGTATGTGCAAAATACCACTTTCAAATTGAAATGTAAATAGAAATTACAGTTCAAATTCTATCCAAAAAGTGAAGCATAAATCCAGTTTTTGAGTTCAGTGAACTATATTCTTATACTTAACCTTTTGTCTTACTCGATTAGACATTTTTTCCTAAAATTAAAACTCCATTTAAGAGAAATGAAATGGTGTCCAAAGAGGTAGTACAGAGGGTAAGGTGCTTGCTCTACAGGCAGCTAACTCAGGTTCAGTCCTTGGTACTGTGTAAGGTTCCCTGAGCACAGCCTGGAGTGATCCTCGAACACAGTCAAGAATAAGACTTGACCACTGGTGGGTATGGCCCCAGAACCTAAAACACTAAAATAAAATAAATAAAATGCATGAGTAGAAGAAGAAAAACCTCTCCAATCTGTGAGAATTTCCTGAGTTTGAATATTCAAGTGGAAGATACAGATTAGCTTGTTTCACAAGCAGCTGACTCAGGTAAAAAACATGCAAATTTATTTATGTATGTATTATATGACATAGAAGCCTTCACAAGGAAATGCAGACCCAAAGAAACAGTTGGGCTGGAATATTTCTATACTAGAAATGAGGAAGAGTGGCAAGTCTGAAAAACCACAATAAGAAAAAGAGATATGAGTGTAGAGTAAGCAACGAGGGGACATTTAGAACACCTGTTTGTTCTAATTCTTTTGGAAATCCCTCCTTACTCCTCTAAAAAGATGTTCCTTCCCTCCAAGTATGGACAGAATACACACACATGAGATCTTATGATCTGTTTCAAGGGTGAAAAGGGATATCAGAGAATTCTTCCCATACTGTTTTCAAATTCCTTCAGCTTTAAAATATTCCAGTTTGTCAAAGTTCCATAGCCTAAAGGAGTAATTCATCAACACAAAACCAAAATATCCTACAAATTATCCTTCCCTTGTTGTGTACATTGTTTAGGATAATAGAACACAGCAAAAAAAAAAAAACCGTCAAGTGCTAATCAAAAAGAAAGCAGGAGTAGTGTTATTAATGCCAAAGTAAAATAAGAACTATTACCAAAATTAAAGATTAATCTTTATCCAACATTAAAGGGATAAATTCATGAAGAAGACATAAACAAACCTAAATATGTTAGTACTTACCATATTGTCAAATTCCATAAGTCCATGAGGCAAACAAAAACTGACAGAAAAATCATCAGGTAGATCCAACTGTCTTTGGAACATTCAACACACTGCTCTCACTAGTCAGTAATAAGTATTCTGAAGATCCGCAATGGTATAGAAAAACAGCTATCACTGACCAAGTTAACCTAATTGACCACTGTAAAGAAGTTCACTAAGTTGAACGAGAAATAAATAATAGATATCTTGAAAATCTCATAAACACCTCTAAGTCATCCATGGTTTAAAGCAAGAGTATAGGAAAATCCTAAAATTTTTTTAGCACTGTAGCACTGTCCTCCCGTTGTTCATAGATTTGCTACAGTGGGCCCAGTAATGTCTCCATTGTGAGACTTGTTGTTACTGTTTGGCATATCGAATATGTCATGGGTATTTTTAATTATATAAAAATGGAAAAGAAAGTACAGGAGTTAAGGTAGCTTGCCTTGCATATGACTGATCCCAGTTCAATCCCCTACACCACATATGGTCCCCCAAGCCATGCCAGGTGTAAGAGGTCCCTGAGCTCAGAGTAGGAGTAAGCCCTGAGTCAATTCAGATATGGCCCAAACAACCCCCTGCCCAAAACAAAAATAACAAAAAACAATTCTATGGACACTTTAATCCCAAGAAGCCTGACCTAAGTACAGGAAAAAAAAATTAGATATCACAGACTGCACATGTAACACACACACACACACACACACAGGCACACATACACACAAAACCACTCAACATTTTAAATATATGAAAACATTGTTTATCTACTTCACAGACTACATAATTCAAAACAATGTACCAAAAATTATTTAGGCTTTTCTCTAGCCATGAAAATTCTCATATATAGTTTTTACCATTATGTGTGTAAAATTTAACAACAATGTTTTAAAGTTAAATAATTTACATAAAGCATTTACATATCTCATATATATATACACACACACACACTGGCTTTTGGGGTCACACTCAGCGATGCACCAGGGTTACTTCTGGCTTTGCACTCAGGAATTACTCCTGGCAGTGCTCAGGGGACCATATGGGATGCTGGGGATCAAATCTGGGCTGGCCGCGTGCAAAACAAATGCCCTACCCATTGCACTATCGCCCCAGCCACATCATTTATATATTTTTAAAAAATGTTTCACTGAAAGTTTTACCAGAAATTGTTCCACAGTAGTAAAATCCCAATAAAAAGATGTGAGGATAGAAAGTGGAAAGAATTCCACAGAAAACAAAACAGGATTTAAAACAGAGTTCAAATAGAATGACCCCCTTCCTTGTCTAGTAGTTTCCAAAATTTATAAATCAAAAAATATTAAGAACAAGTCTCAAAATGATAATATACTAATGAAACCATACCCACAAAGAACTGCAGATAGACTACAAGTCTATAGATATCTCAATTATCAAACATTATAAAATCTAAACTTAAAACTTTCAACACATACAAATCAGAGGTACTACACCCAACTACCAAAATCACTTCTACTGCAGATCTGCCTCATTGGATGCCAGTTTTATGAAACCTAAAACCAAAGCAACTTTCAAAGTAATCATCTCTCTCTTTTTAATAAAAAAAATAGTTGTAACACATGGGGGATCCAGAAATGGGGGGGTAGTTACTCAAGAGATAGCTAGATAATGCCAGGTCCACAGATGCTAGGGAGTCATCACGACAATACCCTGGGGAGTTCAGTGGTTCCTGGGCTTAACTCAAGGACAGGCACATGCTTGACCTATAGATAGAGGCCTATTCTCTACCACCTGAGTGCTCCATCTTGACCTTGTAAGCATCTCTTTATATTGCTGGTTTGGAGAGAAAGAAATACCTCAAAATTAAGGCATAATGTTCCAGTACCATGCTGTTTTAATTACTGCTTTGTAGTAAAGTTTGAGGTTCGGGAGGTTAATTCCTCCCATTTTCTTTTTCCCAGTAATTGCTTTAGCTATTTGTGGGGTCTTATTGTTCCATATAAATTTCAGGAGGGTTTGCTCCATTTCTTTGAAGAATGTCATGGGTATCCTAATAGGGATCGCACTGAATTTGGTTCTTTGGGAAGTATTGCCATTTTGATAATATTAATTCTCCCAATCCATGAACAGGGGATATTTTTCCATTTTCTCGCGTCCTCTTTTATTTCAAGAAGCAGCATTTTGTAGTTTTCTTTGTACAGGTCCTTTACTTCCTTAGTTAAACTAATTCCTAGGTAGTTGATTTTCTGGCATACAATTGTGAATGGGATTGTTTTCTTCATGTCATTTTCTTCTCTCTCACTATTTGCATATAGGAAAGCCATGGCCTTTTGGGTATTGATATTATAGCCTGAAACTTTACTATATAAGTCTAACCTCCACAAGAAGAAAACACCCAACCCCATCAAAAAGTGGGGCAACGAAATGAACAGAGACTTTCTCAAAGAAGAAATACAAATGGCTAAAAGGCACATGAGAAAATGCTCTACATCACTAATCATCAGGGAGATGCAGATCAAAACAACAATGAGATACCATCTCACACCACAGAGACTGGCCCACATCCAAAAGAACAAAGGCAACCGGTGTTGGTGCGGATGTGGCGAGAAAGGGACCCTCCTTCACTGCTGGTGGGAATGCCAACTGGTTCAAACCTTTTGGAAAACAGTATGGACGATTATCAAAAAAC
Source organism: Sorex fumeus (assembly GCF_029834395.1). Classification (NCBI taxonomy): domain Eukaryota; kingdom Metazoa; phylum Chordata; class Mammalia; order Eulipotyphla; family Soricidae; genus Sorex; species Sorex fumeus. The sequence goes on from NW_026606155.1 coordinate 57,868,388, forward strand.
TAGAATTTGATCTCCCATTTGACCCAGCAATACCACTCCTGGTAATATACCCCGGAGAGGCAAAAAAGTATAGTCGAAGTGACATCTGCACTTGTTTGTTCACTGCAGCACTGTTTACAATAGCTAGAATATGGAAAAATCCTGAGTGCCGGAGAACAGATGGCTAGTTAAAGAAACTTTGGTACATCTACACAATGGAGTACTATGTAGCTGTTAGAAAAGACAAAGTCATGAAATTTACTTACAAGTGGCACTACATGGAAAATGTTATGCTAAGCGAAATGAGTCAGAAAGAGAGGGACAGATATAGAAAGACTGCATTCATCTGGGTAACATAAAGTAACAAAATAAGAGGCTAACACCCAAGAATGGCTGTGATAAATACCAGGTTGTTCACTCCATGGCTTAGAGGCCACCCACACACTCTAGGGGGTAAAGGCAGTTCAGATAGAGAAGAGAGCACCAAATAAAGGGTGCTGGGAAGATCCGCCCAGGATGGGAGATGCATGCTGAAAGTAGTCTGTAGACGGAACATGAATACCACCCAAAGTCTCTTCTGCAGACCACAGCACCCAAAAGGAGAGATAGAACAAAAGGGAGTGCCCAGCCACAGAGGCAGGGTGGGATGGGGGATGGGGAGGTGGGAGGGAAACTGGGACTGGTGGGGGTGAAGAACGGGCACTGGTGGTGGGATGGGTACTTGATCATTGTATAACTGAAACCCAAGCACAATAACTTGTAAGTCTACAACTGTACCTCACGATGTTTCACTAATAAAAAAAAAATACTACTCTATTTAAAAACTTAAAAAAAAGTAAGGCATAATGAAAAAGAAAAATAGAATTAATGGAGTGATCCCTGTCCAGCATCCCATATGGTCCCCTAGACCTTCAGGAGTGATCCCTGAGTGCAGAGTCAGAAGCAAGCTTTGAACATCTCTGGGTGTGGCGCCAAAATGAAATCAAATGTAAGGTTTATGGAACTTGGGGCTGGAAAGATGGCACAGTAGGAGGAGGGGTGAATGTGACTGCCTTTCAAGTGGCCAACCTGGGTTCAGTGCCCAGCACCTCACAATGGTCCCCAAGCCTGCATGGAGTGATCCCTCAGCACAGGGTCAAGAGGAAGTCCTAAGAACCAGCAGGTGTGGCCCCAAAATTTAAAAAAAAAGTTTTATGAAATTGCTAAGATCAGTTTATTATTTATCTACTTCTGCATTGGCTGGAGCAATAGCACAGTGGTAGGGCATTTGCCTTCCGCGCGGCAGGCCTGGCCGAGCCAGATTCAATTTCTTCTCCCCTCTTGTGAGCCTGGCAAGCTACCGAGAGTATCTCGCCCACACAGCAAAGTGACATATTTGCTATGCCAAACACAGTAACAACAAGTCTCACAATGGAGACATTACTGGGCCCGCTCAAGCAAATCAAAGAATAACGGGAGAACAGTGACAGTGACAGTTGCATAAAAAATTACCACAAAGCCTGGCAGTTAAAAATAACATATTATGAGGGGTTGGAGAGAGTACAGTCGTGGAAGGACTTGCCTTACGTGCTGCCAACCTTGGTTCAATGCTCTGCACCCATATGGTCCTCTGAATCCCACCAGGAGTGAACCCTCAGTGAAGAGACAGAGTAAGCCCTGAGCGCTGTTGGATAGGGCCTCAAAGCAAAACTTAAAATAACAGGCACCAAAAAACTCATTTTCTGAGGATCATAACTGGAATACTTAGCTCTGTCATGGGCTCAAGGTTTCTCACAAGGTTATGAAGGCATAAGCCAGGACTAGCGCCTTCTCATGGTTCAACTGGGAAAAGATCTCTGCCCAATCTCCTTCAGCACTGGTTGCAAACCCATCAGGTCGCAGGAATAAGAATCTCAGTTCTCTACTGGCTACTGGACAAAGGTCTCCCAGTTTACAGATAAGTAATTGACCCTTTCAAAAGTTGGATTCATCAAAATGAGCAAGCAAGAGAATGCCAGGGAAAAAGTCAATCACGCAGAAGCACATAAAAAGATATTAGCCTTTCTTATCAGGGAAATGCAAATCAAAATCAAAATGAGCTTTACTAGTTTATGAAAACAGTGATTATCAAAGACAAGAAATAAGACTATGAGACTACACAGAGCAAAGGGATGCCTGTACAATGCTGGTGGAGATGTACATTGGTGCAATTACTGCCAAAAATAGTATGCCATTTCCTAAAAAATGTAATAGAAATACTTTATGATCCAGATATTCCACTTTTGGGTGCTTATCCAAAGAATGTAAAAACACTAATTCGAAAAGAAACACACACCCCTATGTTCACCGCAGCATTATTTGAAATAGCCAAAAGTTGTAAACAAACTGAAACGACAATGACACATGAGATGATAAAGAAGATGTGGCTGAATGGAAGTGGAGAGAATCATGCAGAGTAAAGAGAGCCAGGAGAAAGACAGATACAAAATGATTTCTTACAGATGAGGAATCTAAAGAAGCACAGGAAAAGGACTGAAAAATAGTCTACAGAACTAAGTTTAACAAAGGTGGAGGAGGAGAGGGGCAGGGATGGGAGGAGAGGGGCAGAGATGATCATAGGACAGTAGTAAAGGGAAGCAGACACTCTAGTGGTAGGTATGGAACATTGTATGCATGAAGCTGTCACTAACAATACAGTACATTATGGGCTGGAGCAATAGAATAACCAGTAGTATAGCAGGTAGCCCAACCTGGTTCAATCCCTGGCACCTCATATATTCTCTCAAATCTGCCATGATCACAGAACCAGGAGTAATCCTTGAGCATCACAAGGTATATCCCCCAGAACAAAACAAACAAAACAAAAGCTCCATACAACTATGTGCTATGGATATGCAATATGCAGTTCTAGAAAAAGAATCCTACCATGTACATTTCTATAATGCATTCGTGTGTGTGTGTGTGTGTGTGTGTGTGTGTGTAAGCGCACGCGTGCGCGCGTGTACACATGTGGGAGAGAGAGGAAGAAAAAGAAAGTGGAAGAGAGAATACAATCTGGATGAACCTGGAGGGTATTATACTAAATGAAATAAATTAGATTGTTTCACCTACATATGATAGAAACAAAAGAAACAAAACAAAACACTTGTAAACAACAACAAAAAAATAGTCCTATACTAAGTTCCTCCCCACACAAGTTTCTTTTCCTTTCTCTTCTACTTCCTAATAACCTTTCTACTTTCTAACTCTGAAAAAGAAAATAAAAGCCCACAAACTCTTCTGCTTTATGAATGAAATAGTGGTCTCCTGAAGGAAGGAGGAGTAGGATAGGTGAGTCAGATAAAAAAGGGATCAATTAAATGGTGATGGACAGAAGCTAAGCTTTGGTATTGATGGCGATGAGCATGATATTGTATATAAAGATGTTGATATGTAACTCTGTATACCAAAAACCCCATAATGTTACTTCAACTATGAGAAAACTCTTCACAAAGAAAAAAGAAGAGGAAGTCATAGTCTTTTATAACCTAACCACAGAAATGACATCCTACCATTTATTGTACTCTCTTAGAGGCAGCCTCTAGATCTAGTCAACCCACAAAAGAAAAGGATTATGCAAGAGTATGACAGGGTTATCTTGGAAGACTATTTCAAAGTTACAGCATAAGTTACAAAAGTAGCATACTAGAAAAAATAACAAATAAAAAACAACTGGATTCTAGTAACAGACTAATACAATCTCTCAAAGCTTTAGTGCAGGAAAGTAGGGAGGCAGGGAGGCAGGGAGGGAGGAGGGGAAGGAAAGAAAAGGAGAAGGGAAGAATCTGAGAGCTCAGTCTAAATCAGCATTTGTCATCCCAGGGTCATATGACCCTGTGGGCCTACAAAATATTCCAAGGCGGGGGAGGAGGGAAACAAGTAAAAACAGAAAAAATGGGATGACACAAGTGTAAAGTAGGAGATTAATATACTGGGTGGGAGGGGGAAGCAGTGCTGGGGACAGGGGTCCTGGGCATAGCAGGCCACTGGGACACTGTTGGAAAAAGACTGAGAAATATAGGTAAAATAAGCCCTTGGGGCATCTGTGTTTCTCTTCTATGACGTTTGGAAAAGATTACCAAAGATAGTGACACCTGGTCAAAATGTATCATTTCACAAAAGAGAGCCAAGTTCTAGGAAAGATTAACAGAAACAGGTAGTGATGGGGAAGGAAAGATAAATTGCCTTGCAGGTGGCTGACCAGGGTTCCATCTCTGGCACCACATAATCCCTTGAGGCTGCTCCACTGCCCCCCCCCCCAATTTCCACCCCCCCTTCCGCAGGCAACCCCCTCAAGCAGAAGTGATCCTGAATGTAGAGCCTGAAGAAAACTCTAAGCACAGTATAGTGTGGCCCAAAAACAAACAAAAAAAATAAAACTAAAAAAGGTGGTTAGCCACACTTACTTTGCCGTTACATCTCATGCTCCTGGCACTTAAGTAGTTTGCTTTTATTTATCCTATAATACAGCTATTTTGATAGTATGTGTATAGTGAACAGAAATGTATACGTATACTCAACAAATCCTTAAAAAAAAATTCTTCACAGAAGTCCTACTGGTTAAAAACCCAAATCTGTTGAGAACAGCATGAGAACTACCTTTTGCTATGAAACTTGCTTGAATCTTACAAATAGCAATATAGAGCAAAAATAAGATACAAAATACATACTACATCATTCCATTGATTAAAAAGTTAATAAGTAAATCATCAACACTGGAAATTGAGATAATGGCTATCTTTGGAAAAGAGTCACAACTTCATAGAGCTTTTTGAATGCAAGTAATAAAGTTACTTAAGGTAAATACAAAAATACTTGGTTATGTGGACTTTGTGCCAATCCAGTGAGTTGTGCACCTTTTTTTTTTTACCTGGCATTACTGGGAACCAACCAGAACTAAATACATGCAAGGCATAACAATTACCACCAACTCTGGTCAGTGAAGGTGGCACAGTGGATTCATGCATTTTTATGAATGTCTATTTGTACTTCAAAAACACACTAAGTGGGGCTGGAGCAATAGCACAGCAGGTAAGGCATTTGCCTAGCGTGCAGCGGACCTAGGTTCGATTCCCAGCAACCTATATGGTCCCCAGAGAACCGCCAGGAGTAATCCCTGAGTGCATGAACCAGGAGTAACTCCTGTGCATAGCCGGGTGTGACCCAAAAAGCAAAACAAACACACACACACACACACACACACACACACTAAGGGCCACAAAGATAGTACTTTGGCCGGGTGCTCCCCTTGCAACAGCACACCCAGGTTCCATCTGTGGCACCACATATAGTCTCCTGAATAACACCAGGAGTGATCCCAGAGCACAGAGCCAGGAATTAAGGCCTGAGCACCTTGGGTGTGGCCTAAAAACCAAACATATAAACGAATACAAGGTCTATGAACTTCATGCCTTTGTAAATTGTGTACATCAACCCTTGACTTTTCTGGTTTTCCATAATTACCTTTTAGCCATAAACTGTCAGCTCCTTCTAACTTATAAAAAGGAAAATCAGCATTTTTAATTTTCATTTTCTTGGTATACTATTACATGGACTACCTAAATAATTACAAAGCCATCTTTTTTAGGTTAGTTCTACTGTAGCTCCCAAGAAAAACACTTGAAATGCTGGTGACCCTGTTTGTGAGCCATTTAGAAAAAAAACAAAAGCTCCCCCTAAAAGGAAGTTTTGTTTGACCATTTGTTTTGCCAGACCTTTGTCTTTTATTATCTGCTTTAACCTGCAGAAGATGGTCAAGGGAACTTCTCAAAAGGCCAGTTCTTCACAAGGGACTGCCCTGCCACAGAGGCAGGGTGAGATGGGAGGGATGGGGGTGGGAGGGATATTACCCATGGTGGTGGAAAATGGGCACTGGTGGAGGGATGGGTATTTGATCATTGTATAATCGAAACCCAAGCACAAAAAATTGTAAATCTACAACTGTACCTCATGGTGTTTCACTAAAAATTTAAAAAAAAATTTAAAAAAATTTAAAAAAAAAAAGGCCAGTTCTTGAGGAAAGCTGTTTCTGCCATCCTACATAGGAACAGAACTCTAGTGTTGGATGTATCCAGTTCTTTCCATCCACTAACAGTTTCAAGTACTTAACTACAAACCCTGCTGGCTTGACCTCATCTCCCACTTCCAATCTGGATCCACAAAAAACTTACACCCCACCCCCGCCCCAATTCTAACAGTATCTATCTACAGAACTTCTCAAGGAGACTAAAGAAGCACCGCGCGAAAATTTACAAGTCAGAGAACCAACTATAAAAGGTCTCCACGCTTCTCGGGGGCACAAAGTCTGCAGCAAAATGAGCCAGGACCTGAACCCTCAAAAAACTCACCGCCTCTTAGGGGTTTTAAAAAAAGGAAAAGAAAAAAAAGACTAAAACCTACACTCGAATAAATACGAAGCTGCGGAGCTGCTTCCTGGGAAACTGGGGAGATACAAAACTCCTGCTGAGACACAGGATCGGAGGACCCCACGACGCTGACCTTCGAGTGGATCCCATCAACCCCCCGGCCGCACGGTGCCGAGCGCGGCCCCTCGTACTTCTCCAAGGACGCAGCGGCCGGAAATGCCAAGGCTGGTGCAAGCCCACCCCCAAGGCTCCCCGGCGCCCCCCGCCTCCCAGCCTCCGGGTTTACCTGACTCGCGCCCGGCACCGCCCGGGGAGTCTCCCAGCTCACTAGCCCCGAGTTTCTCGGGCCCGCAGCGAAGCCACAGCACCAGCCAATCGCCTCTCGCTCAGAACCTCCCGGGATTCGCCTAAGCCCCGGAGGAGCGCGCTCCCGCAAACGGCGGGGCGGGGCGCGACGACCGGGGAACCTGCCGCACGCGGCGCGCGGGCCCACGGGGCCAAGGCAGGAGGAGCACGGGCGGGCGGCGCGCACCGGGCATGCGCGTGCCGCGCGGCGGGCTCGCGGGGCGGGGCTTTGGGTCACGGGCGCGCGCACGCGCGCCGCGGCTCTACTTGCCGCCGGAGGAGATAACGGGTCGAGGCTGGGGCGTCTTAGGACTTCGAGTAGGTTGGCGCTCGCGCTAGCGTTGTGAAGAAGAGCAGAACGACGCGTTCCGCGAGAGCAAACACGGTGTCCCGACAAACCGCGGCTGCTTCGAGGAGGCCAAATGCGCGGTTGGAAAAACACCTTGGGGTTTCAACTTTTTTTTTTTTTCTTTTTGGCTCACACCAGGTGATGCACTCAATAATTAATTCTGGCAGTGCTGGGGGATCAGATGGGATGCTGGGAATCGAACCCGGGTTGGTCACGTGCAAGACAAACGCCCTATCCGCTGCGCTGATCGCTCCAGCCCCGGGGCTTCAACTTTTTAGCTTTGCTCATTCTGTTTTTTGTTTTTGTTCTTTGCATGTCAGCATCAAGTAGAGGCGAGGAGTTGTTTTTGCAGGGGTGGTCAAGTTAGAAAGGCCAAAGGCCGAATCCAGTTTGGGCAGCAAAAAAAAAAAAAAAAAAAGGAGCCGTGCCCAATTTGGAGGGAGGAATGTTTCAGATAGATCAAAATCTGGGAGTGGCAGCCTTTGTGACATAAGCACTAGAAAGAGTGCTAGAGAGCTGGATCCTTATCTGTTTGCGCATTCTGATATGGCCAGATGCTGGACCTTCCAGAATTAAATAAACCAACCTCAAGTTCTTGATGTTGTATCGGTCTGTTAAAATGAGAAAGGTAACGGGTCTCATTTAATCTGTCAGTAGCTGGAAGTAATTAAAAGGTGGTTTTCTTGTTCCCCAAACTAGCGTTACTTTTATAAAAATGTCACGTAAATGCTTTCAGATTCAGCTTTCTTTTTATTCACTCAGACTCTGAATATTTATTATTTTTATTTTTTAAATTTTTATTGGTGAAACACCATGAGGTACAGTTAGGGACATTACAAGTTTTTGTGCTTGGGTTTCAGTTATACAATGATTAAGTACCCATCACTCCACCAGTGCCCATTCTCCAGCACCAATGATCCCAATATCCCTCCCACTCACCACCATCCCCCGCCCCCCACCCCCGTCCCCGCAATCCCATCCCACCTCTGTGGCAGGGCATTCCCTTTTGTTCTCTTTCTCCTTTTGGTTGCTGAGGTTTAAAAAAGAGGCATTGAGTGGCAATCATGTTCCGTCTATAGTCTACTTTCAGCATGCACCTCCTATCCTATACTTTGTGTTCTCTTCTCTATCTGAGCTACCCTTTGCCCTAGGATGTGTGACTGGCCTTCAAGCCATGGAGTAAACCTCCTAATACTTAGCTATTCTTGGGTGTTAGTCTCCTATTTTGTTTCTTTATGTCCCCCAGATGAATGCAATCTTTCTATGTCTGTCCCTCTCTTTCTGACTCATTTCACTTAGCATGATACTTTCCATGTAGTACCACTTGTATGTAAATAACATGACTTCGTCTTTTCTAACAGCTGCATAGTACTCCATTGTATACGTGTACCAGTTGGTCCAAAGGATGTGAGTTATTGTTAAACTGATTAACATTGTATAGGTGTACCAAAATTTCTTTAACCAGTTATCCGTTCTCGGGCACTCGGGTTTTTTCCAGATTTTGGCTATTGTGAACAGTGCAGCAATGAACATAGAAGTGCAGATGTCATTTTGACTGTACTTTTTTGCCTCTCTGGGATATATTCCCAGGAGTGGTATTGCTGGGTCAAATAGGAGCTCAATTTCTAATTTTTAGAGAATCGTCCATACTGTTTTCCAAAAGGGCTGAACCAGTCGACATTCCCACCAGCAGTGAAGGAAGGTCCCTTTCTCGCCACATCCACACCAACACCGGTTGCCTTTGTTCTTTTGGATGTGGGCCAGTCTCTGTGGTGTGAGATATCTCATTGTTGTTTTGATCTGCATCTCCCTGATGATTAGTGATGTAGAGCATTTTCACATGTGCCTTTTAGCCATTTGGATTTCTTCTTTGAGAAAGTTTCAGTTCATTTCATCACCCCATTTTTTGATGGGGTTGGATGTTTTCTTCTCGTGGAGTTCAACCAGTGCTTTGTATATCCTTGATATCAACCCATATCAGATGAGTATTGGGTGAATACTCCTTTCCCATTCTGTAGATTGTAGACTCCAAATATTTATTGAACGTGTACTGCATATCAGTTTCTTCCATGGGTCCTGGATAACAGCCAGTATTAATTATTTTTGCACATCCCCAGGGAATTATCAATGGGTTAATGTTGAGTTACCAAAGTTGGTTCTTAAAGTTCATCAAAGTGGGGTGGAAGAGAACTCAATGGGTTGCAGTTGGCCAGATGTGATCCCCAGTACTACTAGCACCTCTGGGTGTGTTCTCAGCCCCTGAATTTCATGAAAGGAATATACACTTAAGTAAAGGGAAAAGAAAATGTGGGATAAAAAAGGAAAATGTAGAGGCAAACTAGACCAAAATAAATCACAAGCCAAAACTCTTGATTGTAATTCTGCATGAATGCATGATCCTCCAAAGAGTTTTGTTACAGATTGAAATTTGGAATGCATTTTTTGTTTTCACTTTGGTCAAGGTGTGAATCAGATATTAATGAACACAAAGTAAAAATACAAGAGATAAAACATCTTGAAGAAACAATGACCATCCTTTCTGAAAATACATCTGTTTGCTGAAAAATTAATTAATGACTCCAGGAAAGGAAAATTAATCCCTCTTATTACAGGGGGCCAAAATATGTAAGAGGTGTATACTCTCAAATCTACAAATACCAAGCTCCTACAGTGTGCCAGGTATTCAGATCAGTTATGAAATTAGGTCCTAAAAAAAATCTTCAAATTATCCACATGAGTAGCCCAAAATACCACGTCTATTATTCAAGGTTCATCAGAGATACAAAAACAAGAATATTGGATGGATATGAGAGAGAAATATAGATTGTTGTAAGAGATATCTCATCTTAATTTGCAATTACTTAATGAAATACATACTATTTACCATCTGTATATTAATGAACTCAGGTCTTTAGCAGACCATGCATTCATGGAATGTTTGCCAAGAAATACCATAATCCAAGCTACAAAAAAAAAATTTATTTAAAAGGATTCTCTTGCGTGTTTTTCAACTTAGTTGGTTTGGGTTATTTTTTCACAGATGTTTATATATCAAACAACTTTGGAAGTTAGATGGTGTCTTCTCTGGTTTTGAGTACAGATGTCTTTTTAACCAATACAATGAAGATGATGTCTTTCTGTGGTGCAACGGTTGCATAATTTGCTAATAGTCCCCTATTAGAGTAGATGTTTAAGCTTGAAATTTCTTATTCATCATTTTAACACATGGTGTACAAGATTCTATTTGATTCTTTATTTACATTGCCTCTGTGAAACTTGGGGGGTAGGAGAGTGGAAGCAGTTAAAACATACAAATGATACCTGCTATGCAATTAGTCCTAAGGCTCCTCATTTCTGACCCAGAACAAACCATAAAAGACTAATTTGTTCACTTACAAGTAGGATAAAGCATTAGATCCTTCACATTTCTTGACATCAACATTTTTTGTTAGTCATTCAAAGGCAGTAAACTTCAAGTATTTGAATGAGGAAGGGCATTAATATAAGGAACTGAAGTAACAGGCATCAAAGGGTGCTTTTTAAAAAAATGGGATCAGAATGTAGCATATACTCTTGTCAATTATAATGCTGTATATCTGAAAACCTGTATACTGCTAAGCAAACTTAGAAACTAATGCTTCTATAGTTGTCACTGTCCTCCCGTTGTTCATCGATTTCCTCGAGCAGGCCCAGTAACGTCTCCACTGGAGACTTTGTTGTTACTGTGTTTGGCATATCGAATACATCACAGATAATTTTTAAGTATAGAAAGAATTAAAAAGGAAGCAGAAATAGTTTTGAAGTGGTAATGTGGAATCAAGACATCAATCCTAATGTCAGATGGCAAGTAATCATATGAGAGACAAAGCCTTTATTTGAGAGTGCTGTAAGGAGGGTCCAGAGAGATATACAATAGACAGGGCACTTACCTTGCTCACAGGCTGACCTGGGTTCGGTTCTTGGAAATCAATATGGTCCCCAGAGCCTTACCAGGAGTAAACCCTGAGTGCAGTGCCAGGAGTCAGCCCTGAGGACCACCAGGTGTACCCAAAAACAAGAACAAAAACAAAAAAGTGTGGTAAGGAAATGTCTTTTAGAGAGAGAGAAGTCACAATTAATGAGGAAAGATGTGAAGGCACTGCGAATTGAGAAGGATTGAGGTTTTTGTTTTGTGGCTCAGGGTAAACCATAAGAGGTGTTGGGGATTGAACCCAGGTCAGCCGCGTGCAAGGCAAGCCCCTACCGTCTGTACTATCATTCTGGTGCAGGTAGCATGTTTTAATAAAAACGCACAATGATCAGATTTGGGCTAGCAAGAACGTTTGGGAGCAGGAGAGGTCATAACTTTGGGGGAGATTAGAAGTTGCATACAGTAGGATTAAAAAGTAGAGTTTTAATGATTCTTGAAGGTAAGGAATGATATGAGTGTTAGAGAACCTTGAGTAAGAGATTCTCATTTAGAGTTCAATTAGACGTATAAGTATGTAGAAGATAAACATAGCAATTAAAGTGAATGGACAAGAGACTGTCTATAGATGAGTGACAGAAGAAAGCAGACTAGAATAACAGGATTTAAGGTCAGGTATAAAAGGATGAACCTTTGAAAGAGAATGATGTACAGTCAGGTAAAAGAAGTAGGAAAAACAGTTACATGAGCTTTGGACATCGAAGAAAGAGTAGTTAACGTTAGCATTCTGACAATTAGTCAAGCAAGGTAAGATCATAAAGATCTGTAGATAGAAAATAATGACCTAGCAGTCACACCCATGAACTGCCTCTGGTGCCATATAATTTCATTAACAGCCATGACCAGGAGACTCACAAATAAATCTCAGAAGAGAGCAACAAGCTACAGAGATGCCTCTGAACCCCAAAGTCATCAACCAGTTAAAAAGTTAACCCCAGGTGTTTCACTCTAGGAATTTTAGAATTCCTGGAGCACACATCCACAAATGCAGCCGCATGATGTTTTATACTCTACACCACTGATGTACCAAGACTAGCACACCACATTTGATGGGGTGTAAATAGAAGACAACCGATCTCAATACAAAAAAATATTAGTATGCAAGGCTCAACCTGTAACAACATGTTAGTAATCTCTTATGCAAAGGCTTAATGGCTCCAGGGTGAGATACAACAATCTTCACGCACTTTCCTCTAAGGAAACATTTTTGGATCATTTTTAGTAGATTTTTCATAATAAGCAATACAAAACAAATTCAGACCTGCTTTGGGGGTAAGCTTGTGTGGTGGGAAAATTCATAACAATTGCAATGGGAAGGTGTAATGGTGGTAGGACAGGGGTTGGAATATTGAATGTAATAAATTATTGTGAACTTTATAAAAATAAAATAAAATTTTAAAAAGATTGACAGCAAAAACAAAATAAAAGCATTTCTAAATTTAAAAAAATAATAAAGAATGAAGGTTTGGGGGGTATGGTAACACCAGCAGGTGAGTCTGTACCTGTGAGGTGAGTGCATCAGCAGCCTGATAGTGCCTTCAGACTTCTAGATACTCCAAAATTGCTGTTGTGCCTTTGACCAGACCCCAAAAACATGGGGCAAAGTTTAGCAAGAAAGTAAACGGCCAAAAGTTAGGTATGCGGGAGACACACCCACAAACCACCTCCAGCTCAGCTATATAATTGGAAGCATGGCCTCTTTTCTTGCTTATTGAGCTGCTTAATGGCCATGATCCCAGAGACTCCGAAACAAATCTCGGAACCCAACGTATTTTGGCAAAAATGAGTCCGGACCCCGCAGAAGGTTACTGTTGCCAGGCCACCCCAGGGGGGAAGGGTGCTGTCCCTCCACCTGCTCCCCCTTGGAGGTTCAGTGGCCGCCATCCTCCAGAGGTCATTGGACAGTCAAATTTGGGCCTGCAGTGATGAGACGTGCTCACGGGATGGGGTGGAGCCGGCCCTTTCCTCCCTGTCCCAACGAGACCCTGAGTCATCACCCACTAATGGCCTCTTTGGCTCCTGATCAAGCCACTTAATGGCCATGATCCCAGAGACTCAGAAACAAATCTCAGAACCCAGCAGCTTTTGGCAGAAATGCGTCTGGACCCCACAGTAGGGTACTTTCACCGGGCCACCCCAGGGGGAAAAGGGTCCCTTCGCCTGCTCCCCCTTGGAGGTTCAGTGGCCGCCATTCTCCAGAGGTCATTGGACAGTCAGGTTTGGATCCTCAGTGACCAGACACGCAGGGCCTCATGGGATGGGGGTGGAGCCGGTCCTTCCCTCCCCGTCCCAACAAGACCCCAAGTCGCTGCCCACAAATGGCCTCTCTGGCTCCTGATCAAGCTGCTTAACGGTCATGATCCCAGAGACTCAGGAACAAATCTTGGAACACAGCAGGTTTTGGCAGAAATCCCTCCAGATTGAATTGTTAAAACTTCAGAATTTTAAAATCGCGCAGCCACTACAGCAGCCATGCAACATCATATGTTATTCATAACCAGCAATAGAAAACAAATTGTCTACTGTTGCCTTTTCGGCAGATCTGAGTGTTCGGGTAAAATGCCAAATAATAATGGTGGGTCTGGTGTCAAAATATTGAATGTAATCAAAGTAGAGAGAGAGTAATGTGGAAATCATCTGCCCCACAGGTAGGGGGAGGGTGTGGGATGGAAGTATACTGGGGTTTTGGGGGGTGGAGAATGGGCACTGGTGAAGGTATGGGTGTTTCATTATATGACTGAGACTTAAACCTGAAAGCTTTGTAACTGCTCTCACGGTGATTCAATAAATAAAATTATAAATTTTTTTTAAAAAGTAAGGTGGAGTTCATGCCCAATTCAATCAGCCTAATCAGTGGCTGAATAAATAGCAGTACTGCGTTTTAAAAAAAAAAAAAATGAAGGTTTGGTGTGTCTGAACAAAAATAAAAAAGGTTAGTAAAGGCAAAATCAGAACTGGAATCCAGATGGATTGTATTTCTATTTTCCACTGTATTATACTAATTTTCATATTTTTAAATCCATATTTGATATTAATTAGTGTATTAGGAGGAGCCAAGGAATCGACAACCCTAGAATAGAGTAATTGAAATTTTTCCAGTCTGATGAGCAAAGAAAAAAAATAATGAAGAAAAACAAGCATTGCAAAGGGTTACCATGAAACATATCAACATAATCATCCTGGATGCCTCTGAAGGTGAAGAATTATAGAGAGGTATAAAGGTATAGTTGAATAAATTATAATCAGAAACTTACCAAATTGAGACACAAACCTTATACATGGAATTCTGTCGCCCTCTTACAAGTTTACATGTCCTACCTTTAAAGAGGTAATTAAGTTTAAATGTGGTCATAATACTTGAAGAACATCTTACAAAGAAGAGAAAGAGACAAGGTCTTCCCTCCTTTGCCACTGCACACAAGTGAAAACACAGGTAAAAGGTACTCCTTTCCAAGCCAATGAGAGTTTCCACCAGAAACCAGCATTCTCTTCTGCTTTTTGGTGGTTTGCTGGAAATCTTTGAAATGTCCTTGACTATAAATGCATTACTCCACTTGATATTCTTTGTGTCTCTTTATATAGTTTTCCCTCTGAGCATGTCTGCTTCTGTACACAACTTTATCCTTTCCATAACAGTATATTCATATGGGGTTAAGGTCGACATAAGACCTTATTTCAATGAGATTACTTCTGTAAAGAACCCAATTTCCAAATAAGTTCATATTAGGAATTAATAGGTCATACTAGGAGGTACTGGGAGTAGGGAAATATTCTTTGGAGTATATTTTCTAGCCATATCATCTAGGAGAGCATGAAAACGACACAACAGAACTTACGTGGTTTAGAAAATGAGTGCCTAGAGAAAAATTCATAAATGTAAATGACTATATTGAAAAATAATATATTTCGATTTAATGACAACATGATTCCTAAGGAACTAAAAATGAGGAACAAACAAAACCAAGTCAGAAGTAAGAAGGACAAAAGAATTATAACAGGGATGAGTGAAGATAGAAAGACTACAAACACAAAACTAAGGTCCAAAGCAATAGTACAGAGGGTAGGGCATTTGCCTCACATGTGGCAGATCCAGGTTTGATTCCTGGCATCCCATATAGTCACCTGAGCAACGCTAGGAGTGATTCCTGAGTGCAGAATCAGGGGTAACCCCTGAGCATCACCAAGTGTGACTCCCCCCCCAAAAAAAGACCAACTAAAAGTAATTCTTTGAAAATATTTAAATTCTTAAACATTTGATCATATTAAGGAAAAATGGGAGAATATAGCACTGTAGCACTGTAACACTGTCCTCCCATTGTTCATCGATTTGCTCGAGGGGGCACCAGTAATGTCTGCATTGTGAGACTTGTTGTTACTGTTTATTGGTATATCAAATATGTCACGGGGAGCTTGCCAGGCTCTGCCATACAGGTGGGATACTGTCAGTAGCTTGCCGGGCTCTCCAAGAGAGACGGAGGAATCGAACAAGGGTTGGCCGCATGTAATAGCACAGCAGGCAGGGTGTTTGCCTTGCACACGGGTTGGGAGAAGATAAAGATAGGTAAACAAAATGGAAGTGGGGTCATTACTATCTATCTTGGAGAAATGGAAAGAATTTAAATATCATGAACCAAAAATTTCATAATTTAATAGGTAAACTTAGAAATATAAACATTACCAAAACTGATTCTGGAATAAATTAAAAGCTTTAATATTCCTTTAATGAGATTGAATCAATCATTTAAAACATTCTAATAAAAACATCCAAAAATAGATGCTTTCAGTGAATTCTACCAAACATTACTAGAATAATGTCAGTTCTACTCAATTACTTCTAAAGCAAAAAAGGAAGGATTCATTCCTAATACATTCTTAGAGACTAGCAATTGTTTGATACTCAAACTACATCTATAAAAATCAAAAGAAAATTACCATTTGGTAAGGATTATAAACTGTGTGTAAATAAGACATATCACAGAAACATAAAGATGACTCAACATGAGATGCAATTCACTGAATATACCATACATATAAAGAAAAAAGACATAATTATCTCAATAGATGTTAGAAGATGTGTGCAGGGAGAGGTTGGGGCTATTCCTGGCTCTTGCTCAGAAGTGATCCTTGGCAATGGTCGGGGACCAAATATGATGCTGGTATTTGAACCAGAGTCATGACAATCAAGCCACATGCAAGGCAAGTGACTAACTTCCTAAATTATCATCCATTCTCTTTTTATAATGAGACATTTAGCAAAATAGAAACAAGGAAGGTGAGAAGAGAACTTCCTTCTTTTTTTTTTCCCCTTTATTTTTTTTTTTTTTTTAAAGTTGTAGATTTACAATTTTTTGTGCTTTGGTTTCAATTATACAATGATCAGATACCCATCCCTCCACCAGTGCCCATTTTCCACCACCATGGATAATATCCCTCCCACCCCCATCCCCCCATCCCCCCTGTCTCTGTGGCAGGGCAATCCCCTGTGTTCTCTCTCTCCTTTTGGGTGTTGTGGTCTGCAAAAGAGGCATTGAGTGGCAAACATGGAGAACTTCCTTCTTAACATGACAAAGGACATTTATAAAAAATAAACAGGTAACATCATATTCACTTGTAAGCTGAAATATTTTCCCCTAGGGTTGGGACCAAGGCAAGAATGCCTGCTTTTTATTATTCAGTATTGTTATTCAGAATTGTCGTGGAAGTCCTAGAGCACAGCTAGGTGTGGCCATAGTCACTGAGCACAGCTCTTTGTGGCTCAAGCCTCCCTTTGAAAGAACTATGAACATACATAGGCATTTTTCCAAAGAATATTTACAGATGTCCACAAGCACATGAAAAGATGTCACAAGTTCATTGGTTTTTTGGGAAACGCAAATCAAAATCATAATGCTATACAACTCCATAGGAGGCACATCATTGTAAAGACTAGGATGAATATAGTTTTATAAAAAATAGAAAGTGAGATTTGGGAGGAATGTGGAAGAGTGTAAAGACCACACATTACTATAGAAATGTAAAATATTGTGGAAAACAGTTGTTAGTTCCTGAAATTAAAGGCAGATTTATTACCTAGCAATTCCACACTTATTTACATACCCAAGAGAAATGAAAATATATGTACACATAGAAATCTGCACACAAATGCTTATAGCAACCTTATTCATAATATTTTGTAAGTGGAAGTAGCACAAATGTACATCAATAGATTAATATATGGGTAAAAAATAGTAGAAAGTACAATGGAATATTAGACAAAAAAAGAATAAATTCCTGAGGCATTCTTCTATTTCCATGAACTTTGTAAACATGCTAACATAGAAGACAGAAACAAAAGGTTATATGTTGTAATATTTTTCGTATAAAATAAGGGCAAATCCAGAGAAAAAAGCATATGAATGATTAAAGTTTGGGTGTTTTTCTGAGGATGACTCTGATTCATTTACTGAATACTAAGTTCCTATTTTGTGATCCATTCACTGAACCAATATTCAGTGCTTACTAACTTTCTACTATTTAGTGCAATGGTGCATTTTTTTCCAGTCACTTTTGCATGGATTTTTACATTAGAAGAAGGGCAAAGACTATGAATATGTAAATAAATATAGAATATGCCTAGGTGATGAAAATTGTAATACAGAAAAACTAATCTGGGCCAGAGGTTGGAATGGGGGTTAAAGTGCTTGCTTGGCATGCAGCCAACCTGAAATTGATTTCCATTACCCCATAATGGTTCTCTGGCCTGGTCAGGAGTGATCCCTGAGCACAAAGTCTGGAGTAAACTCTGAGCACACCTGGTTGTGCCTATGATGCCCTGCCTTCCCTCACCCCTCTCCCCAAACAAAACAACAAGTAAATAAATAAAAATCAGGTTGGAGTGAAACAGCTATGCGTAAGTACAACTTTAGGAAGGTAAAATTTTACCTCTTCAGGAAATTTTTGTAGAGATGTCTGAATGAAGTGAAAAGACAAGTCATGGGACTGTCTATAAAAGAACAGAGAACAGAGAAAAGCAAATGCAAAGATAGGAGAATGTTTGGGACATGTTCAAGGACATCAAGTGTGATAAAGAAGGGTGGAAGAGAAGAATTGGAAAATGTGTTGTAGAGATAGCCAGAAGCTGAAATATATATGATTTTGGTGGCTGTGGCTAGGATTTTGGAATCCATTCTGAGTGACAGGTGCCAAAGATGTCTAAGAATATAACCTAAAATGTTCTTTAAATTGATCACTATGGTAATTTGTATTTAATTCCGTTTATGGAAAAATATCTCAACCCTTAGGCCAGGATGTAGCTCAACAGTTGAACACTTGCCTTACAGGTCCTGGGCTCCAACCCCAAAACTACCACCATTACTAGTAACAACAACAAAATATCCGAGACATCAATACCTGGATTATCACATCTGAAGTCACGATCAATTTCTTCACACCTCATTCTCATAGCTAGATGAGGAATTGATTAAACTGTCTTTCAGGACTGTCACTGTGACTATAAAGGCAGAGTTCACTACTATATTAGCTCTTTTTCTTAATAAAATTTTCTTAATAAAATAAATTAAATTTTTTAAGAAAATTTATCAATAAATTTTATAATATTCATTCAATTTATTAAATTTAATTATGAAAACTGGATGAGAATGCTATTTGGGTATCCCAAAGAGGAATCAAAGGAGCTATGCTTAGAATATCACAATTGTTTTTATTTATTTATTAATTTTTTATTAGTGAATCACTGTGAGGTACAGTTACAAACTTACAAACTTGTATTTCAGTCACACAATAATCATTTACCTATTTCTCCACCAGTGCCCATTCTCCTCCACCAATGTTCCCAATATCCTTCCCACCACCCCCACCACATTCCCACCCCCCTCCCACCTCTGTGGCAGGGCATTCCCTTTTGTTCTCTCTCCTTTTGGATGTTGTAGTTTTCAATAGAAGTATTGAGTGGCCATCATGTTTGGTCTATAGTCTACTTTCAGCACGCTTCTTTCAACCCGAATGGGTCCTCCCAACATCCTTTATTTGGTGTTCCCGTCTCTGTTTGAGCTGCCTTTTCCACCAGCATGTGAGGCCAGGTTCCAATCTGTGGAGCAGACCTCCTGGTCCTTATCTCTACTACCCCTGGGAGTTAATCTCCCATTCTGTTACTTCATATTCCACAGATGAGTGCAATCTTTCTATGCCTGTTCCTCTCTTTCTGACTCATTTCACTTAACATGATACTTTCCATATAGATCCACTTGCATGCAAATTTCATGACTTTATATATTTTTAACAGCTGCATAGTATTCCATTGTGTAGTTGTACCAAAGTTTCTTTACTCAGTCATCTGTTCTCAGGCACTTGGGTTTTTTCCAGATTTTGGCTATTGTAAACAGTGCAGCAATGAACATACAAGTGCAGATGCCATCTCAACTATACTTTTTTTGCCTCTCCGGTATATATTTCCAGGAGTGGTATTGCTGAGTCAAATGGGAGCTCAATTTCTAATGTTTTTGAGAATCGGGAATATCACATTTCACTCAAGTGAAAGAAGGAATCCGGAGTTTTGACTTCCGTCGATAATCAAGAATCAGGGACACTGTCTCGTTTGCTAAGGCATCAAAAATCAGATGGGCTAGACACGTAATGTGATTTAGAGATGACCACTGGACTAGAGCTGTTACCAACTGGATTCCACGGGATGTCAAAAGGACACAAAGCCGCCCACCTACGAGACGGTCAGACTTCTTCGTCAAAATCCTGAACAAACCGTTTGAGGCTCTTCATGTTCCTGGAGCGAACAAAGCCATTGGACTACACTAGCATGTGACAGGGACGAATGAAGACCTTACTGGCTCCTGTTTGAGAAAATCGAAGCTCAACGGGATGACAAAGGATACAAGTGATACAATTAATTAATTAATTAAAATAAAAATTTCTTAATAAAATAAAACTCCCCCTACACGGGACATTTGGAAATATCTAGAGACATATTTCATCTAGAGACATATTTGATCATGACCACTGAGGGAAGAGTTACTTCTAGCATCTATTGGGAGCATTGGGAAGGATTACAGCTAAATAGCCTGGCATAGAACAGTTGCCTGGCCCAAAACTTCAAAAACAGCTCCTCTGTTGGGAACCTGACTTAATGAGCAGAAAGTGGAAACATTTTACACTAGGGGTAAGAAATGTCTGGCCACGGGCCATTTAAAATTATGTGGTCTACTTCTGGTATGTGGCAGGGCCGATATATCTGCTTCTTGCTGATGGCCTCTGGTCTTTCCGCTAATGTAGTATGGCTATTGACTGCTATCATAAACATCAAAATGACCCTTGTCAGAAAAAAGTTTCCCCATCCCTGTTTAGCAAAGACACAATTTATGGTATTGAAGATAGCATTTATTTTCAAGGTTCAGTAATATTAAGTTTCTGGTACAACTTATCACAAAAACTCAAGTTAAAAGTAGCACTGTAGCACTGCCCTCCCACTGTTTTATCTATTTGCTCTAGAGGGCACCAGTAACAACTCCATTGTGAGACTTGTTACTGTTTTTGGTATACCGAATACGTCATGGATAGCTTGCCAGGCTTTGCCGTGCGGGAGGCATACTCTTGGAAGCTCACAGGGCTCTCTGAGAGGGACAGAGGAAAGGAACCAGGGTTGGCCGCGTGCAAGGCAAATGCTCTACTCACGTTAAAAGCAGGATATTAAAAATAGCATAGCCAGTGATTCAGAAAGAGATCTCCTAAGTTACTCATTCTTTCAAATAATACCTCTGTCATATATTAAGTGCTGAGTTTCCCTCCCTACCCGGAGCAGAGCCCCGGCAGCTTAAGACCTTTGGGACCCAGCCACAGCCATGCTAAAACCATACTCCACACGCTCAGGTGAGCCTCACGCATGAAGGAACTGGCAGAGGAATCCAGATGTACAGGACCCAGGACTGAGATCTCCAAGCCTGCTCGGATCAGGACTGGGCCTCCTTCACACAGATCCCCCATCTTCCAGTAGCTAGGCAGTTACACCAACTGCCCTGTAATCCCACCAATGGCCAAGACTCAGAGACTATAAAACCAAGCTCCTGGAAGCGACATCTTATTGTTGCCTCTGAGTTTTCACTCTCAAAGAACTCAGCAGGCTACTGAAAGTATCCTGCCCGCATATATGCCTGACTGGGAACACCTTTAAAGGTGATTAGAGGTTGCCCCCCAAAACTTCATCCCTCTCAGAGAGCCTGGCAAGCTACTGAGAGTATCCCGTTCACACAGCAGAGCCTGGCAAGCTACCAGTGGTGTACTTGATATGCCAAAAACAGTAACAATGATGGTCCTCATTCCCCTGACCCTGAAAGAGCCCCTAGTATGCCATCGGGCTACACTAGCACGTGACAGGGACGGACGGAGACTTTACTGGGGCCCACTTGAGCAAATCGATGAACGGGATGACAGTGATACAGTGATATTAAGTGCTACTTCAGGCAAGTTATTTAACTTCTGTGCCAGAATTTCTTAATTTCATTTAAGATCAAAATATGATTTTTGTCACGGGGATATTGTGAATGAGAGAATTAGTCAAAAACACTTTAGTGCTTGTTATAAGATGTACATTTTAGTGGAAGTTGTAATGGAAATTTATTAGGGTGAAAATGACTGGAATTATAGGTTACTCTTCACTCTTCTAGAACTTCCCTGACTGCCCCTGCCATTATTTTTTTCTTTCTAATTTGTTCCAAATCAACACATCAGATATTCATATATCACCTACCAACTTTTAAAATTGGATCTGAAATTAGGTCTAAGTGAAGGTCTGCAAAGGAAGGACACGCATGAAAGTGCATGAATTTCTACATGTCTAATACTTTAGAGCCTTTTAAACTTTCTAGTTTTGCAGTTATATCCCAAATGATTGAACTCTGTTCTATGAATGACTCAGAATTGTTCCAATAATAACATAATAAAATATTTTAAAATATATATATTTTGCATAGTTACTTTTCTCATACTGTCTAGAAGAGTTCCTTGGGATTTAGAAATGCTATTTGATGATGGGCTAATCTAAAGTACCAGAACCTATGATCTGTCTTTTTTTTTTTAATTGAATCATGGGAGAGATAGACAGTTACAAAGCTCTTCATGATCAGTGTTTCAATCACACAATGTTTAAATACCCATCCCTCCACCAGTGTACATTTCCCACCACCAATGTCCCCAGTATGTCACCCATAACCCCCCACATCCCAGCCTGTCTCTGTGGCAGTCTCTCTCTCTCTCTCTCTCTCTCTCTCTCTCTCTCTCTCTCTCTCTCTCATTGTTGTTTGCAACACTCTTACTGAGAAGCCATCATTTTTGGTCCTTTACCCACTTTCAGCACGCATCTCCCATCTGTCTTAATAATTTGGTATTAGATCTGTCTTCGTATTTCTAAGTTAAAGTCATTGCAGTGGCACCCAGTTCCAATCTCTTGCCCAATTTCCTGGTTGGGCTCCATGTATTCCAAATTTTACATATATGTTTCTGTACATAGAAAAGCTATTTGTTTACTCAAGGACAAGAATCTCAATGACTATATGTCTTTCAGTAGTTATTATTTTTAAATGTGCTATTAGGGGCTTTAGAAAGATGGTATAGTGGGTATGGTTCTTGCCTTGAACGAACCCAACTTCTGGCACAGTCAGGAGTGATCCTTGAATACTGCCAGGTGTCCACCCTCCCCTCTAAAAATTCACTTTTAGTAATATTACAATGAGTACTCTGGGGTTATATTGAATATTGTTTAAACCCTTATGAAGATAAAGTTTATCTTCAAGGAATATAAATTATTTCAAATTTAAGCAAATATTGTTATTTTACAATGCAACTCTTCATTTTCAAGATTTTTTCCCAAACTCTCACAGACACTACTGATTTCCCAATATTTCCCTTTCATAATATAATTTTAATTTAGTTTTGTTTTGTCTTTTTTTGCTGAATATATATTGTAACCCAGCAAGACTACCTTCTTCAACCTTCACTTATTCTTACCTTTCTCCTTTTCTTCCTTAGGCCCCTATTTGTTACTTACAATTGGGTTTTATATGAAGGAGAAAATTAATCTTTATATTTTTAAGGTGACTGTTGAACAATAGTTGACCTAGTGGCTACAAAATTTTATTTCAAAATGACAATGTAAAACAGTCAGATTTTAGTTTCTGATATTTCAGCCATTTTCAAACTGATAGATAAATCAATAATTAAGCAATTGGAAACCAAGTTCAGCTACACAAACAATGTTTTAAAACTGTAAGTGTAATACATAAGCAATTTGATTCTATTTTCAGGATATTATAGTGTCTGATAAAATATTAATGAAAAATAAATAAGGTGTTGAATTGGGTCTAAGGTGTCAGAAATGATAAGTCACATAAATTTTACCTTTCCTTCCAGTGTCAAATCTTCCTGTAAATACTGGTCAGAGGCCAACATGGGTGCAGAGAAAAGGTCTGTCCCTTGATTTGATTAGGGCTAGCACAGTGGGAACTTGCCGAAACAGACTCACTAGCAACTCCCGAATTTCACATTGTTCTTACACACAGATCCTATCTCCTCACCTATTCTAGAGGTGTAAGACTATCAGAATGTTTGGAAGGATGTCTGGGAGAGACTTCTCACTGTATCCACAGGTCCTAGAGAGAACACAAAATTGCTGCTGCCTCCTCAGGATTAACGAATCAAAGAGTAAGGTACTCTTGAATGTAGGATAACATTGGTTTGTCCTTTCTGCCTTGCCACAGGGAGTTTAGGTTTACTGGGTTACTCCCATCACAGTACTCCCATTCCTCTGTATTTACTTGTAACTTCTTTCTTTGTGCTCTGTTTCCCCAACTGGTGAATCACCCAAACAGACTCTGTTAACTTGTAAATATTGCTTTTCTCTTCTCCTTAAGTCCTTTGCATAGTTAATTCAGAGCAATGTCCTTTTTGTATGGACACAGGAAGACAATTAATGCTATGCTTTTGTAACTTGGGAGTTAATTGACTTCAAATAATATGCACTCTGGGGCATCTGTTCTCATGACTTAAGCCTCAGTTGCTCTTACTTCCTAGAATCCCAAAAGCAGGGTTT